>NC_065448.1:5100000-5725000 GCF_917563875.1 Diabrotica virgifera virgifera
TATATTAATGAAAAGCGCGAGGAATGAAAATTTTTGCATGATGTTCTTTAGATAGTTTTTTATAATGTTTAAATAAACAATTATTATATCTATATTTTTACTAAGTCAACTATGTAAGTTTCAAAACTGGTTAAATACACAAGACAACAAGCTGTCATTTGTCTAGTGTAGACAAATGACAGATGAAGTTCTTGTGACAAATAAAAATGCAGATATATGGCGAGTATACACTGAAATATGTGCCTTACTCGTTATTATGGCGCTTAAAACTGATGACATGCGTTCAACAGTCAACTTTTATGTATTTAGTATAAACAAATGACACATGAAAGTCCTGGTAACAGATTATACAATAATTTTATGGGCATAGTACAGTAAAACCTTGCCGTTTATTAATATTTCTTCAAGATTCTCTTTTATTTATAGTTTTTTCGAAACTTAAGCGCTAGACTGATCATTTTCTGCCCCCAATTTGTTTAAAAATTACATAGTTGCGCAAAATGGATGATTATATGTACAGATACAGTAGTAACTTCAATTTGATCTATGAACTAATCAAGTAAAATATCAATTTGATATGTGAAAGTACAAAAAATAAATAAACTACCGACTAAAATTAATATCACCTATGTTCCATAAGAATTCATAACGAACTATACTAACACACAATACGATACATACATTTTCTTTAATATACAACATTTTTTATGTAAATACGTCAATTGGTAAAACAGGTTTTTAACTTGTTAAATGAATGGTCTAATAGGGGCAAGGTTTGTTGAGTTTTGACATCACAAATTCATGTAAAGTCAAATATTGTGATAAAAATTTGTTCCAACAAGTATATCAGAAGTGAAAAACTTACAGAAAATAATAATGTATGTAAATATTATACATGCCCTTTTACATACAATGTTCTTGTTCTATTACAATTTACGCCATTTTTACTTTTATGAATATAACAACGTTAATAAATTCATTTTTCATAATAAATGTGATGTCTGATAAGAAATCGAAAAACGTACAAAACTAGATCCAAACGAAGCTACCTGTCAGCTGTCATTATTTTGTCTCTGTCAAGGTATATTAGTGGATAAAGGTGTCAAAGATTCAAATGATGAGTCATCATACTGTCGAAAGTCTTCGACCAACTCTTGAAACGCTTTTTGAAAAGCGGCGTATGTTTAGTAACGAGCCTATTATCTTGGAAAATAACTTAATACCAAATTAATTTTAGATTTAGACTAAAACATGGTACAATCGAGCAAATACATAGTAGTAGAGTAGTCAGAACAGTTAGAGATGCTCTTGAAAACAAGTCCTACAGTACAGCTGCCTTCCTCGACGTCTGGCAGGCAATTGACAAGGTCTGGCATGATGGTCTAAATTCCAAAATCAAGTCACAGCTATCTCATCCTATAGCCAAAATTTTACAGTCACATATAACAGAAACATCCTTTTAGTTAATCATCCGATCACGGTAGGAGTGCCTCAAGATAGTGTACTGGTCCAACCCTATGTACAGGATTATCAGCATCCAAAATAAGAGCAAGACATATTCATTTAATTTTTAAATGTCTTACAAAGCAAACATTACGTTTGTTTTTAAATAATTAGGTGACACCGATTACTCAATACAAGTGCACTAGTTTTCAATAACGCTTTGTCAGCTATTCAATATTATTCATAATTCACGACCAGGTCGTGTCAGCATTAAAAATAACAACACTTTTCAAGTTTATTTAGAGATACAGCAAAGCATCGCGTATCATTCTTTTATCAATTATCATTCGTGATTCAGATACATTATTAGACAGTTAGACCTCAAACACACCAACTAGTTACTGTGGTATTTAGAGTTGGTAAATAAATAAGTATTCAGCAAATAGTGTCTACTTCATCAACCCCTATCATAGGAGGTAACTACCCCCCACTAGCATAGGACGTTCCTGAGGATGGAGTACCACCATACCTATATTTGCTGTACGCAGCTGACATCCGCACCCTAAATAATACTACGATTGCTACGTATGCAGATGATGCATAATATTATAATTATCCAAAGAAAATAGCTTAAAATAATCCATTTTTTAAGGTCTGACTCCATGGAATCAAGAAAATACAAAACGCGTTTTGTTAATTTATTCAAAATTTTGAAAATCCGACATCTTTATTCAGTCACGTCTTCAAATATCGAATTTGTCAATCTTTTTGCAGCCTACTTTATTTTCTGTGAGTATTCCCATAGCTAGGGCTATTCATCACAGCCATTTTTCTCGTAGAATTGACATATGACGTACAATATACATACGTCAAACGCCTTTGGTATATGTATTGTATATACCAATGACGTATGACGTATATAAATTGTACGTCATATGTCAATTGTACGGGATAAATGGCTGCGATGAATAACCCTATATAAAATCCTATGTAATCGTATTGTGTTTTGTTTCAATGAATAAATTAAATAGTGACTACTCAACCTACAAAAGTATTTATTTAACAACTATGACAATTATATTAAAAACTGCCTAACTTCATTTTGAAACTGATGGCACTCAACAGTCATCATAAAACTTCTTTCTACACATTATTATCGGACTAACTCTCTACGGTTTTGTGTATACCGTCCAATCAGACACTTAATATAAAACATTAGGTGTTGATTTCATATTTGAAAATTGCTTTTTTGGAGAAGAGGTTTTTGTCGCTTGAAATACCAGTTAGACATACATTATTATAACCTTATTGCTCATTCAAACAGCTGGTTAAGTTACTTTATAAATTTATTGTGCTTATTTAACACAAAAATAAGCTTAAAAACGCAAATTATGATCAATAATGTTTTAGGGATCTTCTTAACAATACGCAACCCATCATGACGCATCAAATGGTAGGCAACCCAATGGACAGCCTAAGTCTGACGTCACAAATGTCACAAAATTGGGAGGAGCTTATATTGACTCCAAACAATTTTGTTTGTAACGTTAAATTGTCATAAGGAATTTTTCATTTATGTGCTTTGTGTGGCAAAATAAGACTTCATTTAGGTATTTCGTTAAAGAAACGTGTTAATTAACGAGATTTTTATTCGTTTTTGCTCAGGTGGTTTTTATTCCTTAGTGGTTGAAAATAAACATAACCTCAAAACTGTTTACGTTCCTATCATTGCATTAAATTAACTCACCTGGGCAAAAACGAATAAAAATCTCTTAACTGACACGTTTGTTTAACTAAATACCTAAATGAAAAGTCTTATTTTGTCACACAAACCACGTAAACAATAAATGAAAAATTCCTTATGAGTGTTTAACCATATAAACAAAATTGTTTAGAGTCAAATATAAGCTCCTCCCAATTTTGTGACGTTAAGACTTAGGATGTCCATATACACCAAGCAATAAAGTGACAATAAATACAAATTCTGTTATTATTATGATTAAAAATTGTTGTATAAAAACAAATATGTAATACTTTTTGTTGAATTAGAAATAAAAACATTTGAAAACAATGACAAAAACCTCTTAGTGTGGGTGTTAGTATACCAACAATAATTTCCCTCCAACCATCACCAAACAATTAAATGAACAACCTAAAGTAAGATTGAGCATTCTTCCTAAACATTGAGTATCTGACTCAGTATCTCACCCTAACCAAAACCCACATCTGGTCAAAAAATCCGATATTCTGTCCCTGGACATACCTTTCTGCAGATATTTACACAATTTTGGAAGGATTTTGAACCATAGAGATCGGTTATTTCTTGACTAAACTTGCTATCCTATGTAGATGTGGTTTCACGCTGCTGTTGAGAGCTTGGAGGGGAGATGATGGAGCTGGAGATGGGGGTGTGTTGTTGTTTTTGGTGGGCGGTAGGTTTTGTTCTTTCAAAACTTGTTCTTTGGCTCCCCTAAAAACATAAATGCTTTAACACCTGTTAAAATGAGCAATTTGTATACAGGGTGTCCCCGAAAATAGTGCGTTCTTTAAGGTATGGATATAATACACAATTTAGAACAAAAAAGTCCAAAAGTAACATTTTTTTCTAAAGTTAACCGTTTTCAAAAAAAAAAAAATTACATTGTTCTTCATATAAGTGAATTTTTATTTTCATAAATTTGAATGACATGGCAACGTAGCCTAGAAGAACTTGCTGTGACTGTGGAAATTGCACCTAATAACCCCTGGTTTATTTACTTTGAGGTGTTATTTTTGGGGTTGTTGACATCGTAGGTACCTACCAGCAAAATAATGGATATGGGTTTGGTTGATATTTACATTATTTTACCTACCAGATGCAACTGACCTACAAACCTACTTTTTTAATCTTTAGATTTTTGAGTTGCGCGTTGTTGCCAGACTTCAATTTGTATATCAAAATGTATTTTCGTTTTTTGGTCAAGAAAAAATGTGTGTTTTCGTTTTTTTATAAAAAAATGTTAAGACTTTTTTGCTCTACATTGTGCCTTCTACCTATACCTTTAAGGAACGCACTATTTTCGGGGACACCCTGTATATGTATACAAAACACTATTTTTGGGCAGCTTTTGTTCAAAAGGATTATTTGTATACAAGCTGTAACAGTTCAAGCTTTGGATTTGTGATTTTAAATACAAGAATTTAAATAGAAGTAAAGGAAAGAATTTTGAATATATTATTATCTATAAGTAATATACAAGAAATATAAGAGCAAGTAAAATACAACATTCTATATGATCAAAACCAATTAGACAATAGATTAAATGCCACCTCATGTTTGGTACCAAACATTAGACCTGATCTATTAGCTGAACCATTACATCTGATCTGAACGCATCAAGTAGTGGGTCAAATGCCACCTTATGTTTAGTCGCAAACACTAGACAGTCCCCAAACACAAACAGTAATGGAAGAGAGGAGAAAAATGCAAACTAATAGGTACTTTACTTTTGATCTAAATTTATCTTTTTTGGCATACCTCGTATAAAATTGATAAAATTTGATATAAGATGGTTGTATTTTAGATTTTAGACCATCCTGAATTTTTTATTAAGAATCACTTTTTCGTAAAATTAATAATAAAAGAGTTATAAGAATTGAAATAACTGAAAATAATGTTACGTTATCGATAATTTTACAAAAAAAAAATCAATTAGAAGGATGTAATTGCATATTAGAATTTATGTAGTTTTTAATTCCAAACAACCTTTCATAATAGCAATTTTCAATATTGTGAAAAATAAAGCAACTTTACTCTTGAGTGAAATTTAAACTTTTTGACATACCTGGTATAATATTTATAAAATATGATATTTGATGGTTGAATCGTAGGTTTTGGACCATGCAGAGCTTTTTATGAAGAATAACTATTTTTCGTAAAATTAATAATAAAAAAGTTTTCCATATAGATACAACTTACAGGGACATAATGTATAAAGCTAATACATAAATAAATTACTTACAAGTATCTCGTCAAATCCTCAATATCCACTAGCATAGAATCCTGCTCCATATGTAGATCGTCCCTAGCCATCAAAAATTTCACTAAACTGTCGTTCAAATTTTCTATCTGCGTGTGCAAATCATTGACGATGACCTGCAGTTGAGCCACGTTCATATCCGTCAAAATCTGTCTGGATAGTCGACGCTTATCCTCTGGGAAAGGTATGCCAACCTTTTCCATACTGGTACGTATCATTTCGGTTATCGGGCTCTTCTTCTGTCTTTGTTTTTCAATCTGTAACAGAAAAAGGAAGAGTTATATAGGGTTTAACCCTTGTATGGCTGAATTAATCCGCTATTTTCATAATGTCTGCACAAAATTATTAATTTAAGAGAACTACATAGACGATTAATATCTAGATAAAATAAAAAAAAATAGTACCTCCATCTGCATTCGCGCCATTTCCTTGGCTTGAGCCAAAGCCATTCTAGCCTCCGTCTGCAGCCTGGCTTGCCGAGAGAAGAAATCCAGCTCTTGGAGCGGTTCCCTCACCAATTGCTGCGGCTGCTGACTCAGCGAGAGCGTCGCAGGTCTAGCTGGTGGTTGCTGGGTCTTCTCCGCCTTCGTGGGTGATTTCAAGGAGTTGTTGTTCGATTTGTGATGTTTAGGGTTCGTCATTGGACATTCCGAGTCGGAACTAGGACTGTCGGTGTCCGAGAGAGATTCGTTCATGAAGCAGATCTGAAGATTCATTCCTGAAATGATGCATTTCGTAAAGTTTATTGGTTTATAACAATATATTAGGGACAAAAAACTACTTTATCATTGTTTAACGGCTATGTTAACCATCAATAAACGCACATATTTTTATCCTTTGTCATAGTTTTCTTTGAAAACCCTAAAATCCCATGCTATATATCTGGCGCCCAACGTGGGACTTTAGATAACAACGGGATTTCTAGAAGCAATCAATAGCAGAGTAGAGAAAACGGGACAACTGTATCATACAATGACAAAAAATTTATATGCAGACAAGAAATATCATGGAATACAAAAATGAAAGTTTTCAGTAGTTACAGACCTGTTCTGATTTTTGGCAGCGAATCCTGGCTACTAACGGAATGGCTAAAGACCAAAATACAGGCTGTAGATATGAGGTTCTTAAGAGGAGTTAAAGGTGCTACCAAAATGAATAGAATAAGGAACACAGATATAAATAATTAACTGAAAGTACAATTCACATTCGAGTTTATAAAACAGAGACAGCCGAGTTGATGGGGTCATTTACACCGGATGAAAGATACCATACCACTGAAAAGAGTGTGGGAAGCAAAAATATTGAAAAACAAAAATAGGAAAACCAAGACAGACATGGGATGAAGTAGTTGGAAAGATATTGGGGAAAAGAGGAACGACATGGCCAGATCAAAAATGTTGACACAAAATGGCAAAAAATGGAAGAAATTTGTTAAGAAGTAAATTAAACCTTACACCATTATATGGTAGAAAGGTGATTAAACTGTTTATCAACTAGAGTAATCAACTTGTATATCCCATTTCCTTTATTTTCCGCTACGAAAAGTAACTTGACGATAAAAGGATCATTAACTCTACCATAATTTTATTTATGTTTTAACAAACAAATGTTGACATCAACAACTACCTCTTCTTTTCTAAAATTAGAATCAGTGTTTACGTACGTGGAAAAGATTTCGCTAATAAAAATAGTAAATATTTTCAATAAATTTAAATAACAATGGTATTGTATACTAGGAATACGTAAATAAAAAATACTACGAAATCAGGAAGTCAAATTAAACCCATCGATAAGAAAAATTATCGGTAATTGTTAATTCAAATTGAGTTGTGACGTACGGGAATAAACCTGAAATAAAATTTTTGCGATAAACAACCACGACTTTTTTGAATGATTTCATTTCTTGTGTTAAAATATTTTCACGGGAATTAAAACTCAGTGTTTGATTAATAATCAATGATTTTTTACAAGCTTCTATATATAAAACAAAAAATCCTTTTCTATAATAAAAATATCGATTTGATTCCTGACGATCAGGATATCGATATCAGGAATCAAATCGATTATATACTAATCAGAAGCCGGTTTAAAAACTCCATCACGTCTACAAAAACCTATCCAGGCACTGATATAGAATCGGATCACAATCCGGTGGTGGCTGTAGTAAATATAAGATTCAAGAAACTACAGAAAAATGCAGCTAAACAAAAGATAGAAGTTAAGCAACTGAAAGACGCAACTATACTGGAAAGGACAAGAGAACAGGTAAACAACAATCTTAGAAACCTCGCTGCAAAAAATAGGAACACAGAAATAGAAAAGGCCCTTTGACAGCTGGCGAAGGCTCCTTAGCTCCAAGCAAAATTAAGAAAAAGGAATGGATGACAAACGAAATTTTGTACCTCATGGAGGAAAGGCGAAGAAATAAAACCAACAAGACAAAATACAAAGAAGTGAACCGTGAGATTAAGAGAAAAAGTAGAGAAGCCAAAGAGAAGTGGGTTCTGGAAAACTGCAAGGAAATAGAAGAATATGAAAGAAAGTACGATAGCTTTAACATGCATAAAAAGATCAAGGAAATAACAGATAAAAAAGTGAAACAAGCATCCATCGTAAAGGACAAAAAAGGTAAAATAATTACAGATTTAAATGAAAAACTGGCAAGATGGACAGAATACATTGAAGAACTTTTTGCAGACGAAAGACCAGAAATAGCAGTGGCAGAACCTACAGATGACACAACAGGGCCTGAAATCCTAAAAAGCGAGAATATTATGCTATAAGGAACACAAAAGGGGGTAAAGCTGCAGGACCAGATGAAATTCCTGTAGAATTGTTGAAACTTATAGACGACGACACACTTGAAATAATGGTGAACCTCTTTAATACAATTTATAGAACAGGCATCACACCAAAGAAATGGCTCTCCTCTACTTTTGTCACAATCCCGAAGACGAATAACGCCAGAGAGTGTTCAGACCACAGAACTATAGCATTGATGAGCCACACACTAAAAGTATTTTTAAAAATAATTCACAAAAGAATATTTAATAAATTAGAAGAGGACATAAGCGCCACGCAGTTTGGATTCAGAAGTGGACTGGGAACACAGGAAGCTTTGTTTGGTCTGAGTGTGTTAATGCAAAGATGTTTGGATGTAAACCAAGACCTCTACGTAGGTTTCATAGATTTTAAGAAGGCCTTCGATAAAGTCATTAGACACCAAAAGCTGTATGAAATCCTAAGAAGCAAAAACATCGACAGTCGCGACATTAATATCATATCCAGGTTGTACTGGGGACAAACGGCAAAAATCAAGGTTGATAATGAGCTAACCGAAGAAATTGAGTTCGTCGAGGTGTGCATCAGGGTTGTGTGCTTTCTCCACTACTTACTATTCAATATATATAGCGAAACAATATGTCAGGAAGCGCTCCTAGAGCAAAACCAATAAGTATGGTCTAAAACTGAACATCAAAAAGACTAAATTAATGATTGTAACAAAGAAGCTATACACCAATGTGAATTTAACCATAAATAATCAGCCTGTTGAAAGAGTTACGTCCTACAAATATTTAGGGGTTTGCTTCACTGATACTAATGACCAGACAAGAGAAATCAAGAGGCGAATTGAGATAGCGAGACAATCGTTTGTCAAAATGAAAAAGTTCCTATGCAGCCGGGACATAAATATAAACTTAAGAACGAGAATGTTACGGTGCTATGTTTTCTCCGTTCTGTTGCACGGCATGGAAGCTTGGACGTTACAGGAGAATGTGGAAAATACCATGGACAGAAAGAGTAACAAATCAAGATGTTTTGCTGAAGATGGGGAAGGAATGCGAAGTCATAAAAACCATACAAACGAAAAAACTGGAGTATCTAGGCCACATAATGAGAGGAGAAAAGTACTCTCTGCTAAGACTCATAATCCAAGGAAAAATCTCGGGAAAGAGAAATGTGGGACGTAGGAGGATTTCCTGGTTGCGAAATTTAAGGGAATGGTATGGGTGCAGTTCAATACAGTTGTTCAGAGGTGCAGCCAACAAAGTTAAGATTGCTGTGATGGTAGCCAACCTCCGATAGGAGACGGTACTGCAAGAAGAAGAATAAAAATATTATTTCGAGCGTCAGGGAAACTCTAACAGTTTGTCCACATGAGGGCGGTTTGCCAACGTCGACGTCGCGGTTTACCTGAAAAACCCAACCGCCGCGGTTTAAGTTGCCAAGGAACAAATGGAATCGTACATATTATGCAACCGCTCAACGTCGTCAAATCGCGGCGGTTATAAGTTATAGGCTATTGATTATGTTCAAAATAAGAGAGATAAAAGGAACTACAACGTTAACGGGATTTTATTGTCTCATATGGCCAATGGACCTTTAAATTTGAAAGAACCGTGGAGTGCTACCATTTAAATGGGTGCGTTTTTGAGATAGGGGTGAATTAGTCCCTAGGCACAGGTTGAGTTCTACATTTTGGTACAAACACGTCTACAGAAAAATTGTTCCAGGTTAAATTTTCTATCGAAATATCACATTTTAATGTCAAAAATACCTTTTTTTACAAAAATATATTCAAAAGAAAGGCAAGAAAAAAACACGAAAGAAAGCAATTTTGTTTTTTACCCCGTAACTTTTTCCAGAGAAATATAGATATAGGCATTGCTTTAGTGAAAAATTAACTTCCATCCGTCCTGTTTAAAATGACGTCTGGTAGAAGTCTATGGGATTTATAGTTTCCAAAATACGATTTTTCAAAGTTCGCCGCTCACAGCATTTATGTGCCATTTTCCCCATTATTTCGCAAACATTGTTCTGTAACTTTTTTCTACGCATCTCTAGGTATATGCAATGGTACATTTAGTAGAAAGAGAAGTCAATTACCTTTAAAATGGTCTATTGTATAAGGTTGTACGACTATTTTTAAACAAGTTATGCTTTTCAAGATTTTATACTTTTAATGATTTTTGATATTTTTTATGATTATTTTTTTAAATTTCTCATTATGACATTTTTTCTTGTACATTTAGGTAAATATATTGTAAAACAAAAAAATCTTATTTTATTAAGAGGATAGGCGCACAATCTTGGTCCAATGCTACTTAAACTTTTCATTTTTTTGGAATCATGAGAAAACTAATAAGTATTTTTGAAAAATTTAAACGCAAAATGAAAGATTACGTTATTAGCGAGGGCCGAAAGTCCCTGAAAACTTCTACAATGTTTTTTTAAATAAGTTACAGGAGTGGAAAGAAAGAAATTTTATTGTGATTTTTAATTTCAAATATTTGATTCAAAAGAAACTTTTTGCTTATTCTAAAGCACTTTCGGCCTTCGGTAATAATATAATCTTTCATTCTACGTTTAAATTTATTAAAAATATTTATTAATTTTCTTAGGATTAAAAAAAAAGAATGCAGTTAATTTTTTAGTTTAATAATTGGACCAAGATTTTGCGCAAATAACTCGAAAAGAAGCATTAATAATTGGCCCAAGATTTTGCGCAAATAACTCGAAAAAGAAGCATTTTTAAAAAAATTACCAAGAAAGAAAAAGTGTTTATTCCGATTAGATGCGCCTATAAAAGTTTCATTCGAAGCGATTAGAGAAATTGTATTTTATAAGTTATTGGCCAATAATAATTTGCGACCTATTTTAAGTTTGAAAAATATATAATTGGATAAAAAACGTTCGGTGTGGTAGAAATGCAAAACAAATAGTCGGTTTAAGCTCTGCTTATACGGATAAATGCTCGCCTATATTAATTGTATAAATTTCCCTAAATTTAGCGAACTATAACTTTATAGTAGCTCTAGGTTAATTCCCTATAACTCAAATTAATTACGCATGCTTTGACAATGACCTTGCAATTTAACGAACGTGGTGAGTGACTACTCAACTCGAGATAACAGAGTTAAAATTAAGTGTCCTGTTTAAAGGTAATTGCTTAATCGCATTGCACACATTGTTACGCTATGACGAAGCTTCGAAATTCCTTAGATACAGTTTACACAAAGAGAATGTTCTCGATTAAACAAATTACGAGTATATAGAAGGTTTAAAAAATTCTCTTCTAGTCACTTGATTTTGAAATTAAACGTTCCACTGATATAGACTGTTTAGTTTTTAATTAGATATAAGACACTGAAGGAAGGCCACACATGGACGGTATTACATTTAAACCGCTACTTTGTAATCGCAATCTTTCCTGAATCTCCGTTACAGAATGGTTACGCTAAAAATACACACACATGCCAATTTTGGACGGCCGATTTTATATCCGCCGGTTGAATCTTGGGTTTTGGACCATGCAGAGCTTTTTATGAAAAATAACTTTTTTTCGTAAAATTAATAATAAAAAGCTTTCCATATGGATGCAACTTACAGGGACATACTGTATATGGTTATTGCAACATCCCTGCGGAAACTACCCCTATCCTTGAAAATAAACTGCAGAAACTACCCCTATCCCTTGGCGAGCATGTTTTTATGATTTTCTCATTCCATATGCATTTTTTGAAACAATGCTTATACAGAGAGAGTCTGTAAAGTGGAATAAATTCAATATCTCAAATACTAATTGTTTTTTTGGAAAATGCTCAGACCCGTCGATTAGTATTTCAAATTGTCCTTTTTGACATTCAATAAAAATGTATACAGGGTGTCCCAATCGACGTCATCGTCGATTTTCTTAAATGGCAACACTGTCATTTTGATAGCTAATTTGATAGGGTTTGTAAAGTTATACATAACTGCAAAATATCAAATTTTTATTCTCTACCATTTACAAGATAATAGAAAATAACAAAGTTATATCTGTAATTTGGAATATATTCAATAATTAAAATACTAACTGTTTTTTTGAAAAATGCTCAGACCCGTCGATTAGTATATCAAATTGTCATTTTTGACATATAATAATAATGTATACAGGGTGTCCCAATTTAGAGATATGACGTCATCGTTGATTTTCTTAAATGGCAACACTATCATTTTGATAGCTATTTTGATAGCGTGTGTAAAGTTATACACATCTGAAAAATTTCAAAATTTTATTCCCTACCATTTACAAGATAATAAAAAATAACAAAGTTATGAAGAACAAGAAGTAATCAAATAATAGTTGAATTTATTTATTTCAATTAAGCAAATGCTCATAACGTTGCCCATTGACAATTTGACAATAATTGAGGGCAACATTATGAGTTTTTGCTTAATTTATTGAAATAATTAAACTCAATTATTAGTTGATTACTTCTTTTTCATAACTTTGTTATTTTTATTATCATCTAAATGGTAGAGAATACAAATTTGAAATTTTGCAGTTGTGTATAACTTTACACACCCTATCAAAATAGCTATCAAAATGACAGTGTTGCCATTTAAGAAAATCAACGATGACGTCATATCTCTAAATTGGGACACCCTGTATACATTATTATTATATGTCAAAAATGACAATTTGATATACTAATCGACGGGTCTGAGCATTTTTCAAAAAAAACAGTTAGTATTTTAATTATTGAATATATTCCAAATTACAGATATAACTTTGTTATTTTCTATTATCTTGTAAATGGTAGAGAATAAAAATTTGATATTTTGCAGTTATGTATAACTTTACAAACCCTATCAAATTAGCTATCGAAATGACAGTGTTGCCATTTAAGAAAATCGACGATGACGTCATATCTCTAAATTGGGACACCCTGTATACATTATTATTGAATGTCAAAAAGGACAATTTGAAATACTAATCGACGGGTCTGAGCATTTTCCAAAAAAACAATTAGTATTTGAGATATTGAATTTATTCCACTTTACAGACTCTCTCTGTATATAATTAAAGACCACTATTTGCTCTACAAATGTATGCATTTTTTTCGTATAAGCAACCGTTACGGCACAGTGGCGCCGTAAACCTCAGAAATGCTTTGGCGGGCTCCAGTTTGTTTTTTTTTCGTCACCTTTTGATAACGTACTTATGGAAAATAAAAGAACACACTGTCTGCTACACATTATGACCTATGCATATTTTACTCTCTTTGCACCCTAAAGCCACAGTGGTGGCCCAAAATCAATTCTTGGTTATTTTCTTTATTAATTCTCTTTTATTTTGGGGTGGTTCCGGGGAAAATATGGGGGTGCATTATACAAATTTGTAAATAATACTTCCACATGGGTAATCGCTGAAAGTTTTTTTACTTTAGCATGAGCGGTTCAGATGGTATAAAAAGGGGTTTTTTAACCCGCGAGTAGTCGCGCGATGAGATAGAATCTCAATTTTTATCCTTTTTCGCGATAACTTGATGAAAAATTTTGCAATTTTGAAAAAATTCCGGCACTGGCCGGCAACACCTACAAAACATTACATAATTATCAGTTTTACTTAATACTGCTTGTACAGAGTAGATTGTAAAATTTGCAAGTTTTCAAATAAAAAAAAAAAAATTTGAAAAAATTTCATGTGCCTCGAGGAAGGGTGTAGTAATGCGTAGGAATTATTTTTTTTTCTTCTTCTTTTTGTGGAATTTATGGCTTTGGGGAGAGCCAATTAGCTTTAACCCGCGAGTAGTCGCGCCGTTAGATAGAATCTCACATTTCATCCTTTTTCTTAATACAGTAAAATCTGTCAGTAACGGCCACTAAAAATGAAAGAACTATTGGCCGATAAGGTGGCCGCTATTGCCAGTTTTTGTAGTCTACATATATAATTGGTTTGGGAAATTTTTAAACTTGCCGTTAGGACAGGGGGCCGATGTTGGCAGGTGGCCGTTAACACAGGTTTTACTGTACAGTAAAATTTGTCAGTAACGGCCACTAAAAATGAAAGAACTATTGGCCGATATAGAAAGGTGGACGGTATTGCCAGTTTTTGTAGTCTACATATAATTGGTTTGGGAAATTTATACCAGAAAAAAAATAAAACCGGACTTGTGTCCATTTTGCGAGGTTCAACCTCTATTTCCTACACTATTACTCATATTTTATATTTTTCTAAAAATATTTTTATAATACCCTTTTTCTGATACGCCACTGTTATGTCATTAAAAATTTAGCGCGCCGTTCATGATACTTATAGATTGTTATGTAGCTTTCGATAGCGACATTTTGAGTTCCAGAAATAGTTTAGAAATAATTTAGATGTTTGTTACACAATTTGTAGGGAAGACATCACCAAAACAATCTAAAATCTATAAAGTATTAATGAAAGATAGTCCAGTCGGGTTAGACGAATAACAGGCCTAACCTTGCATTAGGAGCTGCCCCAAATTTTATTTTTCTAATCTTTAGGGAGGGTCAATATGAGTATAAATTTAAAATCTCGACTGAATTCCACCGTTGCGTTAGCCGCCATCTTGATTTTAAACGAGAACCGTTTTTGCTCAATATCTCCGCCATTTTCAATTTTTTGACAAAAAGTGTAGAAACTGAAATTATTGAAAGTGCGATTTTCTATAATTTCATTTATTATAATTTTTTTCGTGCGGTCGATATTTTCCGAGTTATGAGGGGAAAATAGTGAGAGTTGGAGCATAATTATTGAATTATTGAATTATCTCGTTTATTATTAGTTTTACAACAAATATGTACCCATACAAAAATGAAGAGAATTAAATTCTACACAATTTTGGTCTCTTTCATTTTTTTGCTAAAATTAATATTTAAGGTAGTACGTATGCGGTAATGGCGCGAGCGTAAGATTGATTTTATAACAATTGTTTTTGTTCAATATCTACGCCATTTTCAACTAAAATTGTTCAAAATATAATTTCCTACAATTTCTGTTTAACAATTTTTTTCATGCGGTTGATATTTTCCGAGTTACATGGGAAAATAGTAAAAAGTGGTGGGGGGAGCATAATTATTGAATTGAATTTTGTTTCCGAGCTGCCCCAAATTTTATAATTCTATCCTTTAGGAGAGATCAATAGAAGTGTAAATTTAAAATCTCGATTGAATTCCGCGGTTGCATTAGCCGCCATATTGATTTTAAATCAGAACTGTTGTTGCTTAATATCTCCGCCATTTTCAACTTTTCGACATAAATGGTGGGAAAGAAAATTGTTGGAAATGCAATTTCCTACAATTTCTTTGGCACAATTTTTTTATACGATCAATATTCTCCGAGTTAAGGGGGAAAATAATGGAAGCGGAGGAGAAGCATAATTATTGAATTGTCTCATTTATTATTAACTTTACGACATAATTGTACATAAACAAAAATAAAGAGAATTATATTTTATACAATTTTTCAAACTTCCAATGAAACATCAACCAAACTAAATATATAAAAGACATAAAAATACATTATATGCATTAAGTTCACTTAATTTTATTAACTAGCGGGTTTTATTGGTTGAATTTGTCTGTCGATATTTTAAGTTTTATGTCAGCTAATGTATCGTGATGTTTCAACAATTTTTTTTAATTTTGGACCCTGTTGGGGGGAATTTTCCCATTTCCCCCCCTTGTAGACCCGCCACTGGTTCTCTTGAAAAATTGTAGTAAATCGTAATTGTAACAATTTCAGTTCTTACACTTTTTGTCGAAAAGTTGAAAATGGCGGAGATATTGAACAAAAACAATTGCTACAAAATCAATCAGGTCTTACGCTCGCACCTTTACCACATACGTATTACCTTAAATATTGATTTTATCAAAAAAATGTACGGCATCAAAATTGTACAAAATTTAATTCTCCTCATTTTTGTATAGGTATATATTTGTTGTAAAACTAATAATAAACGAGAAAATTCAATAATTATGCTACAACTGTCACTATTTTCCCCTCATAACTCGGAAAATATCGACCGCACGAAAAAAATTATAATATATGAAATTATAGAAAATCGCATTTTCAACAATTTCAGTTTCTACACTTTTTGTCAAAAAATTGAAAATGGCGGAGATATTGAGCAAAAACGGTTATCGTTTAAAATCAAGATGGCGGCTAACGCAACGGTGGAATTCAGTCGAGATTTTAAATTTATACTAATATTGACCCTCCCTAAAGATTAGAAAAATAAAATTTGGGGCAGCTCCTAATGCAAGGTCAAATGCTATCCCGACTGGGCTAAGAATCTTACCACTCTGTAATCTGGCCTGCAAACTGGGTTTCCTTCCTGGCCTGTCAGAATAATAGTCATCCTCAGAACCCATTGCTAATCTTCTTCTTATTTCCTCGCGATCTGTTCGTCTCTGAAACAAAGAAATATATATTAAAAAAGTGAATAGACAGTTTTTACAGATTTAATATTAATTTATGCAAATAAATATCGACAATTTTCGTTTATGGCAAACTTAACAGCACGACTAGTAATTGGAAATAAATGCTAATAATTAAAATTAAAAAGGATACTAGAAATATCGGAATTAAAACATTTAAAAATTACTTAAATTAAACTTCTTAAGGTGATACAGTAGCGATCAACAGGTAACCAAAACGCGTTCCAAGATTGCGGCTGTAATTTTGAATATTTTTTCGAAATATTTGGCACACGTATTCGTAATATAATAAAGAATGGCGGTACAGAGCCCAATTTGAAAAATATAATAATATGTGGAAAATACTCTGTAATTAAATACAATATTAAAAAAACGAGCCTGTACCGCCATTAGAAGAACAAAAAAATACACTTTCTTCAAATAAACTTTTTTATCCGATGCCTAGATTTTGTGTCATTTTGGAACTACTAATGAAATAAAAATTTTTAGTAGTTCCAAAATGACACAAAATCTAGGCATCGGATAAAAAAGTTTATTTGAAGAAAGTGTATTTTTTTGTTCTTCTTAATGGCGGTACAGGCTCGTTTTTTTAATATTGTATTTAATTACAGAGTAATTTTCACATATTAATATATTTTTCAAATTGGGCTCTGTACCGCCATTCTATATTATATTACGAATATGTGTGCCAAATATCTCGAAAAAATATTCAAAATTACAGCCGCAATCTTGGAACGCGTTTTCGCTACCTGTTGATCGCTACTGTTTCCTCTTAAACTGATAATGAAATTAGATAGAGTTAGTCCAGGAACCGAAGCTTTTCATCTCGCAATTTTTACAGAATGGATCGATTTGCTTGAAAATTTGAGAATAAGTAGTGGATAGTCCAACGATCAAAATCTATATTATGCCAAAAGGCGCTTTTACCATGGGGGTGGTTTTCGATGTATTCGCTATCGAAAGTGTTAGTCTTATATCGAAAAAATCAATGTTTTTCGATATTATACTCATTTACGATTCACTCAATTTTTGCCGTAGAAAAAATGTTTTCAAATTCAAACCAAGTTCTTGGGAATTAAATAACCTTCAATTTCATATTTAAACATTTTTTCGTATCTCTGATGCTAATCTTTCTATTCTGAAAAAAATGGCATTTTTTACCAAACTACAAAAATTCATTATTCGCTTTTAACTCCAGTTTTTTAAATAATCATTTTAAGTCGGTCAAACTTCTGGAATCTATTAATTATATATAAATAAAGAAGAATAAATAAGGCCAATGACTAAAAACACCGCCAACTTACATTATTATGCATCCAATTGGATTTCTCCTTTTTTTTCAAAAAAAGATATTGATTTTTAACCGTAACTTTTTTACTTTTTATTGTAGAAAGTTCGGTAAAAAAGAATTTTGTAGGTGTTTACAAGCCCTATAAGGCTATTAATATTAAATCCTTTTAAATACCTTTGAAAGGGTTGGTAGAGGTGGTTTTTGCATGTTATTACAAGTTTTAATTGTCAATAGCTCACTAAATTTGTGCCGTAGAAAAATTTTTTGCAAACCACGTTTTTGGGAATTAAATAAGCTACAATTTTATATTTAAACAATTTTTCGTATCTCTGATGTTAATCTTTCTATTCTGAAGAAAAACCATTTTTTTCCAAACTACAAAAATTCGTTATTCGCTGTTAACTCCATTTTTTTAAAAACCAACCATTCTAGGCCGGTCAAACTTCTAGAACCTATTAATACATAAATAAAAAAGACCAAATAAGGTCATTGACTAAATTTGATTAGGGTGGTGATTAGGGGGTTGCTTCCAATCACTTTTTCGCTGAGAAAAATAGGGCCTGACATTCTTTTATTATGTCACTTAATTTTTGAGCTATAGACTATTTTTTTATTTCTGGATATAGATCTTTTTAAATACTTTAAATTAGTTTGAACAAGTTATCCTCGAAAAATGCATAGTTTTCCCGTCTTTTGACTTTAAAACTACAATATTTAGCATTTGACGAAGAAGAGCTTACATATAATAAAGTATAGATAGCTCGATTACTATAGGTCTTAAAGAAATTTAAAAAAACAGTTTTGTTTATTTTTTCAAAAGGTACATTTTTGTTAAGTAAAGATGTTTTGATAAAACGAAAACTTTTTGAGTTATTAGCAGAAAACTGATTAAAAACATTGATTTTTTCGATATAAAATTAACACATTCAATAGCGAATAAATAGAAAACTATTAATTTTATCAAAAAAATGTATAGAACGTTTTTTGCTTAGAATGAATGTTTTTACCAACTTTTGCGGTCAAAATAAAATAAAAAATTTCCACCCTCGACATTGGGTGGCAACCACCCCCATGGTGAGGCCTTTCGGCCTCATATAGATTTCGATCCTTGGACTATCCACTACTTATTCACAAATTTTCAAGCAAATCGATCCATTCTGTAAAAATTTCGAGGTTTTGTCCTATTTTAAGCTTCATTACTTGGACTAAGTAGGTACCAATTTATTTTAAATGGGACCAAAATTGTTTCGTTTTACTAATATTAGTATTGGGTACGTACCTAAATTTATGAACAAGTATTTACACAGTAGAAAGTCAACTTATATTTTTTGCTA
Organism: Diabrotica virgifera virgifera; assembly: GCF_917563875.1. Classification (NCBI taxonomy): domain Eukaryota; kingdom Metazoa; phylum Arthropoda; class Insecta; order Coleoptera; family Chrysomelidae; genus Diabrotica; species Diabrotica virgifera. Next base: position 5,119,320 of record NC_065448.1, read on the forward strand.
GGGGTTGAACCTTGAATATTCACCAAAAATCTCCCATTTGAAAACAAAGGTGAGCTACCTTTTCTATTATTCATATTATTTATAACGATATTAAGTGTAGGGCATTTTCAAATTGTCGCCCTATATTGTCAACCAATTTCCAAATAATGATTGATTTAGGAAGAATAATTAAGATGAAAATGGCCTTATGACAGTTTTAATAAACTGGAAAAATATTAAAGGCAGAAAGTTACGAAATATCTTTTCTAAATAGGTAAGGTGACATGTTATGAGGATAGAGCCAAATGATTCAGTAAGAAAAACACTCCTTGTCAGTCCCATTTAGCAGATAACACTCAGAAAAAGGTTCATTGATAACATACAAAGGAAGGCGATATGTAGAAAAGAATTTAGGAAAATTATGGAGGAGTCTAAGACACACATATAATTAATTTATTACAAAGTCATTTTTTTAAATCGCTGCAAAATATTTACGCTTTAAATACACGGATGAAGCTTTAGACACAGCAATCAATGAAATTCAAGCAACAACAATTTCTTTAAATAAAGTTTTTTCTAAATATGGCATACTGAAATCCACTTTACATAACAAATTAACGGGAACAGTGCCTTATATCCAAAGAATGGGACCCCTCTGCAGTTTCAAGTTTGTAAGAAAAGGCTGTTTCGAGCTACAAGATTCCTTGCAAAAGGTTCGTAAAGAATCTCCCAGACAAAATAATTTTACTGATGATAGACCAAGAGATAAATGGTTAAAGCTGTTTTTTTTTCAGTCACTGAGGATGAAATTAGGCAATGGTTTTCTGAACTTACCAAATACTTTATGGACACAACAGCATTTTTAATGTGGATGAAACCTGCGTGGAAACATGTAGTCAGTCAGGTTTGGTACTGGGATCCTACAAGAGTTTAAAAACCCCTGTGAAATCGCAGGTGAGAATGAAAAAGAATCAATCACAGTAATGTAAGTATGTAGTTAATGGTCCAGCAGTCTCACCAATGATTGTTTTCTCCAACAAGAAAATTTCTAAAGAACTGGCTCTTTCGGTGCCAAAAGGATGGGCAATTGGAAGGTTCAATTCTAGTTGGATGACCAGTTCAACATTTTTGAGCATATTATTGCAAATGTATTTTATTCGTGGCTATAGTAGAAAATAGCATATTTCCAGTAATCCTTTTCCTATGACAAGATTTTAACCACAGGTCGAGATAATCCAATATTGTCATATGTCACAGAAAGAAAAATATTGTAGGTAAAGTACGGAGGCATCATCTTCTCTTCACTGGCCAAAGCAAGAGAGTGTACAAAAAAAAAATCAATGTGTGTGAATGCCCTATGTCCCTATATTGAGTAAGTAGATGGAACACCATGTTGAACAAGTAAGTAAATAAAAAAAGGAAAATAATGTAAAAAAAAATGAAAACTGGAAAAGCATCCAAGGAAAACAATAGCTGAAAATAAAAATGTATGGGGAACACAAAGCAAATAGATAAAACTAGCGATAAAAGAAGAGGGATCAGACAAGAAAAGAACGGGATTAACTGTCCAGCACAGTTATTTATTAAATTAAAGCTTGCCCAATTACTTTCACATTCAGAGCATCTTCAGCGGAGTTCCATAAAAAAAGTAAGGTATCGAGCACATCCTGAAAGACCAACTCAAGACATTTGAGGGTGCATTTACTAGGGAGACCAAAGAATTGTATCCTAGCCTAGAACATGGTATAGTACTCTTCATATTCGTGAATTCTCGCATTTAAAACAATGTATTTATTTTACCTGGCGATCGAAACTATATTATCGATCGCTATGTAAAATAAATGCATTATTTTAAATGCGAGAATTCACCAATATGAAGAGTACGATACCAAGCTCTATGCTAGGATACCATCCTTTGGTCTCCGTAGTGAACGCACCCTGAGAAAATATACTAAGAAACGATATGGTCCAGTGCAAGATGCACGAGGAAGAAAGCACATGGAGAATCACGAGAAACAACGAGGTTAATGAAATGAATGAAGGGTATGACAAAAGATCGTCATGGCTGGGACATGTCCAGAGAAAAGAAGATGCAAAAACCATATTACAAAAAAAGCCAATGGGAAGACGGAAAAAAAGGAAGGTTGGATAACATGGAAGATGACCTGAAAACCATGAATATAAGACAATGGAGGAGAACGGCACAAGAGAGATCTGAACCTACATACATAGCCAGACAGGTAATGGTCCATCCAGGGTTATGATACCAAAAGAGGAATAAAAGAAAAATAAAATATAAGACCATGATAGTTTGGATCATATTACATATCACACAAAGAATAATATCATTGAAAACATAAATAAATGATTGATAAATCAAAATTCATGTTATGTTGGACCATAATATGAAACTCTTTATCAACCATGAACTGTACAATACAAAATACACATACTTGGCGAAATATCACAGTTGTTGCATCATAAACTGACCACATTATGATAAAGAATGGAAGGACAACTTGACTGATACATTTCTAAATAGTAACAATAACAATTCTTACTTCTAAACCATTGTCGTCGTCAATTGTGATTACTTTAATAAACCTATCGACAATATTCTGCTCGTCATAAGAAGGGGGCACATAGGGAAACCATTCCATATTCTCATTCACAGCGTTATAATCCATGCTGAAGGTGGTCATAGAGTAAGCCCTTGGTGATAAATAATCGTTCTCCCAACAATGGTCTTCCTCTTCCTTTCTCGTTATCGTGTAATAACTGGTCTTATTCTTAGAAAAACTATTTTTAAAACTATTGATATTGTGAGTGATCTTGCGAGATTTGTTCTTAATGGCATCGGAAAAATTATTGGTTCGATTTTTCAAACTGCTCAGCCAATTATCCAACATCGTTCAAGAAACTAAAGACACTTTTCAACTAAACCGTAAACGAACAAAAACACAAATAAACCGATTAACTAAAGACGAAAAACTCAAAAACTCAAACGTTTATCTTTTGTTTTGGCACATGTCTGCGGTTTTGTTTTGTTTTTTACTGTTGCTATGGCGTCGAGTAAGAAAGTGCGACGGAGCGACGTGCGATGGTGTGAGTGGGAGGAAGATGCACGAATCGTACACCTGTCACAATTCGTTACGTAAAGGTGCGCTGTTGTCGGTCATCCGGTTACGGGGGCAGAACGATAAATATTGATGATACGAGGGGTGGTTTGAAACTTTGGAGAATATTTATTTAGGGGATGTATCCACGTATCCAAAGACAATTTAATGTCAAAATAATGTGGAATATTATATTTTGTTTAACAACTTTTTTCTACTAGTCCAGAAACTCTACCGACAAACGAAGACAGGAGATTCCTCAGATAATTTTAAGATAATTTAACCAAATTCACCTAATTAGTCCGAAAATGCTTCCTAAGGAAACCATAGAGGTATATATTAACATAGAGGGAGCCTACCTTTCGCGCTTCCTAACGACAAGATCTCATGGACTGGTTTGCTGCATCTCTTTCTAACACATTGTATCGAAAATCTATGATGACATTCACTGTGAATATAGGCACGGAAGAGGAGGACAACTGTAGCAGCTTTACTATGCGTAAGAGTGAAACAGCACTAATCCAAATAAAAAAGATGGTGTCGTCACTTCGCTCTGAATGACACATAGAGTTAAATATTAGCATAGAGAGAGTGTCATTCAGAGCGAAGTGACGACACCATCTTTTTTATTTGGATTAGTGCTGTTTCACTCTTACGCATAGTAAAGCTGCTACAGTTGTCCTCCTCTTCCGTGCCTATATTCACACTGAATGTCATTATAGATTCTCGATACAATGTGTTAGAAGGAGATGCAGCAAACCAGTCCCTGAGATCTTGTCGTCAGGAAGCGCGGAAGGTAGGCTCCCTCTATGTTAATATATACCTCTATGGAATGACACTCTCTCTATGCTAATATATAACTCTATGAAAGAAACTAGAGCACTTTGAAGATGGCGTCTTTTAACTAGTTTTTCTTAAATACCTCCAGAACGCTTCTAGTTAGAAAAACAAAAATTGGTACAGATATTTATCTTCCAGAGTTAAATCGATTCCATCTATTGTGAATTTCTAGTACCAGTCATAGGCGTCCGTTTTGGGTGGGGCAACGGTTGGCTTATCTCATAACTTTTTTGTCTTAGGGTTTTAAGCATTTTTGATACTGGATTAGTAAATTGTAAGGCATTCTAGTACTAAAATGTACTCTTGCTTGAAGTCGGTAGGACACACCGGTTTCTAGAAAAATCGATTTGAAAATTTTTCGTTTCCTGAATTTGAAAAAAAAAATTGAAAAATTGCTTGAAAATATCTCATATAATAATATTTGTGTTATTCTTCCACTCAAAAAGGTCCGAAACATTGGTTAAATAACCAAAATGTCAAAAAATGAAGGAAAAATTCGATTTTTTTCTTCGTTTTTTGATTATAATTTTAAAAGTATTCATATCCGAAAAAAGTTGCACTGACATAAATGTTGCGTAATTAAATTTTCTACAATATAGGATTGGTTAAAAATTTTAAAAATTTGTCACCCCTCTTGTAGAAAATAGCAATAATTGCGAAAAAAAAACCCATAAAAACCAAGTATTTGCATTTTACGTTTTCTGTAAATTCTGTAAATCTGTAAATACTGTAAACTTCATTGATTGGTTGAACAGATTTTGCAAAATGAACTTTGCAATCAAGCTTTTGCAAAAAATGCATTTTTTCAAAATGTTGCAGAACTGAAAATAACAATAGTCAGCAAGTTGAAATTTTTTTACATATAGAAGAATAGAGTACCTTTCATTTGCAATTTGCAGAATTAAAATCGGTTAACTACCACGGCGTCAGGACTTTTTTAAAATAAACCTTAATTTCTGTTGCTACGCGCAGGACAGCGGATACGGTTACTTTGATTGGGTATTCCAATGACCTTTGTTAATGATGACATTTCGATATAAATAAATAAATTTGTTTATTGCAAAATAAAAACACATACTCTGTCCTTTGAAATAATACTTTTTTTAGCAAAAACTTTCTTTGTTCATATATTTTAACTTAGAGAATAAAAGTTTATTATTTTTAAACATATGCAATTGTTTAAACAATATTTCACAAAAAATAATAAAATTAGTTTAATTTTTGTGGAATTAAAATATTAAAATATGTACAACAAAATATAGAGTAAGAAAATAATATAAGTATTAGATAAAGATTGGTCGACATTTTGGTGGAAATTAACTTGTGTGAATTGAACATTTTACACTTTCCAAATAGATTACATAATTTTTCATTACAATGCTAAAATATTTACGCTTAAGTACCTGTTGCTTTTAAAAACTATTTAAAAAGTCACTACAAGTATCAACTTACTTTTGACTCTGTTCTCAAAACAATACAAACTAAAACACCAACTTATTAACAACAACACATTTGTTTGTCCACAGCCGCAATATTCGATAATTTTTGACAGGTCATTGGAATGCCCAATCAGAGCAAACGTATCCGCTGTCTTGCGCGTAGCACTAAAGATTAATGTTTATTTAAAAAAATCCTGACTCCGTGGTAATTAACCGATTTTAATTTTGCAAATTGCAAGTGAAAGGTAAAAACTCAACTTGCTCTCTGCATTATGTTCAGTCCTGCAACATTTTGAAAAAATGCGTTTTTTTGCGAAACCTGGATTGCAACATTTATTTTGCAAAATCTATTGAACCCATCTTAATGAAATTTACAGTATTGTTTTATTATATCATACAGTTTTTCTGGGTGAAATATGAAGGTCCTAAGTGTAGCATGAATGGTTGAAAAACGTAAAATGCGAATAGGTACTTGTTTTTTTTTTATGTTTTTTCGCAATTATTGCTATTTTGCAGCAAAGGTTGACAATTCTTAAAATTTTTAACCAAACCTATATTGTAGGAAATTTAATTACGCATCTTTTATGTCAGCGCAACTTTTCTCGGAAATGAATACTTTTAAAGTTATAATCAGAAAACCAAGAAATAAATCGAATTCTTCTTTCATTTTTTGACATTTTGATTATTTAATCAATGTCCCGGACCTTTTTGAGTGAGAGGATAACTCAATTATTATTATATGAGTTAATTTCAAGCAATTTCTGCAAAAAAATATGAGTCACCTCTCAACGTCCATCTCAAAACAAATAGTCCGTTATTTAACGGTAAAATATTGCAAAACCTCTAAAATTTAAAGAACCCCTTGGATTGAAATGAAATTTGGCATACACATAGCTAACAAGTCAAAGAAAAAAAGTGATATTGTGCCGATATGTGCTTTTTCCCTGGGGGTGGTTTTCACCCCCTCTTAGGGGTGAAAAAATATTCGTCCAAAGAAAGTCAGGAAATGGAAAAACTGGCTAATTTTAAGTAACTTTTGTTCTATAGAGTTTTTTCACAAGTCAATATTTTCGAGTTATTTGGCAGTGAATATGTTCATTTTTTCAACAAAATAACCACGCTTTTAGACCGTTTTTCGTAAATAACTCAAATAGTAAGTATTTTGTCAAAAAAAGATTTTTAACAAAAATATAGCCTGTAAAAAACTAAAAAAAAAAAAATGGTGTATATATCACGTCTCTACACCTAGTAGAAGCAGAGTTATAGTTAATGAAAAATAGGTTCATTCGTCAAATTCCAAATGGAATACTTTAACGTGAAATAACCAAAAATGAAGCACATTTCGGGGAAAACTCATTACAACTTATTTAAAGTGTTTAAAAAAAGCTTCATTTTTGTTTTATAAAAAAAAATTCTAGCATCAAAATTAAACAAGTTACGCTCAAAATAAAGTTACTCCCTTTTGGTTTTGGTAAAAAAATCGAGAAAATCACCCCCTAATTAGTATCTTAAATGAACTTAATCGTTACGACTTCACAAGTTTCTTGACTCGTGTAGATATTGTTTATATGATTTGTAAGTTTTATCGGTTCAAAGTCCTTATTATTGAAAGGGCTGTAGTTAAAAGGGGTTGAACGAGTCACTTATCACGAATGTATGCAAATTTAGAAACACCAAATCTTAATCAATTTTTGCCTAACAGAAAAACAAAAAAATACATGATATTCAGAAAAGCAAATCTGACTTTTTTGTTTTTCGAGATTTTTGGTATCTCTAACAATTTTTAAGTTATTTTGAAAAAAAAACATATTTTTAAAAAATTTAAATTTTTAAAAATTTTACTTTGAAATCAAATTTTTTCAAAAATAAGCACTTTAAATCGATGAAACTTACAGATCATATAAACACAACATAAGTAAAATAATTTGTGGAGCGGTAACGATTAATTTCATTTAAGTTGCTAATTAGGGGGTGGTCTTCCCGATTTTTTTTTTTTGCAAAAACAAAAGGGACCAACTTTATTTTTAGCGTAACTTGCTTAAATTTAATGCTAGAGACTTTTTGTAAAAATAGAAATAAAGCTATTTTTAAACACTTTAAAAAGAGTTATAATGGGTTTTCCCCAAAAAGTGCTTAATTTTTTGGACATTTCATGTCGAAATATTCTATTTGAAATTTGGTGAATATAAATCTATTTTTCATTGGCTATAACTCTGGTTCTACGAGATAACGCGTACACCTTTTTTTTACTTTTTTATAGGCTATATTTTTGCTACGAACATTTTTTTCGACAAAATACTTACTTTTTGAGTTATTTGCGAAAAACCGTCTAAAAATGTGGTTATTTTGTTGAAAAATGAACATATTCAGTCGCAAATAACTCGAAAAGTGTTGACTTGACGAAAAAGCTCTATAGAACAAAAGTTACTTACAATTAGTCAATTTACCCATTTCCGGACTTATTTTAGACATACATTTTTTCACCACCAAGAAGGGGTGAAAGTGACCCCCATGGCAAAAGCACACATCGGCACAATATCACTTTTTTTCTTTGACATGTATGCTATACGCATGCCAAATTTCATGTCAATCCAAGTGGTTCTTTAAAATTTAGAGCAAACACCGTGAAAGAATGGACTAAAATGCGCCCTGGACTATCTGCACAATCATTACATTTCAGCGCAAAAATCAGTTTATTATTACCAAAAAAAAAAAAAAGAAATATACCTAGATATTTCTAAATATAAATTTACTTACAGATTCGTCTAAACTCTCCAGTGTCTCGTGCTCGTCGAATGTTAATGTGTACAAATCGTACAGATACGAAGTATCTTTTTTGTAGTGTCTTTTCCGTTTCAATGATGATGCCATTGCAATAACACAAATGATAACGTTGACCACTAAGATAATAAGTTCACGACATTCACTCACTTGTATCAAATTTTTAATCAAAGTTGCTAGAATGATTGGTTTGTTTATTTATAGTCAGCGTTTAAAGTTTTTGTTGATATGCACACACCTAATAAAAACAATAAATATTATACTTTAATAATTATTATTAATCAAAGAACCTTACCTATACATTTTACCATACTATGTATTACAGTCAGAAATATATTAAGAAAAGTATATACTAAGATCCTACAATATGCAGAAGAAAGAAGAGGAGATGAGAAAACGACCAAATACTAAAAATAGAGTAAGATTTCAATTAGAGTGACACTAGAGATGCATATAAATTCCTGAAACAACTCGTAGTGTAGGAAACAGAGGTTGAACCTTGCAAAATGGACACAAGTCCGGTTTTATTTTTTTTTTCTTGTAGATCAAGGGGTGCTTATTATAAAACTAACTTTTTCTGAAAAAATTTCGCCCCGGAACCCCCTTTTTCACCCCTTTAAAGGGAGTAATTTGTGGTTTTTGCGGAACGTAGCCCTTCCTGTACATTTTACAAAAAATTTTTTTTATAGAAATATGAAGAGGACTATATTTTCTATGATTTATTTCCCGACAGCATATGTCTATCATCCACCGTTTAGCGGGGGTGGCGCCCCAAAGTTGATAAGTTTTTAAAAAAGATGTTTTTAAAAAATATATATTTTTCGACAAGTATTCACAAATAAGTGACTGATTTTTTGGTATAGGTTTCACTTAAGGGCAATTAGCCTATTTTTAATTACAGGGTGTTACATTTTAAAAAACTCCTTTTTATACCATCTGAACCGTTTATGCTAGAGTAAAAAGACTTTCAGCGATTACCCACGTACTGGTACTATTTACAAATTTGTATAATTTACCCCCATTTTTTCCTCGGAACCACCCCAAAAAAAGAAGAATTAATAAATAAAGTGATTTTCTTGAAATCCTTCACACACAATGCCCTTTATTAATATGCTTCATATATCATTTTGTGCACGTTATTATTATTCATGCATGGACATTAAAAGCGATTTCCTAGTGCAACCCCTGCAGCCAAAAATAAAGAAATAAAATGGGGGTTGAAACTTTTTTTTTTGTTTTTTGCTTTTTGATCCATACGGGCATATGCTTCATCAATAGTGCTTTTTAAAAATATATATGGTTATTGCAACATTCCTGCGGAAACCACCCCTATCCTTGAAAATATACTGCAGAAACTACCCCTATCCCTTGGCGAGCATATTTTTACGATTTCCTCATTACTTATGCATTCTTTTTAAACAAAACTTATACAAGGTTAAAGACCACTATTTACTCTAAAAATTAGGTTCTATTCATTTTTTTCGTATAAGCAACCGTTACGGCACAGTGGCGCCGTAAACTTCGTGATATGCTTTGGCGGGCTCCAGTTTTTGTTTTTTATTTCGTCACTTGTTTGTTTTATTGATAAAGTACTTATGTAAAATAAAACAACACAGTGTAAGCTACAAATTATGACCTATACAAATTTTACATTCTTTGCCCCCCAAAGCCGCAGTGGTGGCCCAAAATCAATTTTTGCATATTTTCGCCACCTACACGCATTTTATTTCATTAATGCTACCTTAATAGCACAATATTTACCCTTACGTGGTCGCTAAGCAGTGGCGTATCCAGGAAGGGGTGTGGGGGCGATCACCCCCCCTTAAACCAAAAGTGATATTATATTTAAAGATAAAAATATTCATTTATTTTTATAGAAATACTTATATTATTTATTTTATAATGATGGCGTACTTTTTATGTTTTAGCGACAGTGGCGGATCCAGCATCGTTAAGGGGGATGCCAATTGGCTAAATTTCTATAAAAATAAATGAATATTTTTATAATCTTTAAATATAATATCACTTTGGGTGTGAGAGGGGGGGGATCGCCCCCATCACCCCTCCCTGGATCTGCCACTGCTTAGCGACCACTTAAGGGTGAATATTGTGCTATTAAGGTAGCATTAATGAAATAAAATGCGTGTAGGTGGCGAAAATATGCAAAAATTGATTTTGGGCCACCACTGTGGCTTTGGGGGGCAAAGAATGTAAAATGTGTATAGGTCATAATTTGTAGCTTACACTGTGTTGTTTTATTTTACATAAGTACTTTATCAATAAAACAAACAAGTGACGAAATAAAAAACAAAAACTGGAGCCCGCCAAAGCATATCACGAAGTTTACGGCGCCACTGTGCCGTAACGGTTGCTTATACGAAAAAAATGAATAGGGCCTAATTTTTAGAGTTAATAGTGGTGTTTAACCTTGTATAAGTTTTGGTTAAAAATAATGCATAGGTAATGAGAAAATCGTAAAAACATGCTCGCCAAGGGATAGGGGTAGTTTCTGCAGTATATTTTCAAGGATAGGGGTGGTTTACGCAGGAATGTTGCAATAACCATATATATTTTTGAAAAGCAGAATTGATGAAGCATATGCCCATATGGATCAAAAAGCAAAAAACAAAAAAAAAATTCAACCCCCATTTTATTTATTTTTTTTTTGGCTACAGGGGTTGCACTAGGAAATCGCTTTTGTTGTCCATGCATGGGTAATAATAACGTGCACAAAATGATATATGAAGCATATTAATAAAGGGCATCGTGTGTGAAGGATTTCAAGAAAATCACTTTATTTATTAATTATTCTTTTTTTTGGGGTGGTTCCGAGGAAAAAATGGGGGTAAATTATACAAATTTGTAAATAGCACCAGTACGTGGGTAATCTCTGAAAGTCTTTTTACTCTAGCATAAACGGTTCAGATGGTATAAAAAGGGGTTTTTTTAAAATGTAACACCCTGTAATTAAAAATAGGGTAATTACCCTTAAGTGAAACCTATATTAAAAAATCAGTCACTTATTTGTGAAAAATTGTCGCAGGACTTTTTCTTAATTTCCGTTACAGTTAGGGAAAAATATATTTTTTTTAAAAACATCTTTTTTAAAAACTTGTCAACTTTGGGGCGCCACCCCCGCTAAACGGTGGATGATAGACATATGCTGTCGGGTAATAAATCATAGAAAATATAGTCATCTTCATATTTCTATAAAAAAAATTTTTTGTAAAAGGTACAGGAATGGCTACGTTCCGCAAAAACCACAAATTACCCCCTTTAAAGGGGTGAAAAAGGGGGTTCCGGGGCGAAATTTTTTCAGAAAAAGTTAGTCTTATAATTAGCATCCCTTGATCTACCAGAAAAAAAAAATAAAACCGGACTTGTGTCCATTTTGCAAGGTTCAACCTCTGTTTCCTACACTATCGTGTTTTAACAAAGTAAGTTATCAATCGAAGTAGCACATACAACGACAATAAATATCGTTTCCATATCACCAGATTAACAACAGGTGGTATTGGTGGAATTTTAAATAATTCACAACTCATCTGCTCAGCGTGGTAAAAGCTCCAACAAGAAAGGTTCCTTAATACTCAAACAAAAGAGTATATGAATTAAAAATGTATAAACTTTTTTAATTTCTTTGCAACACGAAAATGCAGCAGCTGCATAATACTCTGGTTAAATCGGAGAGTGCAGGAAGGGTCTATACCGGTTTCGGAGGTCTTTTCCCCTCATCAGTAGTCCCATATCCTCTTCTCTCCTATTTCCCCAGGTATCATACTTTGGGCCTTCCCGAATTGCAAAGAAAGAAATGTCACGGATGAACTAGGGCCATCTACCGAAAAAAAAGTAAGTTATCAATCGAAGTAGCACAGAAAACGATAATAAATATCGTTTTCATACCACCAGATTGACAACAGGTGGAATACTTTCTTTGGTTACACCTCCGGAGATTTTCAAAATTTACAAATCATACAGGATGCCGAGGAAATTAAGATGAGAGAATTTTAAATAATTAAAGAATTTTAAATAAAGGTTTTAAGTTAATTTTTACATAAGTTATGAATATTTATAAAAACTCAAAATTTATGATTTATTTGGCTATTTTCTAAGCAATCAATAAGGATAGACATATTCAGCGAACACCACATTGAAGTTTTTTATACGATTTATGAGTTTCTTACTCTCAAATTTGTTTAAAATGCCTAACTTTTTGGCAATAGACGAAAAAAGCGAAAATTTACCGTTTTTTGATCTTTATTTGTTTATAACTATGTATATCATCAAAATCGGCTGCAGGAAACATATGGGTTATTATTATAGATGTTCATAATACTCAAAAAATTTGGTTTCGGCCTGGAGGGCGTTGTGTCACCAACAGGATATTTTTTTGCTTATTTCTCTGAACTATGTGTCCATTACATTTAATATTCCTTCATTTTGAATCTATTTAATCCAGTTAATCTAACTATCTATTTAATCGTTTCTTTTTATTTCTCTACAATTAATTCAAAATATATTAAAAATCGTTTCGAATTTATAATCTAGACAATTACTAAAAGCCTTTATCGGTGATTGTTTAATATTCAATTATAGAGTGCTAGAATCGAAATAATTCTACTCCGCAGACTAACTAGTACAATACAATGACCTCGATTCCTATCAATATTTCAATATAATGAATTAAAAATGCAATTCTACGAGGATCGTCGAATAAATACATGATATAAGCAAAAATGAAGCTTTTTTAGACAAAAATATTTTATTTTTGGACACTGTCCACTGCTCACTGAATTAATTTATTTGAACTTTATCCCAACTATAGTTGGTTCAATCACGAGTTATACCAATATTACAGCAAACCCTCTAAAGCAAAAAAGAGGACTTCCGAAAGGAGAAGACATCGTCAGATTTATCAAGGCACAGAGACTCAGATGGATGGGACATATAAAAAGGAGAAATCCAGAAGCCGTCATCAAGGAAATTTCCAATGTATTAGGCAGACCACGAGGAAGACCCAAAACTAGATGGGAGAACCAAATGGACGTGGTCTTTTGGATGTGGTCTTCTATCGTCTATTCAACAGATTTTTCAAAAATAAAATCGGTTTGTAAATAATCAAGAAAATATCAGTTTATTTTTTATTTTTGTTATGTGTCCCACCCAGACTAATTTATCCAGGCTATATATCTTAAACTAATAGATTTTCAAATAGGACAAAAACTGATATATTTCCTTTGTAATACACTTTAATATGGTGTAGAAAGAATCATCCCCTAAATATTCATCCCTTAGTTACAACCCCTAACTTTAATTTTAAATAACTATACCATAATTAACAAAAATAAAAAATAAACTGATATTTTCTTGATGATTTACACACCGATTTTATTTTTAAAAATCTGTTGAATAGACGATAGAAGACCACATCCAAAACTATAAAAAAATGTACAGGGTGCTATTAAAAACATTAAAGTTAGGGGTTGTAACTAAGGGGTGAATATTTAGGGGATGATTTTTTCGACGCCATATTAAAGTATATTACAAATGGAATATATCAGTTTTTGCCCCATTCGAAAATCTCTTTTTGTTTAAGAGATATAGCCTGGATAAATTGGTCTGGGACACATAACAAAAATAAAAAATAAACTGATATTTTCTTGATTATTTACACACCGATTTTATTTTTAAAAAATCTGTTGAATAGACGATAGAAGACCACATCCAAAACTATAAAAAAATATACAGGGTGCTATTAAAAACATTAAAGTTAGGGGTTGTAACTAAGGAATGAATATTTAGGCGATGATTTTTTCTACGCCACATTAAAGTGTATTATAAATAGAATATATCAGTTTTTGTCCCATTCAAAAATCTCTATTCGTTTAAAAGATATAGACTGGATAAATTAGTCTCAGACACCCTGTATTGTACATTCATGTTCAAGGCACAAACAAACAATAAACAAACAGCCACAGAATAAACAAACTAGGAACAGAAAGAGCAATGGAAAGGGCAAAATTGGGTAAATGACTATCAGATAGAAAAAGAAACGACTGAGTAGGATAAAAAAGTTGCCAAATTCAAATGGAGCTTAGTGAGCCACACTATTAGATAAAAAGACCAACGTTGGGACGTTCCAATACAACATTGGAGGCCTTACAATGTTAGGTGGATGACCATAGGGGAAGGCCACAGCTGAGATGGGTAGATGACATCAAAAAATAGCAAGAATAAATGAAGTATGTTGCTCAGAATAGAGATCGATGTATGGGGTCTTCCAATCTTTTATACAGGGTAGCGAGAAAGTATGGAAACACGGTAATTTCTCGGAAACCGCTTGACTGATTTTTATAAATTTTGATGGGTAGGGGTTTTCTAATATATACCAAGGATTTCCACAGTTTTCACTATATTCCTTCAGTCAACCGTTCTCTCCAGCTCTTTCTGCCTTGAAAGTCCCCTTCCTGTAGATTTCTTCTCTCCATTGCTTCATCTACTTCATCTTTTCTGTTCGATGTAGTCTATTATGTCTGAGTTCACTCCCACTCTTCTCTTAATCTCTATATATTTCCAAGGATTTCCACAGTTTTCACTATATTCCTTCAGTCAACCGTTCTCTCCAGCTCTTTCTGCCTTGAAAGTCCCCTTCCTGTAGATTTCTTCTCTCCATTGCTTCATCTACTTCATCTTTTCTGTTCGATGTAGTCTATTATGTCTGAGTTCACTCCCACTCTTCTCTTAATCTCTATGTTATTTATTCTATCTCTCCTTGTGGGACGTGGGGGTGGGGTGATAGGGGGTTTTCTAATGCGGCCGATATTATAGTGGTAATTACATTGTTGTGAAATCTTCCGTTTTTCTGGAAATCTAATGAACTTTCTTATTTTAAATAGAACACCCTGTATATTTTTTGCGTTTTGAAGTCTTTAATAAATACTGATTAGTTTTTATATTATATTCCCTACACCTAAATGCCACAATTTCGGAGTTATTACTTCATTTATTGAAAAAAAAAAAATTCAACAAAAATTATTAAAATCAATTTTATCGGCCCGGGTTGACATTATTTTAGGTTCTTTGGATCATTAGGAACAAAATAGGTCTTCTGTAATTTTCCTCAAAAGTTAATCGTTTCCGAGTTATAAACAATTTAAAACTGAAAAAAATCGAAAAATGACGATTTTCTAGGTTCAAAAACACATGTAAAAAAATATTATTTTTGAAATTACGAAGTGCCTAAACTCAAGTTCACACCTTATTGTATCAGATACCGATAAGTGATTTGGTCTTATTTTATTTTAAAATATTATTTTTTAGTGGTTAATGCCCGATCGCCCGTCCTCTTGTATGAGCTTCATTAAAAATTAAAAAACAAAACAATATTTTAGAATAAAACATGCCAAAAGTTCTTATAGGGATCTGATACAAGAAGGTTTGAGCTTGAATTTAGGTACTTTCTAATTTTAAAAATGATTTTTTTACTTGTGTTTTTAAACTCTGAAAATCGTCATTTTTCGATGTTTTTCAGTTTTAAATTGTTTATAACTCTGAAATAATTAACTTTAGACTTTAGAGGAAAATTACAAAAGACCTTTTTTTTCCCAATCATACGAAGAACCTAAAATAATATCTACTCGGGCTAAAAAAATTGATTTTTTATAATTTGTTTAATTCTTTTTAATAAATGTAGCAATAATTTCGAAATTATGGAAGTTAGGTATAGGAAATATAACATTAAAAATAACCAGTGTTTCTTAAGGTCTTCAAAACGCAAAAAATATACAGGGTGTTCTATTTAAAATAAGAAAGTTCATTAAATTTTCAGAAAAACGGAAGACCTGACAACGATGTAATTACCATTATATTATCGGCCACGTTAGAACATCCTTGCCCACCAAAATTTATAAAAATCGTTCAAGTGGTTTCCGAGAAATTACCGTGTTTCCATACTTTCTCGCTACCCTGTATAGGCCAGATATGGAAGAGACTGATAAATTTCATGTGAAAGTAGGATTGCATCAGGGTTCGGCGCTTAGTCCTTATTTATTCTCATTGGCGTGGGATCAGATAACAGGGAAACTACAGGGTAACATTCCCTGGTGCCCAATGTATGTCGATGATGTAGTGTTGGTAGTAAACATTGAAATCAATTTGGAATAAACACTGAAATAGTGGGGACCATCTCTTCAGGAAAAAGGTTCAAAACATAGTAAGACAGAAAAAATGAGTACATATTTTGAAAGTTCATTTAATAATCGGAGTTATTACAATTAAAAAGATAACTTTAAATGATGAAATTATTATGAAAAGTGATAGTTTTAAATTTTAGTTAACACTGATACAGTGCTATGCACCAACAGAAGAAGCAACTGATCAAGAAAATGGGGCTTTCTACGAATGTCTTATAAATATCCGATATAAACGTATTAGTGATGGGAGACTTTCATGCCAATTGTATCCAAACAACGATAAAATTTAAAATAACTATATTAAGGGAAGTTTAGAGGTAGTACCAATTGATGCCATACATGGAAGAGAATCGATTAAGATTGCTTGAATATGATGAATTGCTGAATCGCGGAAGGAATAGGAGAGAAAGACCAAAGAAGATACTGGTGGACACTTCGACAAGAAAATGCGGGTAAAGGGGACATTTCAAAGACAAGATTGTGGAGAAATATAACTAATATAAGTATATAAATAAGGAAAAATCTGTTAAATAATTAAACAGTTCGAAAACACAGTACAATAAACGTTTTGCTCACACACTAGTCACGTAAAAACCACAATTTTCAATAACACAACACAACTATTATTGTTTTTAATTAACCATAACCGTTGTTATTATTTTGGTACTGTCGCAACACTAGTCATTTACACCATCACCGGTACCATGGTACTAACTTGGCAATAACCAAAACACTACGATACAACTAACCCAAATGATCTTATGTTGCTCGCTATAGAGAATTAACCATATATACATATAAATAAAAAAGAAAACAGTTAGCGGTTAATGGGTATCGGTAGTACCTAACAGTACTGTCTAATGTTTTGACTTAATGGAGGAAATTTAGTTTTTTAGTTTCTATTGTGAAGAGATATAAATGATGGGGGCCGTGGAGCGTAAAGAGACCGGTACGATCTCGCAATTCTTTGATTTTATTCTATTGCGATGTTTTAATTTGCATTTTTATTACAGAGTGGAGTACCTATTATAGATTTAAATTGTTCTGGGAGAAACCTCTCATTTTTAGAAAATAGAGTATAATTGTTCAAGATGTTAATAATGCCTGATTAGTCCAGGGCGCATCTGTTTTGAGATGGACGTTGAGAGGTGACTCAAATTTTTTTGCAGAAATTGCTTGAAAATAACTCAAATAATAATATTTGAGTTATCCTCCCACTCAAAATGGTCCGGAACATTGTTTAAATAATCAAAATGTCAAAATATGAAGGAAACATTCGATTTTTTTATTGGTTTTTTGATTATAACTTTAAAATTATTCATTTCTGAGAAAAGTTGTAATGACATAAAAGTTGCCTAATTAAAATTGGTTAAAAAATAATGTGTGTGTACTTTGTACGCACGTAAGAAGTTATACTTCTATTATATGATTATATGATTATAAACGAAATTAATATACTTTTTATTTATATTTTATTTAAATATTAAATTAATTTATACTTACTACTTCTCAAAAATTTTTATTAAAACAGTGCCAAAAAACACATTAAAAATGCCACAAATGATTTCTGAACATTAATTGTCGGAAAATTTTTTAACTAAATACGTATTTTCTGAAAATAAAATTATATAATAAATATACTTACAATCATAAAATGTATAAAAAAAAATAAAAAAATAAAAGTTTCTATTGGGATTCGAACCAACTTACCACGCGGCTGGTATTTGCGTTGTATTGGGATTCACCCGCATTAAAACTTCGCCACAGAGACAGCTTGTCATTATGTGCGAAGATCGTCTAACTAAACAGATTAACCTTTTGACATTTTTAACTTATGTAAATCAAATTATTTTGATTTTGAATTGAAATGATTTAGAATTGAAAAAATACAACAAAACATAGAGTAAGAAGACAATATATTAGGTGAATATTAAGGTGTAAAATAAAAGTATTACATACTACTTATGTATTTTGGTAGGTTCAAGGTAGGTATCGGAGCCCGTATAACGACTAATAAATTTCGCAATCACTTGCGTCGTGCAAAGTGGCTATGTTCAAATATCATAACAAAATTTGATCAACTATTTATAAAACACTTACCAGTGAAAGATTCTTTAGCTTTGAATAAGCGAGATCTGCGGCACTCATACTAGGCACAGTTTGATGAGCTTTCACATTGGCATGCAACAATCATCTCTTCTATGTAAATAAGTCCAAAAATATAATATGAAAACTATTTAAAAAGGCAGTATAACCATTAACTAACTTTTTGTTTGTTGTTTCTCTTCCTACAAATTTTAAAACGCAACAAGCATACATTATAACCAAACCATGCACAGTCCCACTGTGGCATGCCACAGCCATGCCACAGCTGCCATATTGGATAATTTTTGTCATGTCATTTGAACATCCAATCAGAACAAAGTTATAATGCGCATGCGCCCGGTCGCTAGGTTTTCCCATATAAAATTTCACCGTCATTACGCCCGTAAAGAAGTATAACTTCAAAAATTTTAAAAATAGTCACCCTTGTTGCAAAATAGCAATAATTGCGAAAGAACCCATACAAAAACAAGTATTCGCATCTTACGTTTTTCAATCATTTATGCTACACTTAGGACCTTCATATTTTACCCAAAAAAACTTTATGATATATTGAAACAACACTATAAATTTCATTAAGATAGGTTTAATAGATTTTGCAAAATAAATTTTGAAATCCAGCTTTTGCAAAAAAAATCATTTTTTTAAATATTGCAGGACTGGAAATAAAGCAGATAGCAAGTTGAATTTTTTTTTTTTGTTTATAGAAGTGTGTAACTTTCATTTGCAAAATTAAAATCGATTGATTACCACGGCGACAGAAATTTTTTAAATAAACATTAATTTTTGGTTCTACGCGCAGGACAGCTGTGTTCGATTAACACAAGTTGATTTCCACCAAAATTTCTTTCAATCTTTATCTAAATTATTTTCTTACTCTATATTTTGTTGTATTTTAATATTTTAATTCCACAAAAATCAAACTAATTTTATTATTGTTTGTGAAATATTGTTTAAACAATTGCATATGTTTAAAACTAATAAACTTTTATTCTCTAAGTTAAAATATATGAACAAAGAAAGTTTTTGCTAAAAAAAGTATTATTTCAAAGGAGAGAGTATGTGATTTTATTTTGCAATAAACAAATTTATTTATTAATTTCAAAATGTAATAAAAATTAAAATGTATCAATCATTATCAAAGGTCATTGGAATGCCCAATCAGAGCAAACTATGCGCTGTCCTGCGCGTAGCACCAATAATTAATGTTTATTTAAAAAAATTCCTGACGCCGTGGTAGTTAATCGATTTTAATTTTAAAAATTGCAAATGAAAGGTACAGTACACTTCTATAGGCAAAAGAAATTTCAACTTGCTATCTGCTTTACTTTCAGTCCTGTAACATTTTGAAAAAATGAATTTTTTTTGCGAAAGCTGGATTGCAAAATTTATTTTGCAAAATCTATTGAACCGATCTTAATGAAATTTACAGTGTTGTTTTATTGTATCATAAAGTTTTTCTGGGTGAAATATGAAAGTCCTAAGTTTAGCATAAATGGTTGAAAACCGTAAAATGCGAATACTTGTTTTTGTATGGTTTTTTCGCAATTATTGCTATTTTGCATCAACAGTGACTATTTTTTAAATTTGTAACCAATTCTATATTGTAGGAAATTTAATAACGCAACTTTTATGTTAGTACAACTTTTTTCGGAAATGAATACTTTTAAAGTTATAATCAAAAAAACGAAGAAAAATATCGAATTTTTCCTTCATTTTTTGACATTTTGATTGTTTAAACAATGTTCCGGACCTTTTTGAGAGGGAGGATAACTCAAATATTATTATTTGAATTATTTTCAAGCAATTTCTGCAAAAAAATTTGAGTCACCTCTCAACGTCCAAATGTACCAATATTTTTACAGATGCGCCCTGGTCTATGATGTGATAATAATATGTTCTCTACATTACATCTACGTCTTTTATGTTTATTTGTTGTTTTAAGTTTGGGCCATAACCCTTTGCCTTTAGTCTCGACACAAGAGTCAAGCTAAAACGGATAGAGAAGAAACACTAGCAAAATAATTTCTTAAAACAACTTAAAAGAAGGTGAGTAAAATTTGTATTTCATAAGAAATATTAAATGTGATATACTGAGCGACATTCCATCAGAGGAGACAGTAATAAGAGGAGGGGATTTTAATGCACATGTGGAGGACAGGATCCAAGAAAAAGAAGAAGAACCCAATCCAAGACAGGATATGAAGCAATACACGAAGGACTAGGCTTAAGCACTAGATGATATGCTTGAACTAGCAGCGGCCTTAGATATCGCGATTGTTAACTAATTCTGTCAATAGAGAGAATCTTAACTTATTAGATAAAAAGTGGACAAAATCATTCCCAAACAGATTATTTCATGACAGGAAGAGAAGTCAAAAAAGAAGACAGTAAGCCAACACAAATTTCTTGTGTTGGACATCGAAGTAAAAAACGAAAATAAAACACAATATCTACTATTGAAATACTTGGAAAGACGCCAGTAACGAAGTTTGAAAATAAGGAAAACTGGAGATAGTCAAAAGAAGTTAGGAAAAATTAAAAGAGAAGAGAAAATTATACAAACAGGGGCAAGAAAATAGGTCGGACACAGATCTTCAAGACTATACGGTCGCCAAGCACTTCAAAATATAAAGAAAGATGATATTCCTGGAGAAGTGGAGAGCATTAGGAGAGATAGGAACAAGTTAGCTAACAGGTTTATTGAAGTTAAACAAATGCCAGACGAATGGAAAGGCAGTATATTATTACCTGTTTGCAAAAAACAAAGGAAATATACAAAAATGTACAAACTACAGGATCATGAATTTATTTAGTCACACCACGAAAATATAGGAGAGAGTAATATTGCTAAAGAGATACGTGAAGAAACCGAAATATCAGATAAAATCAATTTGGCTTTATGCAAGGCAGATCAACAACAGATGCAATTTTCATTATAAGGTAGCTGATGGAAACATGCAGCAATAAAGAAACAAATCAAATGCTCATATGATATTCATTGATCTTGCGAAAGTATATGATAGAGTTCGAGAGAACCTCAAAAGATTCTGTTGTGCGCACTTAATAAGAAAGGAGTCCATGGTGACTATGTAAAGATTGTGAGAGATACGTATGAGGTAGTAACAACTAGTGTTAGGAGAGGTGTAGGAGAGAGTGATAAATTTTATATGAAAGTGGGATTGCACCAAGGCTCGGTGCTTAGTCTTTATTTACTCATTAGTGTTGGATTAGTGTAATAACAAAAAAAAAATGTAAAAGGAACAAGTATCAAAGAACAAGACTGTAATGACCGAGAAATTTAAGGGAGTGGTTCCAATTCAGTTCAATAGAATTATCCATGGTAGACAAAATAAAACAGTCAGGATGATGTCCAACCGTCTTTATGGGAAGACACACTGGGAACACATAAAAAATAATAATTATTAGATTTCCAAGAGAAATTGAAATATTTACATAAAGAATTCGATAATAATTTACAGAAAGTTGACCATCATAAATTAAAAAAGTCAATAAAATAAAAAAGAACTAATAAAAAGCAACAAATTTTCGACTAAGTACTTATTTTAATTTTAAAGTAAAATTTTCTCTGTGTAAAGTTGCACTCTGTAAATCCTTGAAATGTTGTTTATTTAATTAGTAATTATAAAGTACAATTTCGCATTATTTTTATAAGTTTATTGTGCTTGTTCTGTCTTAATTAAAAAATAAGATAAAGTAAGCGACTGCTTCATGCATCGGTGATATTAGGTAAAGCTTGTGTGTCTGCTGTTTTTTATGTTTTTCAATATGGAGTTTATTTAAATATTAGCACTTAGCTTATGTATTATGTTATTTCTTGAGAAATCTTTGCCTTTGTGTCTTCGCAGTATCGTAGTGACATTTAAATGTGAGATTTCGTACCAATTTTACCACCAAGTACTATAGTTTTATATGGTTCTTTAATAATTCTCCTCGTCATGTTATGGTTAGCTCTTTTCTGGCTTGATGGTTGTTTAGATGGTAGGCGCAGATTGAGTTTGCTTTGAGTTTGGTCTTAATGATTTTTTCCTGCAGCACTCTGCTAGTTCTTTCAGCGTAACCGACAGTTTATTTGCAAATCCTTCAAAATATGTTCCCTTGTAGCCTCTGCCTTATCATCAGCATAAATGAAGCGCCTCCTATCAAAATGATCTGGCAAATGGTTAGCGAAAATATTATAGAGAAGAGGTGCTGGTATGCTAGCACCTTATTTATTTCTCTGATTTCTTCAGTGGCCTTTAGTGGATTGTAATGTAACATACAACGAAAATTGATACACCATCAGCAGGCACATCAGTCTGAAGTCCTCAGGCCTCTGAAGTCACTTAACTTAGCAGTTAAGTCACTTCAACTTCTCCAAGGGAAATAAGTGAGTTCATAAGTGACTCTGAAGTCACTTAACTTAGCAGTTAAGTGATACACCATCAGCAGGCACATCAGTCTGAAGTCTTCAGGCCTCAACAAGTCTTCAACTTCTCCAAGGGAAATAAGTGAGATCATCAAGGAAAGCTCGCCAAAAAAAGCACCTGGATAGGACAAAACAACAAACAGAGCGCTAAAATATCTCCAATCAATGTCATAGTTTATTTAACAAATACATATTACAAATGTCTGCAGGCTCTTTCCAAATCGATGAAAAGAAGCCCATGTGATAATGACTTACAAACCAGGGAAGAATAGCACTTTCCCGTAAAATTACAGGCCGATTAGCTTTCTTTCAGCACCCAGCAAAATAATAGAAAGAGTCATATAAATCAGACTCCAGATAGAGACAGACGAACTTTCTAAAGCAAAATTTGGCTTCAGAGCACAGAATTTCAGCGAACATCAAGTACTCCGACTAACCGAACAGGTTGTAGCAGGATTCAACGAAAAACACTACACCGAGATAGAGGCTCAACTGCTAAAGTCGTGAGAAAAATACATACGGCAATGGATACAAAAGTAGAGCTATATTGGTTTAATGATTGTGTCTTCCATTCAATAACATATTTTACGTAAAATTTAACAGAACTTAAACGTAAATGATTAGATAAGTTCAATTCTCAGAAAAATCGTTTATTGAACATATTTTTTGTAGTATTCGAATGGTACCTTAGTTCTGATTTCATCCTGTATTGACAGTCTCCTCTGCAGATTCCTATACAACGGATCCTGGTCATTTTCCTGCACTTCAGCCAACATTTCCACACACTTTATCAACACATAAAAACCACTATACACCTATAAATATTTTAATGCACGGTTTTTCCAGTATTATTTTTAATTTCAACTTCGATAAAACGCAGTTGAAGTTGTTCATAATATTTAAATCACTCGTGATACACATTTTTAGACGTGGGATTCAAATTGCATTACCGAATTTAGTGTCAGATTCATTGAGACTACTTTGTTTAAACAATTATCACCTTTGCGGTAGTCAATGTGTGAGCTGAGAAATGTCTATTTTATTATCACTTATCAGTTCTCTGATAGTGATATAATGACTCAGGTTGACAAGTGTTTTTAATAGTTAGGAAATAACTGAGATGTGAGTGTTATAAGTTTTGTAGAAAACATTGCAATGTTGTATTGGTTGATGTATGATTGATGATAAGTTATATTTTGGATTTTTTTATCAGTCTGTTTTGTCTTATTTGAACAAATACTGTTATTATTGTAGACATTGATTAATTATTAAATTATACTCCCAGATTAGTCATTCTTACCAACTGCCTTACCAACTAAAGTCTAACTTCTCATTTAAACTATTCACGCAGTAGGTCCTCTCCAGCAGTCCCGGATTAAGAAACTTGAGGCCCCTAGGCAACCCAAGCTATGAGGCCCTTTAAGAAACCTAGGCTTTCTCCGTTTTTAATAATTTTCATTTTGACCATGTCCGTTCGCCTGTTGCGAAATAATCCAAAAGTCTGTGAAGCAGGAATAAATTATTTTCCCTGCAAGTCTTGAATATGGGCTAGAGAATATTTGTACTGCTCTCGTTCATCTTCAAGTTCAGATTCAATAGCATCAGAATGGTTTTCATGTAGTTTTGAAGCACACTCATTTATTTGAGTATTACTCAATTTTTAAAAACACACAAAAGACCAAATATTGAGTTCACTGACCCGTACACTGTCAACCGACGACTCAGCTCAGTAATTAACTTATCGAACATTGGTGGATACGTTTTAACTTTTAACTTTTGTCCACCCTGTAGAAAAACTTAATTGGAATTAGCATCATCAAAATGTAGTTTTCTTGCTCGTTTTCGTTTACTCGCGTCGGAATATTCAGAGTATTGTAGATCGCAGGTCTTCTGCTCGTAGTAAGCAAAATTATATCTTTGGGATATTAGGAACTCCAAAAGTGAATTTAGAAGTTAAACTACAGTTTAAAGTTCATTATCTTCTCTTCTCTCTATAATGATTTGCTAACAGTGTTGATTCGTTCTAAAATTGTTGCCCAAAACTCATTCATTATAAATGTTTCGTTTTTTGACATTTCTTTCAACAAGCGCTTAGCCTCATGAACTGTTTCAGCTTTATGATTAGTGTCTTCAGCAAAAGTATGACGAGCAGATTCGAAAGCGTTGTAACCTTTAGATAAAGGTCTTGTTGCATGTGCCCTTGCACTCCATCTTGTGCTGCTTGTTCTTTTAATGACTAGATCGTAACGAATGAGATCGCTTAGTGGAGTTTCATTTAAGCATTTGATCATAACTTCCCAACGGTGGATAGAGGCTGAAAAAAAGTTGTACCTACACGGACTGAACAAACCGAAAATACGATATTCCATTTGAGGAAGAATACTTTAACCAATCTCTTTTAATTTTTGTTCCACTGATATATTTTCGAAAAACCATAGATTGTGTAAAAATCTTGTAATGCCTTCAAAATTTTTTTTGATGCTGAAAAACTTCCAGATTTTTACATTCTGAAAAGCTTTCCCAATCTAAAATGTCCGTACTTCTTCAGTTATTGTATTCATATTCTATAATCCTATGTCGTTTTCCGCATTTAAGATCCAATTTATCTCTAACTTCAATTTCTATCTTAGTTTCGATTTCTGTTTCTTTAACTTCTTGAATTGGAATAGAGCTGTCGTTACATGTTTTTCATCTTCTTCAGTTATGGAAGCTATGTTTCCCCCAGTTATTTCTGTTTAATCACGTGCATTTTATTGGTTGCAGTTTCACTAACTGTGAATTTCCGTGTGAAACTGAGTTTAAATAAGTTTAGGTTCTGTTTTCGATCTTGCTTAAGGATATTTTCTTTCTTCTACTTTTTCTTGCGTTTTTCGGCTCCACTCTCGAATTTTTTTTCTTATTTCAATCTGTAGTACTGTTTCTTCAAGAAAAAGGCATTCATTAGCGAATTTTTCTTATAACATAGACTTTCTATGTGAACAAAAGTATGCATTGTACTGTAGTTTTATAAATCCACTATCACTTTTATGGTATTGCGCGATATTTGAATTTCTTGCGAGGCCCCTAGGCAACTGCCTACTTTGTCTATTGGTTAATTCAGCACTCCTTTTCAGACCGATTCATCTCATGTATAGCCCGTCTTCGCTCTCTCTCTCTCTCTCTCTCTCTCTCCTTCTAGCTCTCTCCCTCCTTCTAGCTCTCCCTCTCTTTCTAGCTCTCTCTTCCTCTCTCTCTCTCTCTCTCTCTCTGTGTCTCCCTCTCTCTTATCTTTGCAGTAGATTCCTCTCCAATATTTCTTTCTCTCTGAAAATTCAAGTTACTGTCTCCAGTATTGTCTTGTATTTAGTCTTTCCTCTCATTGGTACCAGCAGTCTGGTAGGGCATTTATCCTACCTACCTTCCTGTGTAATTCGTTTCTATGCTCACGTTTTACTGTTTCATGTTCTGTCGAACATTCTGCCCTCAAATACACAGTGCTCGGCCGGGTCAGCTACTCCAACAGTCTGTGCAGTTTCCATCCGCAACCTTTCCCATCTTATTTAGGTAGGTCCTGAAGGAGCCGTGCCCTGATTAGTATATTTCTATCACCGCGCTTTATCCATTCTACGATATTTAGAATTAATATCCTCGTCTAGGCCGCCCTATGCTTATTTGTACATTTTCCTGCCACTCTGTTATGCTGCTATTCTTAGCTAATACTTTCTCCTGCTCATCCTTCCCGCATGCTTTCTAATTTCCTTCCCTTCACACTAAGGTGGATGAATAACACACCCACGATCTCTTCTATAGCTACCTAATCTTAGTAGTGCTTTTTTCTCTAGTATCCTTCTATATTTCTTGGTGTTAAGCACTATTTGCCACCTCAGGTGCATTTTCTGCTTTGAGGATTTTGACAGTTCTTCACTTCTTTCCTTGTAAATTCAGTAATGGGTCTATCCATCTAGAGTGGTCTAAAGCTGACTTCTTTTCTCTGTGAAGAACGAGTCTTTGCCAGTTCTTTACTCCAACTCTCCTCAATCTTAAATGAGCCTCCTGTCCATTTGAAATTCTTTGACTTTTGAAATGCCTTTTAATCTTTCTACTTCCTCTTCCAGCACTCGATTATTTCTCTTATTTCCTCCTCTTATTTCTTATTTCCTTTCGCCTCTTATCTCCAGGTGTTTTCCATTTATTTATTCTTCTTTTTGGTAGTTGAAATCAAGTGTTTGCAAGCCTAAGCAGTAGGATATCATTATAGACTAACATATCCCTACAAAGTGGTCACAACAATTTTAATTAAAATTGTCTACAGGATGGCAAGTAGGAATCAAATGCCCATCACGACGGAGACATTTTGAGATGTCGTACCAACAGAGGATCAATATCAATATTATACTAAACATCAAATTAAAATGATAGTGGTTGAAGATAGGAATGTTAAATACAAAACTATAGATAAGAATGGACAAGATTTTTGTACTTAAAAGAAAAGTTTCCTAGACTAAAAGTGTTGTTCAGTGCTATGATGTCACTGATGATATAATTTTCTACAAAATAATGTAGATGTAGATTATATTCCAGTTTCAGTACAATGCAAATAATATAAAATACATAATTAAAATGATAAAAATATAGAAAATAGGGTAAATAGATATAATACCAAACATCAGCAAACTGAACCGACCTTTTTATTACATAACTTTTTGAACAACCCCGGTTGTTATGAGAAAGAGATAAATACTTACTTTACTTTTTGAAGGTCTAGACAAATCCAGGTCCATGTCTTTGAATTAACGTAAACAAAACACACACATCTGCACAATATGCACCAAAAAAACTCAACACAAGAACAACTTCCAACTCCTCGAAAACACCACAAACTATTACAAATTTTTTCGAATTAAAAATTTCCCAGCAGCCAGATGATGTCAGTTCGCGAAATAATATACATACATAACCGGGAGTCGCTTTTGGAGGATGGCCCCCTTATGAGCACGTTATACTAGGTCTATTTTCGGATCCCCGATTCAGACTAATGTTTTTATAAAAGGTTTTATTGGTGTAGGAGATGTCGTGAATTAACATCTGTGGATCTAACTAAACGACCTAGTGACTAGTGTTTGTTATAGTTTTGACTGAGATAATTCCATGATAATTGAGATGGATAGGAGGGGTGGGCGGAATTTTAGGAAAGCTATCAATGAACAAACAAATTACAAATTAGTATAAAGAGGCATGATTCAGAGAAACGTCTTATGAGAGTGTCATAAGATAATCAGTAAAATTGGAAAATACTTTGTTATTCATATGTAATACAATATTTGACATTTCGCTCAGTAGATGGAGGAATAGGCTTTTAAACTAGAAATGATGTTGGTGATGATCTGTTGGAATGAACACTAGCTCTAGATATAAATATACAAAAGTGGTCAAAATCATTCTCAAGTAGGTATAGTTTTCTATGACAGCTGCTTTCTTCAAGAAAAGAAAAGTCCTTTTTACCTCAGTAGTCTTTCAGTTTGAAACAAAATCTTAAAAAACTTTGATCAGCAAATCAATGATTTATCTCCTTCAATATGAGTAATGAGGAGAAAGCATTAGAATATAATAGACCCACACTCCTGTCTTTGATCGACTTAAAGAAGGCTTTTGACCGAGTAACACTTCAAGAAGTAATCTTCTTCTTAAATCTCCACGACGGACTTTGGCAATCATCATAGTTATTTTCCCCTGCATAATCAGTTGGAGCAAGCTGTATCTTTCTCCACGTGTAATATGTTCGAGATATTCCAATTTTCTTGTTTTAATTTTATTTAAGGTTTCCATTTATTTATTTATCCTTATCAGAAACTTTTTGTTTGTGACGTGTTCTATCTAAGATATTTTTAAAATTTTTCCATACACACACAACTCGAATGATTCCAGTTTTTCATTGATATCGAATTCAAGGTCCAAGCTTCCATTCCATAAAACAAAGTCGAGAAAACGTAGTTCCTCGCCAACCTAACTCTTAGCTCCGACTTCAGATCTTTTGTGCAAAGCACTCTTCTCATTTTGTTGAAATTTACTCTAGCCTTTTCTATTTTGAAAATAATAATTTGTGGAGAATCATTGTTCCAATGTTATCTCTTTGTGTTCTTGTTATCTCTTTGAGTTTTCGATATTCTAATAAATTTTTATTGCATATTGCAAAGTAAAATACATATTGCATTCCTGAAGTGTAACATTGGATTTTAGAAACGCAAAAAAAATAAATTGTTACTTGGTTGTTTCTGCACAAAAAACTGTCTTGTATTGTTTTCTATTATTTTTATTTATTTCACGAGGAAAATAAACTTCCTGTAGCTGGCTGTATACCATAAATCACAAAAATACCAAGTTTCTTGTAAAAGGTATATATTAAAATACCCTAAATAAGGGTCACAATACAAAACGTTTTCGGATTAAGGAATCCATCTTATGAATCCTCATTAAACACTGATGATGGATTCCTTAATCCGAAAACGTTTTGTATTGTGACCCTTATTTAGGGTATTTTAATATATACCTTTTACAAGAAACTTGGTATTTTTTTTTATTTATTTGTTTAAGCACTACAACACAATTGATGAACTATTTATTTGTGTTTCTTACACTATTTTGACGATTTTTCGTTGGGTTTTTGAGTACATAGTGTACGATCTTTAGATTATTTTAATAAATTGCAAAATGCCACATCAATTTCTAATAGCAGAACATGCAGAATTATTTTAGTTTACGGGTTTTTGTGACGGAAATGGCAGGGATTCCAGCAGAGGGTATCAACAATTATTTCCAGAACGTCAAGTTCCGAATCAACAAACGTTTGGATCAGTGTTTAATTATTAAGAAGAAAGTTCCTAAACATTTCCTAAATCAAAATCTGAACGAGCATTAGATCCTTTACAAGAAGACCATATATCTTTATACAGTTCAAGCAGATCCTAAAATAAATACCAGGCCAGCCAGCAGATAATTAGCCGTTTCTCAATCATAAGTTGACAGAGTATTAAGATGTAATAATGTGGATAAATAATAATTCCTGGACCAGCAAGGCGAAGGATTTTCTGGCTGAAAAATCTAGGCTACGTGGTTCAACACAACGACCACAAATCTTTTCAGAGCAGCAGTGTGCAAAATATAGATTGCCACGATGGTCGCCAACATCCGCAACGGGTAGGCACTACAGGAAAAATACACCATTATCACATCTAACAAGTCCATCAATTGCATCTAGAGACATAAAATCCCACGATTATAATTTGCTAGACGAATCGCTTATTGTATAAAATTCTAATTTACTGATGGATGCCCAATTTACGAGAGATGGAATATATAATGCGCGAACTCACACATTTGGGCAAACTAAAATCCCCAAACAAGTCGCGAATCTCGTTCTTAGTTAATATTTTCAGTGAATGTTTAAATAGGAGTAATATAAAAACTAACTAATAGGGCCCCATTTCTTAAAACCCCCACCATTTACAGGTTCTGTGTACTTATATTTTTTACAAGAGGAAAGGACGGTTCTCAGAATGGTATTTGCCCCTCAAAGATATGATCTGATATGAGAGTGGAAAGGGCGCCACAATGCTGAATTGGTGACTGTATGGTACTGAAAGAAAATATCGACAGATATGTAAAAGCTAACCGGATAAAGCACGCACCACACTCTCGCGAAGTTACTTCGGGAAAGTTGACCGAAGTCCGAAGTATCCGTCACTACACACTCGTTCAACTTCGCGAGGAACACATTGACGCGGGGGGATACCTACTTCGATTCCTTTGACTTGGTCGCAAAAACCGCTACAGAATGGAAGTATACCGAGGCGCAGCGAAGTAGCATGAGGTACCTGTCTACACTCTCGTACTCGCTGAACTTCCATCGACTTCGCGAGTAGTATAGTGAGCGTTTAAGATGGGCAGGTCATGTGGTAAGATCAGAGGAAGACATAATGTTGACGAATGCGTTTTATGAGAGATCAGATGGTAGAAGATCATTAGGACGTCCCAGAAAAAGGTGGAAGGAAGATTTATATAGGATTGGAGGGCTGTAGTGGATGCGGCGAAGACACTCCGAGTTGTAAAACCAGTCAATAATAAGAAGAATATCTTACAAGAGGTATGTAATTTCTGCACGATGTTCCATCACCGCAATTCCCAGTTGCAGCTCGTCAACATCTTAACGTCAAGACGTTGTATAGAAACAAGTGGATTTATTTTTATTTTCTCGTTGGAGCTTTTACCATGCTGACAAGATGGGATGTGAATTACAAAATGTAAAATTCCCTCATCTTCCTATGGTTCTTGGCATCCGTGTGGATTATAATTTTTAAAAGCTTCGGAGGTTCTTACCAGAAATAGTCGAAGCAATAAAGCACTGAACCTCCGAAAAAAAAAACGACAAGACGGATCTTAATAATTCTTTTTGCATTCGATTCGTGAATGCGCCAGGAAACTTTGTGACCCTGAGCCATAATATAATATTGAAAAACTGCATACAAAAAATGCATTCTTAAAGTGCATCTCAAACAGACAATAAAATAACTCGTCAATTATTGGCGGAAATGAGTTCAATTTTGTTATTCGAAGGTTTTTGGGGTCACTGAAAACGAATATGACGTCAAAAGTGATCTCCGGAGTACCTGGTGCCAAGGGTACCTACTGTTTACCTCGTCATTAAAATTCATTAAAAAATTAAGTCAACAATCATTACCCGGGGATTTTTGGGGCCGCTAACGACGAATATGACATCAGAAGTGATTTTCGGAGTACCTGGTGCCCAGGGTACCTACTTATTATGGAATTTTCGGCAAATTCTTTAAAAAATTAGCCAAAAATCATTATTCGGGGGGTTTTTGGGTCGTTGACGACGAATATGACATCGGAAGTGATCTACAGAGTACCTGGTACCCAGGGTACCTACTGTTTACCTCGTTCTCTAGGCAAATTCATTAAAAAATTAGTTAAAATTCATTACTCAGGGGTTTTTGGGGTCTCTGACGACGAATATAACATCGGAAGTGATCTCCGGTGTACCTGGTGCCCAGGGTACCTACTGTTTATCTCGTAACTAATGACGTTTGACTAATTTTTTAATGAATTTGCCGAAAACTTCAGAAAACGAGGTAAACAGTAGGTACCCTGGGTACCAGGTACTCAGCAGATCACTTCAGATGTCATATTCGTCGTCAGCGATCCAAAAACCCCCCAAGTAATGATTTTTTGCTAATTGTTTATTGAATTTGCCGAAAACTCCATAAGAAGTAGGTACCCTGGGCACCAGGTATTCCGGAGATCGCTTCCGATGTCATATTCGTCGTTAGCGACCCCAAAAACCCCCGAGTAATTATTTTTGACTAATTTTTTAATAAATTTTTTGCCGAAAACTCCACAAGAGAGCTAAACAGTAGGTATCCCTGGGCATCAGGTGCTCCGAAAATCACTTCCGATGTCATATTCGTCGTTAGCGGCCCCAAAAACCCCCGAGTAATGATTTTTGATTAATTTTTTAATGAATTTTAATGACGAGGTAAACAGTAGGTACCCTTGGCACCAGGTACTCCGGAGATCACTTTTGACGTCATATTCGTTTTCAGCGACCCCAAAAACCCCCGAGTAACAAAATTGAACTCATTTCCGCCAATAATTGACGAGTTATTTTATTGTCTGTTTGAGATGCACTTTAAGAATGCATTTTTTGTATGCAGTTTTTCAATATTATATCATGGCTCCGGTTCACAAAGTTTCCTGGCGCATTCACGAATCGAATGCAAAAATAATTATTAAGATCCGTCTCGTCCTTTTTTTTTCGGAGGTAAGGCCGATTTTAGTGCTTTATTGCTTCGTCTAAGAAGGTTCCTACTGTTTTCAATCTGATGGGATGTAGAATGGTATTTTAATACCGTTTTATGTATTATTAGATTGAAACTTAGTCTGTTTTATTTTCTACGTGTAATTTTATTTTTATAAGAACAGAACTATGCCATTGTATATAAAAAGCATTGTGTTAAGTCACCTCCTCTAATATTTTTAGTGAAAATTTTATGATCGAGTAAACCAATTGAGTTCATGACGCAAATGCATCCATTCGGTTATTTTCAAACCAAATGTTTAGATCGACACCGATAATGTAATATATAAATAACTTTTATTTTATAAACTCTCCTTGGGAATATCACCTTTACTGTATACATAGTGATTAATTAGCACAGATATTTCGATTTTAAGAGAATTAAAAATCAGTAAAAGACTCTCCATCAAAGTCGAACAACAACAATTACAATACTTTGGGCATATTATGAAATTAGACACGGAAAATATGGAGAGGTTCATCATTCAAGAAAAGGAAACCAATATTTGGTCACATCTGCAAAATACCAATGCACAAATTTAAAGGAACGACTACAGACCAAGATCTATAGAGATGGACCATACACGACATCACGAGACTGTCCCACTGTCGATGTCGGGACTAAATTAATATGTTCCTTTTAAAAATATAAGAATATAGGTACGCCATATTGTGGCAGGGTGTAACTAATACATTAAAACTGATACATGGCACACTCTTACAACCAAAAACTACCAAAACTTCACCCCTGTTGAGCTACCCCCACCCACTTGCAGTAATTAAAAAACAAATAGCTAGATTTACAAGCTACTTATGAGCTTTCATATGCCGCAAATTAAAAATTTTGAGCTCGTTAACTGACAGAACTGATCTGGGGGTGATGTCCAAGCCCAAGTTGGCACCATCTCACTTTTGTTTCTTGAGGTATCCTCAAACGACTTTGTTTTGTTTCTTGAGGTTCACCGAAATCGAAGATAAAGCGCTGGTTTCCTCGAAAGCGGTGCCGACAACTGCGACCAGTGAAGAACCTTGAATTTTTCACCGTAATCTGACGTAATTCATCGCAGTGCTACGGTCGCAGTTTGTCGGTGCCGATTTCGAGGAAACCAGCGCTTAATAGTTGATTTTTACCTTCAGTGACTGCACTATACAAAAGAAATTGCAATTCGATGATCGAAATGAGCGTATTTTGCGAGCTCATAAATTATTAAACGATATGTACTAGCAAAATAATTAATTTTATTCATTTTAAGCCGGGCAGATGGGGAGGTTTTCTTGCGAAGGGGTTGTAGCTCAATAAGGTGTTGTAAAAGTTTATTCATAGAATTTATACGCTATACGGATTATATTCGCGATACGATATATTTTAATTTTTCTCAGCATTTTTCTCTTAAGTTGAATCAATTCCAGGATTGTTTGGGCGTGAAGGGGATGAGATCAAAAATCAGAACTATATCACTTCGAAAGCTAATAAATAGCTCTTAATTCTGCCGCAATGATGGATCCAATATCCCTATTTTTAAGTAGTGGGGGGCCGAGTCAGCCCCCCCACTAAAATATTAAATTCCTGCCCAAAGTAACCAGCTCAAAATTTTTAATTTGCTTGATACGAAAGCTCATAAATGGCTCGTAAATCAGCGCTATTTGTTTTTTAATTTTTGCAAGTGGGAGGGGGCAGCTCAACAGGGGTCCACCAAAGGTTTAAAAAGTCGTTTTTAAAAAGATTTTACAAATTTGTCGTTGACTAATACAGCCGACCGTATATTATATGGCTTATTAAACAAAATTCATGCATAAATCGTCGTACAGCTTATTCACTATATTCACTAATTATAAATAAATTGGTCAGCTGAACGTTTAAAATCATTAATATGCGTCAGTGGAACAATTTCGTTTGTGCTATTAAAATCGTAGCTGCACATGAAACCTGGCATCGGCTTACCAACTGTTTCGATGCGTTCCATGCGTGTACAACGCGGATTTTACTGTTCTATATCCTTGCGAATGCGAATGATGGGCGATTTGTAGGTCAAAGTTTATAGGCCAACAAACACACCACTGACACCACAGTCGTATCACACCAATGTATGTCGCATCCAATGTGTGTGCATTGCTGCAATTGACACGCATTTTTATAGTCGAGATAGATTATTGTAGTTGGCATATTATTAATTGTGAAAAAAAAAATGTTTCATATACAGAGCGCGTCTGAATTATAGAACAAATTAATTATTTTGCAGTTTATTTTAGACAAAAATCCTTAAACAGGTCGATGTTTATTTTGAAATACAGATTTTTTAAATAATGTTAAAAAATAATATACAAAATAATAAATACAAAACATAAGTTAATAAAGTAAAGAAAAAAAAAACAAAATCGATATATTGCAACAATTTATAGAAATTGCAAAGTGAATATACAACAAAGTAAACTATTTATAGACATAGGAACTAATAAGTTTAAATGAAACACCCTGTACTTTATATCACTATCGAAAAGTACTATTACCGTACTTTAATTTTTATATAACATTCCCTATGTTTAAATTTATTACTAAATTCCACTATCGAAAAGTACTATTACCGTACTTTAATTTTTATATAACATTCCCTATGTTTAAATTTATTAGTATTTGAGATATTTTCATTTTTCAGAGCAAATTATTAAGAGCACACAATAGCGATAGCGATCAACAGGTAGCAACAATCGCGGTCCAAGATTGCGAAAGTGCTGCGAACTTTCAAAAGTGAGGCAACAGTGCGTCGGTAATTCGACACTGACAGTGACGTTTATACTATCAAAAACAATAATTTTTATACACAGAGGCGCGAAATGTTGCCTAGTAAGTGACGTTCGATTTCTTGTTATAAAAAAATCGATTTTTAGTAGTTCCAAGGTGACACAAAATCTAGGCACGGGATAAAAAAGTTTATTTGAAGAAAGTGTATTTTTTGTCTTTCTTAATGGCGGTACATGCTCCTTTTTTCAATATTTTATTTAGTTATAGAGTAATTTCCACGTACTAACGTGTTTCTGAAATCGGGCTCTGTACCGCCATTATTTATTATATTATTACGAATATGTGTGCCAAATATCTCGACAAAATATTCAAAATTAGAGCCGCAATCTTGGAACGCGTTTGTTGCTACCTGTTGATCGCTACTGTTTGCTCTTAATTACGGGTCTAAATATTCCAAATTTTAGGTAAGCCATGACTGAATTGTCTCTGATAATTTACGATTACTGATTATCAATCTGTAATCAAAGTTGGCTACAATTTTTGTTACTTGTTAAGTTTTATTGCTATCTATTACTATAACGGATCTACGGAGCTTTACCTCACTAATCAATCACCCTGTATGGATAAATCGATTTTTTTTTAATTTCAAACTATTTTAAAAATATGACTAATGCAATGATATTTTAAAGTACGTTAATAAATCGATATCTACAAATTGATGGTGGGTCAGTGGGATTAGACTGCAGATCGAGAGGTCCCTAGTTCGAACACGGCTGTTGCGTATCTTTATTTAATTTTTTTAATAAATAATTAAAAGTCGATATACTTAACATTCATATTTTATGAGTTAATTATTATACAGTATGTCCCTGTAAGTTGTATCCATATGGAAAACTTTTTTATTATTAATTTTACGAAAAAAAGTTATTCTTTATAAAAAGCTCTGCATGGTCCAAAACCTGAGATTTAACCATCAAATATCAAAATTTTTGAATTTTATACGAGGTATGTCAAAAAGTT
This sequence comes from Diabrotica virgifera virgifera, assembly GCF_917563875.1. Classification (NCBI taxonomy): domain Eukaryota; kingdom Metazoa; phylum Arthropoda; class Insecta; order Coleoptera; family Chrysomelidae; genus Diabrotica; species Diabrotica virgifera. The sequence continues at coordinate 5,155,809 of NC_065448.1, forward strand.
TGAATTTGACTCAGGAGTAAAGCAGCTTTATTTCTCACAATATTGAAAATTGCTATTATGAAAAGTTGTTTGGAATTAAAAACTATATTCTAGTATGCAATTACATCCTTCTAATTGAATTTTTTTTTATGAATGATGGATAACTAACATTATTTTCAGTTATTTCAATTCAGAAAACTCTTTTATTATCAATTTTACGAAAAAAATTGATTCTTAATAAAAAGTTCTGCATGGTCTAAAACCTAAAATTCAACCATCTTATGTCAAATTTTATCAATTTTATACGAGGTATGTCAAAAAATATGAATTTCGCTCAAGAGTAAAATCCATTTATTTTTCACAATATCGAAAATTGTTATTTTAAAAAGTTATTTAAAATTAAAAACTATGTTCCAGTATGTAATTACATACTTCTAATTGAAATATTCTAAACTATAAAGGTACTTTACTTTTGATCTAAATTTATTTTTTTGGCATACCTCGTATAAAATTGATAATATTTGATATAAGATGGTTGTGTTTTAGGTTTTAGACCATCCAGAACTTTTTATTAAGAATCACTTTTTTTCGTAAAATTAATAATAAAAGAGTTATCAGAATTCAAATAACTGAAAATAAAGTTATTTATCCATAATTTTTCAAAAAATATTTTTTTTCCAATTAGAAGGATGTAATTGCATATTAGAATATAGTTTTTAATTCCAAACAACTTTTCATAATAGCAATTTTCAATATTGTGAGAAATAAAGCTACTTTACTCTTGAGTCAAATTCAAACTTTTTGACATACCTCGTATAACATTCAAAAATTTTGATATTTGATGGTTAAATCTCAGGTTTTGGACCATGCAGAGCTTTTTATGAAGAATAACTTTTTTTCGTAAAATTAATAATAAAAAAGTTTTCCATATGGATACAACTTACAGGGACATACTGTATATAAATATTATATATACCATTTTAAACAACCGTTGTGTCCTGTATATAAGAAAACCGTGTTATTATAAAAAGTACTTTTTTATTATAGTGTAATTTTTGGAATTTTAAGCATTTTATATCGTCAAATTATTTTATATTCTCTCCTATAAATAATAAAAACGTTTTGTTATAAAAAAGTTATTTTTTATTAACCCTTAAGTACTAACACACCGTCTCTCAGACGGCATCGTTTGTTGAAAGTGGGATATTTCCATTCCTAGAAAAATTTGAAGGTCATCCGTTTATGACTTTTCAAGTTATGTTGTTATTTAATAGTATTGAATTCGGCAATTTGCTGCAGGTTGTTATTCGAAAGATATTTAGACTCAAAGTGTGATTTCCGTCTAATAGACGGGGTGTTAGTGTTTGTGCCCAGTTCGTCATTAAACATAATGTGCCCCAGTTCGTCAAAAAGTTCAAATAAGGGGATAAAGACTATGAGGAAACTCTTTTGAAATGACTTGATGAGGTAGAAGACGACGTAAGCGAAGTGGGATCAATTTGTGATGAAAATGTTGCCACTGACTACCATTGCTACACTGTACAAATTTTAGTGCCTGTCAGTTTTTTTTTGTTTTAATATTTTTTAAAAAAATTTTTATTTTCATGTTTATTACTCTTTGTTTAACTCGATTATAAATTTTTATCAAGATTCTTTAATTTGTTTCATTTTTATCACACTTTTTTTCAAGAATAAAAAGTCGCACAGACAATCCTTCCATTCTTGTTATAATGTTTTGTATTTTAATAAATACAGAAAAACTAGATCAATTACTGTGTTTTTTAGATAAGTAATACTTTCAGTAAGTCATCGAAATATTTTTTTGCATTATAATATTTAACAAAAGAAAAATAACCAGTAAAATGTGAAACCCGTCTGTCAGGCGGTTAGTTAGTGTTTGCGCCATTGATTTAAGATGTTAGTACTTAAGGGTTAAAGTGTAATTAGGTATTTATATTTGTGCAGAATTTTTAAGCACGTTAGTCCTAGGAAAGAATCAACAACTATTCTATTGGTTTTAGACAACCATTCTTTACATTTATACTAACATTAAAGAAAATGGCGATACTCTGATTTCATCGCAATTCTTCTTCTTCTTCACGTGTCATATCAAAATTATCAGATGTACAGTTGAGTCCGCGAGTCTTTACCCGTGCGTCATTAATACCTGGCGAGATAAAACACATACTTTTTATCTAGCATCATTCTCTTCCACGCATGAAACTCATGACAAACTGGCTGCCGTTTGTTATTAAGTAACAACACATGTTATTTTTATGAACCATCTAGACTCAGTGCATTGAAAAGAGATAGGTACAAAAAAAGACGATTCGGTATGTTCTCATATTTTAAGCACAATTTGTTTGACGTTTCTGATTTGTTTAATTTTGTGGCTGTCAGTCAGTTGAACTTTTTGCGGTTTTTGTCGAATTTTTGCGTTTTGAAGTTTCTTTATATTACACAAACAGTTGTTTTCACAACTAATTTTATATTGGGCTTTGAAATTTTAAGGTAAATAATTATATTTAGGCAATTAATATTTAAAACATACAAAGCTAACGTCATTCACACAGTAAAGAAATGACTGTGTTTAGATTTCCGCCAAAGTGAATAAAATAACAAAAATAAAATATGTTATTGGATTTTTTTATAAATTGTTTATTTATTTATTAATCAATAATAATAAAAGAATTTATTAAGCTACTTCAAATGTAGCTGTAATTCTGCGCAAAAATTTTGAAGCAAAACTTACATTTGACATTCTATATATTTGATAACGTCAAATTTTATAATAAAACCCGTAATCGGAACAGTAGCCACTTTCTGTCAGTTGTTGTTGCGTGAAATATATTTCCGACTTATTTCGTATGCTTTAAGTGATGACGCACGGGTAAAGACTCGCGTACTCAACGTAAGCGATAACCATTGCGAAGACTTCTTCATCTTCTGCAATATGGAACAATAATTGTCCTGCATTTGCTATCTGAGTCCATTCACGAATGTTTTTTAACCAAGAAACCTATTTTATTAAATCTCCATGGAATAATCTGTCTATGAATCCACATTCCATGTTCATTGTTCTTACAAATTACAGCCACTTGACGTATTATTAGCAAGAAAAAGATAACAGAGAGCCTACGTCAACCAAACCCCTATAGAAAGAGTGAGGCACTACAACTACCTCGGCACCATAATAAATGAATAATGGACCAACAACCAAGAGATAAGAGCGCGCATTGGAAAAGCTAGATCAATCTTCAACCGTATGGGGGCCTTTTTCAAGAGCCACAACCTCTCTCTTGGTAAAAGAGTAAAAATTCGGCGATGCTACGTTTTCTCTGTCATTTTTTATGATGTTGAATCGTGGACCTTGAACGAATATAATATATTATGTGCGAAAAATTGGAAGCATTTGAGATGTGGCTATATCGGAGAAAACTTAAAATCCCATGGACTGACTGAGTAACATATGATGAGGTCCTCAAAAAAATGAAGGAGAACCGAGAGGTACTGACCACCACCAATCTAGATATGCCTTTCTACAAACTATTGTGACATTATTTATAGGCCGCTCACAACCTGGCCTATTTCGTTCCGGAAGCTTCTGTCGTCAAACTGTCTGACCCTCTCTGCCGGCGAGACAAATAGAAACTTTTTACAATCGGCGCTTCTGGAAGGCCATCGATAAACCTTTTTTTATTATTCTTTAAATAATATTTACCTTTCGATTTTTCTGGAAATCAGTAGACTAATTGTACATAACTATATAAATAGACATTTTTGGAATTAGAAGTTAGTTGTGAATTTGAAACCGTCGGTGTACTTTGATATGTAACGGGCGCGGTATAATTTTTGAATTTGTAATTAGATAAATTAGTAGATTTGGTGTAATAAATAAATTACGTAGTTTGTAAAATAAATAATATAAATTCAGTGTTTTTCATTTGTTTAGAAGTAAGTTATTCAAAATAAATAAAGTCAACTAAAATTAAACCTTAGTGCCTAAAAGATCATAGAAAAGTCAAGTCAGTTTTGTAACACTATCCTGCAAGGTAAAACATTTGGAAAGCGAGGTTCAGGAAGAAGAAATACGTATAGAATATATAAAATAGAAGTGGTTACTAAAATGCATCTGTTTCGTTTCGGAACATGTGATAATAGCGTTAACTTTTGCGTAAACATTGCGTTGAGGACGAAAATTCTGCGCTTTATTTTTTTCTAAACGTTCCAACCATGGCTAAACCCTTTTTTAATAGTTCACACGACGAAAACTAGTTATCCTTGGTGACCCATTGGTCATGGTACATGATTGCTACCCTGACTTTTATTTCTATCCTATGATAAGTGGGCTCTGGCCTCCCCAGTTATCGCCCTGGTCTTGGCCTTCTCCCGCTATCCATCCTGAATATCTCTTTGTATTTTCCTCAATATCCCTGAATTTTCTCAGTTAGCTTTTTAAAAGTAAACATGACAAATTAATAAGTCTAATGCAAGAAATTGGAATTGACAACAAAGATCTAAGAATTATCAGAAACATTTATTACAATTAAACGGCCAAAATCAAAATAGAAGACCAGTTGACTGATAAAATTGCAATAGAACGAGGAGTACCACAGAGTATTTTATCACCACTATTATTCAATATTTACTCTGAATGGGTATTTGGAAGCTTTAGACGGTTGTGCGAAGGTAGTATTAGTAAATGGTGAATGGTTGAATAACATTAGATATGCAGATGACACCATAGTTTTTGCCGATAATCTGAATGATTTACAGATATTAACAAATCGTATAACGGAAGTCAGCAACAGATACGGACTAGCTCTAAACATAAAGAAGACCAAATTTATGACAATTAGTAAAAACCAATACTAAACGCTCAACTTACAATCAACCAACAGAATATCGAAAGGGTTGAGCAATATACATATCTGGGCACGAATTTAAATAGCCAATGGGACCACTCGACAGAAATTAAACAGCGAATAATAAAAGCGAAAGCAGTATACGTTAGAATGAGACCCATTTTCAACAGTCGAGACATATCATTAAAAACAAAATACCGTCTGTTGAAATGCTACATATTCACAGTGCTGCTCTACGGAATGGAAGCGTGGACACTAACTGTTGCATCTATGAATCGGCTCGAAGCTTTTGAAATGTGGTGTTATAGGCGCATCTTACGTATATCCTGGGTTGACCGAATTACTAATGTGGAAGTCCTGCGTAGAATGGGGAAAGAGTGTGAGATTCTCAAAACCATCAAAACAAAAAAATTAGAATATCTAGGACATGTAATGAGAAATCAAGAACGTTACGGCCTTCTCCAACTGATTCTACAAGGGAAGGTAAATGGTAAAAGAGGACCGGGAAGAAGACGCATTTCCTGGCTTCAAAATTTACGAAAGTGGTATAACACGAATACCACTGAACTGTTCCGCGCTGCGCTAAACAAAGTCAAGATAGCCATGATGATTGCCAACATCCAGAACGGATAAGCACTTTAAGAAGAAGCTTTTTAAAATATACTGCGTAGAAAATGAACCTTTCTACGGATCCTGTACTTATTTATCTTAATAGTTAGATAAAGATTAAATACCAAGAAATATTTCTTTACACATTAGTATGTTTGCATATTTTTATCAATATGTATCCCGGTTGAAAATAACATATGACATTAAAATGCCAGATGAGATATCGGCAGAACGCTACTGAAGATGTATCCAGCATCAACGGTCCATGCAATGATCACATTAAACCTAATATTAAATGATCACCCTCGATTACTCAAATTCATCTCTAATTAATGCGGTTTATCTGCATGTTAAAGCCGAATGGAAATTCGGTGTTGGGTGTTGGGAAATACAAGAACACCAATGTAAACGCCAAATATCATGGCTGTTCTTGTTTTATTTATTGCCCGTTATAAATCAAAGCTCTAGATTAATAACGCAGACAGATCAATATGGTTTTTACAGTCAACACAAAAATGTCTGTCAAAAATGTTAAAACTGGAAAAATCTATCTCAAATAAAATCGTAGAAGATTAGGCGGGGTTTACGACAGGAAGGTCTTGCAAAGAAGCCTTAAAGGTATAAGAGAAAATAAACCCAGAAAGACAAATAATAGGGATGTTCACAAAAAATTAAAAAGTCATTTCAAACATGTAAAACGATTAAGAAACACCCTAGGAATAATTGTCTAAAATTTCAAAAGAATCAAAAAGTCTGTCTATAAAAAATCTTGATTAGAAATCTAGCATTATTTTAAATTTCGAGAACGCTTCTCTATTGGCTTGACGTCACTAGTCGCATACTCCAGCGCGCGCCATTCTCATAGTGTTATTGTTTACCTGTTTGACGTTTCAGGTCATTTTATTTTGTTCTCTTCTTGTTTTATCAGGGTTAAAGTGGAGTTTTATAGTGAATTTGTTTAGTTTAAAGTGGATAGACTGTTTGTAAGGAGTAAGGACATATTTTGGGTGGAACAAAAATTAACAAATAAAATGGAAGAAGGTTTTCAGAAAGCCGATTCGTTTCGTATAAACTACCGACTGTAGTGTAGATGTAACTATGGTGTATGATTTATTGGCATCTTGTAAAAAAATAAATCTACCACAGCTTTACTGAGTGTATATTCCATATAATTTTCCATGTCTTCTTTAAGCTAAAAAAATAAATGCTTAATACTCCACAAAAAAAAATAGAGAAAGTTGTATGCATGCATTGTATGCATGCATATTGTATACATACATTGGCTGGTTATTACTTTACCTTGGTTATGTGTATTAAAAATATTTTTATTCTTCTTCATGTGCCTTGTCCGTTGTGGTCGTTGGCTATCATCATGGCAATTTTAATTTCATTTGCGGCGTTTCTGAATAACTCGATCGATTTTTGTCCAAATCATTGGCGTAAGTTTTAAAGTCATGAGTGTCTTTTCTTCCGGGTCCGCGTTTGCTCTCTATTTTACCTTGCGTTATCAGTTGGAGTATACGATATTTATCATGCCTCATGATATGACCGAAATATTTAAGATTTCGTTTCTTAATTGTAAAAGAGATTTCTTTTTGTTTTCCCATTCGACGCAATACGTTGGTGTGGGTCGCCCAGGATATTTTGAGGATACGTGGGTACACCCACATCTCGAATGCCTCTAGCTTTTTCATTAATGTTTCCATTATTGCCCAGGCCTCTGCGCCATATAGCAAGACCGGAAATAATAACATTTTAGCAGCCGCATTTTTAGTGGGAGAGATATTATGTCGCAATGGGTGAAAATATTTCTCATTCTTGTTGTTAAATGTTGCTATGTCCTTTTTAACTCTAGATCTTATTTCGGTTGTTTCGTATTTCGAGTTGACAACTGTTCCAAGGTAAAAAATATTTTTGAACTTGGGTATTACACATTTTCATTTCAACCAATCTTTTCACTAAATTATTAATGATTTTAATATAATATAAAGTCATACCTACATCCACATGTAGTTATTTCAAGGTTTACTTTTACTGTATGTATTATTAGAATCCCGTTTTTAGGAATATCCCAGTTTAAGGAATACAAATTTGAGATCCCGAAACTTTTTCATTTACTCCTTAAGGGGGTAAATGCAAAATCTTGGTCCAATGATATTTAAATTCATTCATTTTTTTCGAACCCTGAGAAAACTAACATGTATTTTTGAAAAATGTAAATGCAGAAAGAACAATTACATTATTACCAAGGGCCGAAAGTCTCTGGAAAACTTCTATAATGTTTATTTTATTAAGTTAGTTCTTTAAGTTAGTTATTTTAAGTTCTAGCTGCAACAAACCATTTCTTTTTCTGTTTTAAATTGGCTGGAACGGTAATAAAAATCTTGTCAGAACTGTTTTTTTGATGTATGTATTTACACACCCAGGAACAAAACACCACTTATTTGGCTTCATTTTTAATAACTAAATACGTAAAAAACTGCGCACATTCAAATACACTGAGTAAATAAGTATAAAAAACTAGTCGTCGATCAAAGACGTTACGACTGCTGACGTCACAGACCGTAGCCTCGCTGCAGGGTACCGTTTTTCTAGCCTCCAAGAAAATCAACATTATGAACTCATTTATCTTAAAAAATATACATTTTTAATTTAAACAGTTTTATGATTGTTACGTTTTTATATACCTTGTAATCTATTGAATTTAACTATATTTAAAAATTAGTGAACATCCCTATTGGTGGAACGATGAACTACAGAAAATGAAAGAACAAAAGCAAAAATTATATCACAGATGGCTGGCAACAAAAGATCAAGAACATAAAAGAGAATATAGAGAAATGGTAAATAAATTTATATCAACGATAATAGAATCAAAAAATTAAAGCTGGGAAAGAAAATGTCAGGAATTAGATACGTACATCGGCGGCCGCAAATCAAGAGAATCCTGGAGGTTTATAAAAAACATCTGATCCAACAAAACAGAACAAATATCCATACACTCCATAGAACCTGAAAAATGGGAAAAGCATTATAAAACACTGTTAGTAGAAGAAGACCAGAATACAAAAACATAGAACAACATGAATTCCTGATTTAAGGGGAGCCATCAACAATTAACATCGAAGACACTAAAAAAGGCATCACTGCTGAAAAATGGACGTGCTCCTGGTCCAGAGGGGATATATGCAGAGTTAATAAAAATTGGAACCAACAAACTATTCGAGATACTAACAGAAGTTTTCAATAGACACTTGCATGGAGAACCAGTGCCACAAAGTTGTAAAGAAGGATGGATTACATCTATCCATAAGAAAGGAAATAAGGAAGATTGCAATATCTATCGGGGTATAACTGTTACGGGCAAGCTTAGTAGATTATATGGAAGACTTATAAAAGAACGCATACGCGAAGAATACCGTCCTTTTTAATCAGAAGAACAAAACGGATTCAGAACAGGACGATCCACAATAGATAGTATTATGTGCTTATCCCAAATACTCTCGAAAAGAACACAGATCTCGAGAAGTGCATTTACTTTTAGTCGATTTAACAAAAGCATATGACACCGTGCCTGTTGCGAAGTTGTGGGAAGTATTGGAGAAAACCAGTATCAGCGTTACACTAATCGACGCTATTAAAGAGCTATGCTATATAAGAACACAATAGCAAAAGTTAAAATAGGAAAAGAGGTGTCTAATGGTTTTCAGGTAACAAAAGGACTGAAGCACGGTTGTTGTTTATCTCCCATACTGTGCAACATATATATCGATGAAGCACTCAGGCACTGGAAAAAGAAGTGTAAAGGGATGTGGCTATCTATTGGGGATGAAGCGTTATATATGTTGTACTATGCAGATGACCAGATAGTTATCGCCCAAGACAAAGAAGACCTGGAGTATATGGCTAGAAAACTAATGGAAGAGTACAAAAAATGGGGCCTCGAAGTAAATGTCTAAAAAACACAATATCTTTCCGTAGGAGGAGAAAATACTGCAGATGACCTCGACTTAGAAGATGAAACCATTAAGAAATGTGACCAATGTACATGTTTGGGGGTAAAACTGACAAAGACAGGGAAAGTGATGAAGCCATAAAAGACAGAATAACCAAAGGAAAACAAGTTATAGGTGCGTTGAATTCAGTATTATGGCAAAAGAATATAAGACCGGAAACGAAAAAAAAGAATATAGAATACCATATTAAAACCAGTAATCGTCTATAGCTCAGAAGTGTGAAGTGTGGCAGTTATCACAAAAACTTAAAGGTAATTAACCTATTGGCAGCGGAAATTATTGTTTTCATGATTTAATATTTCCCGAGATATTTTATTTGTTTATAAGCCAAAAAATTGTTGATAATTTTAAAACATTCCTGAGGCCGCTTAAATAGTCCAATTTCAATTCTGTAAAATACATTAGATAGGTACAGTGTTTTTTTATGCAAAAATCATAGTTATTCTTATGTATCATAATTATTGTGGTTATTATAGTGACCGTAAATTTTTAATTAACAATTCAATTGTTGCTAAACTGTTCATTCAATTTCCATCGGCTTCCGGAATTATAATCTATATGAAAAGAGCTTTTACATTACCAAGTTATTTAATTATTGATAAACAATTACTTATCTAAAATTTTAGTTGAAAATTAAAAATTTTGTTGGAAAAACCCAAATTTTCCGTGAAAAATTTTCGTCGAAGTAAATCGGGAAAAACAAGTCTCTATGCAGAATTTAATTGCGGTGAATTTTTATTTGGGTGTTTTTGTTGTAAAGTTAAAGTCTTTGGAGTTATAGAGCAAAAATTGAAAAAAACACGATTTTCGAGCGCCATTTTGTTTATAAAAAACATAGCACACTATCTGCGGACTTTTCTTACCTATATTATTAATATATACAATCATAAGATTCGATTCCAGCAATAAAATTGCTGGTAAATAACTGTTCCTTGTATTTTGCTAAAATTAGCCCAGAGTATAAATATCAACATTAGATAAATATTACTTCATTGTCATACGCCATTGACTTTACTATAATTGGAATTCGATTGTTTCATTTAAAGCTACAACAATGTCGTTCTGAATGAAAACTCTCTACTCACCCTTCGTTCCTCCTCCCTGGCTGCCCTGAGGTGGCATTCGATGGCCTCCAAATCGATCTTCGGCATGGCTGTCTCGATATTGTACACGTCGAAGCTGCCTGCGAAATGAATTATGTAAATCAGTAACTGGAAGACTCAATCTATTCCGATTCCAGACCGAAATCCTTAAATCACGTACCGGAAACGGAATTTTTGGCCTTAACTATGTCCGAGGACCGAGGGTAGAAAGGACCAGAACGTTATATGAGGTGTTTAACGTTGCGGTCGTTGGAATGCAAAATTTTTAACAAGGAAAGGTGAAATATGTTCATTTGAAATTCTAGTTAGATAATTTAAAAAAATCATATTCTCCTATAACTCGAGATATATATGTTACGGTAAAAGTAGATACAGGATTTGACATCAAAATAATAATGGGATACTGCAACGCCAAAGTCGGAAGAGAGAGTATATACGAGCACATAATAGGGAAATATAGTAAGCATGAGGTGTCGAACGATAATGGCCAAAGAATAATAGGCTTTGCAACAGAAAGGCAGGGTGTCTGCCATTATAACGGTGTTATCAACGAATCTTATGTTATTTACTATTTTTCCGTTTATACAGGTTCCATCACTTAGTTCCGCTATCGCTTCCTGAAATATGGTTTCACTGTACACGTTAAACAGTAGCGGCGACAGAACACAACCCTGTCTTATCCCTCTCTTTATATCAATATTCTCGGACTCTTGTTCTTCTATCGCTCTTTCGATTCCAATACAGATTGATGATAATTCGTAAGTCTCGTCCTCGTCTGTCTATATCTCTGTTTTTCAATAATTCTATTAGTTTTTCATGTCGGACTATGTCGAACGCTTTTTCGAAGTCGATGAAACAGGAATAAATATCCAGGTTCATATCTAAGCATCTTTGAGAGAGGACATTAAACGCAAACAATGCCTCTCTTGTTCCAAGTCCTTTTGAAGCCAAATTGAGTATCATCCATATCATCTTCTAGCTTTCTGTATAATCTTCCATGAATCCATATTCATATTCCAATATTCATATTCCATATTCCAATTCTGTATAATCTTCCATATTTCCACCTTTAGAAATATTTTGAGGGTATGGCTTATTAGTGATATTGTCCTATATTCTGAACAATCTTTGGCATATATTGTTTTTGGTATTGTTACAAAGGTGGACACCAATCATTCCTGAGGGATTTTTCCGGTTTTATATACTTCATTAAACAGATCCAGTAGTACAGGTAGAGTTTTATCGTCTAGAGATTTCAGTAATTCCGCAGGTATTTCGTCTGTACCTACAGTTTTTCCGTTTTTTGCGTTTCGTATTGCTTGTTCGATTTCCTCCATTATGATCTCTGGTGCCGTTTGACTGTCGATTTCTTCCGGTTCTTGTCTATTATCCTCAAATAGATCTGTTATGTACGACTTCCACTTTTTTAATTTCTCTTTAACTTCTATAATAATTTTTCCATTTATGTCTTTAAGAAGGCCATTTTCCTTTTTTCGGTGTGTATTTGTGATTTCCTTCATTTTCTTATGCATATTAAAGCTATCAAGCTTTTTAGAATATTCTTCTATTTCACTGCATTGATTTGCCAGCCAGGTGGATTTGGCCTCTTTTATTTTCTTTCCTATTAACCTCTGTATTTCTTTGTATTTTGCCTTACTCCTGCCTTTATGTTTCCTTCTTTCCTTCATTAACTCTAGGATTTCTGAAGTCATCCATCTCTGTTTTTTTCTTATTTTTGTCTGTAATATTTTCTTTCCTGCCTCTACTAACGTTTCTTGTATCATGTTCCATTTGTCATTAACATCTGTTGTTTTTATCACGTCTTAACTTTTTAACGCTCTTACACTCTCTTTTTCTTTAGTCTTTGTTTATAAACTTTTGTATAGTAAAAACTTAATGTTCTCCAAAAGTCCCCTTTAACAATTCTCTAAGTAGTTATAATATTATAGCTCCTTGTTCGTCTTTCAGTCAATGGAATGGAGCCATCTTGAGATTACTTATTGTCTTGTTTCATAGCTTAACTTTTCAAAGTTAATAGGTAACTTCGTAATTCTACGTCTATTAAATTAATATCCCTTCGAAATTAGGGCGGGAAAACCGATACTGTGAGGGTGAGGGATGGCATAACTTTTGTAAAGTTTCAAAAACAAGTATGGAGACAGTCTATGAAAAGCTTATGACATAATATAAAGCAAAATTTGCTTTACCAACTACTTCTTTAGCTGTCTGAGAAGACCAGTTTAATATAATATTCTATTTTAAATAAGAATCAACTAAAATTTTGGTTTGTTTTACATAATATTTTGTTTTTAATTCTCCTTCTTCTTCTTTTTGCCTAGAAATGGCTTTATGTTTTTCAATGTGCCTCAAGTAAGTTGCCGTTCCATCGTTTTCGTGGTCTTCCCACTGATCGTCTTCCTATTGGTGAAATGTCTGTCGCCTTTTTTACTCCTATATTTCTTGTCATTTGGCTTATGTGACCATTCCATTCTAATATTACCTAGTTATTAACGTTCTCCACCTTACATCTCTGTCGTATATCTCTATATTTGTACTTCTAGCTCTGTCCCATAGAGTCTTACCATCGATTTTTCTAAGGGTTTTCATCTCTGCTATTTCTAGCATTCTTTTTATCTCTCTCTATCATTCTACGGAGGACCTCTCTCTTCAATTCGGCCTTCCACCTTTCCTTGTATAATGAGTCTTTCCATATGTCCAAAGTATTTTAATTGTTGGAGATGGACTTTACTGGAGAGTCGTTGGCTAACTTTAAGCTCTCTTAAAATTGAATTATTTGTTCTATGGTCGGTCCAAGGAATTCGTAGCATTCGTCTCCAACAGAACATTTCAGTGGCGTCTATCTTTCTTCTTTCCGAATTTCTCAGAGTCCAAGATTCACATCCGTAGGTTAGTATTGGGAATATTAAGAAGTTGATCAACCCCATCTTTAACTCTCTTGAAATTTGACAGTCATTCCATATTGTGGTCATTTTTGCTGTGGCGACTTTTGCTAGTAGTCCATTCATTAACGGTAAAATATTGCAAAACCTTTAAATTTTAAAGAACCGCTTGGATTGACATGAAATTTGGCATACACACAGCTAACAAGTCAAAGAAAAAAAGTGATATTGTGCCGATATGTGCTTTTGCCCTGGTTTTCACCCCCTCTTGGGGGTTAAAAAATATTCGTCCAAACAAAGTCAGGAAATGGGTAAACTGGCTAATTTAAAGTAACTTTTGTTCTATAGAGTTTTTTCACTAAGTCAATACTTTCGAGTTATTTGGCAGTGAATATGTTCATTTTTTCAACAAAATAACCACGCTTTTAGACGGTTTTTCGCAAATAACTCAAATTGTAAGTATTTTGTCGATAAAGCATTCTTAGCAAAAATATAGCCTATAAAAAATTTAAAAAAATAGTGAATATATCACGTTTTTTTATTTAGTAGAAGCAGAGTTATAGCTAATGAAATATAGGTTCATATTCGTCAAATTCCAAGTGGAATACTTTAACGTGAAATAACAAAAAATGAAGCACATTTCGGGGAAAACTCATTTAAACTTATTTAAAGTGTTTAAAAAAAGCTTCATTTTTGTTTTATAAAAAAAATTTCTAGCATCAAAATTAAACAAGTTACGCTCAAAATAAAGTTAGTCCCTTTTGGTTTTGGTAAAAAAATCGAGAAAATCACCCCCTAATTAGTATCTTAAATGAACTTAATCGTAACGACTTCACAAGTTTCTTGACTCGTGTATATATTGTTTATATGATCTGTAAGTTTCATCGGTTCAAAGTCCTTATTATTGAAACGGCTGTAGTTAAAAGGGGTTGAACGAGTCACTGATCACGAATGTATGCAAATTTAGAAACACCAAATCTTGATCAATTTTTGTCTAACAGAAAAACAAAAAAATACATGATATTCAGAAAAGCAAATCTGACTTTTTTTGTATTTCGAGACTTTTGGTATCTCTAACAATTTTTAAGTTATTTTAAAAAAAAGCATATTTTTCAAAATTTAAATTTTTAAAAATTTTACTTTGAAACCAAATTTTTTCAAAAATAAACAATTTGAATCGATGAAACTTACAGATCATATAAACACAATATAAGTAAAATAATTTATGGAGCGGCAACGATTAATTTCATTTAAGTTGCTAATTAGGGGGTGGTCTTCCCGATTTTTTTTTTGCAAAAACAAAAGGGACCAACTTTATTTTGAGCGTAACTTGCTTAAATTTAATGCTAGAAACTTTTCGTAAAAACAGAAATAAAGCTTTTTTTAAACACTTTAAAAAAGTTAAAATGGGTTTTCCCCAAAAAGTGCTTAATTTTTTGGATATTTCACGTCGAAATATTCTATTTGAAATTTGGTGAATATGAATCTATATTTCATTGGCTATAACTCTGGTTCTACGAGATCCAGAGACCTAACGCGTACACCATTTTTTTTACTTTTTTATAGGCTATATTTTTGCTAAGAACGGTTTTTTCGACAAAATACTTACTTTTTGAGTTATTTGCGAAAAACCGTCTAAAAATGTGGTTATTTTGTTGAAAAATGAACATATTCACTCGCAAATAACTCGAAAAGTGTTGACTTGGCGAAAAAGCTCTATAGAACAAAAGTTACTTAAAATTAGTCAGTTTACCCATTACCGGAGTTGTTTTGGACATATATTTTTTCACCCCCAAGAGGGGGTGAAAGTCACCCCCAGGGCAAAAGCACACGTCGGCACAATATCACTTTTTTTCTTTGACATGTAAGCTATGCGTATGCCAAATTTCATGTCAATCCAAGCGGTTCTTTAAAATTTAGAGCAAAAACCGTGAAAGAATGGACTATAGATCACATCTACGTTTTATTTCTTCCTGTAGTGACCCTGTGTTTGTGATTAATGATCCCAGATGAGCTGACAACCTCAAACCGATCAATTGTGGTTATGTGTGGATGATTGTTATGTAGTCTATACACTATCATGGTCTTTGTCTTTGATATGTTTAATTGCAGACCAAATATTTGACTTTCGTTTTCAACCAGTCGTATAAGATCAATCAGCTCTGCTTGACTATTTGCAAGAAGGGCTGTGTCATCTGCGAAACGTAGGTTGTTTATTTTATGACCATTTATTGAGATGTCTTTTTCCCATCCTTCAAGTGCTCTTCTCTCATAATATGCTCTCCATATATATTGAATAATTGTGGAGATAGTATACATCCCTGTCTGACACCCCGTTCTGGAAGAAATTCGTTTGAAAGTGTGTCAAGCACCTTAACTGATCCAGTAGTGTGTTCGTATAGTTCAGTTATAAGCGAAATAAGGTGTTGGGGTACGCCTACTTCTTTTAGTATTCGCCATAAGTGTCTCCACTTGACCCTGTCGAACGCCTTACGATAATCTATAAAGCATATCGCACACCTAGTTCAATAGTGCCACAAGTGCAAAACACAATATTCTCGAGAAATGAGCAAAACGTTCTGTAGCAAACGCGTTATGCCCTGTAAATAATTTATTTTGAGAATGACTGGCTTCAAAATTACAATTTAGGTAGCAAATTATACAGTTATTCGCTGGATCTTCTTACAATTTATTAAAATTGTGAAGAAAGTCATTTATAAAACGATACCTAGGAGATACGGCGGCAATATAATGAAAAAATCAATTGATTTTTGTAGTTGTGGCCGTATTGAACGTATTGAATAATGACATCGGTTGTCTTGTGGCAGTGTATATTATCGCCACATCTCCCAGTTATGGCCATGTTGCATTTTCAAAACCTCCAAAAACCCTACAGTGAAATACCGAAGTAACTTACTTTATACTTATCCAAAACAATATTTTAGTTCAGGCTGTAATGCATAAGATTACATAGGCAATATTTTACAGCCTTAACACAAAATTTGAATTTTTTGCAGTTGTGGCACAATTGAACTAGGTGTGCGATATTATGTACAGTGGAATATTGAATTCCCTAGATTTTTCGATTATCTGTCTTATATTCAACAGGTGTTCTCGAGTACCTCTACCTTTGGTAAATCCAATTTGCTTTTGTAGAATTTCTCTTTGAAGGAATGTTTTTAGTCTCTCATTGATTATATGTAGCATTATTTTACTGGCATGTGATATAAATTTTACGCCAGTTTCTTCTGTGGCTTTGAGCATTTCTGCTGTCACCATATCTGGACCTGGCGAGTCTTACTTCATTTTCAAGTATATCAGGTTCTTCTTCTAACTCGTCAAAGATTTGGTTAACAGGTTCTTGGCGTTGATCATCTTTATATAGGTCCCTGCAATACGATCTCCATGTCTCTGCTATATCTTTTCTGTTTGTTCTCAGAGTTCCAGTATTGTCTTCAATGGCCCAAGTTCTAGCTTTGAAGTTTCTTGTTAAGTAGCGTATTTTTCTAAATAGATCTCTCGGCTGATTATTCTGATCATGTCTCTCAATTTCTTTGCATATACTTTGATAGTACAGTTTTTTATCTGCGTTGCATCTTCGTTTTATTTCTCTATTGAGGTTTCTTAAACTCTTTTTCCCTTTCACTATGCACACCACTTTGACAAAGATTTCTTCTATTCTCAATGATTTGAAAGGTTTCATCTGTTATCCAGTGCTTCCGTTTCACAGGATTATTTATCTTTGGATGATCCATTCTTGTTGTTACACAATGTTTAAAAGTCCCCATATTTCTTGTGATGTTCAGTTACGAATAGAGGGCATTATTTTGACCTTCCTACGGAGGACCAGATTTGACCAAAAACTGTTAAAACTAATCCAAAAAATAATATACCAAAACGGACAAAACACTTATTAATATTTATTTTAATGACAGTCTTTTTGGTGGTCCTCGACGACCTTGCGTTTTCTATTCATTAAAAAATAATATAATATGTAAGTTAAATATGGACTAAATACAATTTAAAACGTCTAGTTCAGCTTTAAACTGATTGCTTAATGTATGAAATGTTTGATATGCACCCACAAATGGAACTTAAATTTTAGCGACTGTAAAACAACCGCCGGCACACAATTTTCGCGGTTCTAATGGACAATAATGAAGATTATAGTGCACAGGGGTGGCTTTTCAAGTGGTAAAGCAATACAGGACACTAATTATATTAAAATTATGGGACCTACGTATCAAACGGATCTTGATTAAATTTATAACTACCTATGAAATATGGCCACATATAAAAACCTATCTACATTACCAAATACCTCAGGAACAAGCGGGGTTAGTAAAGGCCAAAGGTACACGAGAACGAATCCTGAACCTGAGATAACTCATTGAAAAATCTATAGAATTTCAAGTATCTATGAATATATGCTTCGTTTACTACCAAAAGGCATTTTATTGTGTACGCTGGATAAATCTGTGGTCCATTTTAATAGAAATGGGCCACCAATGCACCCGGTGACACTTATTAAAAATCTGTACCAGTCCAATATAGCAACAGTACCACTAGATCAGAAGTTCTCAAACCAATTTAAGACCGAGATAGGTGTTAGACAAGAATGCGTATTGTCACCTGATTTATTCAACATTTATGGTGAACAGTGAACATGTCATGAGGATCGCTTTAGAAGGATGGGCCGGTGCAGTAACAGTAGCTGTTAGGAAAATCACCAATTCAAGGTTGTTGATGACACTACACTTATAGCAGCAAATGAGCAAGAAATGTTTGATCTCCTGAGAAGAATCGAGTACGAAAGCAGTAAAGTTGGTCTGAAAATCAATAAAGCTAAGACAACAATAATGGTGGTCGACAGATTCCACACTATTCAACTGACTAACATGTTACAGTTACAGGAATACCAGAAAGTAAACAGCTTCATCTATCTCGAGTCTACTAGTATAAACTAACAATGGTAACTGTGAAGCAGAAGTTCGGAGAAGTATTGGTATGGCAAAAAATGCGATGAGTCGCCTAAATAAAATTTGGAAAGACAGATATATCTCTCAAAATATCAAGATGAGACTCGTGAATGCCCTTGTATTCTCAATATTTCTGCACAGGGCAAAGACTTGGACTCTTTGCGCATGCGAGCGCCAAAAATTGATGTCTTTGAGATGTGGTGCTGGAGAAGAATGCTGCGCATACCTTGGACAGCTCATAGGACAAACGTTTCCATTCGAAACCAACTAGAGATTAAAAAAGGTTGTCCACAATATGTATGCAACGAATTCTGCAATTTCTCGTTAACGTAGTTCGCAAAGGTGACAATAGTTTGGAGAGATTAATTGTTTCTGGAAACGTTCAGGGGAGAATATCAAGAGGACGATCACCAACTAGATGATCCGACCAAATTGAAAATTCAGCTGGAAACTCTTTCTGCGAAGCTCTTAGAGAAGCTGAAGATAGAGACCAATTGAAAAAAATTGTTAGGAATATTGGAAGAAATGACGATCCTCAGTAATGGGACAAGATAGATAGATAGATAGATAGAGAGAGAGAGAGAGAGAGAGAGAGAGAGAGAAAATTGGAAAAACGTTGGACTAAGTCTATGGAACTAAGAGTTGACTGCTGACAAATAAAATAACTTTGTATATAAATATCTGTGTTTCATTCAGAAAGTCACAGACTTATTGAACCGCCCTCGTATATTTGGTAGCTTACAGGCTTTATTATTTTCTATTATGACGCAAACTATATCAAAGTCAGATCTGTGGCAGATCTATGGTAAAAAGACGAACGGTCAGATCTGTGTAAATCCCATGTGAGTATAATCGTGTTAAAGTAACCAGATTACTCTTGTCTTGTGTTGTACCACAATCACTTCAGTCTATTTGTTCGCGTCGAGTTACACCGGTCCTGAAACACTGCTACCTCGTTACGTTCGTGCCACACGGACCCAATTCACGCCCTTTTGAGGTAAACTCCCTCAGGACCTGCTACATAATGTGTCTACCGTAGTCGGCAGATTCCGGGATCCGGTGTTTCAAACAAGCGACAACGTCACAATTGTCACGTCGACCATTATAAAGCCCTTATCTAGACCCAGTGCATACCCGAAATGACCCCATCGAGTTAAATGGAACGGTGTGTCTCTGCCTAAATAACGCTAATTATTATTTGATGATTTGTGAGACGGAACGAGGAATGGATGGGATGGGATATTTGGAATTTGGGGATGCACGCAAAAGCTATTTTTAACCGTAACAGTTTGAACATAAGTTAAAGCTGATAAATTTGAGTGAAATTAATTTTGTTATAAACAATGTAATAAAAGTTATTTTTTCTATCATCATTGTAAAAGCTATCACCATGTTTTTATATACTTCGCTTTTTCTTTGTCTGCCTCTTTATCACTTTGACCGGGAAAAATCTTGTAATTGGTTTTAAACATACTTTTCGACTAGCTAGAGATCTGAACTTTTCAGAATAGCTCAGAACTAGATGATAATATTCAACAGCTTTTACATGTACACGAGCGGGACACCATCAAAAAAGCGCTTAGTTTTCGAAATACTGACCACGGAGGGGTGAATGGCTAATTTTATTTATACTTTATACTTTCGAGGGTGCTGAAAACGAAAATGAAGTTTATTTTAAATTTTATGTGGGGGAACATTGTCAAAATCGCAATTTTAACCTAAAAATAAAAACAAATGAAATCACGTTTTTTTGCGTTTACCTCGCTACAACTCTGTTCGATTTTAATATTTTTTTATGAAATTTTTAAAGAACATAGCTATAACATTTCTGAAGACAACGGTACCTGTTTCAAGCTTTTATTCTTATCCTGATAAAGGTTATGAATTTTTCAAAGGAAAAGGTACGGATTTGTGCATTGCAAAGTTTAATCGCAAAAGTTGTGTGACGAAGTTTAAAATTTAGCTTCTTAATCACATTTATGTCAAAGTAGAGAGTACAAAGAAGTTTTCTGGTAAGTTTTAGATCAAAATGTTTTATAGAAAAAAAATAGTGCAACTTTTAATGTCGACATTAGAAATCCCCAATATAACGGTTACTTTTCGAGATACTGACCATGGGTGGAGAATGGCTAATTTTGGTCTTAGATTATGTTTTTGACCGCAATGAAAGCGAAAATGAAATTTATTTTAAATTTTAGGTGGGGGAATGTTGTCAAAGTTTCAATTGTACCCTAAAAATAAAAAAAAAATTAAATCACGTTTTTTGCGTTTAGCTCGCTACAACTTTGGTCCGTTTATATATTTTTCTATGTTTGTACACTATACATATACGCTCACTTTTTTGAAGACAATGGTTTCTGCTTTAAGCTTTTAGTCTTATTCTAGTAAAAGTTATGAATCTTTTAAAGTACAAGGTGCAGATTTGTGAGTTGCAAAGTTTAATCGCAAAATTTGACTGACAAAATTTGAAATATAGATTTTAAATCAAATTCAAAAATAAAACATGAGTACAAAGAAGTTTTCTGGAAAGTTTTGAATCAAAATGTTTTATAGAAAACAAATGGTGCAACGTTTAACATCTACGTTATAAAACCCCAAAATAACGCTAACTTTTCGAGATACTGATCACTGGTGGTGAATGGCTAATTTTGGTCTTACTTTATGTTTTTGATGGTGCTGAAAACGAAAATCAAGTTTATTTTGAATTTTAGGTTGGAGAAAATTTTCAAAATCGCAATTTTGCCCTAAAAATAAAAAAAAGTTAAACCACGTTTTTCTTAAAATTAAAAGTTGCACCATATTTTTTCTATAACACATCTAGACCTAAAACTCCCCATAAAACTTCTTTGAACTCTATGGTTTAACATAAACGTAATTAAATAGATAAATTTTAAATTTTGTCACTTAATTTTTGCGATTTAACTCTGCAATTCATGAATCTGCACCTTTTATTTTTAAAAATTCATAACTTTTATATATAAAAAAAAGACTGAAAGACTACAGTTACTTTCATAGTCTTCACAAAGGTAAGAAATATATGCCGTATAAGCTTTAGAAAAAAATATTAAAATGAAACAGAGTTGTAGCGAGTTAAACGTAAAAATTCGTGACTTCACTTTTTTTTTCAGTTTTAGGTTAAAATTGCGTTTTTGACAATGTTCCGTCACATAAAATTCAAAATAAACCTCTTTTTCATTGTCAGCACTATCGAAAACATAAAATAAGACCAAAATTAGCCATTCACCTCTCATGGTCAGTATCTCGAAAAATAAGCGTTATTTTGGGGATGTATAACGTCTATATTAAAAGTTGCGAGATTTTTTTTCTATTAAACATTTGTAACTAAAACTTTCCAGAAAACTTCTATGTACTCTATGTTTTAACAGAAACGTGATTATTAAGATAAATTTTAAATTTTGCCTCTTAACTTTTGCGATTAAACTTTGCAATTCACGAATCTGCACCTTGTACTTTAAAAAATTCATAACTTTTCCTAGAATAAGACTAAAATCTTAAAACAGATACCGTTGTCTTCAAAAAAGTGAGCAACATATAGTGTACAGTGTACAAACCTTAGACAAAAATATTAAAATCGACCAGAGTTGTAGCGAGTTAAACGCAAAAAAACGTGATTTAACTTTTTTTATTTTTATGGTAAAATTGCGATTTTGACAATATCCCCCCACCTAAAATTTAAAATAAATTTCATTTTCGTTTTCAGCATCGTCAAAAACATAATCTAAGACCAAAATTAGCCATTCACCACCCATGGTCAGTATCTCAAAAAATAACCGTTATATTGGGGATTTCTAAGGTCGATAATAAAAGATGCACTATTTTTTTTCTATAAAATATTTTGATCTAAAATTTTGCAGAAAACTTGGGTATGTCCATTCTGAGGTTTGTTTTTTAATACTTGTGTTTTCGAATTCTCTACTATCATCTTTTCCATTCTCTTTTATCTAATAACTTTACTCTTATGGGATGTATCTTCTATTGCCTTAATATGTGCTATAACAGTTTACAGTTTATTCTTTGCAATTTTATTACGGTTAGATACAACCTTGCAACATATCGCAGAAAAATATTTCTTTTCTTATACGGCCCTAATATATTTCTCTATTAATAGTACAGAGTACGCCTTTCTACCACTAGTTTTTCGCTTATAAATGTATCTATAGGTACCTCAAAAGAGGGTATATTTTTGTTAATTGCTTTACCTCTTAAATCAACAAAACTTTAAGAAAACGATTTTATTATCTCGACCCAATTTTCACACCATATCCTTTTTTGTCTACATTCGAATCCTTTTTCGTTTACATTTATGGTCATTCGAATCGTACCTATACATTTTTTGTTTATATATTTCTACTAAAAGATTTTCATATTCGATTACAAAAAACACTTTATTTGTTTCACGTTTCCAACAACAAACGCACAAACCCATAAAAAAGTTGGGTTAAAAATACGTTAAAACGGTTGGAAAATTCATTATTTCTGCTCCACGAAGAAGCGCAAAACTGGTCTTTCTAAGAATTTGGGAGATAGAAGAAGAATAATTATGGTGTTTGAGTTTCAGGAATGTAGGAATGACTTTTAGTCTCGGCAGTTTTCAAAAAATGTTAAATCGCAAAGAAAATGATTCTTGTGAAGCAGCAGATTGCTATATGATTTAGTGAGCTGGTAAAATTACTTCCTATAGAGACGAATAAAATTTCAGGAATCTTCGCGCCAACCTCCACCCAAGCGCCACGTCAGTGACCCACGTAATCATCGACGGTATAAATGAAACGTCCGCTGTCCCGAGCAACAGTAGTGCAGTGAGTAGTGCACATAGTGGGTAGGCGACACATATAGTGTGAAATATAATATGTACATACCTATATGGGTACAGGGTGTTTGGTAAAGAATGGGCCATAGCTTAACTTTACATTCCTGAACTTAAAATTGGTCGATTTAAGCTAACTTACCTTAGTACCAAAGTTGATAACCGAAATACAGGGTGTCAACATTTTAATCAACATTTTTATTCTCTAAATATGTTTACTTAAAAAGGTATACTACATTCATCTCGTTAAGCTCAACTGTTTTCGAGATAAACGCATTTTAAATATGCGATACAACATAATTTTTGCATATCATTGTAGTTAGACCCGAAAAATACACTTGAAACCAGAATAATTGTGCCAGTTCTCATTCATTTGAAGAAATTTGAGATACATTTTTGTAAATCTTTATGATTTTAAGCTATTTTTCGGGTGTAACTACAATGATATTATGCAAAAAATTATGTTGCCTCGCAGATTTAAAATGCGTTTATCTCGAAAACGGTTGAGTTTAGCGAGATGAATATAGTATACCTTTTTAAGAAAAAATATTAACAGAATAACATTTTTTATTTAAAAAGTATGTAGTGAGTAATAAAAAAATTGAACCTATTAAATGAGCGCTGAAAGGCGTATGTGGCGCTATTTTTAGATACTGTACTTTTAGGTATTGTATCAAAATTTATAAGTTACAGTTTTGAAATAAGTATTAAAATTTATTATTGTACATTTGAAGAGGTTAGGTGGCGCCTACCTTGCCTACCCTGACGGGCCGCCCCTGCTGAGGGTAGAGATCATCTCATAGAATTCTAGTAAGAATATAACTTATTAGTTAGATATAAGATTCATAAGTCGGTAATAAGCATAATTTCTTTGTTGTTTTTTAGAAATAGTTATGAAGACAGATTTTAAATAGTCCTCTGAGATCTCAGTTTAATCATGGATTTTATTGAATAGTTTTATAAGTAGATGAATATTCGCTCGCTTTAAAAGCTTCATAACCTTAACTGGTATACCCTCTGAGCCAGTTGTTTTTTCTGTTTTTACTAATTTTAAGTACCTATGTTTAATATACAGGGTGTAACAAAAATACAGGTCATAAATTAAATCACATATTCTGGGATCAAAAATAGTTCGATTG
This sequence comes from Diabrotica virgifera virgifera, assembly GCF_917563875.1. NCBI lineage: Eukaryota > Metazoa > Arthropoda > Insecta > Coleoptera > Chrysomelidae > Diabrotica > Diabrotica virgifera. Next base: position 5,180,227 of record NC_065448.1, read on the forward strand.
AACCTAACTTACCTTAGTCCAAATGAGCATATAAAAAAAGTTATAGCCCTTTGAAGTTACAAGATAAAAATCGATTTTTTCCGATATATCGAAAACTATTAGAGATTTTTTAATGAAAATGGACACGTGGTATTCATATGGCAGGAACATTTTAAAAATAAATTATAGTTAAATTTGCGCACCCCATAAAAATTTTATGGGGTTTTGTTCCCTTAAACCCCCCCAAACTTTTTTGTACGTTCCAATTAAATTATGGTTGTGGTACCACTAGTTAAACACAATGTTTTTTAAACTTTTTTGCCTCTTAGTACTTTTTGGAAAAGCTAGTTTTTATCGAGATATTTTGAATATTTGTCAAATCCACCACATATTTGTATACTGTTATGTACGATTGTAGAGACCTGGTAATAATATGAAATTTTTTTTATAAATTACAGTTTGAGGTATATTTTGAACCATATTAGAAAAAATGCCACATCTCGATAAAAGGTGCCTCATCGGAAAAATTCTAAGAGGCAAAAAAGTTTTAAAAACATCCTGTTTAACTAATGGTACCGCAATAATAGTTTAATTGGAACGTACACAAACATTTGGGGGGTTTAAAGGCACAGAACCCCCATAAATTTTTTATGTAAACATAGTAAAAAAGAAGCCGCATCTAGATTAAAACTGGTTTATCGAAAAAATACTAGGAGGCAAAAAAGTTTTAAAAACATTTTGTTTAAATAAGGGTACCACAATAATAATTTAATTGAAACGTACAAAAAAGTTTGGGGGGGTTTAAGGGAACAAAACCCCATAAAATTTTTATGGGGTGCACAAATTTAACTATAATTTATTTTTAAAATGTTCTTGCCATAAGAATGCCACGTGTCCATTTTCATTAAAAAATCTCTAATAGTTCTCGATATATCGGAAAAAATCGATTTTTATCGTGTAACTTCAAAGGGCTCTAACTTTTTGTGTGTGCATATTTGTACTAAGGTAAGTTAGGTTCAATCGAACTATTTTTGGTCCCAGAATATGTGATTTAATTTATGACCTGTATTTTTGTTACACCCTGTATAAAATGTCTATTGTATCATTTTGTATAAAATCCAAAGGAAAAATATCCTTAACGTAAGCAAACAGTATAAAATATAGAGCATAAATGAGGCTATTTGAGCCAGGGCCGGCGATAACGGGCCTGCAAGGGATGCACTGCAGGCGGGCGCCCCTGTTTGGGGGGCGCCAAAATGGGCTTTTTTCTGCTGGTGCTATACAAAATACTAATTTAAAAGAAACCGAAGGGCGCCTATGCTAGTTTTGAAGGCGGGCGCCTTATACTTTAGCGCCGGTACTGATTTGAGCAACAGTGGCCTAAGCCCAAAAACGAAGTTTTGTGATAAATACAATATTTGCATTCGTTTTTCCAGTATATCTGTTAAGGCAACAATAAATTATTTAGCGTCATCTAGCCAAAACATAATAGTAGAATTGTTCAACGCTATCTATATACTACGGGAATCATCTCTAGAGAAATGTTGACATCAGCATTTGTGTGTTTGCCAAAGAAAGTGAATGCCAAAGAATGCAGTGACTACCGAACCATAAGCTTAATGTCACATACCTTGAAAATTTTGCTGAAAATTATCCACGCCAGGATACACTCTAAACTGGAGCTGGATATTAGTGACACTCAATATGGGTTCCGCAATGGTATGGGTACCAGAGAGGCAATATTCTCCTTCAACGTGCTGACACAGAGATGTTTGGATGTTAACCGTCCCCTTTACGTCTGTTTTATAGACTACAATAAAGTGTTTGATAAAGTAAAACATGATCGACTCATGGAAATTCTGAAAACTAAAAACCTAGATGAAAGAGATTTAAGACTAATAGCACACCTCTATTACAATCAGCGAGCAATAGTAGGTAAGAATTGAAAAAGAAACATCTGAAGAAATGGAAATAAAGAGAGGAGTCCGGCAAGGCTGCATATTATCACCTCTATTATTCAGCTTATTCTGAAGAGGTAATGCGAGAAACTCTGGAAGATGAAACAGTCGGCATAAGAGTAAATGGAGTCTTAGTTAACAACATCAGATATGCAGATGATACAGTAATAATAGCCGATAGTTTACAAGACCTGCAAAGACTCATGAGTAAAATAGTAAATTGTAGTAGGGAGTACGGACTCTCTCAATATCAAAAAGACGAAGTTTATGAAAATTAGTAAAAACAACCATAATACTAACGAAATCTTGATAGTAGAGGGCCAGCAGATCGAAAAAGTAAAAAAGTACACTTACTTAGGAACACTTATAACAGAAAATAATGACTACACTGCAGAAATCAAAGTCAGAATCGAAAAAGCACGTTCTAATTTTATGAAAATGAAAAAGATCCTATGTAGCAAAGATTTAACATTAGCTCTTAAAGTACGCCTAACAAAATGTTACGTATACAGTGTACTATACTATGAAGTGGAATTATGAACGTTAAATGTAGAGACAATGAGACGATTAACGCCTTTGAAATGTGGACTTATAGAATAATTATGAGGGTTTCCTGGGTAGATAGAGTTACGAACAACGAAGTACTGGAAGTACTAAGAAGAATAGGTAAAGAGAAGGAAGTTGAACTTACAATTAAAGAAAGAAAACTACAATATCTCGGATATGTGATGCAAGGAGAGAAGTGTGGCATCCTGCGACTCATAATGCAAGGAAAGATAGATGGCAGAAGAAGCATCGGAAGAAGACGAATTTCATGGCTGAAGAACCTGCGAGAATGGTTTGGATGCAGAGATGGTACCTGAAGAAGAAGAAGCCAAATATAGAGGTAGGTTGTTAAGGCCATTTTAATCCGAAGATCTGATGTTGCTGCCTTTATTGAAATATTAATCTAAAAATGCTCAATTTCTGGTTTAGGCCAGTGTTGCTCTGAGTGCCTCAAATTAAAATGTAACTTACCCAAAGACTCATGATTTGCCTTCTTTTTCTCCCTCACAATCGGCACCGATCGTCTGTTCAAAGTCTCCCTACTCCTAGCTCCCCCTTCTCTCCTGGGAAACGTTATCAAACTGCCGGTCTGCTGATTGTAGTCTCTCCTCTTTTTCGCGTGAGTCTCGACTTTTTCTTTCTTTCTCGGAACGGTACTGTCGTCTTCTTTTTCTTTATAGCCGTTCGTGATATCTTCTTTGCAAAACTTTTCGATTTCTTCTTCTGGGAGATGAGTGTCTGATTTGATCTTCTTTATTTGGCATTCCAGTTCCTCCAGCTCGCGATTTGAGTCTTTTTTCTTTAGACACGTATCAATCTGGAAGAAACATAATAAGTTTGATCTAATATATTAAGTAAAAAATTAGGTATTAGAAATATAAGTACATAACAACCAAACTCCTGTACAAAACTGTTGTAACTTTTCCTGTTTGTCCATTTACAAGAAGGCATTGAAAGATGAAAGATTAAAAGTGAAGCAACAGAAACAATCCTAGAAGTAGAATGTGATGAATAAGGAAACTCAATACGACTATACTACATACCTTGAATTGTTCTTTCTTCTTAACGTGTCCTATAAAGTCCCCTTGACGTTGGCGATTAACATGGCGAAACTGTCTCTGTCTCGAGCTATTCTAAATAGTTGTTCTGCTTTCTTTATTCCTGTCCACTCCCGGATATTCTTCAATCAAGAGGTCTGCTTTCTACCAATTCCTCTGCGTCCTTCGATTTTACCCATCATAATAAGTTGAAGAATATTATACCGGTCTCCCCTTACTACGTGTCCAAAATAGGCCATCTTTCTATATTTGATGTTATTACTATCAAGCAGCTCGAGGGCAGCATTTGCTCTCTTAAGGACTGCCACATTTGTCAGCATAGCCGTCCATGGTATTTTCTTGTTCTTTTTTATTCCCTCAAAACTCAAACTATAAACTTGAGTGGTTCGATAGAACATCATGACCAATTATCATATCAGCGCAGAGATTTTTAACTCTAAGTAAATTAATGTTGTCATAGGAGTGGTCACCGATTTTAATATTTTGAGTAGTGAGTTAACACTTTGCCTTGAGAGTTGTGTGATAACCAGCCCATAGAAACAACCTTCGTACATGCCTTCCTTGGGAGTTTGAACAGGTTAGCGAAGTCTTTATTAACAATACTGCCGGAGCCACCAGTATCTATAAGAGCCTTAGGGTAAGAACGGAACAAGTGAGTCGAGGTGGAGGTGTAGGTCGCGGTGGATGCTACTAGTTAAGTCGCGGTCGATGTCGACAGCACATAGCAAGGAGGTCACCGACGCTGTCAGTCGAGCTAGAACCACTATCAAGTGATGTAGTTTAATGAAGTTTGAATGACAAAAAGACTGTGCTTTTGCGATGTTGTGTCAGTCAGGTGATGATAGTGATGATAATGTCAGCTGTAAATAATCAGATCCTCCTTCATATTTCAAAAATTTACTGAATTTAATTACTTTAGAAATTCAAAAATAAACTGAATACAAAAAAGGGATTATATAAAAAGTATCAACTCAGATAGCGCAGGTAATGACAACTTGGCTTCGAACGGATCAATCACAGGGAAGCATCCTTGTAGGCCGCGCAGTAGACATCCATGTAAAACAAACTCATTTTATTACCAAAAGCATCGATGTAAACCTCTTGGATAGCATCGCGCTAAACCTCCACCGCGACTTACCTGCTCTGTTCTCTTTCATTCACTACAATGTGTTTGTTTTACATGGATATCGACATCTACCGCGACCTCCACCTCCACCTCCACCGCGACCCACTTGTTCTGTTCTTACCCTTAGCATGAAAGGACTTTTATAAATGTAGGTACTATAGCTTTCTTCAATGAAAGAGGAGTAGCAGCAATATTGCAGGATGTGCAGGTGCACTGACTGTAGTCTTCAAATATGTTAGTAGGCACACTAGTGTTCTTGGAGTGGAAACCTTTGCAAAGAGCCACCTTTTGATCCTTTTTATCTCTTTTTATCGGGATATGGAGATGGATTTCCAAGCAGAACAGTTTTTCTTGGATGTATTGACCCACCGCAGAAGAAATATTTGTGTCCTGACCTTGAAAAGTTATTATTAGAGTTGGTAGCAGCTATCACAGTGACACTTTCAGAATTCGTTGAAGGGATCTGTGACACAAATTGATAGTTACTAGATAGAGCACGAGTATTGTTTACGCCAAATCCTGTAACAATTTTGATCGTATCTTTGTGGACGTTATTCCAGCGATAAAAGCTCCATTGATCGTTTCTTTTTTTGTCAGTTTCTGCATCTACATCAGTAAAACTGAAGGGGTGGATTTTCAAGAAGAATTAAAAAGAGTTATACATATCTGATCTGTTGGAGACACATATTTGGAACACCCTGGGTAGCCCGGAGAACAAATGAGTTAATACCAAGTCATCTTATTATCAAGAAAAACCAAATAACGGGCTAAATATGTGACGTTTCTAGAGTGAATGGTCTAGGGAAACTTCCCATGTGGGCAAACGTCCAAGTTAAAAGAGTTAAAAGCAGATCCCCCACAGAATTTGCACAGGAAGAAGAACAAGAGTTTAAGAGCAATAGAGAGACCTACAAACCACTCACTCATACTTTGCAATCCATATTTAGGGGAGTGCAATTAGAACGAAAACATGCATTGTTTCGGAAAAATTCAAACAAGCTTATATTTTTCTAAAACTTTTTTTGTTAGTTTATATACATGTTAAAGTAAAAAGTTCTACTCGCAGATTTGGCCGCTAATTGTTTATTAATTGTTTAAACAATAACAATTGTTTTGTATAAATAATTTTAAAAATATCGTTAAATTCATCATTTTACTTTGATCAAATATGTTTCTATTTTGTTTTTGATTATGCTGAATCCGAATATGGTATTGCAATTTGAAAATTCTTATACAAAAGCTTTTATACAGTATGTCTGCGTAGCTAGGAACCACATGGAAAACTTTTTTATTATCAATTTTACGAAAAAAAGTTATTCTTCATAAAATGCTCTGGATAGTCAAAAATCTAAATCTTAACCATCAGATATCAACTTTTATCAATTTTATACGAGTTATGTCAAAAATATGAATATTGTTAAACAGTAAAGTACATACCTTTATATTCCAGAATATCAAAAAATGATATTATAAAAAGTTGTTGAAATTAAAAATTATGTTTAAATATACAAATACATCATTCTAATCGAAAAAAAAATTTCAATTTTTTCTCACATTACGGATATAATACTCATCATCATTTTATTACAATTATGATAACTATTTTATTATCACTTTTACGAAAAAAAGTTATTCTTCATAAAATGGTCTCCCTGGTCTAAAATATAAGATACAACCATCATATATCAAACTTTTTTAATTTTATACGAGGTATGAAAAAAATATGAATTTTTCTTAAGGTGATACAGTAGCGATCAACAGGTAGCCAAAACGCGTTCCAAGATTGCGGCTATAATTTTGAATATTTTTTCGAGATATTTGGCACACGTATTCGTAATTTGCCCAATTGAAAATATATTAATATGTGGAAATTACTCTGTAATTAAATACAATATTAAAAAAACGAGCCTGTAACGCCATTAAGAAGAACAAAAAAATACACTTTCTTCAAATAAACTTTTTTATCCGATGCCTAGATTTTGTGTCATTTTGGAACTACTAATGAAATAAAAAAATTTTATAATTACGTATTTTTTATGGGAAATAAGCCACAATTTTACTAAAAAATGAATTTATTAACGTTTCGAAGCCCAAATCGGGTTTCGTTGTCAAAATACAAAATACTATTAAAATAAAACAAACATGTTGTTGCTAAGTAAAAAAATTCTTCTAATAATTTATTTAATCTGACTCATTTATATTGGCAATTCAGACGTATATTATACATTTTAAAGTAGAAGACTTTAAAATGATATCGCCAATATTTATGAGTTGCGTTCCTGGGACGACTTTACTAAAAGATAGTTCATTCGATTACATGAAATCAACCCCAACTCAAGAATATCCGTCGCAAAAAAATCATAGCATGTGATCTGTCTTTAAAAAGACAACCAAATGCAACGATGATAGTAAAATTCTCGCGTTAGAGATTCCATAGTAAATCACGAGGGAAAACCAGGAAAAAACCTCGTGATACTATCCCGACATCGTAAGTATTTGGTCTTACATTTAATCTACCTTCAAAAAACTAATACCAAATTCTGACTTTAATATGTTTAAATTATAAATAATATTAATATTACATAGATATACAATAAGTAATACTAAAATATAAAATTTGTACTAACTCGATATGTTATTGACTTACTAATCGTGGTATTTTCTTTCTATTGACTTCCTCTTTCAGTATGGGTAACCACATCCTACTGCATTCTACCGAGGAATTTGCGACACAATTGGTTTCATTTAGCATAATTAGAGCCGCTTCTTTGATTTTTCTCTTTTAGTTCCAAAAATTTTAGTAGTTCCAAAATGACACAAAATCTAGGCATCGGATAAAAAAGTTTATTTGAAGAAAGTGTATTTTTTTGTTCTTCTTAATGGCGGTACAGGCTCGTTTTTTTAATATTGTATTTAATTACAGAGTAATTTCCACATATTAATATATTTTTCAAATTGGGCTCTGTACCGCCATTCTTTATTATATTACGAATACGTGTGCCAAATATGTCGAAAAAAATTCAAAATTACAGCCGCAATCTTGGAACGCGTTTTCGCTACCTGTTGATCGCTACTGTTTCCTCTTAAGAGTTAACTGCCTTTTTTTTCACAATATTTTAATTAGAAGGATGTAATTGAACACTAAAACAAATTTTTTAATTCCAAACAACTTTTCTTAATAACAATTTTCGATATTGTGAAATGTAACTCTTGAGTGAAATTCATATTTTTTGACATACCTCGTATAAAATTAATTAAATTTGATATTTGATGATTGTATCTTAGATAATATATAATGCACAGTATTTTATAAGGAATAACTTTTTTTCCTAAAACTGATAATAAAAAAGTTATCAATAGGTTCCAAGTTACGCAGACATACTGCATAAGAGCTAAAAAAAAATTTTTTTGCTGAACATTTATTATTGTTGAAGCTTATTATTAAATATATTTTAGGTAAGTTTTACAGGAAAATGTTTTAATCACTTTGTATAAACATTTTTTTTAGCTGGTAATTTTCGGTTTTTGAATTACATTTTTGTTCTCTTTCTTAATTTTCTCAAAAATAACTACATAGTTTATTTCATCTAAAGTAAAATAATTTAGTGCATTTTAAAGATTACATCCTAAGCTTTAAAAAGCATGTATAAAACTGTAATAGATCTGTTCAAACTTGAATAATGCCGTCTTAAAGTGGTGGTAATTCTATAAAACTATGAAGATTTCAAAAATTACATTTTTTGAGATGTCATATCATTTTAATTAAATTTTTGAGATATCTTTTGAATGAAATATCATTTAGTAAGATGCTTGAAAGGTAAGTTGTGCAAAATTGAGAGTTTTATAAGAAAAATTGTATTAGTTACACATTTTTAAATAATTTTTAAACAAAATTCATGTAAGGCTCAATTTCCACCCACACCGTACTTATGCTCATACATTTTATTTCTTTCTATTATAACCATAAGATAGCTTAATTATTCTTCTTTCATGATCAATTTGTAAAATTTCATTTAATTCATTAGTTAAAGAATTACATTAAAATAACTCAACCGTGCACTTCGCCGTACGCTAGTTAACAGTGCGCCAATGTTTGCGAGAAGGGTGACTTTAGCGTTATAAATAAAAAATTATAGAAGATACAGATATAATTTTACACAATTTTTTATATAAGGTTTTTTTTGTAAAATTTTCTGAATTTTTCAATGGTCAAGTCAGTTTTTTTTCTAAAATTTATGATTTCGGAGTTATTTAAAAAAACATCTGATTTCGTAGTTCATTTGTTTAATAAAAAATGAAGCACCTACTTTTGGAGAAGAACATTTTGATATGTTGTTTATTAAATATTTCTTAATGAAATTACAAAAAGTTCTATCTTGTTTGATTTTTTCCGAAGTGAAAATCTATATGCACTCCCCTAATTCTGGAAATAAATTATCAGAAGAGAAAGAATATCTTAGTTTTGTCTAGGATCTAGGAGTCTAGTACCAAGTGACTGTAACTAACACTTACCTCCATTTTTGACTCTCCAAAGTTTAAGTTAGCATCAACCAACAGTTTGGGAAGATTTGGACCGCAAATATTTTCTTTAGCACTTGACAAAAAAGCATCGACGATTTTAACTTGCAGTGAATCCTCCATCTTCTTCTCTTCAGAGCTTATAGCTGATTCTAAACTTGCAGGACTGATTGCAGTATTGCTAGTCTGTGTTAACTGATCAACCTCCTGCAAAGACGTTTGTGTAACGATTTCAGTGTTACAAAGTTTCAGTTCTGTACTAAAATTGTCTTCTTTAAGGTCAGATGATATCGTAAAAGTAGAATCCACTAGATTCTTCCTAATGATTTCAGAATCCTCCAGAATTTGATGTAGAGGTAGCGATTTACTTGGAGATAGTTTGTTGAAGGGTTGTTCAATGTTTGGTTCAATGTTATATTTGATGGCTGTTGGTGAGAGATCTTTAAGAACCTGAAGTTTTTCGGCAGCTTCTTCTAGTTCTTGTATAGTCGCTTTTTCGATTCTGGGAAGAGAAGAACTGTCGAAAATAGCTTCGCTGTGAAGACTGACTCGACCTAATTCTTCTTCTACCTCTTGTCTGAAGTCACCTGAGATAGAAAGATATATAAATTATTATTTTAAGAAGCAACTAATAACAACAATTTAGTAACAACAATTATAGACCATTCATCAGCGGTAAAAAACTGTAAAACTGTGGAATTTTGAGAATCAACACCGATTTTAATGAAAATTTGGATTTAAGCTCAGTTGACCCTCTTCTTCAAAATCTATCCTATTCCGAATCGGGCTTTTGGCCTGGGTGTGAAAACAACCCCGTCTAACATTGAAAATATTTTCAATCAAAATAACTATGGAGGTCGATAGATTGACTAATTCTGAGTAAATTTTTTTCTATAAATTTTTTTTGCAAAGTTGATACTTTCCAAGTTATTAGCAATTGAAACTATGGATTTTTAATTGAAAAAACTAACGTTTTATAACCGTTTTTCATGAATAACTTAAAAGGTTTAATTTTATAGAAAAATCAGTACGAACAAAATTGTAGATAATAAAAAACAAAGCGATTCGCGTCGATAAAACCTATATAAACCCAATAACGACTGAGTTATTGCTCTTTAAAGGATGGTCATTTTCGAAGAACCTCGAAATGAAGAACCTTCAATCTCAAATAACTCGAATGTGGTGTAATTTTTTGAGAGAACTTAACAAACATCTTTTAAAGCTCATTAAAAAAACTTTCAAATGAGCTCTGATAAATAGTCCAGGAACTGAAGCTTTTCACCTCGCAATTTTTACAGAATGGATCGATTTGCTTGAAAATTTGAGAACAAGTAGAGGATAGTCCAAGGATTAAAATCTATATGATGCGGAAAGGCGCTTTTACCATGGGGGTGGTTGCCACTCCATCCCGGGGGTGGAAATTTTTTATTATATTTTGACCGCAAAAGTTGATAAAAATATTCATTCTAAGCAAAAAATGTTCTATACATTTTTTTGATAAAATGAATAGTTTTCGATTTATTCGCTATCGAAAGTGTTAGTTTTATATCGAAAAAATAAGTGTTTTTCAATAATTTACTAATTTACGATTCACTTAATTTTTGTCGTAGAAAAAATTTTCTCAAACCAATTTCTTGGGAATTAAATAACCTACAATTTCATATTTAAACATTTTTTCGTATCTCTAATGCTAATCTTTCTATTCTGAAGAAATCGACATTTTTACCAAACTACAAAAATTCGTTATTCGTTTTAACTCCGGTTTTTTTTAAAACTAATCTTTATAAGCCAGTAAAACTTCTAGAATTTATTAATAATACATAAATGAAGAAGAATGAATAAGGCCCATGACTAAAAACATCGCTAACTTACATTATTATGCTTCCAACTGGATTTCTCCTCTTTTTTTCAAAAAAATATATAGATTTTTTAACCGTAGCTTTTCAATTTTTTACCTTAGAAAGTTCAGCAAAAAATAATTTTGTAGGTTTTTATAAGGTCTATAAGCCTATTAATATTAATTCTTTTTAAAATCCTCAGTCGCAAAAAGAGTTGACTTTGAAAGGGTTGGTAAAGGTGGTTTTTGCATGTTATTACAAGTTTTAATTATCAATAGCTCACTCAATTTTTGCTGTATTAAAAATTTTTGCAAACCAGTTTCTTGAGAATTAAATAAGCTATAATTTCATATTTAAACATTTTTTCGTATCTCTGATGCTAATCTTTCTATTCTGAAGAAAATGCCATTTTTTTCCAAACTACAAAAATTCGTTATTCGCTTCTAACTCCATTATTTTAAAAACTAATAATTCTAAGCTGCTTAAACTTCTAGAACCTATTAATAATATAAAAATAAAAAAGACTAAATAAGGCTAATGACTCATTTTAATTAGAGTGGTGATTAGGAGGTTGCTTCGGATCACTTTTTCGCTGAAAAAAAGTAGGGATTTACATTCTTTTCAATATACGTCACTTAATTTTTGAGCTACAGTCTTTGTTTTTATTTCTAGAGATAGATATTTTAAAATGCTTTAAATTAGTTTACATAAGTTATCCTCGAAAAAAGCATAGTTTTCTTGTCTTTTGACTTTGAAACTACAGTATTTAGCATTTGACGAAGAAGAGCTAACATTTAATATTGTATAGCTCGGTTACTATTGGTCTTAATAAAAACTAAAAGAAACGGTTTTGTTTATTGTTTCAAAAGGTACATTTTTGTTAAGTAAAGTTGTTTTGATAAAACAAAAACTTTTGGAGTTATTAGCCGAAAAGTTATTAACAACATTGATTTTTTAGATATAAAACTAACACTTTCGATAGCGAATAAATCGAAAACTATTAATTTTATCAAAAAAATGTATAGAACGTTTTTTGCTTAGAATGAATGTTTTTACTAACTTTTGCGGTCAAAATATAATAAACAATTCCACCCCCGAGATGGGGTGACAATCACCCCCATGGTAAAAGCGCCTTTCAGCATTATATAGATTTTGATCCTTGGACTGTCCTCTACTTATTCTTAAATTTTCAAGCAAATCGATCCATTCTGTAAAAATTGCGAGGTTTTGTCCTATTTTAAACTTCATTACTTGGACTAAAAAGTTTTTTGCATACAAACTGACTGACTTATGACGAAAATAAAGTCGCTCACTGCTTTTCGTTTTTTTTTTTGAAATGTAACAATTAAACTCTTCTCATTACAATCCTAATATAAATGAATAGCTTCCCACTTGAAATTAACTTTATTTAGGTATGATTGATACGATCCATGTAATTTGATCAGATTGGAATGCTTAGTTTAAAAAAAAATAGTTGATTAAACCAAAAATGACATTTTATCTATAATTAAAAAAAATGAATTTTTCATAAATCTGAAAGTATTCATATTCTTTTACTTTTCTATCTTTAGTCAGATCGGAATGTGACTGCACATAGTGGAATTCTTTTTGTTTTCTATATTCGTCGTCTGCTGTCTTATAAATTTTAAAAGTCGCAGATTAAGGATGTACCAGAAAGAATTTCCAACAAGAAAAGTTTCAGATTTAAATAATGATTTACCATTTTAATTTTTATTACAATGCTGGATTCTGTATCTGAGACTTTTCAGTTCATTTAAATTTTTTTAAGTTATTCATGAAAAACGGTTATAAAATGTCAGTTTTTTCAGTGAAAAATGCATAGTTTCAATCGCTAATAAATTGGAAACTATCAACTTTGCAAAAAATATTATGGAACAAAATGTACTCAGAATTGGTCAATCTATCGACTTCCATAGTTATTTTGATTGAAAAAAATTTCATCCCCTGCATGGGGTTGTTTTCACCCCCAGGACAAAAGCCCGCTTCGGCGTAGGGTAGATTTTGACAAAGGTTATAAATACTACCTAAATCCAAATTTTCAAGGAAATTATTTCTCAAAATTCCACGAAAAAAGGGCTGTTGGTTGGACTATTAGAAGCAAGTAAAAACAATTTTGTATTCAAACACTATATCAGAATAGGTTACAGAATATGATACAGATGAACGAAGAAATATATCAACACTTTTAAAGAAATAAATAAACAAAGCGGCAAACGAAGTGTTGGACATTGAACAACACAAGAATAAAAATATTTGGAGAAATACAGTGACGAACTATAAGAGATAATTAAAAGCAAAAAAGATAAGTTTCATAAATGGCTAAATGCCAGAACCTCAAGATCACGAGAGGAATATGATACCCTCAGAAAACAAGTGAAGCACAGAATAGAGCTCGAGAAGAAGGAATAATGGGAGATAATGTTCCGAGACATAGACAACAGGATAAAGTATAATAGATCAACGGAAGCATGAAAAAAAATATCAGAAGTAACCAATGAAGTAAAAATATCATACAGATAATTACATTAAAGGAGTGGACATTACACAAATATAATGCTACAATAGAGTGGGATAACACCCTAACCAAAGAACACAAAAAAGGATCTTTCAGAGCAGTGCTGAAGATTACCCTAGATGAACCAGAAGTATGGACAATGACAACAATACGAAATAAAGTAATAACCGTAAATTGCTGAATTGGACTTTATAAGAAGATGTCTGCAAATCACCAGACAGGATAGGATAAGAACAGAGGAAACATGGTAGAGAATGGAAGTAGAATGCTCAATTACAAAAATGTTGGAAAACAGAGGCTTGCAGTGGTGCGGGCATGTACAAAGGATGCCTGATCACAGGTGGAGAAAAAAGATTGGAATGGGAGCCGCCGGGAAGAATACGGAGAAGAAGACTTGCTACAAGATGAAAAGTGTACATAGGAAATGCTATGATAGGTAGAGACCTAAGAGAAGGTGACTGGAATATTACGGCGAAACGGCGAACACATAATGGGAAAAAGCCCAAGAAGAAGAAAGAAGAAGTAAAATAATTTCTGTGTTAATTAATTGATCTGGAAATATGTATTTTGATTTAATGGAAAAAATATTACAGGAAAAACGCGAAACGTGATGCAAAAAAGTTGAGAACAACAAAAAAGTCTTACCAACAATATCTTCTATTGGAATGGCCCTTTCATCGAGTCGTATATTCAAATTCACTTTAACTTCAGCATCTTCATCACCACTATTGTTAGAATTAGCACTACTACATTCACTGTTTTGATTAAACTCACTGTCATCTTCAATGTTATAAACCGGTTTATCATAGAACACTTTTTGGATGTTTTCGACACTATCCAAACGATTCACACTGTCAATCTTGTAGTCCGTGTCACTTTCTTCCACGTTGTTGTTGTTGTTCGCTTCAGCCTCGAGCTTTGCAGTCAGGGAGTCGCTGGAACAAGAAATAAATATTAATTGAAAGTTGTAATTGTTCAAATCGCCCACAACAGCAAACAAACTACAGAAGAATTAATTTACAGACTAACAGTAAAACTAACAAAAAAAGTGATAGCAAAATAAACTGAATGAAATTATAACGTTAGCAGAAGAAATAGACAGCGAAGTTAGATGGATAATAACGTCGAGATCAAGCTGGATTCAGAAAGGGATACAGCACATTAGACCACTTGCTAATAATGAAACTACTCATTGAATGCGCTAATGAGTAGGTACAGAATACCGCTATATATTGCTTTTGTGGATTTTGAAAAGGCCTTTGACAGTATAGAACACTGGGCCATACAATCCTCGCTAATAAATGGAAGGATCGACTATCAATACACAGAAATGTTGAAAAACATCTACGAAAAAGCAACAATCACAATAAAATAAATTACGGATAAAAAAAAATACGGAGGAGAAAGTATAACCCTAGAGATGACAAAACTTATACAAAAACTAATATTGCACTGCAAGATACCAGACGCATGGAGAAACAGCATAATGATACCAATGTTCAAAAAAGGAGACAAAGAAGACCCCAACAATTATAGAGGTATAAATCTACTAAACACCGCACTTAAGCTAACCACAAAAGTCCTAACCAACAAAATTATTAAACTAACAACTTTATCAGATGAACAACAAGGATTCAGATCCGGAAGATCCTGCGTAGACGCCGTATTTGTACTGAGACAAATCACAGAAAAGGCCATTGAGTACAATAAACCAGCATATCTATGTTTTATAGACCTGACAAAGGCTTTCGATCGCATCCAAGTCGAAGACGTCTTACATTTACTGTATAGAAGAAACATACCAATCAATATTATACAAACCATCGAAAACATCTACTCTCATAATCGAATACAGGCAAAGATAAACGGAAAACTAACGCAGTTTATACCAGTACAAAGTGGAGTCAGACAAGGTGACTCGTTAAGCCCACTGCTCTTTAATAATAATAATGGACGAAATAATAGAAGCAGTACGTAAAGGTCATGGTTACAGAATGGGGAATAAAGAAATCAAATATTGTATTATGCAGACGACGCCGCATTAATCGCCGAGACAAAAGACGATCTCCAAAGATTAACACACATCTTTAATACAACAGCCAAGAAATACAATATGATAATATCAGCAGAAAAAACCAAATGTATGACAACATCTAAATACCCACTACGATGTAAAATCGAAATTGATGGGACAATAATAAAGCAGGAAGCAAGGTTTAGATATCTGGGAATAGATATAACTAGTTACGGAGATGTTGAAGAGGAAGTACGACAACAAAGCTTAAAAGCAAGTAAAGCGGCGGGATCTCTCAATGACACAATCTGGAAGAACAAACACTTAAGACAAGACACAAAAGCAAGAATCTATAAAGCAGCAATTAGACCTATATTAACATACACGGCGGAGACAAGGCCTGACACATCTAAAACGAGACAACTACTAGAAACAACCGAGATGAAAATACTCCGACGAATATCAGGGAAAAGTCTGTTGGATAGGGAGAGGAGCGAAAACATAATAAGATCATGCAATATAGAAGACATAAATGGATGGGTGACAAAACGGAAACAGGAGTGGAACGAACACATTAGTAGAATGGCAGAGGATAGGATAGTACGAATAGCACGAGATAAGTCACCAAATGGACGAAGAAGTATTAGCAGACCAAGAAAAAGGTGGTGCGATAACCTAAACAATTTAGGAGGATAATATTGAAGCAGAAACAGGCTTTAAAGCCTACATACAAGAAGGAAGAAGAAGAAGAAGACAATAAAACATCCACACCAAAACACCAAACCAATAAAAATAAATAGAGCACTATGAATTTACACAAGCACTAAAAGATATATATTATTAAAAAAACTTGAATGGCACAACACAGGAATCAACATCAATGGCCAATGGCGGAATAACCTGAGATTTGAGATATGCCGATGACATAGGCGGTGATATCAGACAATAATATTGTCATATTATGAGAGATAGATCTAAAAATAAACTACACAAAAACTAAATATATGACCAACGTAGAAGATGACAACGAAACCATAGAAATAAGAACAAGTACAATACAGAAAGTCAAGGAGTACATATACCCAGGTCAAATAATGAAACTGAGTAATATAATAGTTATTTATGTATTAGTCAGTAAAGTGACTCTTTATCGAACGAGTCTGATATTACGAAAAGAGCGAGCGTAGCGAGCGAGGCGAGTAATAGACGAGTTCGATAAAGAGTCTTTACTGACGTGGTGCATACAAAATTTTATCGCCAAAATAATTTGATATTAGTTTTAACACATACTTGCAATTTACAATTGAAGAACTTTTTAAATTTTAGATGTACTTACTTAATAATAATTTCATGACAGTGATGACAGATAACTTTTTGAAGATGACCGCTTTCGATTTTTAATCGATAGTTAGCAATATTGAATGATTACTACATCGGTAAAGTAAAATATCAGCTTTTCGAATATGTAAAAATATTTTTTCTACGGATAATATTTTTTACATATCTAAATATAATTAGAAAATACTACAGAATTTCACTTTTTGACATACATTTAATTGATAATATCGCAAATTTTGTACAATATTTTTAATAAATAAAGTAAATAAATGTTTATTTATAAATAGTTCATTCAAATAAATAATCGATTACTGCCATCGACCACTTTACATTCAATCTCGGTTAATTTGATTAATAATCGCGGCAGGTAAAGTAAAATTCTTCTTTCAGTACAATAAAGTGTTACTGTATTGCCGCAAATTAGGCAAAATGAGTACAATAATGAATGATTTTAGTGACGGTTGGCGATAAAGAAAATTAAACAGCAGAAATAAAAAGGCAAGTTTCACCAACAAATAAACGATTGAGATGGATTGCCCGTTTATTTTAAAATATAATTGTCAAAAAACTGTCAAATTAAAAACAGAAATTTTGATGATTCGCCCAAAAATATTAAATTTTAATCTTTTTCGAAAGAAAAGAAAAGTGTTCTGTTATTATATTTGATGGTAAAAAATTTAATATATTTCAGTTTTTTGACAATTATTATATGTATTTCAAAATAAACGGACAATCCAAATCAAAAAACCAATCGTTTATTTGTTGCTGCAGACATTAGACTCGCAAGGATGACATTCAGAAAAATGAGCTATATCCTGAAAAACCAGAAATATGCCGAATACCTTCACACAAAAGTATATGATCAATGTGTCCTACCGATATAGTCCAGTCGGGTTAGACGAATAACAGGCCTAACCTTGCATTAGGAGCTGCCCCAAATTTTATTTTTTTAATCTTTAGGGGGGCTCAATAGTAGTGTAAATTTAAAATCTCGACTGAATTCCGCCATTGTGTTAGCCGCCATCTTGATTTTAAACGAGAACCGTTTTTGTTCAATATCTCCGCCATTTTCAACTTTTTGACAAAAAGTATAACAACCAAAATTGTTGAAAATGTAATTTTCTATCATTTATATTTTTACAGTTTTTTCGTGCCATCGATATTTTCCGAGTTATAGCCGAAAATAGTGACAGTTATATATAAATAAAGCATAATTATTGAATTATCTCGTTTATTGTTAGTTTTACGACAAAAATGTTCCTATACAAAAATAAATAGAATTCAATTCTACACAATTTTAGTTTCTTTCATTTTTTTGCTGATGTTAATATTTAAGGTAGTATGTATGCGATAATGGCGCGAGCGTAAGACCTGATTGATTTTGTAGCAATTGTTTTTGTTCAATATCTACGCCATTTTCAACTTAAATTGTTCCAAATATGATTTCCTACAATTTCTTTTAACAATTTTTTTCACGCGGTTGATATTTTCCGAGTTAAGTGGGAAAATACTAAAAAGTGGTGGGGAGAGCATAATTACTGAACTGAATATTTTTTCCGAGCTGCCCCAAATTTTATAATTCTATCCTTGAGGGGAGATCAATAGTAGTGTAAATTTAAAATTTCGACTTAATTCCGCGGTTGCATTAGCCGCCATATTGATTTTAAAGGAGAACCGTTGTTGCTTAATATCTCCGCCATTTTCAAGTTTTCGACAAAAACGGTAGCAACTAAAATTGTTGGAAACGCAATTTCCTACAATTCCTTTTCAACAATTTTTTTATGCGATCAATATTCTCCGAGTTAAGGAGGAAAATAGTGGAAGCGGAGGGGAAGCATAATTATTGCATTGTCTCATTTATTATTAACTTTACGACATAATCGTCGGTGTAGCGAAGTGGTAGTGTTCTTGGCTCGCGTGCCGGTGGTCCGGAGTTCAAATCCTACCGCCGGCAAGAACAACTAGACATTTTTAAAAATGTTTATAGGCCCCAGGTCGACTCAGCCTGTATAAAATGAGTAGCTTGGGTAAAACTAGGGGTAATAATAGGCGGTTGAAGCGTAGCACTGGCCCTGTTACCTTCCTTGTATACCGTAGGCCCTAGATATAGCAGACTACCCTGCTATACTCCCAAAGCCACAGTGGTATAAAACGGGAGACTATTATTTATTACATAATTGTACATAAACAAAAATAAAAAGAATTATATTTTATACAATTTTTGAATCTTCCAATGAAACACCAACCTAACTAAGTATACAAAAGACATAAATAATAACTTATATGCATTAAGTTCACTTAATTTTATTAACTAGCGGGTTTTATTGGTTGAATTTGTCTGTCGATAATTAAGTTTCATGCCAGCTAACATATTTTAATATTTCAACAATTTTTTTTTTAATTTTGGACCCCGTTGGGGGAATTTTCCCATTCCCCCCTCTTAGACCCGCCACTGGTTCTCTCAAAAAATTGTAGTAAATCGTAATTGCAACAATTTCAGTCCTTACACTTTTTGTCGAAAAGTTGAAAATGGGGAAGATATTGAATAAAAACTATTGCTTTAAAATCAATCGGGTCTTACGCTCGCGCTTTTACCGCATACGTACTACCTTAAATATTGATTTTATCAAAAAAATGAAAGAGGCCAAAATTGTAAAAAAATTAATTCTCTTCATTTTTGTATAGGTTAAAATTTGTTGTAGAGGTAATAATAAACGAGATAATTCAATAAATCAATAATTATGCTTAAACTGTCACTGTTTTCCCCATAACTCGGAAAATATGGACCGCACAAAAAAAAAATTATAATAAACGAAATTATAGAAAATCGTATTTTCAACAATTTCAGTTGATAAAATCCCGGTTAAAATCAAGATGGCGGCTAACGCAACGGTCAAATTCAGTCGAGATTTTAAATTTATACTACTCCCCCTAAATATTAGAAAAATAAAATTTGGGGCAGCTCCTAATGCAAGGTCAAATGGTATCCCGACTGGGCTAATACACATGGAGCACAGACATGGACCGTCACAAAGAAAAATATAGAAAAGATGGTCAAGACTCAAAGGGCAATGGAAAAGCAGATGCTGGGTATCAAGGCTAAGTGATAAAAAGAAAAATACATGGATCAGAACTAAAACTAAAGTAAAAGACGTAAACAAACATGTAGCTACTCTTAAATGGAAATTTGCAGGACACAACAGCAGACAAAGAGACGGAAGATGGAATGAAGAAGCGATGACCCACTGGAGACTTTGGGACCATAAAACCGGAAAGGGCAAACCACAGATGAGATGATCGGATGACATAAAGAGATACGCAGGGACCAGATGGACAGGATTAGCACTGAATTGAGAAGAGTGAAAAAATAAGGGGGAGGCATTCGTTCAAAGTCATAACAAGGATCCAGATAAACAATAAAGATCTTGAACAACATATACCTAACAGAAATTCGATAAAGAATAGACTTTTGAGAGGAAATTTCTAAGTAACCAAAGATTCAATCTGCAAATCCGATATTGGATGGTAAAATGTTATATCCACTCTATTCTTCTTTATGGTGCCGAAACTTGGACTGTTAATGTTGACTTAATGAAAAAGCTGGAAGCTTTTAAAATGTGGCTTTTTAGGAGAATTTTGAAAATACCATGGACCGATCATATTAAAACGAAATGGTATTACATACAATGGGGAAGGACTAGAGAACTTTTGACCACCATTAAAAAGAGAAAAACAGCATATTTGAGGTACATACTTAGAAATGACAGATATGAGTTATTACAGCTGATTATTAAGGGTAAAATCGAAGGAAAAATGGATCCTGGTAGACGACAAATATTCTGGCTGAAAAACATTCGTGAGTGGACCTGGTTGAAGACACAGCCACTTTTAAGAACAGCAGAAGATAGAGACGAATTTGCAATGGTTATAGCCAACCTTCTTTAGTAGAGTTGACACTAGAAGAAAATGACTACAAAAAAAGAAGAAGATGTCTACATAAAAAAAAGAAGAATTCTTACCGAATTATCTCCCCATGGACAGGAGAAACGCAGTCCAGATCGTCATCGGTGTATTCTGCGTCAGAGGTGAGCGTATGAGCCAGATGCTGAAAGCCGGGATAGTTCGGATTGACGATACCCCGTCTTTGGACGGTGCCGCGGTTGCTTAAGTTGCCATCCTCTGAAGATTCAGAGTCGGAGATGTCGAAACATCGGTCTTCATCTTGAGGAGACACGTCGGCCGAGGAGCAACTTTGTTGGGCGTCTGAAAAAAAAACAGAATTGAGCTGTAAAATTCAATTTCTAATATTTTTGTTTGTTTAAACTATGTTTTAATAACCTCAGGGCCGGCTGTTCGGACGCTAATCAAGAAGTTGATTATAATTAAGTCCCCTTAACAACCATCAAATAACAACATCCCTCATTCGTACGTCAATCAGTTGATAGTAATCAATTATGTTAACTATCATGATGATAATTAACATAATTGATTAATTAATTAACAAAACATAACAGTTATTAACCTAATTGATTAATAAATCTCATAATTGTAATCAATTATCTTTTCAGCAACCCAAACAACGTTGACATTGACAGTTGGTGACAGTAATTAAATATTTGATAATGATCAGTTGATTCCATTTTTGATTAGCGTTCGAACAACCGGCCCTTAAGTGCAACCGAAGTCTCATTTAACGACAATGTGAACATTGCCTATGTCACATACAGTTGAGTCCGTGAATCTTTACCCGTGCGTCATGATTTAAAGCATACGAAATAAGTCGATGATAAGTAGGAAATTGAAATTTACTAAACGCAACAGCAAGTCACTTCTTGTCACTTGCTGTTGCGTTTAGTAAATTTCAATTTCCGACTTATCATCGACTTATTTCGTATGCTTTAAATCATGACGCACGGGTAAAGATTCGCGGACTCAACTGTATCTCTGTACCTAAAGCACGTAGAGGCATTTATTTTTTATTTTGAATCTACGTATATTGTTTAGTTCCGCGTAGATTTTTGTAAAGTTAAAGTGAAAAACATTTATTTAAAATTTTTTAAAATACTTTTACAAAAAAAATCCAAAAAAAGTTTAGATTTTATTTTTTATTTTATTTGTTTTTGTACATTTTTCAATAAAATTTTACCAGGAACTTGATATTATCTATCTACAACTACTGTAAAATTTGGATCTACTATCATCTAAGGATCCAGAGAGATTTGACATTAAAAGTTAAAAACCTAGTATTTGGAAATCGCAAAAATATAAAACACTAGGCTATAACACCGGTACACGATAAGTTGAGTACAGACGTTCAAAAAATAGTATATTACTTTATGAGGCGTAGAAGCATTTCTTTGCTTGACGCGCCCGATATTACGCGCCGAACGAAGTGAGGCGCGTAATAGAGGGCAAGTCAAGAAAAGTCGCTTCTTTGCCGAATAGAGTATACTATTTTTTCTTCAAACGTAGCAATTTTCAACCATAAATAGTACAATTCATACGTTATTTTTACTCGAAATTAACTGTGACAACTATCAAAGTCGTCTAGATGTTAGAAATTAAAATAATTAAGTCGTCGGAATGATTGCTGAAAGTTGTGCTCGACCATCAGTATCATCAACAATTACCAATGCGTATCAAGAGTCGGGAACATTTTTGCACGGTTTCAATTTTGAAAATGCCTCATTAGGGGAGTGCAATTAGAACGAAAAGATACAATGTTTCGGAAAAAATCAAACAAGGTTATATTTTTCTAAAACTTTTTTTGTTAGTTTATAAATATGTTAAAGTAAAAAGTTCTACTCACAAATTTCGCCGCTAATTGTTTATTAATTATATAAACAATAACACTTATTTTGTATAAATAATGTTAAGAATATGGGTGAATTCAACATTTTATTTTGATAAAAAATGTTTTTATTTTAGTTTTGATTATGCTGAACCCGAATCTGACATTACAATTTGCAAATTCAAAATGGCGGATTTTTTCCTAAAAATCCTTAAAAAGTAGTTGTAAAATCCGAATTTTTTTTATAAAACGTGTTTGTTTACATATATGTGGATATTTTTGAGAGGCTGCTAAACCTGAATCAAATTTTGATAATTTAAATTATAAAATGGCAGATCCAAAATGGCGGATAACTTAAAAAATAGTTGTAAAATCATAATTTCTTTACAAAATGTATTTACTCCTACATATATTTATTTTTGAGAGCTTTGATAAACCTAACTTAAATGTTAACATTATAAACTATAAAATGGCGGATCCAAAATGCGGATTTTCTAAAAAGAACATAAAAAAGAACATTTTTCTAAAACATTTATTGTCTTTATTTGTAACAGGTTGTTGAATCTGAATTAAAGATTAAAAATTTAAATTTCAAAATGGCGGATCCAAAATGGCGGATATTTAAATGAAAAACAAGTAGAATCCAATCAAACAAATATGGAATTTCATTCTTAAGAAAAAAGATAAACAAATAATTTTCGCAATAATATTAAAGGGAAATAAGCCACAATATTATTAAAAAATGATTTTTATTAACGTTTCCACGCCCAAATTGGGTGCCGTTGTCAAAATACAAAATAATATTATTTTGTATTTTGACAACGGCACCCGATTTGGGCGTCGAAACGTTAATAAAAATCATTTTTTAATAATATTGTGGCTTATTTCCCATTATAAATAGTTAAAATTGTAAAAAATGCCACAAGAATAATATTAAAAATTAAAATGTATTAGAAAGAATATTAAAAAAAAAACAAATTTTCGATTAGAAGGATATCATTACATATTGAAAAATAGTTTTTAATTCCAAACAACTTTTCTTTATAAAAATTTTCGATATTGTGAAATATAAAGGTACTTTACTCTTGAGTGAAATTCATATTTTTTGACATACCCCGTACAAAATTAAAAAAAATTGATATTTGATGATTGCGTCTTATGTTATATACGATGCAGAGTATTTTATAAAGAATAACTTTTTTTCGTAAAACTGATATTAAAAAAGTTATCAATACGTTCCAAGTTACGCAGACATACTGTATAAGAGCTAAAAAAAATTTTTTTGTTGAACATTTATTATTTTTGAAGCTTATTATTAAATGTACTTTAGGTAAGTTTTACAGAAAAAAGTTTTGATTACTCTGTATATACATCTTTTCAGCTGGTAATTTTCGGTTTTTGTATTACATTTTTGTTATCTTTCTAAGTTTTCTCAAAAAAAAATTGTTTATTTCATTTTTAAACTAAAATAATTCAGTGTTTTATAAACATTACATCCCAAGCTTTAAAAAAATAGCAAAAAAATTGTATTAGATTTATTCAAACTTGAGTAATACCGTCTTAAGGTGGTGGGAATTCTGTAAAACTACGAAGTTTTCAAAAAATACATTTTTGAGACATCGTATTATTTGAATTAAATTTTTGAGATTTTTTTTGAATAAAACATCTTTTAGTAAGATGATTGAGAGTTAAGTTGTGCAAATTTGAGAGTTTAATAAGTAAAATTGTAGTAGTTACACATTTTTAAATCATTTTTAAACAAAATTCTTGTAAGGCTCACTTTCCACCCACACCGTACTTATGTCCATACGTTTTATTTCTTTTTATTACAACCATAGGATATATTATTTCATCTTCTTTCATGTCCAATTTGTAAAATTTCTTTTGATCAATTAGTTAAAGAATTACATTAAAAAAACTCAACCGTGCATTCTTCCAACGCTAGTTTACAGTGCGCCAATGTGTGTGAGAAGGGTGACTTTAGCGTTATAAATAAAAAATTACAGAAGCTAGAGATTTAATTTTAGAAAAATCTTTATATAAGGTTTTTTTTGTAAAATTTTCTGAATTTTTCAATGGTCAAGTCAGTTTTTTTCTAAAATTTATATTTTCGGAGTTATTTAAAAAAACATCTAATTTCGTAGTTCATTTGTTTAATAAAAAATGAAGCACCCACTTCTCGAGTAGAACTTTTTGATATGTTGTTTATTAAACATTTCTTAATGAAATTACAAAAAGTTCTATCTTGTTTGATTTTTTCCGAAGTGAAAATCTAAATGCACTCCCCTACATTAACTAATTGTACTTTTTACTATAAATAAAAATGATGTTTAATTGTTGTTAATGACATTTGTATTGTTGCTTTGTGACATGTTTCATATTGTTGCCATGACAACATTTTTCCCTCCGCCGTAAAGAAATGGGAAAAAAACTGCTGCCGGCGGAGACATCAAACTTTGACAGGATCAAGTTAGATAAGTAATGTCATACTTTATTTGACGTTTGAAGAAAATAAATATTTTTGTAACCATGAATATTTTCTACTATAATGTGTTATATCGTTGGAAAGAGAAGATTTTAGGAATAATTTTCAATCATAACCAAGAAAACTTAAAGAATTCAATTTTTGGACTTTGAGGTATTCGGTGCTTTAGCTGCCCTTAAATGTTAATATAATACGGGCCATTCACGATCTGATTTGTAGTACCTCTAGTGGTACGACTTTCGATGTTGGATCTAAAATCGGACCGTGAATGGGGCGGTTGGGTTAGTGGTAAGTGGTATTACTAAAAAAGTTGGAGCGTGAATGCTGATGTTGGATGTTGCATTAAAAATTTCCACTGCACTGCGAGTCATAAGTTATTAACTTAAAGGATATAGAAAATATATGGTCATTTTCATAGTTGATTTTTTCGTTAACGGATTTCGCTAATTTTTTTTATTATCTTAGATATTTCTTTAGTATTTACACAGTTGTGCAATGATTTAATTAAACTTCTTTTTTGTACTTATACCGGGTGTAAAAAAAGTAATGTTTTTCTTATGTTAAGTTTGAAACACCCTGTAGGGGGAACGAGGTACAAATCTGTGTATAGATCGGAATCGTATTGTAGTCTTACGTTTTGTGAACATTTTGTTTTTTGAATCTCCATGATATCTTTAGCTTTTTAAAGATAAAGCAAAAAACAAAGAAAATATGTTGTTTTACTCCTTAACATGTATTTTAACTGAAACAAAACTAAATTAACACTAACAAATAACATAAGAGAGACGAGATTGTTTAATGGAGGCTCTATGATGTTTTGTGGTGGAATTTTCCTGAAAGTAATACGGATTCGGTGTCTCCCTGGAGGCTCTTTAAATATCGAGAGGTACATTACACTTATTCTTTTTCTTTGAACATTCTTTTTCTTTCGCACTATATATAGGAAATAATTTCGTCTTAGTGGTATGATAAGACATGACCTCCTCACGTATCGCAGTCGTCAGTTAAAACATATATTAAAAAGTAAAACCGTCTAGTTTCTTTGTTATTAAAGATATCAGAGAAATTAAAAAAATTAATGGTTCACAAAAGATGAGACTACAACATAGTATCAATACATAACCACAATTTTACCTTTTCCTCCCTAAAGGGTGTCTCAAACTTTTGTTTCGGTTAAAACACATGTTAAACTACAAAACCGTCTATTTTCTTTGTTTCTAAAGATATCAGGCTCATTCAAAAAACAAAATGTTCACAAAACATGAGACTATAATACGACTCCGATGCATACTCATTATTGTACCTCGTTCTCCCTACAGGGTATTTCAAACTTAACATAAGAAAAACATTTCTTTTCCTCCACCCAGTATAAGTACAAAAAAAAAGTTTAAGTAAATTTTTGCACAACTGTGTTAATACTGAAGAAATATCTAAAATAGTAAAAAAAAAATAGCGGGGCCCGTTAATCGGTTCACGAAAAAATCAACTATGAAAATGAGCATAAATTTTCTATATCCCTAACTTATGCCTCGCAGTATATTACGTATGGGATGTCTACAAGTTTCTTTACGCAAACATTCCTAGTTTGCAAATATTTAATAGAAAATAAACTTTTACAAAGTTACCCTTATTAAAATACACGATTCTTCATTATCTACTTTTTGTTGGGACCAATCATTTTCCTTTCTGTAAATAAAGACCAGTTTCTTATTAATCTGAAACTATTTTCTTTTGGCAACTTATGCAAATATACTATTTGAATTGGGAATAAGCCACGATATTAGTTATACATTAAAGGACATCGCACACATCTTATGTAAAATATAATGTAACTCAAATTCAATAAAATTTATACGAATAGATTCGTTTTAAATTAACGGTCAAATCTTATCATTGCGCCAACTTTTAATTATGATTAATTACGGCGCAAATTGCAATTAAAGTTTATCGAAATCAAATTTTTTAGTCAGTAAAAGTGTCAGTTACAATTACTATTGCTCTGGGTGCTATTCAAAAGAGCTTAAAACCCCGCTGGGTCTAAGCGGATTAGTAAAACTAATCCGCTGATTTATGGAGTACCGACAATTTGGGTATTATAAAATATTTTTTCTCTCTCTAACTTATGTACGTATCCATTTGATTTCAGATTTATTTATATCAATTTCTGCTCTTATTATTGAAAATATGGAGTTGGCGCAATGATAAGATTTGATCGTTAATTTAAAACGAATCTATTCGTATAAATTTTATTGAATTTGAGTGACATTATATTTTCCATAAGATGTGTGCGATGTCCTTTATTTGATGTTTCGACTTCCACTTCGGAACATTTTGATTACGATTTCAGAAGTAGAAGCCGAAACGTCAAATAAATTTAATTTCTAACTAACATTGTGATTTATTCCCAATTAAAATGGTAAATTTATTTTGCATAGACTTTACTCGATACATTTTTTGGCTGAGCAGTGTACACCACCGTGAAAACAGGTGACTGAAAGGTAAGACTGAAGTTGGAGGCTGAAAGATAAAATGTTGGGGCGTGAATGGTGCCGATTATCCAACTAGTAAATAGTACCAAGAATCAGATCGTGAATGGCCCGCTTAACTGTAACTCCGATATGGTCTAGTGCAGTGATACTCAACCTGCGACCCGCGGGCCGCATGCGGCCCTCTAGCGTTTTTCATGCGGCCCGAAGGCTCACTAAAAGGCCCTGTAAACGATCAAATTATTTGTAAAATTTCACGTGTTTGTCAAATTATTTGATAGTGTGCCGCTGTGTTTGTGTGTGAGGCAGACAATTTAATGACTTTAATTGTGAAATTATATTGAAATATTTAAGAACTCTGGGATTAAAATGCAGTTATTATTAACTTTTAATAATAAATTATTAAAGTTAACGAACAAATACCCATTTTAAAAATAATCAACACTTATTTACTACATTGGAACAACCCATTTAGTAATCACAGGAAAAATCCAAGTCCGGATTAACAAAAAATATAAAGTCATTGTAACCTTGACACAACAATCTGTACATTTAAATTTTCAAGGTTCATTTGCATATTTGAAAAGAGCACAAAAACTGAGATTACAGGTTCGCTTTAATTTTTGGCACAGAAAATTTAATGACTTTAATTTTGTCATTAAATATACCGAAATTTTTAAGAACTCTAAGATTAAAAAGCAGGGTTTTAAAGCACTTTGAATAATAAATTATTAAAATTAATGAATAAATGCTCATCTTAAAAATAATCCATAATTATATATTACATTGGAATGACACTTTACCTACTTATCACAAGAAAAACCCAGGTTTTAATTAACAAAAAAAATATAAAATAATTGTGACCTCGAAACAACACCCTGTATATTAAATTTCTCAAAATCCGTTTGCACATTTGAAAAGAGTACAAAAAACCAAGTTCAATTGACTGCTTCAATTTTTTGTGCCGACAATTTAATGACATTAATTTCTAAATTAAATCGAAATTTTTGTTATGATTTCTCAGAGTTCTTAAAAATTTCGACATAATTTCAAAATTAGTTGAACATTAATAAACTTAGTTTTTTGTGGTCTTTTCAAATGTGCAAACGGGTTTTGAAATTTTCAATATACAGGGTGTTGTTTCAAGGTCACAATCACTTTATATTTTTTTGTTAATCTGGACCTGTATTTTTGTTGCAGTAGTAAGTGGGTTGTTCCAATGTAGTAACTAAGTATTGATTAGTGTTAAAATGAGAATTTATTCATTAAATTCAATAATTTATTATTAAAAGTGCTTTAAAAACCTGCTTTGTAATCTCAGAGTTCTTAAGAATTTCAATATACATATTTCATTTCAAAATTAAAGTGATTAAATTTTCTGCGGAAAACATTACAGCGAACCTATAAACTCAGTTTTTGTGCTCTTTTCAAATGTGCAAACGGGGTTTTGAAAATTTCAATATACCTACAGGATGTTGTTTCAAGGTCACAATGAATTTAAGTATAATTTTTTAATCCGGACCTGAATTTTTCTTCTGATTAGTACTTCTATGGTTTGGGTTCTAAATAAGACATACTTGTATCAAATATTAAAAAATATACAAGGTGGTTATAAAGTTATGGATCCAGACAAAAATGGGCAAAATGGAAAAAACCACCCTGTAACTCGGTTATAAAAATCAGTAGGGCAATAAATGTAGAATATCTAGAACCGCCTCAGTAACCTTATTCACCATTTAAGTATTTCAGTTTCTTAATGAAACACACTGTATACTACTCTACCTATGCGGCCCGCAAGCTGTGGCAATAGCTAGTATGTGGCCCAGGAAAAAAAGGTTGAGTATCGCTGGTCTAGTGGCTAGGATACCTGGCTCTCACCCGGAAGGCTCGGGTTCGATTCCCGGTATCGGAAGAACATTTTTTAATCGGAAGAATATTTTTAAGGGGTAGGTAATGTTTGTAGATATTATTCCTAATAAGAATAATTCTTAATACTGCTTACGATATAGCATACGAGTATAGGCTTCGTCTGCTTCGTCTTATTATTCTTATTATTTTAAGACAATATTTAAGATGTTGAATTGTTATTTTTACTTACTTTTTCTTATCCAAGTGAAATAACCACTTTACTAGACTGTGCACATATTCTAAAAGTATTTTAGTCGGTGTAAGAGAGAGAAAGTAGTCGAAGTAATGAAATAACAAATTTTATATTGTTATTTCATTATTTTGAATACTTTCTCTCACACCTGCTTCACGTTAAACAAAAAACAGTTTACTGTTTGCTGCAGACATACTATATGAATATTTGCATTTAGGCAATATATTTCCATATTGAATCTAAAAGAATTAACCGAAAATAAGTTAACAGAAAAACAAAAAAGCTTCCGATACCGGGAATCGAACCCGAGCCTCCTGGGTGAAAGCCAGGTATCCTAGCCACTAGACCATATCGGAGTTATATAAGAATATGTGATGGAAAATCTACCATTGCCAAAATATTTTTAATTCACTGACAAATGCAAAAACTTTAAGCTAAATGACAATTTTTTTTATGTAGTACATACTATATGAATATTTTTCATTTAGAAACACACTGGATCGAAAACATTAACAGAAAATGAGAAAAGAAAAACAAAAAGTTTTTCCGATACCGGGAATCGAACCCGAGCCTCCTGGGTGAAAGCCAGGTATCCTAGCCACTAGACCATATCGGAGTTACATTTACATTTTCCTATTGCCCCCCAGGCCATTGCAGAAATCTTTTTAAACCTTTCACAATGTTAATGTTGGTATTACGCTATATTGTAGGTATTCTTTTTCTCATGATCATCTTTCAGTGCGTCACAGTTTTTCGATTTCTTTCTAACGCATTACATTGTATGTGACAGAAAAAAAGGCACGTCGGTGATTACAATTCGTCGGTGACATTTATAATCTAGTTATTCTCGTTGTCGATAGATGGCGCCATAATAAAAAAAAAATTTTTTTTAATTAGATAATAATATTACAAATATAATCTGTATAATTTATAAGACTATAAAAATCAAAGAAAATACCATTTTATAAATGCAAGAAACACATTTGATTTGTTTTTATTCCAAATTGAAAATAAAATGTGACAACTGTCAGATTTAATTAAAATGTCATGTTAGAATAAATGTCATAAATGTGTATTATCACGGACTTACCCTTTTTCCTATCATTTGTTACGCACTGAAAAATGCTCATGAAAAGGACAATAATATTTTTTAGAATAGTTCATCGGCTATAAAACAAAATATTAAACCAAAAATATTAAAAAAACCATATTTTTATTTATTTTTATTCTGAATCTGTTTTCTTGTGGCATGTCAAAGTTAAAAATATTGTGTTTACATGGGATTAGCCACATTTGATTGTAATCCCAGTTACATTTTACAATGATTATTTTTTGATGATTTTAACTTCCAATCGTATAGGTATAGTAAGATATTTGATCACGTGTTTAATTCTGTCCAATCAGATTTAAATCATACTGAGAATTGAATGGTGGGCTACAACAACGTTGTAAGCGACAGATTGGGTCAAAGTGAGGTTTTAATGCAATATTATTGTATATCCAATGACCAATGCGAGCATCTTTCAATCAGGCTAAAAACATTTTACCTTCCCCGAGTTTTTTGTTCCGCAATATTGGTATCCGTATTGTCATAAATGACTTGTCAATAAGTTTTTTCCATCTCCTGCATAATCTTAATTCTGTCGCTTACAACATTGTTGTAGCCCACCATTCAATTATCTACTGTAGAAAATTACCGATAGAATTTTTTTAAGTAGATTGTTTCTGTTTAATGTCAACCAGTTTCCTAGTTTTGACAAATGTCACATTTAAGAAAATATCCATAATATACGTATTAAAAAATAATCTTACGAATATCACACGGCAGTATAAGAATAAACAAGAAAATAATGCTTTATTTTTACTCAAATTTGTTGTCATTGGGCAATAGCCACTCGAGCCCTGCGGGCTCTCGTGTCTATTGCCAGACAACAAATTTTCGAAAAACTGTCGCATTATTTTCAATGTATTCTCACTCTCTTGTGATATTATACCCGACAATTATATCTTTTTAGGTAAAAATGTAATTATCGTTACAATCAACTAGTAATCACATAAGTATAAACAAAATATTTAACATATTTATTTATTATTTTTACAAACACAACACATTATTTAACACTGCACCAAACCGACATTAGTATACCTATTCGTATTTCGTATCTATAACAAACAGATAGAACTTTTACAAAGATTCCAGTATCTTATTTGCTAGATAACAAACGATCTTGACCACGAGGTCGAAATATGTGCTCGTATAGATAGCTCGCTTTTCAAAGAATGAAAAAACTTAATCGATTCGCCGCTAAAGAAGAATATCTTCAAAAAACAAAAAGTTTTTCCGATACCGGGAATCGAACCCGAGCCTCCTGGGTGAAAGCCAGGTATCCTAGCCACTAGACCATATCGGAGTTATACAAAATATGTGATGGAAAATCGCCCAGCGCCAAAATATTTTTAATTCGCTGACAAATGCAAAAAACTTTAAGCATAATGACAAATATTATTAGTACTATATGAATATTTTTCATTTAGGGAACACATTGGATCGAAAACATTAAAAGAAAATGAGAAAAGAAAAACAAAAAGTTTTTCCGATACCGGGAATCGAACCCGAGCCTCCTGGGTGAGAGCCAGGTATCCTAGCCACTAGACCATATCGGAGTTACGATAAAATTTTCTAGGTCTGTTTGTCGGAGATGTTACAAAGAAAAAATTTATTTACAGAGAAACATAATAAAATAACTTTCAGTTTTCATAACTACAACTTCAAACACTAATTTTAGAAAGAAATGTTTTTTAGATTATTAGAATAATACATTTGACAATAAAATGCTTTGGGTTTATCACAGTTTACAAGAAGTGATTAGGTATCATCCGATATGGTCTAGTGGCTAGGATACCTGGCTTTCACCCAGGAGGCTCGGGTTCGATTCCCGGTATCGGAAAAACTTTTTGTTTTTCTTTTCTTATTTTCTTTTAATGTTTTCGATCCAATGTGTTCCCTAAATGAAAAATATTCATATAGTACTAATAATATTTGTCATTATGCTTAAAGTTTTTTGCATTTGTCAGCGAATTAAAAATATTTTGGCGCTGGGCGATTTTCCATCACATATTTTGTGTAACTCCGATATGGTCTAGTGGCTAGGATACCTGGCTTTCACCCAGGAGGCTCGGGTTCGATTCCCGGTATCGGAAAAACTTTTTGTTTTTCTTTTCTTATTTTCTTTTAATGTTTTCGATCCAATGTGTTCCCTAAATGAAAAATATTCATATAGTACTAATAATATTTGTCATTATGCTTAAAGTTTTTTGCATTTGTCAGCGAATTAAAAATATTTTGGCGATGGGCGATTTTCCATCACATATTTTGTATAACTCCGATATGGTCTAGTGGCTAGGATACCTGGCTTTCACCCAGGAGGCTCGGGTTCGATTCCCGGTATCGGAAAAACTTTTTGTTTTTCTTTTCTTATTTTCTTTTAATGTTTTCGATCCAATGTGTTCCCTAAATGAAAAATATTCATATAGTACTAATAATATTTGTCATTATGCTTAAAGTTTTTTGCATTTGTCAGCGAATTAAAAATATTTTGGCGCTGGGCGATTTTCCATCACATATTTTGTATAACTCCGATATGGTCTAGTGGCTAGGATACCTGGCTTTCACCCAGGAGGCTCGGGTTCGATTCCCGGTATCGGAAAAACTTTTTGTTTTTTGAAGATATTCTTCTTTAGCGGCGAATCGATTCAGGGTAAAATTTGATTGATCCGCGCGCATGCGCACACCGACAGTATGGTATTAGTCGTTATACCGGCTCTGATTGGGTGTTGAAATTTTGAAATGATCTGTCAATAATTGTTCAATATGGAGGTTATCGGTAAACAAAAATATTGTATAATATTAGTTTTTATTGATGTGTGGACAGAAATAAAATCAAATTTGTAATTATAGTGACTTTTTAAATAGTTTTGAAAAGCCGCAGGTACGTAATTCTAAATGTTTCAGTTGGAAATACCTAATAGTTTCAATACCTATCTATTTGGAAAATGTAAACAAAATAATGTAGTTACCTATTAGTAGGCAATGCTTTAATTTACATAATCTGATTACGAACAAACTTTCTACAAATCTTCATCTCATATATCGGTTTCTTACTCTATATTTTGTTGTATTTTATTTCGACAAAAATCAAACTAATAATTTTATTAAATTCATATAAATTTATGGTGTAAACGTTTAGTTTGTGTATATTCCCACATGACGTATACGCGAATGTGGTGCAGTTTGAAATGCCGTCAACTTTCGTACGGTGCGGTAGACGTGAAGTGGGTTCAAGCCCCAAGCAAGTTATTATTTTTTTATTTTTTTTATAGATTTTATGATTGTATGTGTTTATGAAGTATATTATTATATAATTTTTGAAGATATTCTTCTTTTTTGAAAGTGGTAGATAAGAAAGTTAGTTTGATTTTTATATAAAATAAGTACAAATAACCTTTTAAGTATATTTACTTCGTTTAAATTACCTATTATATAATAGAAGAATATCTTCTTACGTGCGTACAAAGTACACACACATTCTTTTTTTTTTCTTATTTTCTGTTAATGTTTTCGATCCAATGTGTCTCTAAATGAAAAATATTCATATAGTACTACATAAAAATAATTGTCATTTAGCTTAAAGTTTTCGTATTTATTGTCAGCGAATTAAAAATATTTTGGCCATTGGCGATTTTCCATCACAAATTTATACATAACTCCGATATGGTCTAGTGGCTAGGATACCTGGCTTTCACCCAGGAGGCTCGGGTTCGATTCCCGGTATCGGAAGCTTTTTTGTTTTTCTGTTAACTATTCATATCAGGCGCGGATCCAAGGGGGGGTCAATTGCCCCCTCCTTGAGACTTCGCCTGGTGTCGCCTTTTTTTGAGAAAGAGATAATTACGATTGAAAATAAATAGTGAGTTTTGTGTCCTGTTGACAACTGAATAACGGAATGAGACATACAACATAATTCCTTCTCCAAAGTACGTGTTCTCGGTCTTATTGTATGGTGTCGAGTCTTGGACTGTAAATAAAATCGATCTACTTACCTAAATCGCCTTGAGGCTTTCAAAATGGGGTTCTATAAAAGAATTTTAAAAGTAGGTACCTTGGGTGAAGAAGGTTCGAAACTCCACAATACTAGAACGTCTCAGCAAGACTACTGAGATTATAGAAGGCATCAAGAAGAGAAAAGTGGAGTATTTTGGACATGTAATGAGAAGTTTCAAATATAGGTTGCTACAAAATATTATGCAAGTGAAAATAGAAGGCAAACGCAGTCCAGGACGAAAAAGTACTTCGTGGTTGATTTAGAGTGGCAGTGAATAAAATTAAGATAGCTATGATAGTAACCAACGTTTTGAAAGGACATGGTACATGAAGAAAAATAAAGTAACAGCCCATACCGAAAAAGAATCCTGCGTACGCAAGTGACGAGAAAATTTTTATTTCATTGCCCCCTCCTTGCAAAGTTGTTGAATCCGCCGTTGATTCATATTATAGTAATAACTGTGTTAAGTATATATTATAGCTTACAGTTTTTTGCATTAGTCATTTTTTGTCATTGTCAAAATAAAAATATTTTGATGATGATGCGATTGTCCATTGCAAATTGTAGTTTAACTCCGATATGGTCTAGTGGCTAGGATACCTGGCTCTCACCCAGGAGGCTCGGGTTCGATTCCCGGTATCGGAAGACTTTTTTAATTTATAGTCTTGATGGTATGAATAAAAACGGAGTATAAACTCACGAGTAGAGTAGGTATGTTCTCATGAGTATGAGCATAAAGTATAAGTTTATTAGGTAAATAAATTTTTTTTTATGTGATGAGTTTCTACTCACAGTAAGTACATAAGAGTCGATGTAGTATGTAATACCTACATACTCCAACATTTGGAGTATAGTATAAACCACATTCTCATTTTTATTCATACAAGCCAAAAAACAGCAAAACATCTTTAAGTTGATCTCGACATTTCTGTAGCAAAAGATTCAGTGCAAAAAGTGGTTCTCTATAGTTCCCAAGCATAGGCGCCCATACCCATGAGCAGGGGGGCCGTCGGCCGTGCCCCCTTAGATTTTCGGATGCTTTAAACTTTAAACTATGTATTGTTATTTAAAGTGTACAAAATGTAATGTGCAAAATCTTCACGTCTGCCCCCTACCCCCTGAAAATTTTTATATGGGCGCCCATGTTTCAAAGCCATCTCTAAATGCAAACTGAGTTCCATCTTGATCCTCTCTACACTTTTTTTAATAAAATACATTATTTGAATCAATTAACACAAAGTTATTATTCAAGAAAAGGAAAAAAGTCTTCCGATACCGGGAATCGAACCCGAGCCTCCTGGGTGAGAGCCAGGTATCCTAGCCACTAGACCATATCGGAGTTATACAAAAATGTGTGATGGAAAATCGCACATCGCCAAAATATTTTTAATTCGCTGACAAATGCAAAAACCTACTAAATGACAATTATTTTTATGTAGTACTATATGAATATTTAATGAAAACATTAACAGAAAATAAGAAAAGAAAAACAAAAAAGCTTCCGATACCGGGAATCGAACCCGAGCCTCCTGGGTGAAAGCCAGGTATCCTAGCCACTAGACCAGGGGTGGGCAAAAGCCGGCCCGCGGGCCGGATCCGGCCCTTTAGCTTACTTTATCCGGCCCATTGAGAAATCCCGCAAGCAATTTTTAAGAGCGTAGGCGCAATGCTTTTTAAATTCATTCATTTTTTTCGAATCTTGAGAAAACCTAATAGGTATTTTTGAAAAATTTAAACGCAGAATGAAATATTACATTATTACCGAGGGCCGAAAGTCCCTGAAAACTTCTATAATGTTTATCACAGAAGTGAAAAAAAAAAAGAGAAAATTGAGTGTGATTTTTAATTTCAAATGTCTTTCTCCTTTTAATGATGGTAAAAAGTTCTCTGTTCATTTTCCATTCTGTGCAACACCATTTCGTTCGTAATATGATCGGTCCATGGTACTTTCATAATTCCCCTAAAAAGCCACATCTCAAAAGCTTTTTCATTAAGTCAGCATT
Organism: Diabrotica virgifera virgifera; assembly: GCF_917563875.1. Lineage (NCBI taxonomy): Eukaryota > Metazoa > Arthropoda > Insecta > Coleoptera > Chrysomelidae > Diabrotica > Diabrotica virgifera. The sequence continues at coordinate 5,217,106 of NC_065448.1, forward strand.
AACAATCCAATAAAGAAGAAGAGAGTGGACATAACATTTTTATTATTATGCCAGTTTTTTTATAGCGTTCTCCGTCTTCCGGTTGCTAGTTTCCAGCTTCGTCCGTCGTTGCATTCGTCAGGGTGAAGGTTCCTTTCCGACATTGCCTTCTGAATGCCGCCTAGCCAGGATTGTTTCTCTTCCTTCTTTCCCTTGGCCTCCATTTTAAAATTTGTTTTGGCAGCTTGTCGTCGTCCAATTTCGTCTGTGATGGTTGACTTCACATAACATTTTACCATCCGATATTAGATTTGCAGATTAAATCTTTGGTTACTCAGAAATTTCCTCATCTTCAAAAAGGCTGCTCTTGATTACTCTATTCTTGATCGAATTTCTGAAGATCATTTTTAATCTGGATCCTTGTTATGGCTAAATATAATGGACCATATTAAAAATTTCGTAATTTTACTGGGAACAAATTGTTCGCATATACACACCAGAAAGACAATTTATTATTATTAACAGTCAAATGTCTTTCTTCAAATGCTTTAAAATGATACTTATAGTATTTTTGTCAAAAAAATTTCTTGGGCAGAGAAAAACCTGCACCAAAAACATTAGCGTACATACTGGGGATAGTCCTCCGGCCCGGGAGACATTTTGAAAATTTCATTTTGGCCCGCACTTAAAAGTATTTGCCCACCCCTGCACTAGACCATATCGGAGTTATACCAGGGGTTTACGACTGACAATCGCCCCCCATTAAAAACTTTTTTAATTTGTTAACAAATACAAAGACTAAGCTATATCACACTAGTATATCACATTATTTCTATTAAATTATGATCCCTTTACTAAAAAAATATTGATATTTACAAAAGATTGCCAGAAAATAAGAGAAGAAAAACAAAAAAGCTTCCGATACCGGGAATCGAACCCGAGCCTCCTGGGTGAAAGCCAGGTATCCTAGCCACTAGACCATATCGGAGTTACGTCTTTGGTTTTTAGGTCTGCTTGTTCGAGATGTTACAAATAAAATATGTACTTATTTATGGAGGAATTTAATAAAATAATTTGTAATTACTACAAATATATCTTTAAATACTAATAAACTTAGAATGAAATGTTTCATTTCAGGTTTCTTTTTATAATACATCTGAAAATCAAGATTTTATTGATGTTTACCAGAAAAAGTTAAGTATCATCCGATATGGTCTAGTGGCTAGGATACCTGGCTTTCACCCAGGAGGCTCGGGTTCGATTCCCGGTATCGGAAAAATTTTTTGTTTTTCTTTTCTTTCAGCGGGGATTTTTGCAGTTACTCGAGCGCGTCAGATTATTACATGGGGAGAAACCTTGAACCCTGAAAATGTACCTCTACCATATTGGCTCTTAATGCAGTGGAGTTCGTTAAGGGGGGGGGGAGGGAAAAAAAATCTATCCTTAGAAAAACTCGAAATCGTCAGATTAAGATAAGGTAAGTTAAGTCATACTATGCAAATCAGTGTATATTTGAATAATTTGCCGATTTGAGCGGGGCGTAATGAGATGGGTGAGTCCCAAAGTTTCACCAGAAAAAAGCGAATATTTCGCGAAATGAATGACAGATCGAAAAACTAAAAAATACGTACTCAATATTTTTCAAAAATCTATCGAATGATACCAAACACGACTTCCCACGGAGAGGGGTGGGGGGTATATTTAATATTTTAAATACGAATGCCGCGATATTTATAGAATACAAATATGTATAAAGAAATATATTATATTTGAATACTGCTATATTCTTCCCTTATACCGGAAAGTAAGTATATACATTATACTTGACATACTTTTGTTACCATTGCATATAAATGCGTGCATGTATGTGAGTGTGAGGGTTACACACTACACACCATACGTACGTAGTACATGTGGGTATTTATGTGTATGCATAAATATAAATATGTACTTTGATATTGGCTTGATCATTAACTTTTGATTTAAACCAGACCACTTAACTAACTCTGGTTTTTTGTTGTTTGTAGCATTTAATTTTACTTTAAGCGGGAACTGGAGATGCTGTGCAAAGTGTAGACAGCGAAACCGGTCGTCAGTTGTAAAATAAATTGTTTGTGACAACGTCCCTCTTTTCTTTACTACAATAGTATGGACTCACACATGCAACCCATTCATTATATTTTTTATTTTTTTTATTTATTTATTTATTATTTATACATATGACCTGGCCTCTAGTGACTAATCCAGGTCGTTTTTTCCTGATGGGATTACAGATATTTTTTTTTATATTTTTACATTTTTTACTCAACTATTAAATCTATTTTTACAATTAACAATTTGCCATAATCTATTAATTACGTTTAACAAACAAATTTAAATAAACAATTTAAAATATTTTTGGTACTATCAACTCCCTTCTAAGTTATAAAGACAGTCCCTCTATTTTCAGAAGAGAGTTGGAAGTTTTTTTTTTTTTTTTTTTTTTTATTTTCATGAATTATGTATTGAATTATTATTTTTATTTATTTATTTTATATTGAATTTATTTTTTTGAATTTATATTTTATTTTATTTATTTTAACTTTATCTTACTCAACTTCATCAGGGTTGGATTATTGGTTGTCTTCTTCTATTATTATAGATTTCTTGTTGTTTTTTAGATATTATTTGTGTGAGATTGTTTAATATTTCAAAATATTCTTCATTTTGTAATATATCTCTTATTTCAATTCTTTCTAATCTTCTTCTCATTTCTCTATGTTCTTCATTTTCTATAGTATTTTCACAATGTAACACTATATTATGTTCTGGTGTACCTAGTTCTCCACATTCACAATATGCATCATCTTTTAAGTTAAATCTTTCCAAATATGTTGGGTACGGTCCATGTCCTGTTAAAAAGTGTATTAAACCTTGTTTTGGATTAAAATAATTTGGAATGTTTTCTAATATTGGTATAAAATTGTATAAACGTCTAGATTTTGTTGAATTTTCCCATTCATTTTGTCTTTTTCTATTTATTATTTCTGTTAATTCTCTTTTATTTCTTATATCTAATCCTATTATTTGTATTATTTTTTCATATTTTTCTTTTTTTAGCCAATAATTACATGCTCTTTTTTGTGTTTCTAAATGCATTGGCATTACTCCAGTTAAAACTGTGAGTGCCTGTGTTGCAGTTGTTCCAAATGCTCCCGTCATTCTTACAAGAAATCCTCTCTGAGCTCTATTTAATTTTTCTGCATTTTTTTTATTTATTAATCTATGTGCCCATACACTTGAACCGTACCCTACAATTGATGCAAGTATTGTACTTAGGTATATTCTCATCTGTCGGAACGAAATTCTATATTCCTTCTGTGCTAGACTAGCAATGCTATGCATGATCTTTGTTGCCTTTTCACAGACACAATTCATGTGTTTTGTAAATAATTTTTGTTCGTCTATTATAATACCTAAATATCTTGTTTCCATTTTTCTTTTTATTGTTTTCCCTCTAATTTTTATAATTGGATCTCTTTCTAAATTTCCTTTTATTAAACTATATGTTGTTTTTGAATCTGATATTGTTAATTTTACTTTATTCATCCAATCATTTACTCTTATTAATACTTCATTTGATTTATTTTCTAATTCTCTTCTTGAGTTTGCATCTATGATCAACAACAAATCATCTGCATATGCTATGCTTCCAAGCACTTCAGGATCTATAGTCAATTGTTCCAACAGTTCCTCTAGCATTACATCCCAGAACATAGGTCCACAAACTGATTCTTGTGGACATCCTTTTGTGATATGTTTTGTCTTTTTTCCTGTTGGACAGCTTAGGCTTGCATATCGGTCTTGACAGTAGTTTCTGAGACTTCCGTACAGATTCTTTGGACATCTCATTCTTCGAAGTCTTTCAAAGAATGACGGCCACCAAAGATTGTCAAAAGCCCCAGACACGTCTATAAAGATCATTAAAACATACTTTTTTATGCTTTCGTTTACTATTTCAAATACTTTATTTATTGCATCTTCTGTTGATCTACATTTCCTAAAACCATACTGACCAGGATGTAATCCAATTTCTGTTCTTATTTGATTTAATTTTTTACATAGTAATTTTTCTTGTAATTTTCCCATTGTATTCAATAAACATACCGGTCTATATGATTTCGGTAAGGCAGGATCTTTATCTTCCCCTTTATGTATTATTATAACTTCTGCTTGTTTAAAATTATTGGGAAACCTTCTTTGTCTAAGACATTCATTATATAATGATGTTAGTACTGGAATTATTTGTTCCGACAATGCTTGAAGTATTTCAACATGAATATTATCCGGTCCAGGTGCCTTCTTTCTTTTCATTTCTCTCATACTTTCATATACTTCTTCTTCTGTGAATTCCTCTATTTCTCTTTCTTCTTCTATTTGGTATTCTTGTATCATTTCTTCTCTTATATTTCTTTGTTCTAATGTTTCACATTCTAATTTATCTGGAGGTAATAATACATTAAGTAATGTTTCGGCCGATTCTTCCCAACTTTATGTAAATGTTCCATCTTCTTTTTTTAAAGTAGAAAGCATTGTCGGACATCTAATTTTTTTAGAAACTATTTTATATGGTATTCCCCACATATCTAATTCTAAGTGTCTTGATACGAAGGTTTCCCACCTTTTAGCTTTTGTTATTTTTATTTCTTGTTTATATTCTTGTTTTAGTCTTCTATACTCACCTAGACGGATTTGCCTCTCAAGATAGATACCACATCGTTGATATCGCTTTCGCGCATATCTAACTCTGCTTCTCATTCTTGTGAGGTTTTCCTTCCAGGCTGAGTTTTTTACTTTACTATTTTCTTTTATTTTTGGTATTGCTATATCCATTGCTTTTTTAATTTGTTTGGTTAATTCTTTTGTTGCAATATTTATATTAGATTCCCTTTGCACCAGACAAGGTGGTCGAAACTCAGACTTTAATAGTTCATAATTTGCTTTACCTATATTGTATCTCACCGAAGATATTTCCGTATTACGTGGATTCAGGTTATTAAGATTGAAAGTTATAAGGTTGTGATCACTTATTGTTGCATGCTCCATCACTTTCCAATCCTTAACTAGGTGTGCTACTGCAACATTTGATATTGTTATATCTATATTGCTAGCTGCACCAGCTCTGTTCTGAAAAGTTGGTGGGTTTATTGGTTTATTGTGTACTATCAACTCTAGTTCATTAATCGTATCTTCTACTAATAATCCTTTTTGATCTGTTTGAGTTGAATTCCACAATATTGATTTTGCATTTACGTCTGCTACAACTATAACTTTTTCCTCTCTATACGTTATAAATATACCCATTCATTATAAGAAGAAGATAATATTTTAATAGAATTGATGGCTAATTAGGCTCTTAAGATGATACCAAAAGAAGTAGTTATGGCTGTCTTAGACGCCACATTTCTTATGCTGCAGAGCGTAGAAAATCCTATGCTAAAATTAGGTGAAAAATGAATCAAAACGTATATACAGCATTATGGTTGTATGAATTATCTAACTCTTACCTTCGTATTCTATAAACGAAGTATCATCTGGCGAGGACCGCTGTGAGCAGATCGAGTTGTTGGACGCTGACTTGGCAGGTGTGTTTTTCAGGTGGGTAGGTGGTGTAGGGGGCACCCCTTGCCGTTGTCGGTTTCTCAGGGTGGCAGCCAGCGTGTTGGTGTTTGTGTTGTTGATGTTGACGTTCACCAAGTGCAGTCTCCGGTGGGTGTTGTTCTTCGCGTTGTGGTGCGCCTCTTGCAGGGAGGCCTGGCACCATTGCACCTAAGAAAAAAGAGATGTTATCGATAAGTCTACTCAAGTATATACATACAGGGTGCGGTATTGGCGCAAGGAAGTCAATTACTCGTTTGTCGGAAGACGTACGAAAAAAAAATATTTAGATAAAAGTTGAGGCATAGATAGGACCATACTTTAAATTTTTTTTTTCAAATATAGAGACCCGTATTGACAGGGTGAAACAAAGTTATTTTTTTATGGAATACCCTGTATATTTTTACAATTTTGGATTCTCCTCGATATTTTCTTTCTTGAAATATACGGTTCTGGAATGACATACGAGTTAGTTTAAAAGGTAATTACGTTTTTTTTTATTAATTTTGTAGCAACATTCACACCCTGTAGAATTGTAGTGATTTGACAGCAAAAATCTATTAATGTTCAAATTATTTTTAATATACGCTCTGAGCTTCGCTGGTGTCGCTCCTAGCGACTACTAATTCAACTTTCACTGGTAATTGTTAAATTTATTATTTTATTGTTATTGCTTAATATTTACAACGCAAAAAAGTAATTAAATTGTAATCGATTTTTTTAAGATTTTGCTAATAATTTTGACGTTCTATTGATAAAATATGAATTTCTTACTTCGGATACTTTCACAATTATCGTGTAGATGGCGCTAAGATTAATTTATAATAACATATTACGGAACATTACAAAAACTTAAATTCAGTAGGGAGTTTTTGTGCACACAAATACGTAAACGTAACGCATCTTTTTGACATATACGCTTGCGCATTAATGGTTGAACTCCCGTATCGCGATACGTATTATTTATTATTAGGGAGTTTTTGTGCACACAAATACGTAAACGTAACGCATCTTTTTGACATATACGCTTGCGCATTAATGGTTGAACTCCCGTATCGCGATACGTATTACCTAAGGTTACGGGCTGGTACGTTAGGTTCATACGCATCCCTATCGAGCCGAAAGTCATCGAATGCACACGAGGATCTTGCCCGATTACCTACCAAATAAACATTTCATCAGCGTACTATCCGTTTATAAACATTTTAAGGTTATATTGGTTATTGGTTTAGTCTATTTGAGTAAAATTATTCTGTTTGTAATTGGAAATTGGAACTTCATAATAGATTTAAAATTTTATTGTTTTTAAGTTGGTCTATTAATAAAGCAAAACAAACAAATCTTGTAATAATTTAAGAAATACAGTGATCACCACAATTAATAACTAGATAAACAAATGACCTAGTTTCAGTAAAATTTTCAAATAAATATTACCACACTATTTACATTATACCTACTGGAATTCTGATGTAGGTATACAATAATTTACAACTAAAAAGTAGGTATAAACAAAAATAGAAAAATTTTAACCTAAGGAAAAATAATATTTTTATATTTAAATAGAAGCAATTAAAACCATACAATTTCATTATTCATTTATCTTTTTATACATTTGTATATTAATTGTATATTGTGTGAACATTGTTTTATTTTTTTGAATGTCAACGGAATTTAAAAGTGACTTTACGATTTGCTTTACGTTACGTTAAGGCAGTTACAAAAACTACCTATTTTAACATTCATCCTCTACGACACGTTAGTTGCTTTACGTATACGGAGATGCGTACGTTACGTAGCAACAAAAACTCCTTTATTATCTAAGGTTACGAGCTGGTACGTTAGGTTCATACGCATCCCTATCGAGCCGAAAGTCACCGAATGCACACGAGGATCTTGCCCGATTACCTACCAAATAAACATTTCATCAGCGTGCTATCCGTTTATAAACATTTTAAGGTTATATTGGTTATTGGTTTAGTCTATTTGAGTAAAATTATTCTGTTTGTAATTGGAAATTGGAGCTTCATAATAGATTTAAAATTTTATTGTTTTTAAGTTGTCTATTAATAAAGCAAAACAAACAAATCTTGTATTAATTTAAGAAATACAGTGATCACCACAATTAATAACTAGATAAACAAATGACCTAGTTTCAGTAAAATTTTCAAATAAATATTACCACACTATTTACATTATACCTACTGGAATTCTGATGTAGGTATACAATAATTTACAACTAAAAAGTAGGTATAAACAAAAATAAAACAATTTTAACCTAAGGAAAAATAATATTTTTATATTTAAATAGAAGCAATTAAAACCATACAATTTCATCATTCATTTATCTTTTTTTACATTTGTATATTAATTGTATATTGTGTGAACATTGTTTTATTTTTTTAAATGTCAACGGAATTTAAAAATGACTTTACGATTTGCTTTACGTTACGTTAAGGCAGTTACAAAAACTACCTATTTTAACATTCATCATCTACGACACGTTAGTTGCTTTACGTATACGGAGATGCGTACGTTACGTAGCAACAAAAACTCCCTATTATTTAAAACGTAAGTATATTTAAGGTAAAAATATATACCACAGCTTTGACCAACTAATATTTTTTATAATTAATGTTTTTAATTTTAATTTTAAATTAATCACTTTGACATTTATGTCAAATTTCCGGTAAACGTTTACAGACTTGCCACTACTAGCGCTCGCGAATTTGTAAATATCCCCTCTACGTACGAGCTCACAGCGTATAGTCTACTATTGTTAATATAGTCATATCATTATTAAGATAGTGAGATGTTTAATTTTGATATACAGGGTTGATCGAAACTCGGAATGAGTATTTTCTGAGTTTTCGTAAATGGAACATTTTGTATTTTAGTATTGTAATAAAATTGTATTTTATGGTACTTTTTTTTATTTCTTAAGCATATCCTATACCTTAATACTTTAATTGGTGAGTTATTCCTGATTTCTTAAGCCAAACATTATTGCAACAATAATTACGTGAAATTTTATTAAGGTGACCGTGAACATATTCAATCAAAAATAATTTGTCGAAAAAAAAAAAAATACATATTAGACTGATCTTTAATTTATATTAATAAAACAAACAATATTCTACCTAGTTGACTATGGCTATGACTCTCACTCTAAACTTGCTTAAAAAATTTTACTGGACTAAACGAGACTATTTTTATAGTTCCAGTTGCTTTGTTACTATTACTAACCTAACATGAATTTTTCTAAGTAGGGCAGTCAATGAGGTTATTTGGCTACGAATTCCATCCTACTACATCGATTTACTTGATATTTTCACAGTAAGTAGAGAATGGCTCAAAAAAAAGTCTACCCTATGCTGATGTGTGCTTTTATCTTTTTTAAAATTTTTTGGTTAAAATAACTGCGGAAGTGACTAGAAAACCCAATTCTAAGCAAAAACTGTTTTATATATTTGTTTGAAAACTCAATGCTTTTTGAGTTATTCGTGGTTGAAAATGTTTTCTTTGAAAAATGACACATTTTCGAACGGTTTTTTACGAATACCTTAAAAACTATGCATCTAACGAAAAAAACTATATAAAATATTTTTGTAGCTTATAACAAAAAACAAAGAGATTCTTGCCTTCATAAATCTTCTAGTTATAATACAAAAAGAGATATGGTAGGTGAGAAGAGTTTGTTTTTTTGGTGCATGCTCAAATCGCTGTATTCAACTTGAAATAAAAGAGAAACGGTCGATTTTAGGTGTATAATGCTGCCAATACCTTTTGTAGTGCTTGAAAAAACCTTTAAAATGAGCAATATTAAATGTCGATTACATTCAAACTAAGCGAGATATGCTGCAAAAAATTTTGATGACTAATGTATTTTAAGAAAAAATGAGAAGTATATTCAAATTCAACCCCTCATCCATCAGAATTTAAATGCATCGTTTTCCTTCTATAATACCTTTTTTAATAATGATATTTCTATGTTCAAAAAGTTGAACGGGTTTAAAATGAATGGTTTTTGAAAAACATAAAATCAAATTATAGAGCGCATTTTTAAATTTTCTTAAGAATCATTTTTTTTTCTCCATGCAACTCAAAAATGATAAGAGATACGAAAAAAAGATATACAAAAAAATGTAGGGTTTTGTTAGATAAAAATTTTGTTTTTGTTTTTCATTATTGTATCTCCTATCATTTTCAAGTTACATGTAGAAAAAGGAAGAGTTTTAAGAAAATTTAAAAATGCGCTCTATAAATTGGTCTTATGTTTTTCAAAAACCATTCATTTTAAATCCGTCCAGCGTTTTGAACATAGAAACAACACTATAATAAAAGGTATTGTAGAAGTAAAATGATGCATTAAAACTCTAGTGGATGAGGGATTAAATATACTTCTCATTTTTCTTAAAATACATTAGTCATCAATTTTTTTTGCGGCATATCTCGCTTAGTCTGAATGTAATCGACCTTTAATATTGCTCATTTTAAAGGTATTTTCAAGCACTACAAAAGGCATTGGTAGCATTATACACCTAAAATCGACCGTTTCTTTGTTATTTCAAGTTGAGTACACCGATTTGAGCATGCACCAAAAAAAAAAACTCTTTTCACCTACCATATCTCTTTTTGTATTATAAGTAGATTTATGAAGGAACTAATCTCTTTGTTTTTTTGTAAGCTCCAAAAATTTTTTATATAGTTTGTTTATTTAGATGCATAGTTTTTAAGATATTCGCAAAAAACCGTTCGAAAAAGTGTTATGTTTATGAAAATGGCCAATTTTCAACTAGGGATGGGAAAAACCTACCGGTTTTAACCTAAAACCGGTTTTTTTACTTCGCAATAACCGGTTTTACCGGTTGTTTTTTGTCCCGGTTTTAACCGGTTTTTTCTTTTTAAAGTAAAAACCGGTTATTAGGTTTTTACGGTGATTAGGATTAGGTTAGGTATTATTTTGGATCCCAATCATAAATATTATTCTCAAGTAATTATTAAAAAAAAAACATAATTCAAATTTTATTTTATAAATACAGAAGAAAACTGAAAGTGATATTGATGTTCTTTCGATAGTACTCATTTTGATCATATTGATATCGAGTATCGAGTCGAGTGGAGTATCGCAAACTAAAGCGCATTGTAAATGTAACATTGTAACCTATTGGATTAAAAAAACCGAAAACCGGTTTTTAGAAAAACCGGTTTTCTTTGGCCGGTTATAACCGCCAGGTTAAACTGTAAAAAGCCGGTATAACCGAAAACCGGTGTTTTGTCAAAAACCGCCATCCCTATTTTCAACCACGAATAACTCAAAAAGTATTGAGTTTTAAAAAAAATATATAGAACAGATTTTGATTAGAATTAGGTTATCTAGTTACATCCGTGGTTATTTTAACCAAGAAATTTTCGCACATCGGAATAGGGTAGACTTTAAATTAGGAGATAAGTAGAGGCTATTCCCATAATTTCATTAAAATCCATGCAGTAGGATAGAATTCGGAGGTAATATCCTATTCTTGCTCCCATTGACTGGCGTAAAGGAGGAATTGATTAATATTATTTTTGTGCTAGGAAGTATAACAAAAATGTGCTACTAGCCATAAGGATTTATCATCAGCAATTCACCTGATAGACGACAACCAAGAAAAGAAACTTATCAAAGATTACTAAAACGGTTTCAACAGACTGGACACGTAGATCACAAGAAATCTGAGCGAACAGAAACTATTGTACGACATGAAGAACATAAATTAAATGTAATCCTTAATATCACTGAGTGAGAATTCGCATATAAGTATGACGGTTCTCGAAATCTACGTGTGTAGTTCGTTAAAACCGTTCTAGTAAACACTGAAAAGTTTCTCTTCTTGGTTGTCGTCTTATCTTATCTATCAGGTGAATTGCTGATGATAAAATTTTTATGGGTAGTACCATATTTTTGTTACACTCTCTTAGCACAAAAACTATATTAATGAGTTCCTCCTGAATTGATTGATTTAGGAAATTCCCACGTTGAAAAAAGTGAACTGCCTACCACAAAAAAATATACATACTGTATAGTAGCATTTTGATACTGCTTACCTTATCTTGGACAACGTTGTTGAGTATATTGAGGTCCTCGGTATTCTGGAATTCTGTAATCACATTGTCGATACCATTGATGCTGTTATTAGTGGTATTAGTTGATGTGGTGTAGTTCGTAGTTGTATTGCTATAGTTTGTCGTCGTTATGTTACTGTTCTGTAGAGTGTTGATCCTCTTCGGAGAGTTTAGAATGCCGTTGTTGCCGTTATGTACAGCCAGAGGACCGTCGATAGACTTCAGACGCATCTTTCACGGAATCTGAAACAATTAAAAGTTCGTAAGGGATCATAGTTTTAAAGTGTCCTTATAAAAAGTAGAATAGCGATTTTATATTTAAGTATACTGTAGCGTGCTTACGGTTAAAATAATACTCTCGGTTCGTTTATACGAATTTATTTATACAAGTTACAGATATACTCCTAAAAATTCCATCCTTATTTATATTTAATACAAAAATACAAGCCATGTTCTTGAACGTCCCAGAAAAACGGAACCGCCCAACTTTAGTAATGCGTAGGCGATCTTTCTCGAGAAATCTTTTCCTCGCTCGTCTGATGAGTCATCCTTCCAGATGTCTCCATACGTAACGAGCTGTCGAGACGAAACCTGTTATTTGCTGTCGGTAATTCGTCACAATATCTTACAAAGTAGAAGTATACAGAAGCATAGAGTTTCTTCGTAACCATTTTTTAACGTTAAATAATTTTATAAAGGATTTCTCAACCTTAATTCAAAACCATTACTCAAGTCAAGCTTTAGTGATAATTCCTGCTTCCCTGTCTGCCACCATTCGCGAGAATCACAGACATTTTCACAGAATTGCGAGTACACTTTTCTATTCTCTTTTTGTACTAGTTAAAATAGAAAGTGATGTGTACATGTGTACACGTGAATCCGTGATGATTTACAATAAGAATCTCTGATGATTTCTCATAAGCATGAAACTAGTTAGGGTGTTTATGGCGCTCTCTGAACGAACTAAAATATATAACAAATTGAAGAGTCTCAGATGCAGAATCCACCAATTTAATAAAAATTAAAATGGTAAATAGTAATTTAAACCTAAGACTTTTCGTGTTGAAAGTTCTTACTGGTACATCCTTAATCTGCGACTTTTTCAATTAATAAGACAGCAGACGACGAATATAGAAAACGAAAGGGAAACGATCACATTCCGCCTTCATTCGTCTAGGAAAAAAGACAGCAGAGGAACTTTCAGTACTCAAACCGAGTAAAGGAAATAAAATAATAAATGATGGTTTTGCTTGTTTTCGATTCAGAGGGTTGCACACCCGCTAGACAGGCTGTTTCTACCATTTCAGGCGACTTCAGTAGCGTTTGTTAGCGTGCACACCTCTGAATCGAAAAACAGCTCCACCATCATTTTAAAGGGAATCTGAAAAATAATTCAAATTTCCCATTAGACGCGATACAGCGACATCTCATAACAAATTGAAGAGTCTCAGATGCAGAATCCACCAATTTAATAAAAATTAAAATGGTAAATAGTAATTTAAACCTGAGACTTTTCGTGTTGAAAGTTCTTACTGGTACATCCTTAATCTGCGACTTTTTCAATTAATAAGACAGCATACGACGAATATAGAAAACGAAAGGGAAACGATCACATTCCACCTTCATTCGTCTAGGAAAAAGACACAAAAGATTAATTTTGATACAGTTTGTAAATTGAAGCTCTTTTGTGGCGCGCGTTTTACTTCAAATTGAGCAAATTATGGAAAAATACTTTAAAATAAAACTATAATTTTGTTTTGCATCAAAATGAAAAATACATTTTCGCGCCACGTAATATTCATATCAGCTCTTTTGTAGCTGGAATATTGTATGCGCCACTCATTTTTACGGCGTTTAGCGGTTTTTTATTCTTGTATTAAATTCAATGTAAAAATGTTTGCTTGATCTGTAAAAGTACGAAAAGATAAAAGTTTGAAAAGGGTTTGTATCATCCGGTGATCCGGTTCAGTAACGCCACCTATAACTCTATACATATTGTAGGTTATTTGTTCAATATAGCAATTTGGAAAGCTAATAACCGTTCGGGCTCCACTCAAGTCGATGCGTTGTCGTTCTATTCGTGTTTTTCCCCTGAAAAAGCGTAATAAAACGAAACGTCGGGTCCGTCGGTCGCTGCGATGCGCCCTCGACCATATGTTATTGCCCTAAATTCGGCCATTTTTATGTAACAAGAGGTAGTCACTTTCTTCGTGATATCGTTTTTAGGTCGGCGTCTGCATATCAGATTAAAAATTATCTTCGAATGGCCGTTACAGGAATCTGAATGGCAGCACATAGGCGGTTCGGGGACATTTTCTCGGTGATATTCCAAGTCTCTTACATATTGCAATGCTTTTATTTTTTTTGCATGATTGATCATTTTTGACTGTTTACCGAGACAGATTTTACGTCAGTAGGTGACATTTACTAGCAACTCGACGGTAAGTAATCCAACTCGACGGTAAGTACTCCAACTCGACGGTAAGTAATTCACTTACCGTCGAGTTAAAAAATCTCTTAATTTTAATTTATTTTTTGAAAGAATAAAGAAAACTAACGAATTATTTATTAATATTGAAACTTATGGTACAATTTGTTAAATTATTTAATGAAATCCCACTTGTTTGGGCTGTGGTTTCACTTCTAACAGAAACTCCTGCAGAATCGCATACATTAGTAGTATTACTAGTATTGCACAATATTTTTTCGGCAAAATCTATTTTATTTTGAAGAGAATCTTCTACATAGCTTTCTGCCACTGTCGATGAACGCCAACCTCCATGACGCTTTAATCCGAGGACATCAACACCTTTATTAGCCAAAAGCGTTGCTGATGTCCTCCTGAACGAATGGCCAGTATAGTTCTCGGGATTAGACACATTTAAGAATTTGGCAATTTGAGAAGGCCAGCCCCCGATTGTCCCTTTCCCTATTACTTGAGCACAACATTTTCCTTTGGCGTATCTTAAGAACAAATGATTTGATTTTACTTGTAATGGACGAAGTTTTATATAATTTTGCAGAATTTCTAAATATGGAATTTTATCGTCTGGTTTATTAACGACTGTAAAAGTACGCTGGATGTTCGTTTTTGTATTGGGTACTTTTACAATCATTAAACCATCGGTTTGTTGGATGTCATTCATAGTAATATTATATAATTCTTCTCTTCTACAGGCACCAGATATTCCCAATATCATTGCGACCTACAAATTATGAAAAAATCTTCATTAGAGTATTTCTTTTACCTAAACTAGCTTATATTACCTTGTGAACTAGAAATTCTTCATCCGGTGCTTCCATCAGAAATTTTTCAAATTGCTCCCGTGTAAAAATGCTCGCTTTCTTAGGCCTATAGCCAACATTTTTTCTCTTCAAATACGCGATCAAAGTTGAAAACTTGGAAATATCAATGCCATCATAAAGAAAAACGGTGGATTTAATCATTGAATATTCTGCCCAGAGGCTTCCAGGAGCTTTCAACTGCATATGTCTTTGAACGAAATATGCCAATAGAGTCTTTTCTTCGATTCTTAAATTCTTGCCTTCGCACCATTTTTTAAAACTTTGGTAGGTATTTTGATAACGGATTTTGGATTTTTCGGGAATAATTGCGGAACACCCTTCTTCCCAAGCCCGTTCAATTTATTCAAATTTACTTTCGCTCATATTTTAATTTATAATAATCAAAATTGTACTTAAAATTATTGACAACTAAATAAAAACTCAATTCTCCATTGTTGTTATGCACCCTAGTTACTACCTAACAACCAAAGTATCTATCTTGATAAAATGAATGAAACTAGTAGGTCTGGATCCCGCGTATGAAAAAAAAGTTGATTAATAGCAAGCTGAAAATTTGTTAATATCTTAAGGGTGTCTAGTCGGATAAACTTTGATATATGGGAACACTGGAACAGGGGGAAATTTTAATTGCGGAACAGGTTAAAAACTTGGAACGGGCAGATCACGAAAACGGCACATTTATTTTGTCCGACAGAATAGACTTAAACTCTCCGAACAGAGATTAAACTCTCATGTAAAAATCAGACTGCTATTTATCACCTGTCATAATTCCTGTCATTTGACATATTCTACATGTTCCACTCATTAAAACGCCCATTTGGTGATAAATAGCAGTCTGATTTTTGCATGAGAGTTTAATCTCTGTTCGGAGAGTTTAAGTCTGTTCTGTCGGACAAAATAAATGTGCCGTTTCCGTGATCTGACCGTTCCAAATTTTTAACCTGTTCCACAATTAAAACTTCCCCTGTTCCAGTGTTCCCATATATCAAAGTTTGTCCTACTAGACACCCTTAAGCTATTAACAGATTTTCAGCTTGCTATTAATCAACTTTTTTTTAATACGCGGGATCCAGACCTATAGTCAATATGACGAAAATGTTTAATTTTATAATTTATAATGGTATCAATCGTGCAAAAAACGTTATAAGCATGCCGAACGTTAAGGGTAACCGATCTCAGACAATAATTGGAGTCGTCGCTCCGCTCCTCCTCCAAACAATTGTCTTCGATAAAACCCTTACCGTTCTCCATAGTTAATATACTATAATTTATTTAATCTTTAGTTTACAGTTACTTTGACATTACTTTTATTTCATTTATAATAATAACAATAAAAACACAATTAATTCAAATCGCGATTCGCGACATTCAAATCACGACTAAATCCGTTCCACATAAATTCTCTTTTATACACCAGCATGCCTCTGATCTGGAACCTTCGAGAATCGTTCTATACCTACTTCGACGTTTTGCAAGAAATTTCCGCTGCCAGTCAGTCGCTAAAGTCGCGTTTACACGATGGAAATTGGCGAGACAATTGTCATTGGACAATTGTCATCACGTGGTTGCGGATTGTCGGAGGCCAGTCCAGTTGAAAGAGAAGATGTTTACACGGGGCCAACTATTGCCATGGCAGTAGACAGCTAAAACATGGCCGACTGCTCGTCATCTAGAGGGAACTGGCAAAAAACAAGACAGCACTACTGTCCTACACCGTTCACACGGCGCCAATTGTCGCGAAAATTGAGATTTCGAGTGGTGGGGCTCTCATTGGGCGCAGCTCATTGTCCTCAGTCCACTCCCGGAGACAACTGAATTTTGGGCCAATTGTGAGGGCAGTTGGCAAGGCAATTGGCCTGAAGTGTTTACACGAAGACAATAATTTCATGCCAGTCAGTTGTCTTCTGACAATTGTCTCGCCAATTGCCATCATGTAAACGCGACTTAAGTGATGGTTTGTAGGTAGAAATTTGGTGACCAATGAACGGGTCAGCGAAGGAACAACTCCATGCGGGATGCATCTAAACATTCCGTATATGTATTTGGACCATAGGAGTTTTCTATTGGTTCGTTGCAGCACGCGGTAATATTTTAACCAATAGACGGCGAGGTTCCAGATGCATCTACGGAATGTCAGTCGGTCCCAAATTCATATACGGAATGGTTAATATCGTACTCCGAAAAAGATAAGTTTTTTTAGTCTTTTAAAAGGAGATTGATTTTAAAATACTTGTTACTGTATTATTAAATAAAAATAAAACAATTATAGTATTTTGAATGTTATTTGGTGCAAAATTCATATGCGGAATGTTAATTATTCGTAGACCAAAAAATGGGACTTTTTATTAATCAGTTAAAGGAGACTGATTTTAGAATACCTATTTTATTAATATATTATTAAAGAAAAATAAAACAATGATTAGGTACCCATTTGGTGCGAAATTCATAAATGGGAGGGTATAGATTTGAGAGACATATTTCTTTATTTGACTAAGGTTTCGCTTTCTCAGAATTTTTAATGACTTTCACGTGTTTCATTCACAGTCATTTGTTTCGAGTTGCTGTCATGTGTCACATAATATTAATATGTACGACATACGTTATTGGTATATACAATAATACAAAACAAAAACGTATGACGTAGATATATTAATATTATGTGACACATGACAGAAGCTCGAAACAAATGACAATCGATGAAAAGCCCTATATATCAATTATGATGTCACTACCTGTATCATAATGAACTTTATTATGATACAGATTTCCATTAAGATACAGATTTTTAACTAATAGGGCTTTTCATCGATTGTCATTTGTTTCGAGCTTCTGTCATATGTTTTATAATCTTTGTAATATAATAAATATACACGGATTATACGACATATGACAGAAGCTCGAAACAACTGACTGTGAATGAAAAGCTCTATAGAATCGCGATATGGCATTTGCGATAAAGGTGGCACACGCGCAGTAACCAACGGCGAGTCAAATACATACGCTTTGACAGTTCTCAATATGTAAACAAACTGTCAGACTGACAAACTACTTAATTTGTTTGCGTTACAAAATTAATAAATTGAATATATTTTTTTTGTGAATGATCATAGAACAAAAATCGTGTATACAACTTGCATCTAATTATCATTATGACGCTCGTACTCTATACGAAACTCGTTTCGTATCCTTTATACTCGCTTCATAATGACCATCATTAAATGCTCGTTGCATAATATACTATTAAAAACCAGTCTCATTTTAACTGGGTTTAATAAAAATCGTATTTTTGTTCTACGGCTAAATATTCGTAGAACAAAAAGACGATTTTTATTAAACCCAGTTAAAATGAGACTGGTTTTTAATAGTATCTAATCATTGTTTTATTTTTCTTTAATAATACATTAATAAAATAGGTATTCTAAAATCAGTCTCCTTTAACTGATTAATAAAAAGTCCCATTTTTTGGTCTACGAATAATTAACATTCCGCATACGAATTTCGCACCAAATAACATTCGAAATACTATAATTGTTTTATTTTTATTTAATAATACAGTAACAAGTATTTTAAAATCAATCTCCTTTTAAAAGACTCTAAAAAAACTTATCTTTTTCGGTGTACGATATTTAACATTCCGTATATGAATTTGGGACCGACTGACATTCCGTATATGCATCTGGAACCTCGCCGTCTATTGGTTAAAATATTACCGCGTGCTGCAACGAACCAATAGAAAACTCCTATGGTCCAAATATATATACGGAATGTTTAGATGCGTACGGGATCACTGACAGTGTATTTTCCTAGCAATTTTATTTACAACTAGATAAACGCCCGATTTCATAATAAAGTTAAAGTGAACTTTAAATTTAAAGTTGACTTTAAGAATGCAATGTTTATAGTTAAAGTCAACTTTAAATTTAAAATCCACTTTAACTTTATTATGAAATCGGGCGTTACACTTTTAGTCAAAGTAATGAAGCTTAAAATAGGACCAAACCTCTAAATTTTTACATAATGGATCGTTTTACTTGAAAATCTGAGAATAAGTAGTGGATAGTCCAAGGATCAAAATCTATATGATGCCGAAAGGCGCTTTTTCCATGGGGGTGGTTGACACCCCATCTCGGGGGTGGAAATTTTTTATTATATTTTGACCGTAAAAGTTAGTAAACATTAATTCTAAGCAAAAAACGTTCTAGTTTTCAATTTATTCGCTATCGAAAGTATTAGTTTTATATCCAAAAAAATTATTGTTGTTAAGTTTTCGGCAATAACTCCAAAAGTTTTCGTTTTATCAAAACAACTTCACTTAACAAAAATGTACCTTTTGAAAAAATAAACAAAACCGTTTCTTTTAATTTTTTTAAGATCAATAGTAATCGAGCTATACACTATTAACTATTAAATGTTAGCTCTTCTTCGTCAAATGCTAAATACTGTAGTTTCAAAATCAAAAGACGGGAAAACTATGCATTTTTCGATAATTTGTTCAAGCTAAAAATGTTAGTCTCTACTTTTTTCAGCGAAATAGTGATCCGAAGCAACCTCCTAATCACCACCCTAATTAAAATTAGTCATTAACCTTATTTGGTCTTCTTTATTTGTATATTATTAAGAGGTTCTAGAAGTTTGACCGGCTTAGAATGATTTGTTTAAAAAAAATGGAGTTCTAAGCGAATAACCAATTTTTGTAATTTGGAAATAAATGGCTTTTTCTTCAGAATAGAAAGATTAGCATCAGAGATAGGAAAAAAATGTTTAAATATGAAATTTTAGCTCATTTAATTCCCAAGAAACTGGATTGCAAATATTTTTACTACGGCAAAAATTGAGTGCGCTATTGATAATTAAAACTTGTATTAACATGCAAAAAGCACCTTTACCAACCCTTTCAAAGTCACCTCTTTTTGCGACTGAGGATTTTAAAAAGATTTAATATTAATAGGCTTATAGGCCTCATAAAACACTACAAAATTCTTTTTTACCAAACTTTCTAAGATAAAAAATAGAAAAGTTACGACTAAAAAATCAATATATTTTTTTTGAAAAAAAAAAGGAGAAATCCAATTGGAAGCATAATAAAGTAAGTTAGCTGAGTTTTTAGTCATTGGTCTTATTCATTCTTCTTTATTTATGTATTGTTAATAGATTCTAGAAGTTTGACTGGCTTAGAAAGATTAGTTTTTAAAAAACTGAAGTTAAAAGCGAATAACGAATATTTGTAGTTTGGTAAAAATGTCGATTTCTTCAGAATAGAAAGATTAGCATCAGAGATACGAAAAAATCTTTAAATATGAAATTGTAGGTTATTTAATTTCCAAGAAGATATGCTGTCATATGTTAACTTATTACACACATATAAATTATTTAATGACAAGAAAAAGAAATTTACGTGAATGGTAGGAGTACAACGTAATAGTTAGTGACACCGTAATTCAACAACGTAAGTTGTTTGTGCAGAACATTTAAATAAAAGCGAGATTAAACAAAAATACCGAGAACAGTTTAAAACTGCTTTTTTTCGATGTCAAAAGTACGTTTTTCGAAATTACACTACTTCGGCTACAAATTACACCCAGCGCCGTTTTCGTGGAAGTATTTTTTGTCGTGAGATCGTTTGAAAATTAAAAGTTTAAATTCATCGTTTTTATGCATATTTTAATGCCTCTAAAAACTTTCAAAAAAGCTAATTCAAACTTAAAATTTTTCTCGGTCACCCTGTACATGTTTTACATCAAACAAAACTCTATTAAAAGCAATGGCACCTCGAAATATTACATCAAAATAATAATAAAGAATTGATTCCAACACCCATGGAAATACGTTTGTATTATATCAAAACATAAAACAAAATTGGACATAAAATCGTCCAATAAAGTGCAATGACAGCTTTCCCAAGTGATTTATTCCGTTTGAGTTCATCAATAATGCTACCAAATCCATAAATGATTGAATTTCATATTCAGAAAAAAATATGGAACGACAGTATCAGTGGCGGAGGGCAAATGGTCAGTACTAAACGAGGATGTTTAAAGTTTTTGTCATTTTTTTTCTTAAGAATAAACTATGATGATAAATCTTTATTTGTTACAAAATCAATGGGAAAATCTCAGCAGCTGGCTGTATACCATAGTTAAAAACTCATACAGAAGTAAAAAACTTCGATTTGTGTACTGGTATAAAAAGTTTATTAAAAACTATTAAAATGTCATCCAAATGGATTGAAAAACGTTTTCGATCTGAATGAGATTATCTTCAGTGCACTCAACGAAAAAGGTACGTAATATCAATAAAAATGTTAATTCAGACAACAAACGCAATACTTAAAATTTGTCCAATTCTTGGTTTTATTGGGACAACAAAACGATGTTCATCAATTCATTATTTTCGTTCGTTGAGCCAATGTATTACGTTTATTGAATGGATGAACATTCATTATGTATACCATAATATCACTTTATTTGTATTACGAACTTTGTTCACTGAGTCAACGAACACTATTTATTGATATTACGAACTATGTTCACTGAGTCAACGAACACTATTTATTGAAACAACAACGTCGTTAATTGACCGACTAAGACTATTCGTTGTGTCAATAACAGTGTTATTTCTCCTAACGTATTTCGTTTATTTCTACAATTATTTCCATTTATTGTTACAATTAATTCCGTTTATTCCCACAATAAATTATACGGTTTTTCTTACAAGCAATTCTATTCATTCTTACAATCAGTTTCGTTCATTCCTACTATGAACGTATTTTATATTAATAATTACTGCATGCAATAGCCCAATGTATGATATTAATTGATTAATAATAATTTTTTAAATCCCCCTTTTTTGTCTTTAACCTAAAGGACTTTACACTGTGTGATTTTTCATACGATTTCACTTATACAGTGTACTGGAATAAGTGTTACACTCCCCCCAACCCATTATTAACTTATTTATTTTTAGCACATAAGCAAAACGCTCGGACAGGTCGATTTTTAAAATAAGCAAAGTACTATATTATAACATCAATGTTTCGAACTTTACACGAACCCTCTTCAGGTAACTTTGATTTTTTTTAATGGGAAAGTACGTCATGTGACAGCTTATTTAAAAGCGTTTGAAATAGTGATTCCAAAAATGCATAACACTTTAATCCTTTTTGGGAGCGCAGGTGCAAAATTTCGATCGAATTCTTTTTAAACGCATTCATTTTTTTGGAATTCTGAGAAAACTAATAAGTATTTTTGAAAATTTTAAACGCAGAATAAAATATTACATTATTACCGAGGGCAGAAAGTCCCTTAGAATAAACGAAAAGTTTCTGTTGAATGGTATGCCTATTTGAAATTAAAAATCATACTAAATTTTCTCTTTTTCACCCCTGTGACTTATTAAAATAATCATTATAAAGGTTCTCAGGGACTTCAGACCCTCGATAATACTGTAATATTTTATTTTGCATTTAAATTTTCAAAAATAATAATTAGTTTCTCAGGATTCTCAGAATTCGACCGAAATTTCACGATAATAGACACACAAAAACTTCCTTCTACTACGGACTACACTTGAAAACGAAATGCAATTATTATTCGGCACTTCGGTAACATAGAGAAGCTAGGGGTATCACGATAAGGAAAAGCCGTTAACTTTCAAATGGTCAAGCAAAACAGTTATTGTCTCAACAACTACGATTATTGTCACAATGAACGCATTGATTGTGGGTATTAAATGCAGTAGTAGATTGATTAATGCATTCGTTGTCACAACAATCAATTTACATTTATTCAATAATCAAATATTACTCTATATTAACAACATTTGTTGAAAATTATACAGGTATACGCACCAACAAGCACATATAAAGATGAAGATATTGAAGACTTCTACGAAGAAATAACACTCGCTGTGGAAGAAAAGAAAACTAAATTGACGCTAATAATTGGAGACTTCAATGCCAAATTAGGGGTAAGAATACACGAAGACGAACACAGAATAGGACAATATGGATACGGCGAAAGAAATAATAGAGGACATACATTAATGAACTACTTGGAGGAAAGACAACTTTTTGCTATGAACTCGTTTTTTAACAAAAATCCGGAAAGAAAATGGACATGGATAAGTCCCAACGGCAATACTAAAAACGAAATAGATTACATCCTTACAACAGAAAAAGCTATCATCAAAGATGTTACAGTGCTGAATCGTTTCTCAACCGGTAGTGATCATAGACTTGTTAGAGCCAAACTCAGCATTAATAGTCAATTCGAAACAAAAAAGAAAATGGAAAATAGATCGAAACTAGATATGAGAAAACTTAAGAAAGCAAAAGAGGAATATAAACAAAAAATAAGGGAAAGTATACCGGCCACTAGAGATTTGGAAAACAAAAATATCGATGAAATAAATCAGCTATTAACCGATACATTAGCAAAGGCGGGAAAAGAGGTAGCACAAACAAGAATAAAAAAGGAAAACTATATATCCCAGGAAACAAAAAACCTCATGAGCAAAAGAAAAACATTAATAGAACAAGATAAGAGAAACACAGTAGATTACAAAGAGGTAAACAAAGCTATCAGAAGGAACATCAAGGAAAGTCAAAGGATAGTACAGGAAGAAAAAATAGAAAAAACCATTGAACAAAATAAAAATATGAAGTGCTTAAAACCGCAGCTTGGAAGCATACAGATTAATAGTATAAAGAACAAAGAAGGCATAGAGACCAATAATATAGAAGAAATTATACAAATAACACAAGAATATTATAAAAACCTCTACAATACAAAACAGAAACCAACACAAGAAATCCTTAAGCAATTACAAATAAAAATAAAAAATGTCAATTCCGACTTACAACCAGAAATCAGTAAGAATGAGATAAAAAGAGCACTCAAGGAGATGAAGAATAATAAATCGCCAGGAAAAGACGGGATAACTGTAGAAATGCTAAAAAATGGTGGGAAAACAACTAGAGAAGTTTTGTACACACTTATGAATAAAATATTAATGACAAAACAAATACCCAACACTTGGAACAAAGCAGTAACATTGTTACTATTTAAGAAAGGAGATAAAAAGGATCTAAAGAATTACAGACCCATAACTTTACTAAATGTGATGTACAAACTATTAACCAAGATATTAACAAACAGATTAACAACTAAATTAGATGGATACCAGGCAAGAGAACAAGCCGGATTTAGAAAAAGTTTCAGTACAAGTGACCACCTTTTAACGATGAAGATATTAATCGAAAAAGCTAACGAATATCATATCCCGCTATACATGGCATTTATTGACTTCGAAAAAGCATTTGATAGTGTGGAACACTGGGCAGTAAAGAATTCCCTACAAAACAGCAGAATAGACTACAGATATACCGACTTAATTACAAATATATATGATAAGGCAACAACAACTATCAAGCTAATGAAACAAACGGAGCCTATTAAAATAAACCGAGGAGTAAGACAAGGAGATACCATCTCGCCCAAGCTTTTCAACCAAGCGCTAGAAGATGTGTTCAAACAACTGCACTGGGATGGTTTGGGTATAAACATAAACGGGCAATATCTGAATCACTTACGATATGCTGATGATATTGTATTAATAGCAGAAAGAAGTGAAGAATTACAAAGAATGATGGAAGAACTAGATAGAGAATCGACAAAGATAGGACTGAAGATGAATTACAGTAAAACAAAAACCATGACCAATCAACAAGAAGAACTAGTAATTACAGTGGCACAAACAAGAATAGAACAAGTAAAAGAATATATATATCTAGGACAAATCACTAGATTAAATAAAGAAAATCAGACCGAAGAAATAAAGAGAAGAATAAGGTTGGCCTGGGCATCATTCGGAAAACTGTCTTATATTCTAAAGAACAGAAAATACCCGCAATACCTAAAAACAAAAGCCTTCAATCAATGTATACTCCCTGTTTTAATATATGGCTCTCAGATATGGACGTTTACAAAAGAGAATATGGAAAAAATAGCAAAGACAGAAAGAGCCATGGAAAGACAAATGCTGAACATTAAATTATCAGACAGGAAAAGAAACGAATGGATCCGTAACAAAACAAAAGTGAAAGACGTCTCTACCCAAGTAGCAAAGCTTAAATGGAAGTTCGCCGGACACACCCTACGGCAGAAGGATGAAAGATGGACTAAGATACATTGGAGACCATGGAACCACAAACGAAAAAGGGGAAGGCCACAGATGCGATGGTCAGATGACCTGAAGAAACACACTGGGTCAAAATGGATGCAAATTGCCCAAGATAGAGAGGCATGGAAGAAGGAAGAGGAGGCCTATATCCAAGGATGGATGTTTAGGGCTGATTAGATAGATAGAACAACATTTGTACATTGTTTTAATGAAATCTGTACGTTGTCACGATAAATCAAGGTAATTGCTTGTCATCTACGAAATCAAGAACGTGAGTTGCGGCAAGAATTAACAGTATTTATTAAATATACGAAACTAAGTTATTGGCTGAATAAATTGAGTGTTATTGATTAATGTACTCTAGTTATTCTCATAATTATTATTCAATCATTGTGACAATAAACAAATACATTCGTCAATGTCTAAAAGTTCGTTGAAACAACAAATTAAATTGTTGTGACAACGAAATACTATTCAGTAATCACTGTAATCAATATTACGAACTAAATTTTTTTGAGTGTGCGTTCTGCTTAGTAGATGAAACTAGCACACTAATGAATTGAATATAATATAATCCATTAACATCGACTTTATTTCATATACACTATTGTGTTTGCATTTTATCAATCAAAAGCAAAATGAAAATTAAATTAAATTTTTTAAAATAACGCGGGCACATAAATTTGATACACCCTGTATATTGAGCTGTTTTAAAAGTTATTAGAATTTAGTTAGGATGTAAATAGATTTCTCTTTTAACGAGCTTTCCGCGGAACCATTAAAGACTTTTGTGAATAATTAAAGTGAAAAGAACTATGTATTTAGATTTAAAATGGAAAAAAATTGTTTACTGTATAATTTCTCGAAAGTGATAATTGAAAAGAAAGTTGGAATTTTAATATCTTCATTTCAATACGAGTATATGTGGGAGAGTTTCTCCGAAAGTAATTAGGATTGTCGGAACAAATTTGAGGGTGACTGTTGTTTGTCAAATGGAAAAGTCAATGTTCTGATTCTTGGAATGTGGAAGGGGAAAAGATGGATTGGATGATTGAGAGAGAGTGAAAAATTATTCATTATGTTGTTGGCAGCGAGAAGAAGCGGTTTTCGACGTGTTAAGTGGAGTAGATAGTTAGCATATATCAGTGGCTGGTTGATAGTGGAGAATAGTGTTGAAAAGTGGAACGAGCGACAGATCAAATCGAGACGAAATACCTCTTTGATTCTGTAGTATTGTGAGAAGGAGAGCAGAGAATTTTTGGAGTTTTGTTTGAATCGAGAACGTGTCAAAGAAACACGGTTTGTTGGAGAATTAGTGCTGGTATGCTGACAGTTTTGAAAGCTGGACAACGGAGAGAGGCTTTGATGAGTAGCCTTTAACATAATCAACGAGGGAGAGCTGTTTGGGGTCACGAGAAGACATCCGAGTGAGGGAAGCAAAAGGTCAGTCAATTTATGTGAAAGAGATTTTTATGTTCGGGAAATAAATTTTTGAGTAAAAAGCATATGAATTAAAGTTCCAATATTTCAAATTATAAATAGTAAATATAGGTAACCTTGCGAAGACATAAATTTGTTTGGTTTAGTTTGTTTTACCAAAGTCATCGGGAACAAACCGATAAATTGTTTTTTTTTGTAAAGATAATAATTTTAAGTGGTATAAATTTCATTCGGACATCTGTGTCCACAGGTTTTTTAGATTCGATAGTTTTCAGAGTATTAATTTGATAAATAAAAGACAATTCTGTATTTTTATTTTAATAGTTTGCTTTATTTCTTTTCCCTATTTTATCCCGATTAGGATCAACTCAGAGATACTGAACCCACGAGAGAAGATAAATATAACGTAAGATAATTTGTTTTTTTTTTATATTTTAAAAGGCACCCTGAGATTTTTTATTCAATATTGATATATGATTTGCGACAATTAAATGATTAATTAAATAAATAATAATCAATATAAAATTAATAAGAAGCATATCACAACAATACATACTATGTAAATCATATATCTCGATGTTACCACTTTTATTAGTGTGCTAGTTTCATCTACTAAGCAGAACGCACTCAAGATGATCTGTTTCAGATCGAAAACGTTTTGCAATCCATTTGGATGACATTTTAATAGTTTTTAATAAACTTTTTATACCAGTATACAAATCGAAGTTTTTTACTTCTGTATGAGTCTTTATTTGTTTTCTCGGCTGTTCAATTTTCACTTTTTTACTTACATACTTATCCGTGGCTTTACACAACATATTCTAAAACAAAATAAGTTATCAATCGTCAATCGAAGTAGCACAGAAAACGACAATAAATATCGTTCCCATACCACCAGATTGACAACAGGTGGAATACTTTCTTTGGTTACAACCTCCCGAGATTTTCAAAAATTATAAATCATACAGGATGCCGAGGAAATTAAGATGAGAGAATTTTAAATCATTCACGTCCCATCTGCTCAGCGTGGTAAAAGTTCCAACAAGAAAGATGTTTATGTAAATGTTCCAACGCAACTCATAAATATTGGCGATATCATTTTAAAGTCTTCTACTTTAAAATGTATAATATACGTCTGAATTGCCAATATAAATGAGTCAGATTAAATAAATTATTAGAAGAATTTTTTTACTTAGCAACAACATTTTTGTTGAATTAGTAGTATTTTGTATTTTGACGACGGCACCCGATTTGAGCGTCGAAACGTTAATAAGATTATTTTTTCAATTTAATTGTGGCCTATTTCCCATCTAAATAGTTAATCATAAAAATTCCACAAGGAAATAGATTCAGAACAACATTAAGAAAGATGTTTATACATTTTTTACAACATATTCTGTTTGCCATTTACACCCCAACCCAGGGCTCCCACTTTTCCTCCTTTCTATCTGATATATAAAGAATAAATTATTGAAAAAAAAATGCTTTAAGATAATTTGACATATTCGTGTTATACTTGACAGAAAGTGTATGCACTGTACATCCTACTAAATTAAGTTAAATAATCGTTTCTGGCTACTACCAGAGGCGTAGGACAGGGGAAAGTGAATGGTTGACCCGTCCCAAATTCTACGCCACTGATAAAACTGCTATTTTAGCATAATTTTTAGATTTTCCAATACTTTCTACGCAAATAATATACTCTTTATTCGTAACGATAAAGGCATTAGTTTTCGAGATATTTTAAGTTAAAACTGAAAAGGCACACCTATTTTGATATGCTCCTTCGTTTTTAGCTTGAAATATCTCGAAAACTAAAGGCTTTATCATTACGAATGAAGAGTATGTTATTTAGATAGAAAGTATTATAGAATAAAAAAATTGCACCAAAAAAAGCAATTCCGCCAGTGGCGTAGAATTTGGAAGGGTCAACCATTCACGTTTCCCCGTCGTACGCCTCTGGTGATAGCCAGAAACGTTTGTTTAACATAATTTATTAGGGTGTACAGTACCAGCACCACTTATCAAATTTCGTGTTGTTGTCCCATGCCATGCCTGTCAGGAAATATTTAAAAAAAGAATGTGTGTGTACTTTGTACGCACGTAAGAAGTTATACTTCTATTATATGATTTAAACGAAATTAATATACTTTTTATTTATATTTTGTTTAAATATTAAACTAATTTATACTTACTACTTCTCAAACATTTTTATTAGAACAGTGCCAAAAATTAAAATAATAAAAGAATAAAACACACACAAACACATTAAACAAGCCACAAATGATGTCTGAACATTAATTGTCGAAATTTTTTTTAACTAAATACGTATTTTCTGAAAATACAATTATATAATAAATATACTTACAATCATAAAATGTATTAAAAAAAAACAAAAAAGAAAGTTTCTATTGGGACTCGAACCAGCGCTGATAAGAGCGGTTGGTATTGGAATTCATTCGCCTTCTCCGCTTAGCCACGGACACTATGTGTCATTATTTACGAAGATCGACTAACTAAACGGATTAAACTTGTGATATTTTGAAAACTGATCAAATTATTTTAATTTTGAATTGAAATGATTTAGAATTGAAAAAATACAACAAAACATAGAGTAAAAAAACAATATATTAGGTGAATATTGATAGAAATTTTGATGGTAATCAAATTATATAAATAAAAGTATTACATACTATGTATTTTGGCAGATCAAATAGGTAGGTTTATACCCATGATACATTAACAATTATTACGTACCTGTTGCTTTTAAAAACTATTTAAAAGTCACTACAATATTATAAACTTTTTTGTTTCTGTCCTCACAACAATAAAACTAATATATTATACATTTGTTTACCTTTACCTCCAAACCACAGCTGCCATATCGGATAATTTTTGACATGTCATTTGAACATCCAATCAGAACAAAGTTATAATGCGCATGCGCCGGGCTGATAGGTTTTAACATATAAAAAAATCACCCTCTATCGCCGGTAAAGAAGTATAACTTCAATAAATAAAATAAAAGTTTAACTTTAACACGTATTTCGGTTATTATGAACTTTTGTATTAAGGTAAGTTAGCTTAAATCGACCTATTTTAACCACAAGAATCTATGGTTAAGCTATGGCCCATTCTTTACCAAACACCCTGTATCTGACAGATACAGAAAAAAACATGACCATTCCATACTGAAGATAAACTGACATGACAGAGGTCAAGATTTGCTGACTGTCAAATAAATTGTATGGGCTTGGGAGTTAAGCAAATACATTTTATAATACATATAATATGTTTATGGAACAGTTACCTCGAAATAAGGTGCAAATTAAAATTTTATGAATAAAGATTAGATAAAAGGTTTAGTTGATATCAGAGTTGAGCGCCAACTAGGCATTTTTAGAATAAATATTTTTTTTTATATTTTATTCTGGCCTTGGTTCAGAACCTTTAGCCACGTAACTACATATGCAATTATTATTCGTTCATAACTATAAAATTGTCCAGTATACACTTAAAAATAAAAAATAAAAAAAAAATAAAGCTTACAAATAACAATGCCTACGTACTATGTTAATAAATACAACTATATTAATTTTTTTTTCTTTTTCACTACGGTAAGAACTAAAAACATACATAGGTTACAAAATAATATAATTAATTACAGTAAATATCTCATTCATACATTACATAATACAAAAGAAATACCTATTCATTCAAACGATTAGTTTTACATTCACACTTTTAATTTAATTTTTTGAAGAAATGTCATAATTAGTTTAAAAATTTTAATGTTATCCACACTTAATAGCACATTTAAGTCTAGGGGAGTACTTAAACCTGCTTTCAGCAATTCTTGTAGCAGCCACATACTTGCATTGAGATTTAAGGGACAGGTGAAAAATATGTGATTTAGATTAGCTGTGCTAGTTCCACAGTCACATCTGCCTGTTGGGAGAACTCCGATTTTATGTAGATGCTTCGGGAAACATCCATGATCTACTTTTAATCTTAGGATGGTCGACACTGTATTTCTACTTAGTGCAACAACTTTGTAAAATTGGTTAACAGCTACTGTTGGTTGTAATTTAAACAAATTAGTGCCTGTACTTTCACCGAACTGAATCCAACGTCTATCTCATTTACATTTAATATGCTGTTTAACGTATGCAAAAAGATCACATGTGTTAAGTTCTTCAATCAATATTTGAGGGTACCTTAGTGGATTTTTAGCCATTGAATCCGCAATACTATTACCTAATATGTCTGAATGTCCCTTAACCCACACAAATTTAACACTATATGTTGAAGCTGATAATTTTAGTAATTGTTGCAATATTTTTAATATAAATATATTGCTGTTAATTGTGACTCTAAAGTTAGTTTTGTAATGCATTTAATACTGATAGTGAATCACTGCACACAACAATTTTGTTCCATTGTTTCTCACAACACCATTCAAGAGCTTTATATATAGCACATGCTTCGGCGGAAAAGATGCTGGATTGATTATTTAGAGTAAATACTTTTTTTAAATTTATTTTTGGTACAAAGTAAGCACTTGTTGTACAGTTTACTGATTTTGACCCATCTGTATAGATCGTGGTGTAATCTAAATAATTACTTAAGATTTCCTTGAGAATATTATGACAAAATTTAGTTTGGTATTTAGGATAATAATATTTGTAGATAGAACGCTTGTTAAGAGAATAAATATTTAATTTTAATGTTTATAGCTGTAGATTGTCTTTCGTTTGTGCGAGGTATGCTTTATTTTGAGACATACACCTCATTGCTCTTACATAATATTGTTTGAACAATTTTGAACGGCTTGACTTTTGACACACACTGTAGGAAAACGAAACGCATATTCTACATAAATCTAACTGCAGCAATTGTAACTCATATCGATAAAAAGTAGGGAAGCAATAAATAGTGTACGTTAAGTACAACGGTGTAGAAATAAATAAAATTATTATTACATTAGAAAAAAGATTAAAACAGTTTTTCCTTTATTTTCCGGTTAAATTACCGGTTGGCATGATATTTACTTGCATTTCCGAGGTAATTTACTCTAAAATATTAAAACTTAATTCTATCCAGACAACTACAATATAATAGTTGTATTTCATATTGATTTATTTACGAAGTGAACGTGGACATGGTAATGGTATTTTCCTTACACATGGATAGATACACTATTGTTACTGCTTGATAGGTTTACTACGAGTAAAACTAGAATTTACCAGTAGGTATTGTTAATTATAATGCTACAGGGTCATCAAATTTTGTGACAAAGTCCGATATATTTCTATGAAAAGAACAGTACCTATAAGTTGGCAATTCCTGGCCATCGGTTTAGGCCAAATTTATTATTGCAGTATGTTAAATAGCAAAAAATTCCAATAATCTACAGGCAACTTCATTACTCTGAGAGCAGCAACATTTTCCGAAAAGACTCAATAGTTTTTTTAGTTCAAAAGAATTTGCTTTTAAAATTTAGGAAGCATTAAAAATTATTTCATTGTAATTATGGTTAGCTTAGATATTATATTTATTTTGATATCGTTTTTCCAATTTTTCATAGGTTACAAGATAATTGCACTCAATAAGAGGAATTTCCTTGATTAAAACTAGAGGTTGTTTGCCCAAAGAAGTAAGAAGATACTGACATTTTTAAACATTAGATATCAATAAGTCTTAGCGAACAGCTCCACGAGCGACAAGTTTACGCCAGCAGTAGCCGTAAAACGAACATAAGATTTACGCACAAGTCCTGTAGTCGGTTCAGTTTCGGTTATTCCTATTACGTTCCGCGGAATCTTAAGTTCGTTTTACGGCTACTGCTGGCGTAAACTTGTCGCCCGTGGAGCCGTTCGCTTAGTATGGATTAGACAGAAAGGTAGAACAATCCTTGTCATTTCCATCAAAATGAGTTAATGAAAGATTTTTGGAAGATTTACGATGCGTCTACGATTTGACGGATTAAGATTATCTAGTAAATTAATAGTCAATCAATATTATCTAGTATCAATAAAATTATTTATGCAAATTTCCCGTTTTCCAATTAAAACAAGTAATTGGACTTCGTAAGTCCTAGGTTTTCATCCAAAGTAATCTAAAGTAGAACTGGAAGTCGATATTTGAACTCTTCGTGTAACTTTGCGTCGATTGATATACGATTTTACTAATTTTGAGTCATTGTTACAACTCTAAAACTGGAAGTCAGATGTCAAATTCTCATCTTTAATACCATCCTTGGGATACAAGCTTTCATTCGACACCTCCTTTGTCATTCTACCTGGTATAGTTATATTCGCGGTCGGACGGACAGACGGACAGACAACCTAGGTCAAATTTCTCACCTTTAGTACCATCCTTGGATTATAAGCTTTCATTTGACACCTCATTTGTCATTCTACCTAGTATAATGACGGAGGAGTTGTGTTCACAGACAGACAGACAGACGGACGGACGTGGATAATTCAACGTTTTCACATTTTTTCAAAATTGGTGAAAACAATAAATGTTTGTGTTGTTCTGAAGCTATTTCCTTGTGGCATTTTTATAATTAAGTATTTTCTATGGGAAATAAGCCACAATTTTACTAAAAAATGAATTTATTAACGTTTCGAAGCCCAAATCGGGTTTCGTTGTCAAAATACAAAATACTATTAAAATAAACAAAAATGTTGTTGCTAAGTAAAAAAATTCTTCTAATAATTTATTTAATCTGACTCATTTATATTGGCAATTCAGACGTATATTATACATTTTAAAGTAGAAGACTTTAAAATGATATCGCCAATATTTATGAGTTGCGTTCCTGGGACGACTTTACTAAAAGATAGTTCACTCGATTACATGAAATCAATCCCAACTCAAGAATATCCGTCGCAAAAAAATCATAGCATGTGATCTGTCTTTAAAAAGACAACCAAATGCAACGATGACAGTAAAATTCTCGCGTTAGAGATTCCATAGTAAATCACGAGGGAAAACCAGGAAAAAACCTCGTGATACTATCCCGACATCGTAAGTATTTGGTCTTACATTTAATTTACCTTCAAAAAAAAAACTAATATCAAATTCTGACTTTAATATGTTTAAAGTATAAATAATATTAATAATACATAGATAGATAATACTTAATACCAATTAAATTTAACAACAACAATTTAATTAATAATTGGTTAATAAACAATTTGAGATACGCTGATGACACAGTATTAATAGCAGAAACCCCGGAAGATCTCCAAACACTGATAAACAGAATAGTAGAGTGCAGCGAAAAGTTCGGTTTATCACTTAACATCAAAAAAAACAAAAATAATGATGGTGTCGAAATCTCCACAAAATTTTTCTGACATAACCGTACATGATCAAAGAATTGAGCGTGTTAGAAAATATAATTACCTGGGAACTGTGATTAATGAAAACAACGACAACTCTGAAGAAATCAAGATCAGAATAGAAAAAGCTAGAGCTACTTTTACCAAAATGAAAACAGTTTTATGCGGAAGAGAGCTAAGTTTAAATCTTAAAATTCGCCTGATGAGATGTTACGTGATGTCAGTTCTTTTCTATGGAATGGAAGCTTGGACACTGAAAAAGATCGATACACGGAAAATAGAAGCATTCGAGATGTGGATGTACCGCAGGATACTGAGAATATCGTGGACAGAGAGAGTGACAAACATGGAAGTGTTGCGAAGGATGCAGAAAGAAAAAGAACTTGCGCTTACTATTAAAAAGCGCAAACTGCAATACTTGGGACATATAATGAGGGGACAAAAGTACCAGCTACTACAATTAATTATTCAGGGAAAAATAATAGGTAAAAGATCCATTGGCAGAAGAAAACATTCATGGTTGAAGAATTTAAGAGATTGGTACAAGTGCAGCACCTGCCAATTATTTAGATCTACGGTATCAAAAATACGCATAGCCTTGATGATAGCCAAACTTCGGAACGAGGACGGCACCTGAAGAAGAAGAAGATAATACTAAAATATAAAATTTGCACTAACTCGATATGTTATTGACTTACTAATCGTGGTATTTTCTTTCTATTGACTTCCTCTTTCAGTATGGGTAACCACATCCTACTGTATTCTACCGAGGAATTTGCGACACAATTGGTTTCATTTAGCATAATTAGAGCCGCTTCTTTGATTTTTCTCTTTTTACTATCTGATTCTTTCAGGACTATACTTGAATCTCTCCACTGAACTCTATGTTCATTATCCCATGCGTGTTGACATATTTGAGATCTATCAAATTCTCTATTTTTAATATAGGACTGATGTTCACTTACTCTAACGTTTAATGGTCTTGATGTTTCACCTAAATAAAATTGTTCTCATTCACAAGGTATTTTATAAATGCAATTCTTTGTTCTTTCTTGTTCATTGTTAGGTTTAGTTTTAGATAGAATAGATCTCAATGTGTTTGTTGTTTTGAATGTTGTTGAAATGTTGAATTTATTTGCTATTGTTTTAAGTTTCTCGGATAGTCCTTTTATATTAATGGTATTGTTATTTTCCTCGTATTATTTCTTGTGAATGTTGTAGGATCCCGTTCTAAGTTGTTCTGTTCCATTCAATCCAATCTTGTCAATTCCTTATTTATAAACGATAAAGGATAATCATTTTTTAATAAAATAGATGTTAACAATTGTTTTTCTTCTAAAAATGAATTTTCGTTAGAACAAGTAATTTTGGCTCTATCATATAAGGATTTAATGATTCCCTTTTTAACGTTGATGTTGTGATTTGATTTGTAAGTTTTTTTAAAATTTGGTTTTAAAAAATGTAAGTTTTTTTAACACTAATACAAATCACAATTTTGTATTAGTTTTTTGAGGATAAATTAAATGTAAGACCAAATACTTACGATGTCGGGATAGTATCACGAGGTTTTTTCCTGGTTTTCCCTCGTGATTTACTATGGAATCTCTAGCGCGAGAGTTTTACTGTCATCGTTGCATTTGGTTGTCTTTTTAAAGACAGATCACATGCTATGATTTTTTTGCGACGGATATTCTTGAGTTGGGATTGACTTCATGTAATCGAATGAACTATCTTTTAGTAAAGTCGTCCCAGGAACGCAACTCATAAATATTGGCGATATCATTTTAAAATCTTCTACTTTAAAATGTATAATATACGTCTGAATTGCCAATATAAATGAGTCAGATTAAATGAATTATTAGAAGAATTTTTTTACTTAGCAACAACATTTTTGTTTATTTTAGTAGTAATTTGTATTTTGACAACGAAACCCGATTTGGGCTTCGAAACGTTAATAAATTCATTTTTTAGTAAAATTGTGGCTTATTTCCCATAGAAAATACTTAATAATAAATGTTTGAAAATATCATACTTGAAATCCTTGTCGCCCGAGATATCGATTTAAAAATGATCAAAATCGGATGACAGGAAACCGAGAAGATGCAATTTTTAGTGTTGTGATTTTGACCTCGCCGATTCACATTTTGTTTTGACACTGCATTGATTTATTTGACGTTGCATTGATTTATTTGACAGTTCTATCAGTAAACGCTAGTCAGAAATGAATGTGAAACTTCGAAACCCAAAAATAATTTGGACTGTAATTTTTCCTAATTATTGTAATTATATTCTCATGAATTTTGAGCTAAGATTATTAAGAAAGCAGGAATTAAACAATTTAAAATGTCTCATTCAGTTTCCTATGCTTCGTTTGACTATTAACCCCCGGTATATATGTATATTGTTAGTAAAAATATTGAATATATTTAGAATTATTTAATCATTTTTCTAGAGTAATTTTGGAGATAACTGAATTAACCCTTTAATTCTTTTGCAACCCCTTTCTTGTTAACGACTACAAAATATTTGTCGCCAGTATTTTTTCCTAAATGTATTAAGAGGAAAAAACTCCCCATCGTTTTGTAACTTTTATAGGTCCATAAAATTGGAAAAGTTCCATACATGCCGTCGTTCAGGATATTGGTAACTAGATGTAGAAGGTCTTAACATGAGCATAAAAGTTTGGTGGTTGGGAAAAACACTCGCGTGTAATAAATTGTTGAAAAATGTAACGCGGAAACTTCTTCAAAGTACCTGCTCCCTTAATTAAGTTCCAGTTCAAGTTTGAACAAAGTTTTTCTTAAAGTGAACTTTAGACGTGAAGTTGATATCATTTTTACTTCGGAATTTATTCACTGGGATGTTTGTTTTAGTTTTATTTATAAAAGAAAAATTGAGAAGGTTATAGTTATTAAGGTACCAAGAGTATTATAGTCCGTTCTTTAACGGTAAAATATTGCAAAACCTCTAAATTTTAAACAACCCCTTGGATTGACATGAAACTTGGCATACACATTACACATAGCTAACAAGTCAAAGAAAAAAAGTGATATTGTGCCGATATGTGCTTTTGCCCTGGGGGTGATTTTCACCCCCTCTTGAGGGTGAAAAAATATTCGTCCAAAGAAAGTCAGGAAATGGATAAACTGGCTAATTTTAAGTAACTTTTGTCCCATAGAGTTTTTTCACTAAGTCAATACTTTTCGAGTTATTTGGCCGTAATAACCACGCTTTTAGACGGTTTTTCGCAGATAACTCAAATAGTAAGTTCTTTGCCGAAAAAACATTCTTAGCAAAAATATAGCCTGTAAAAAATTTAAAAAAAAATGGTGTATACATCACGTCTCTACACCTAGTAGAAGCAGAGTTATAGCTAATGAAAAATAGGTTAATATTCGTCAAATTCCAAATGGAATACTTTAACGTGAAATAACCAAAAATGAAGCACATTTCGGGGGAAACTCATTACAACTTAGTCAAAGTGTTTAAAAAAAGCTTCATTTTTGTTTTATAAAAAAATTTCTAGCATCAAAATTAAACAAGTTACGCTCAAAATAAAGTTAGTCCCTTTTGGTTTTGGTAAAAAAATCGAGAAAATCACCCCCTAATTAGTATCTTAAATGAACTTAATCGTTACGACTTCACAAGTTTCTTGACTCGTGTATATATTGCTTATATGATCTGTAAGTTTCATCAGTTCAAAGTCTTTATTATTGAAAGGGCTCTAGTTAAAAGTGGTTGAACGAGTCACTGATCACGAATGTATGCAAATTTCGAAACACCAAATCTTAATCAATTTTTGTCTAACAGAAAAACAAAAAATACATGATATTCAGAAAAGCAAATCTGACTTTTTTTCTTTTTCAAGATTTTTGGTATCTCGAAAATTTGGTAAGTATCTCGTTTTTTCGAAAATAAGCACTTTGAATCGATGAAACTTACAGATCATATAAACACAACATAAGTAAAATAATTTGTGGAGCGGTAACGATTAATTTCATTTAAGTTGCTAATTAGGGGTTGGTCTTCCCGATTTTTTTTTTACAAAAGCAAAAGGGACCAACTTTATTTTAAGCGTAGCTTGCTTAAATTTAATGCTAGAAACTTTTTTAAAAACAGAAATAAAACCTTTTTTAAACACTTTAAAAAAGTTATAATGGGTTGACCCCAAAAAGTGCTTAATTTTTTGGATATTTCACGTCGAAATATTCTGTTTGAAATTTGG
Organism: Diabrotica virgifera virgifera; assembly: GCF_917563875.1. NCBI lineage: Eukaryota > Metazoa > Arthropoda > Insecta > Coleoptera > Chrysomelidae > Diabrotica > Diabrotica virgifera. The sequence continues at coordinate 5,255,326 of NC_065448.1, forward strand.
TGAATATGAATCTATTTTTCATTGGCTATAACTCTGGTTCTACGAGATCCAGAGACCTAACGCGTACACCATTTTTTTTTACTTTTTTATAGGCTATATTTTTCCTAAGAACGTTTTTTTCGACAAATTACTTACTTTTTGAGTTATTTGCGAAAAACCGTCTAAAAATGTGGTTATTTTGTTGAAAAATGAACATACTCACTCGCAAATAACTCGAAAAGTGTTGACTTAGCGAAAAAGCTCTATAGAACAAAAGTTACTTAAAATTAGTCAGTTTACCCATTTCCGGACTTATTTTGGACATATATTTTTTCACCCCCAAAAGGGGGTGAAAGTCACCCCAGGGCAAAAGTACACATCGGCACAATATTACTTTTTTTCTTTGACATGTAAGCTATACGCATGCCAAATTTCATGTCAATCCAAGCGGTTCTTTAAAATTTAGAGCAAAAACCGTGAAAGAATAGACTATTATAAGGATAATAACGCTTGAGGTCAATGGTGTATAGACCGAGGGCCTTCGGCCCGAGGTATATACGTTGACCGAAAGCGTTATTATAAGTAAGTATAATACCCGTGGTGCCTTCAACGTTTAATGTCCGACTAAATTATTCTTTATATGCAAAAAATTTGAATGAATTTTGAATTAATTAGTTTTCAAATAAGTACATTTACCAGAAATAGTCGTAACGTAATTGTGGTAACCATAGTTTTACTTAGAGTTTTATTTGTCAACTTGACAGTATTTAACTCGTTATTTAAATTTAATAGGCCCTAGGGCGTTATTTTTCAATTACACGCCCTTGGGCGTTATATCGTACTTAATAGACTTCGAAATAATGTCATTATTTGTCAAATAAGAGACCAGTCAGACATTAATGTTGTTATAACGTGTGATTCAAAATTATTGTCACCATAGGTGGCTCTGAACGGCAGAGATAGCTATACAGTGCATGTCTATTATTAATTCAGATATACTTTCCAGTTTACGTCAACGTTGACTATTTTCAGGTCATTGACATATTAAGCGTAGACTCGGCATACTCACCAAAAAAGCGTAACGCGGAAACAGCATGGAAATGGAAACAGTCGATCGGTGGTCTATCTATCTCTTTTAACCAAACGATCCCGCGCATGTGACTGACAAAGATGGCTAGACCACTTAATACTTATGTTGACGTTACACCCCGATGCATTGTGTGGCATATCCCTAGCCAAGTCTATCCTCTTTACATGTATCTAGTTCAGATACTTGTCAGTGTACGTCAACTTAACAAGAAAAGTTAGGTTATGTAGAGATTTTGGTGATAGACATATACAGCATCTTCTTTGATTTTATTTATTACTGTTGCTTATAATTTTGTTAATTCTTTTTAAGTTTTTGATTAAAGTTCTGTGTTAAAGGTTTTGACTAAATTTTTATGTTTTACAATGTTAATCAAAATTAATTGATAAACCATGATGTAAATTCAGATTACAATAAGACATACGTAATTTTTTGCAGAGATAGCTTTGATCCAAATAATTGTGGATCGCCCGTTATAAGGTAGTTAGTAAATACATATTTCCACCTACCTCTACCGAAAGTATACTTTTCCGGACCTGATTGTAGGGAGCAAAGTTGTACTTTTCCTCCCTAGGGAGGAAAATATTTTTCCTCCCTAGGGAGGAAAAGTAAAAGTGACGTCATAATATTTCATTCATGAAATATAACTTATTGACGCCCTGTATAATATCTATTTTCTATTACGGAGTATCTATACATTTTAACGTTTATTTATAAAACATCCTGTATTTTGCAGAATGGTAAAAAACAGTAAATTGTTATTTTTATTTAACAATGTTTACATTAATAATTTGACTTATATTTGACAGCTGACAGTTATATTGTACCTACTTGTTGTTTTAGTTCTAATAAATTTTGTTGGTTAGTTACATAAATAAATTAAGTAAAAATGACAAAATGACTTGTTATTTGAGGAAGGTGGAAAAACCATATGTATAACATGGGAGTAAAGTGCCTTTTCCTCCCTTGAATGATTACTGCCCTCCGCTACGCGTCGGGCAGTAAACTTCATTCTCGGGAGGAAAAGTTACACTTTCCTCCCTTGTTATACAAATAGCTATTGTTTTAGTTGTTTAAATCAATTGTTTTTAAATGAGCTGTTGTTATATTAGGGCAAATTAAGTTTAATTATTCGCCTCACTGTTTTGGAAGTCGAACAGCTTTCTTCCACAATGGAGAAGGGGACATTTTTAATGTGCTCATAAGAGAGGGTGTTTAGTGTTCCTAGGTTAGCCTATCCTAAGTTGATTTGTCGCCCCATACCAGTCTTGTGTCCCGTTAAGGTTCCTGGAGAATACGGGAATTTTGGGAGATATAGTCAATTATGTAGAAACCCTAGTCCAGTGTTTTTCAATCTTTTTTGATTTTGCGACCCCTTTATAGGTTGAAATATTCTGGCGACCCCGTGGTGTCATAGAAAGCCAAAAAAAAAATAATTTAATTAAAAACTACATACGTTATGCAATCATTTTTCCTATTTTGGTACATTTATCTTTTATTTACGCGAGTCAAAAATTAAAGAATAGCCAACATTTTGCTTTGCAGTTTGACGAATTTACAAGTGTTTCCGACTATGCATAGTTTGCAGAAGTTGTGCGCTTTGAAGCAGATGACAATATCATGAAAGAAATCTTACTTTGCAAAGCACATCCTGCAAACACTACTGACCAGTGTTTGTACGATATGTTTTTAGAAAGCACTTGCTTGCAACTACGATATTCATTGGGAAAAATAAAATATGTGCGATAGCGTTAAAGCTATGAATGGCCAAAATAGCGGACGCATTGCAAAATAAAATCGATAATGCCAAACATATCCTTGAAACACTGTTTTCTTCATCGACAGGCTCTAAGGTAGTCTTATATAAATAACGTGCTCAAGTAGGTAATAAAAATTGTAAATTCTATCAAAGGTAAAGCTATGTAAACCCGGCTATTCAGAATCGTTTGTGAAGATATGGACTCGCCTTATCAAAATCTCCTTTATCACACAGAGGTCAGTTGGCTATCCAAAAGAAAGATGTTGACAAGAGTTTTGGAACTGACAGCTGAATTGTTAATGTTCTTACAAGATGCAAAATCTAAATATGCTTACGGTTTTTCTGACCCTATTGGCTCTTGAAATTAGCATTTTGGCAGATATTTTTAGCCACCTTAACAATTTGAACAAGAACCTTCAAGGAAGAGAAGAGAATATTTTAACAGCTAAAGATAAAGTAAAAGCATTTCACGCAAAACTTCGTTTGTGGTCAACCTCTCTGCAAAACAAAATGTTTGAGCCTTTTCCATGTGTTCAGAAGATTGATGAAGATAATGCAACAGACCAAAGTTTTGCAGTATCGGCTCACATTCCTTGCATTATACAGAGCTTGCATAATTTACAAGAGCAACTTTTGACATACTTTCCAGAGTTGCACTCTGAAGCTGACAATAGGCGTAGATGGATTCTAAACCCTTTGTTGGACACATCAATAGATCTGACCAATGTCACCAAAAAATGAAAGAATGTCTTCTAAATTTAGCTGCTGATGACATGCTTAAAATGGAATTTTATTCGAAAAGTGTCAACGTATATTGGATAAAAATAAAACACCAATATCCAGAGCTGGGAAGGGAAGCTCTTAAATTTTTAGTGCAATTCGCCACTTCATACTTTTGAACTGACATTTTCTTCAATGGTAGACATTAAAACTAAAAAGAGAAATAGACTGCAATTCGAAAATGATTTGATTAGTAACCTTTCAAAAATAGTACCACATTTGATAAACTTTTGAAAAACAAATAAGCACATCCGTCCCACTAAAATTGTGCCCCCTCCCGCAGGAAATACAGGAAATTAAATATTTTTACTTTTCAAGCAATCGGAATTAAATATTAACGCCCCACTGTTTGAGGTCCACTGATCATATCTTAATTACATATCGGCCGTGATAGGGTAAAAGGACTTTAGTATAAATATAGGATAGGAATGTGTTGCGATAACAGTAGCCGTTATTTTTTAACTGTTATTTCACTGAAGCTGTTTCACACTGTTACATCATTTTCATAATAGCTGAAATATTCACGTTCGTTGGCTAAACTCAGACACAACTAGCTAGTAATTTTTGTACCTAACTTTGCCAATTTAGTAAAATTGGCAAAAAATAAATACTAAATAGTTAATAATTACTAAATAGTTAGTAATTTTGCCAATTTTGGCAAAATTGGCAAAAAAAAAATACGTACTAATATAACTAGCCAGTTGTGTCTGAGTTTAGCGAACCGACTATAGCTGACTACTTTTTTAGTTATTGTAGCCCTATAGGAAGAAAACCTACCCGTGTCCTGTCTAGAGTTCACCTCCGTTTTTTAATTATTAACAATTTAATTTGTATGTAATTTCTACATAGATTACATAAATATGCAATTTTATTATAAATGTATTAATTAATAAAGGGTTTACTTTGTTTAAACATTCCTTGAAAAAATTATTTTTTTCCAAATATTTATTTTCTTAATCATATCATTAATGATCATAGAAAAAGTTAAAGTATATTTTAATAAATAAATTATTTTTATTAAATAATAATTTATTAAACATAATTTATTAAATTTATTCATTAAAATATACCTTAACTTTTTCTATGATTAATAATGATAGTATCATTACCAAAAATGGATTTTTGAGAAAAGATTATTTTTTCAAAAATTGTTTAAAAAAATTAGACTGTTTATTAATTAATAATTGTCTAGACAAATTGCATATTTGTAATGTACACAAAAGTACATACACATTGAAAGAAGAAATATCAAAATCCATTGAGTAGATCCCAAGATATAGAAAATGGTAGTAGTTTCAAGTTGCTTTTTTAGTTTTTGAACTCGTGCATTTTTCGGCTCCCGCCAGGTAGCTGACAACTGTTTTAATTGTTGACCTATAGGATGAAAACCTACATGTTTCCTGCCTAGAGTTCGCGTTCGTTTTTTAATTATTAACAATTTAGTGCAATCAACGCAGAAGCTCCCCCTTCACTTACTATGACTAGTCATCATTTGAACTACATTTTTAAAAATTCGAGTAAAATATCATCTTTCCGAATACAGATGTTTTCTACGAACAAAATTTTTAATGTTATGTTATTGTAAATGTTTATAAACTAATATTTTTTACTACATTAGATAATTTTTTACCTTTTCTTAATACATTTTGATAGTATCACTTTTCTACTTTCATTTGGCATACGCATCTTCATTATTTTCTGTTATTTGTTATTGCAAAACAAAGGTCTCTGGGATAAACAAATATAATACCTAACTTTTAAACTAATTAATGGATTGGTCTCAAGTTTTGGGAGTTTGTTATGTACCCCAATACCCAACTTTGAGTAAAGTGAAACACTACAGTTCTAAGTTAGTTTTAGTAAAAGTTATTAATAAATAACGATTTTCAGTTATTTTGCAGTTTACGAAGCAACAAATTAACTTTTTGATTTTCAAAATCGTCATTTTGAAGGTTTTTCAATGTTCTAAAAAAATTAATTTTGTAATTTTATGTCAACTATTTAGCGTTTTAATTGAGTGCAAAAAATGAAAAAAATCGCGTTGATTGCACTAAATTGTTAATATTTAAAAAACACGAACTCTAGACAGGAAACATGTAGGTTTTCATCCTATAGGTCAAGTCAACAATAACTAAAAAAGTCAGCTACCTTGATATTTAATTGTCCCGAACATGGTCTATTTCTTGCGTATTTCCCTGGCTGGAGTATTATATCAGTGCGACGACACGAATGTAATGTTATGTGTTATGTACTTGTAATAATACAGTTTGAAAATCCCAACTCTAACTCGATTTCCTACTTAATCTTTAGTTTCTGCAAATGTGCAATATTGCTGTGTTCAGTCAATCATCGTCTTTGCCGAGATTTTGGCGGCCCAATAATCACTAAATTTATGACTTCCGTTTTTTTGGATGAATAGTGTTAGGTTTAAGATAACATAATGCTATGTTTGTTTTATTTTTGATATGAATGCAATTTCTTTTATTTAAAAACGAATGCCCACTCCCATTTCATTAATGCATGAATGATGAATATACATATTTATTTGGTATTCGATTTTAATTTTTAAATACAAATATTTTTTTGTACAGTATTTTTGCCGCCCCAGGGTTACACATATAGTTAGGGGAAGCAGTTGCCCCCCCCCTGAAACTGAAAATGACTGAAATTTACAAAAAATACTTTCAGTTTTTTTATCATTACATCATATATAATGTATTGTATGACGCCCCTGTGCCGCCCTCTCACAATTTGCCGCCCTAGGCAGCTGCCTATATTGCCTAATGGATAAAGCAGCCCTGGGTTGAGGGAGAAATGCTCCTATTATTAGATTCAGATTCAGTTTAGTTGTAGTTAGACGGTAAGTTATTGTCAATAATTTTTACTTTGACCCGTTTTGATCAATATCTACCATTGTTATTTGATATTAGGTAATGTATTTCGATACTAATGTATATTAATTGTAATTAATGGGTAATTAGTACTATTTATTGTGTATTTAACTTTATACATAACATAAAAGATGGGCCCATACCTGATCAGGTACGCAGGAACGTTTCCTATTGCATACATCTATACTTCTTCTTCTTGAATTTTATTGATATCTATTTGTGATAATAGTATAAAATAAATACCATTTTATGGTAATAATGACTTACACAGGTTGTTTAATTTATATTATTATTTTGAGGAACTAATATTGTTGACAAATTTTAGTACAGTTTTTGTAAAACGGGTGCATTTGTTCGATTGGGATTGACATCTTATTTGTCAGAACTTACCGATTCCTTTTTTATATTATGTAAATACTTTTCACTTATTATGTTTTTGTTTATATGAAGAGTCAATAGTCAAAACATCCTTAGCCAAGGGTTCGATTCCTACATCTGATTTAGGTCAAAAGAACTCCGACCCACTTCGCTGCCTGACAGGTTTCAGCTAGCCGGACGCCCATATACCCCCATATCTCCCTCTTTTTCTTACTAGCAGCTTGAAGGGTGGGGGTGACAATTTATATTAGCAAACCTGTTAACCAACTGTTCATGTTTCTTCTAAAGCTGTCCATATCCCAACTACATACGCTAACCTATGAGAAGATCAAGATTCCAAGACACTACACTAATTTTTCTAATCTGTAATGGTGTTTCCCTTGAAATAGTCTTCACCCGGAAATACGAACTTCGTTCTCTTTGCTTCTGGAAGATTTTACCTCACAAGATGCCATCATTTCAATCGTTGCTTATATATTTAATCCAAAATGGTCGCAAATTCATAGAATAAATTCCTACTTCTTTCATTGAGGGCTATAATTTTTATAGTGAAACGGAGTAAGAAAAATCTAAAGAAAATATTATACGGTTCCATTATTTCTCTAACGTTATTTTTATGGGATGCTTTACTCCGAATATTATAAGCGAATGAACTATTTTTTCCCTTTCTCTAAAATATAGTACATACTAATAAAAAATAAATGACGCAAAATTTGCATAAATAGACGCGTCTCTAAAAAAAGCATTATAATTATGGAGAAACCAAATATCTGCTGTCGTAAACATAAAAAAAATTATCCCATTCCCCCACGAAGAAGAGGGAAAGAGAAAATAACCTCGTAAACTAGAAATAACTTCCAACTTTTTGAGATAAACTCATAAAAATGAAAGAACTTGTTTATAAGTTTTTTAAGAAGACCATATTCATCACGAGGGAGTAAGGTTTTCCTGAAAATTTTATTACTAGAGAATGGTTACGAAAAACTAAGGATATAACACAAGAATATTCTTTTAATTTGTTTTTCTCGGGCGAATGGCCCTCATAAACGGCATTTTTAAACGCTTTTCTTTAGTTCAATCGTTTGGGTCAAATCTTTAGACGTTAATTTGGCTGCCTTTTCTTCAATGCAAATGAATGAAAATTTGCAGACATATTCATTCGCGGGAAAAATACACGAATAGCCAATAAAAATTTATTTTATGTTTATTAATTCTGTAAATAAAAAAAAAAACGATTTTAATGGAAAATGCTTAAATTCTCTAGTTTTTTACAATCAGCCGTGTGATGGATGACCGAAGTTATCGTTAACCCGCCGTTACACGCGTCTTCTATTGTGACGTGGTTGCACGCGTATGAGCGTCGCCCTCACCTACATAAGTTCGACTTATTTCGAGGAAGAATGAATGTCAACATGTATAAATATAAAATAAGTTGTACTCACATATTATACAAAGTCTCGAAAACCAATTTTTTTTTATTAATTTAACAAAACAAAAGTAAAAATAATATACATAGATCAAAAGCAAGCTTTCTTAATTTTGAATTTCAGCAAGCCACTGAAGAAATTAACGTTCTTTACGCGAATTCATTTTACTAAAAATACAAATTAAAATTAACAACTGTTCTGAAGCTATTTTTTTGTGGTATTTATGTAATTAACTATTAATATTTTGTATTTTGATAACGACGTCCGAGGTGGAATTCGAAACGTCAATAAAATAAATTTTTCAAGTTAAATTGTGGCTTATTTCCCAATTAGAATAGGTAAATTTAAAAATGGGTTCTTAACCAGTGGCGCACCTAGAATTTTCCTCTGGGGGAGGGGGGGTTAGCTTGGGCATCGAAAGTTTTTTGTATTATTTGTGAAAGACAAGTTACATTTTCCTACTTCCTTTTATATATATTTCTATATGCTCTGGGTGGGATTTTAATCCCCAAACCCCCCGCTCGGTGTGCCACTGTTCCTAACCTAATCCAAACAATAATATTTTAATTAAACCTACCTAAATATTAAATAAAATCCTAAAAGTTTCTTTGAGATAACAGAAACGTGATTTCACCGTGATTGCACGCGCAGTGAGGAATTCCCTCACTTGAAGAGGGATGTCTCTTCTTTCAACTATCACACAGCACACTGACCGCCTGAAATATTCTATAACTTTTTCATACCCTCTCATGAACCATGCTAAAGGCATTCCTAGGTGCTTAAAGTTATCGTATTAGTTTACACAATTTCATTGGCTATAAACAAATATGGTGAGGGATTCCCTCATAGCGCGTGTAATGGCGGGTTAACGTAAAGTTATCCTGTAGTTATGTTATAATCCTCGAATTGGTGTGATGTATCATACTTAACTTAACTATTTGCGTTATTTCTTGACAGTTCTTGAGTTATCTGATATATCAACTGTCATTTTATAACGCGACGTTAAACCTCAAGTTATGAGATAACTTTGTAGTTATGTAAGGATATGTAAGGTTAGGTTTATCTTTTGACTTGTTTTTAGACAGAAATCAAGTGAATTTAGAAGCTAATAATTTAATAAATAAGCATAGAAGGGTAATACAATTTTAAAAATGATACAAAAATCAAATCGAGAGATATAAGTTGAAATTTTATTTTAAGTATCTACTGAGCTTTCTATCGAGAGTTGCCAGATGATATTTTATAAATCCTCCACTTAGAAACTGAAATTCCCTCAAATTGAAGCTCAAATACACCACACTTAAATTTTTGCCGCATTTTAATAAATTAGTAGTCAAATGAAGAGAACAGTACACCAAAATTATACTACTTATCAACGAGGGCCCTGGAAATAATTAATAGTTCCTATGGTCTTCATTTTATGGGAGTATAATCACCGGTATAATATACGCAGTTCTATGTACATTCGCAAATTTAATTTATCATGACCCCTTAAAATCATCCATAATTTTCCGCCCCAAAAAAATCCCACTACAATTTCTGCTTACAAAAATTTCCACGCTTTCAAATTACCCCAAAATTGTGGGAAAATACACAAATCTGGCAACCCTGTTTCTATCTACTGTTTCAAACACCACCGAACCCGAACCTGTTAGGCACTGTTCGGTCATCGACGGTGGCCGACGCGACGATGGGTATTTACTTTTACGGTCATCTACCCATCCTGTAGTATGTTCCGAACTATCTCTCGCGCTCACTCCAACTTGTACTATTTCTACATAAGGTTCTCTTTGTTACTTCAACCTTTTTTCCTCAAATGTTTTTTCTAATATAACGTTGAAATAACTATCTCATAAATCTGACCGATACATCACACCGAATTTTATCTAAATAGTTATGGGCATCGTTATTCCTGAGAGTTATCTTAACTTTTACTCAAACGTTAAAGTTAACTTCGGTCATCCATCACACGGTTGAATGTGGAAACTTGAAACTTTTACAGACTGTAGCTAATTATATGAACTATACATAATTTCACTTTTTACGTTAATTGTTTAGGCTCGAAACAATTAACTTGGGCCCGAAAGTGTTTGCGGAAGGACAGGCTTACGTTGCATTGCGCCGAGTGCGATCATTAGACGGCTTGCGCATCGAAGAACTGCATTTCGAGAAATTAACAGGGTCTACACCGTGCAATAGTAAAGCATTAGAAGGGATAGAAAGACTGCGAGAACTGTAATAGGCGTAAATAATGATTTTGATTTAAGAAATGTATGAAGAAATTACAGAAAATGTATAATGTATGTATCAAAATGCTGAAATAAATGCAAAAAATGTGTAAGTATATCATATACATCCATTTTCTAAACATGACGATATAGGTATTTTAATGTTTGTAAAGTGTAAGGCTAAAAAGTAAAAAATAAAAAAAATATGGAAATTTTTTTTAAGAAACGCTTTTTTTTAGTTACGAGTGACTAAAATTAAAAATATAAAAAATCAACTAAAAAGCAAAAAATGAAAAAAATTAAAACTCGAAGGATTATTCGAAAAAAAACTGTTAGACAATTAAATGTACAAAAATCTCACCCATTCGTTAAAAAATTGAAATAACTAACACATTCGTTAAAGAAAAGCTTGGGACAAAAACCGTTTATTCGATGAAGACGCTTTTCTTTAACGAATGTGTTAGATTTTTTCAATTTTTTAACGAATGTGTGAGATTTTTATATATTTACTCTGTCTAACAGTTTTTCTCGAATAATCCTTTGAGTTTGAATTTTTTTTATTTTTTGCTTTTTAGTTGATTTTTAATATTTTTAATTTTAGTCACTCGTAATTAAAAGAAGCGTTTCTTAAATATTTTTTTTCATATTTTTTTATTTGTTGGAAATTCTACACTCATGGAAATATATTATCGAATATTTTTTGTTTTCCTTATTAATAGAGCAACTCTAAAAAAAACCCACAACTATTTTTGCGTTTTTGTAATATTAGTGTTCATCCATAGGTCCATAATTTCTATGGCGAACCTGAGTAAAAAAATCTAAATAAAATATTATGTGATTACATTTCGTTCTCTAGTATTATTAAAACGTTTTTATATACTTGTCTTGGTCTTTGTAACTATGTCACTATATCCGCAAATTTTGTAATCCATTTTAAAAATAGTTCTATACTACCTTGGCACTTGAATTTTTTAGAATAGCTCAGAACTAGCTAACAATGCAATATTTAACTGCTACTATATGATATGGATAAATGGATTCATTTTAAGGTACGTTAATAGATCGTGGTGGCTCAGTGGTAGAGCATTAGACTGCAGATCGAGAGGTCCCGAGTTCGAACCCGGCTGTACGTATCTTTTTTAATTTTTTTTTAATAAATAATTATAAGTTAATATACTAAAAATTGATTATTATATGTAAATATTATATATTATGTATACCATTTCAAATATTTTCTTAAATTTATATGAATTTATAATATTGGGTCCTATAAATAATAATGAAAACGTTTTATTATAAAAAGTACTTTTTATAAAAGTGTAATTATTTTTATAGGTTATTGTAGTTTGAACATTATAGGGAATGAACGATTTTAACCGCTTTCTAAAACATATTACTACTAAAATATAAATAATACAAAATTTGCATAAACAGAAGCAATAATGGAAAATGTTGTACAACAAAGAAGCAGATTTCTGGCACGGACACACTAAGAGAACTTATATTTAAATTTTTCGTTCCATCTCTGACCCATTTTAAAAGAGAAAACCCTAATACTGTAAAATCTACAAAAGAAAATGGTATTGCAGGTGTTTCAAAATCATAAAAATTAAATATTAGCGATATGAGCATAAAATATAAATCCCATTTTGGTCGTGTAAGTATCTGAAAGTTGTAAATATTCATGTTGTACAGCGACTGCCGTTTTCTAAGGAAGCAAAAATTTTATATTCCATAGCCGAATACTCTCTACCTTAGTTTTCTCGTTTTATTCTGCTCGACATGGTGTTTTTAAAATAGATTCTCGTAAAACCAAGAATTCCGAGAAAACAAATTCTAATATCGTAAATGGATGATAAATCTGTTGGGAAAACTAAGTTAATAGATATTACAGGTTACAGCGTACGTTACTCAAAATTTTCTGTGTAAATTTTGAGATCGACGATCGAAAACAAATATTTGTCATTGAAATTTGGTTTTGTAGTGTTTTCAAAATACTTATTCTGAAGTCGAAAATGATTTATCATGTGAGTAGCTGAGATGCAAAACTCGCTCGTTACCAAAAATTAAAAATTTGAGATAGTTGTGGATTCTGACACGTATGGCTGCCCTTTATAATAGTCTCATCCCAAAGTTAAGCAAAACGTGCTCGTTTCTCTTAATTTTCACCATATAAAATAGGAGTTGGTAGCAAAACTAGTTCGTTCTATTTAAGAGTTGATTGTAAAACTAGCTCGTTGCATATTCTGCAGCAAAACTCGCCCGTACCTTGTTTTAACGAATCTAAACTAACATTTCATGCTTGTATTCGCTTTGTTGTAAACATTAAAAAACTACTTTTTAAATAAAAGTAATACAGTTTTTGTTTTGATTACTGTTTTTAATAGTGTTAATAGTAATGGATCCTAAACCAAAGAAAACAAGAATAGTTAAAGATAAGTGGAAGAGGAATATTGAGAAACGAAATAGGTAGGTTTATTTGAGGTTATGTTGAGATAAATAATTTTTGCTTCAATTATTAAAACAGTTTATTAATTTTATTTTTATTTATTCCAGGCATACAGCAAAAGGCTTCCCCTCATTACCAACATGCACTCATTCAAAAACATTTTATTGTCCAAAACTTAAACTCCAAGATGTACGTCGCTTCCACCAATCTTTTTATGAGACACCAAATAAGGTGGACCAAGATAATTTTATTTTAAAACATACGAAGCAACTAGCTCCAGCAAAGAATAGAAAACGAAAAAATTATGAAAGACTGGTTAACAATGTAGAGAGAAAAAGCTGTATATCCATAAAATATTTCGTGTTAACTCGGCTCGAAGGAATGGTACAGGTTTGCTCCAAAGCTTTTCTTACAATTTTGGGTATTTCTAAATACCGCGTTCAAAATATTGGCAAGAAGTATCTTTTAGAATATCAGTCTCCAAGAGAACGAAGGGGAGGTGACAAAAAAACTGAAAAATTTAAAGGTAAAAAAGAGGCTGTTTCAAATTTCTTAAAATCACTACAGTTTGTGGAGTCCCATTATACACGGGAGAAAAGCACCAGACACTATACGCCAAGTGATTGCACAGCAAAAAAACTCTGGAAACAGTACAACCAATCAGTGAATGACAACCTGCAGGTAAAGTATTGTTACTTCCTGTATATTTTCAACTATTATTTTAATATCAGTTTCAAGACTACAGCAACAGATGCTTGTTCACAATGCATTCGTCTGAGATGCCAAATAAAAACGATGCCTGCAGGACCCAGGAAGGTTGAAGTTATGGCTGAACATGCGGTTCATAAAATGAAGGCAAAAACTTTTTATTTTATGCTGAAAAAAGACGACGGGCCTTCTGTACTTAAACTTTCTTTTGATTGTCAAAAGAATCTTGTGTTGCCACGTGTTCCAGACCAGGCTGCCTATTATAGCAGGCAACTGTACCTCTACAATTTTACCATCTGTGAGGGAAATTCTACTAGTGTTCAAAATCCTGGTTCGGTGTATGCTTATACATGGTGTGAACACCAAAGATATAAAGGGTCTAATGAAATTGCTTCGATTTTATACTACCATCTTAGAAATAGGGGCCTTTCAGAAATAGAGGAAATAATGATTTTCTGCGATGGCTGCCCCGGCCAAAATAAAAACATTACTGTGATTGGCATGTTGTGCAAATTTTTATATGAAACATTAAGTTGCAAAAAAATTACTGTTACTTATCCTGTGGTTGGACACTCCTTTATTCCTCCCGATAGGGTATTCGGGAGGATTGAACAAAAAATTAGAAAAAAGGACACAATAATACAACCTAGTGAATATTGGAATTTGTTTTCCCAATTTAGCACAGTTAGAAAAGTTGGGACCCAGGTAGCCGTTCAAGACTGGAAAAGTGCAGTTGCTACAGTTGTAAAACCTCCAGGCCAACTCCACTTCAAATTTGCTGCTTCCAAAAGAATAATCATAGAAAAAACTAATCAAAACAATGTGACTGTGCAGGGTGAAATTAATTACAGATGCAATCTAGGTGTCCAGAAACCAATCTTAAAAAAGGGAAAGAAAAGTAATCAGATTATTCCAGCTCTACTTCCAAACAACGTCATGGTTGCAAAAGAAAAAATTAAAGATGTAGAAAAACTCCTTAACAATCATTTTGGTGAGAACTGGAGAACCTACGACAATTTGCAGTTCTATGTCCCCATTGTGGATAATAATTTTGAAGGAGTAGAAGAAAACAATGAGGAAGAGCACGACATTGAAATAATAGAGGAAGCTAATGGGCTCTCTATTTAACATTTTTTTTGGCCTTAATAATAATGAAATTATTAGCATTACGTTTTTTTAATAAATAATATTTTTTTGTACAAGTTCTATAAATAAAAAATATTTCAAAAACTGTCTACTTTACTATGTCCTATTTGGTTGGGTTTCAATTATTATGATGCATAACTTGTTTGTTCCTAGGTGGTTCGCAGCAAAAGTGTTTCAATGCAATGCTTCGTTGCAAAACTCGTTCGTTCTAACTTTTAATCTAATATTTTACTATTAAAATGCTGCTCCTGATTTTTTAATTCTTAATTTCTTTATCGAGACCAGGATAATGTTTCACAAGCAGAAGAATTCATTTTACTTAAGTTAATTAGTCAGACACAATAAGTTTTTTACATTTCCTGAAAAACTCGTTTAAGGGTAACGAGCGAGTTTTGCATCTCAGCTACTCATGTATTTGGTACATTCCATGTCAAATCACTCGGGCAAACATTTTTGGATCTCCGATTTGTCTGAAAATTGGTATATAGCTTCTGCGGGACGTAAAAATAAGATATTTAAGGTCAAAAAATCTTCTTCTTCTTTTTTTCTCAAAATGTTATTTTATGCGATTTTACAGTGATTTGGTGTTTATTTAAACACATTTGCATTTTATGTCGTAAAGTATCAATGAAAAACATAATATTTTAATCATAGAGTTAAATATTAGCATAGAGAGAGTGTCATTCAGAGCGAAGTGACGACACCATCTTTTTTATTTGGATTAGTGCTGTTTCACTCTTACGCATAGTAAAGCTGCTACAGTTGTCCTCCTCTTCCGTGCCTATATTCACACTGAATGTCATTATAGATTCTCGATACAATGTGTTAGAAGGAGATGCAGCAAACCAGTCCCTGAGATCTTGTCGTCAGGAAGCGCGGAAGGTAGGCTCCCTCTATGTTAATATATACCTCTATGATTTTAATAGAAAGGACTCAAAAATGTCATTATATGGCATTATAACAAGTTATTTTGAATCAAAACAAGTTTTTGATCAAATTTTATAGTGTAAAAAACGTTAAAATACCCTTTTTTACGTTTTCCTCCATTCCCAAAATACATCATCATCGATTTGGCTGAAAATTTGCCCACAGATAGCCAAAAGATAGGATTTTAAGTGGTTAGAAGGATTTGAATTATATTACAATACCAAAAAAGTTACATGCAGTAATATCAGACTCAAAAGTATATATTAGTGCAGTCGGGATAGCATTTGACCTTGAATGCCGAGCTGCCCAAAATTTTATTTTTCTGATCTTTAGGGAAGTCAATAGTAGCCTAAATTTAAAATCACGAATGAATTCCTCCGTTACGTTAGCCGCCATCTTGATTTTAAAGGAGAACCTGTTTTGCTCAATATCTCCGCCATTTTTAACTTTTCGACAAAAATGGTAGGAACTGAAATTGTTCCAAATAAATCGTATTTACAATTATTACAATTTCTTTTTAACAATTTTTGTCGTGAGGTCGATATTTTCGAGTTAATTGTACTTACAGTAGATGCCTATATTTTTTACTATAATATTGCATGTAACTTTTTTTGTATTGTAATATAATTCAAATCCTTCTCACCACTTAAAGTCCTATGTTTTGTCTATTTGTGGGCAAATTTTCAGCCAAATCGATTATAACGTATTTTGGGAATGGAGAAAAATGTAAAAAACGGTATTTTACCGTTTTCTACACTATAAAATTTGATCAAAAGTTAGTTTTTAATCAAAGTAACTTGTTATAATGCCATATAATGACATTTTTAAGTCCCTTCTATTAAAATATTATGTTTTCCATTGATACTTTACGATAGAAAATGCAAATTTGTATAAATAAACACCAAATCACTGTAAAATCGCATAAAATAACATTTTGAGAAAAAAAGAAGAAGAAGATTTTTTGACCTTAAATATCTTATTTTTACGTCCCGCAGAAGCTATATACCAATTTTCAGACAAATCGGAGGTCCAAAATTTTTTTTGTTCCAAAATTGAGTGATTTGAAATGGAATGACCCATTTTCATAATTTTTTTAAACGTTAAATACATAGGCCTGAGTCCTGCGTACCGAAAAACGTTGATTAATAGTAAGCTGAAAATTTGTTAACAGGTTAACAGTGTCTAGTCGGACACATTTTGATGTACGGGAACAGTGGAACAGGGGAAGTTTTAATTGTGAAACACTTTACAAATTTAAAACGTCAGATTATGAAAACGTCCCTTGTATTTTGTCGGACAGAACAACCAATTGATTTGTTACAATTTCATTAAACTCTCATGCAAAAATCAGACTGGTATTGCTAACCAACATGATTCCTGTCATTTGACATATTCTTCGTGTTCCACTCATTAAAATGCCCAGTGGGTGATAAACACCAGTCTGATTTTTGCATGACAGTTTAATGAAATGGTAACAAATCATGTTCAACCAACAACCAAATTCCACATTGAACATAACAAATAATTAAGAATAGAAACAGACTGTTTGACTTGTACACACTTCTATATAAATCAAAACAGGAACTGGTGTATGTTTTCATAGACTGATAGTGTGTAAATAAATAATATTTAATAATAATTAAAAGATTAAGAGCTATTTGACTAGTCAGCTGTTTTTGATACGGCTGGTTATTTCCACGTACATCTTTAGCTGGAGAACGGTTTCCGTAGCTGATATGTAAGTACATACCTATTACTACAAACTTTATAATGTTTTTTGATCACATAGCATCTTGTCAAGACTCCATCAACCCTTAACTATTTAAGGATTGATGATAGTATAATAAACTATATTAAATATATTATATTAAATTATATACCAAGCAATTCTCATCAGATTGGTCACTCCCAATGGCAAAATGTCTCAATATACAATGACATGCTATAGTAAAGACTATTAAGTTCAATAGGTACTACAGTCGAACCCGCTTATTGGAATAGTCTTTGTGCAAGGCAAAAATATTCTTATAACCGGGATATTCTAATAACCGATCATTGGTGGCTAGTCGAAATAAGTGTTACCGAATATACGTAATAATATTATTTACATACTATGCCAATGTGTAGTTTTACATACTATGCCAATATGTAGTTTTATTACATACTATGCCAATACGTATATCATATATGTACGTACATAATCAGTGTATGTAAATTGTTTTAGGTCTTTTTACGTCAATAATACAGTAGTGTAACTAGTACTTATCTATGTATGTGTTAAATACCAAATTACATTACATGTATGTGAATGAATACATTAGGTAGGTAATTAATATGAAATGTATGCAATATGTAGAATATGTAAATACATATTTTCTTATTAAAATGCATATATAACAAAATTACTTTTTTTTTCTTGAGAAATTATTGGTAATTATAGCTTTTTCGTTGTTAATCCGTGTGGTCATCCTTAATCCTTAATCCATTGGTTGAATAGAAGTTTTATTGGCGTCAAGAAATGGCGTTTGCGAAATTGGCGAAAATCAATTCTTGTTCTTTTCCCTTCTTTTCGAATTTAACAAAGCCATAATTCGCATCTTGTAAACAAGTAGCCTACTCTCTGAGTGAATTCTAAATAAACTGCTTCTAACAATTTTATAACAGGTTTACAGTGCCTTTGTGTAGACAAATAAAAATTATTTTATGACCCATGCATTTGTCGGCCATGCTAAAGATCGAATTGGTATTCGTAACAAAGTAATAAATATTTATTACCCTAATAATATCTAATCCAGCACTACCGGCCGATGACGACAAACCATAATACCAAACATAATTTAAATTTTTACTAATTGTAAAAAAAAATATTCTTTGACCTGCAAAATATGCTAATAAGCGGTATTATCTAGTTAGATCCTATTCCAATAAACAGATAAATTTATTAAGGAGTAAATGGAAATGTTTCGGGAACTTGAATTTATATTCCATAAACCGGGATATTCCTATAACAGGGATTCTAATAAGCGGGTTCGACTGTATCACAGATTAACCCAACAGTGGTACTATACAGTTATTTGGCTTTATTGTATGTAATTAAAACCAAGACATAGTTGTTTTTTATGTTTTTTATATATGTATAATATGTATATGTACAGGTTTGTCTCTTTTTGTGATTTTAGCTTGCAGTTTGTATTGTGAAGACTTTTTGTACTGGGCCTGAAGATGAGTCATAAATTGTAAGACTCGAAACCGGTTACCCCATGATCATGTAACAACTAATAAATTACAAAAAGATTGTGAGTATTGACTCAATTCCTATATCCAATTGTATAAAGGACTCGCATTGGCAACCCTTTCATCATATTTGGTAACAAATCAATTGGAAGTTCTGTCCGACAAAAAATACATGGAACGTTTTCGTAATCTGACGTTCCAAATTTTTAACCTGTTCCACAATTAAAACTTCCCCTGTTCCAGTGTTCCCGTATATCAAAGTTTTTCCGATTAGACACCGTTAAGCTATTAACAAATTTTCAGGTCAACGGTTACAAGTGACTAAATGCTACAAATAAAAACCAGAGTTGGAACAATGTCTGGTTATAAAAGAAGCTAAAAAGATACATAAGATCAAGCCAATATTGAACAACATACATAAATAGTTATTAAGACAGCAGACAAATACATATTATTATGCACGTTAGGGTGGGCCGAAAAAATTATTTGTTTAGTTTTAATACACAATACCCCCAAAAAGATGCCTTTTGGTAAGTATAATCACTGTATTTTTTTTAGGATTTTTAAAAAAACATCTTCAGCCCTCTACCACCCCTAAAGTGAACCCTAAATCAAAATTATTTAATTTAATTAGCAATACCTGTAAAAAGTTTCAATTATATGCAAAGAGTTCATGTTATTTTTTTTATACATTTAGAATAAGATATTCTACCCTCTACCAACAGATAATGATCTTGAATCAAAAATAAAAATAATAAATTCACAATTATTTCTGAAAAATTGTGTGTAAATATGGGAAACTACTGCACATTTTATAGGGTGTTGGGAAATAAAACAAAATTTGAACTGAACTAAAAGTTTATTGGAAACCGAAAACAAACAAAAATATAAATATCCTATTTTTAAACACACTAAAATGCGAAATAAAAATCAATAGAAAAATGCGTTCATTCAATTTTAAATTGTGCTTTGTTATCGTAAGTTACAAGAAAGTCTTTTGATTTTATTTTAGATCGAATAAATCCGTCTCTGCGTTCTGGCCCTGTAACTAGCAAAGATGATTCCGAAACCAATTTCACACATCTCTCCACAGCTTGCGTGTGGCATGGATATTTTGGAAAGTCAAAGTCTGCAATTATAGAGCTATCAATTAACTGTTTCAGCTCATCATCTGGTATGTCAGCTAACATTGGTGGGGCCGTTACTTCACATTCACTCCAGTTTATTAACTCAAAATACTCCGCAGCATTAAAGTTTATTTCTGGTATTTTAAACTGCCTTATTCCGACTTTTTTCTCTTTTCTGGCTTTAATAATTCTCCGTAAAGCTAATTCTCGTACCCATTGACGATTATCTGTTAACATACATAAGAGAAGATTCTCCGGATGAATATAATAGGAGTTTCGTTGGATAACTGCATCTATAATATTTTTAAGATCATCTCTTAAATATCTTGATAGTGTAATGGATTTGAAAACATGCAAACTGGCTTGTGTGCAACTTGGATTAAGCTTTATAAAAAACCACATTGGTGCATAGACTTTAATTATAAATTGAACAAGATCTTTCAATCTTGATGTAGGATGTTCGGTTCCAACGTAGAGGCGGAGAACTCTATTTGCCATTGTCAGCCATCTGGAATGAGCTAACTTTCCAGGGCTACGATTTGCTAAATTTTCATAGACGTTGCCATTTGATATTGCTTGGCATATGTCGTACAGATATGACTGGTCTGAGCTTAATTCTTTAGATGGTATTGTTAGTTCTGGGAGATCACTTTCAATTATTTCAAAATCTACGATTGGAAGGTGTTCGCATTTTTCCAATAATTTCCCGATCACTCCAGAGAATTGACGAGGTCCAGTAGTAGCTCCATCCAAACGTTGAAATAAATGTCTCAATGGCAACTCATTAGCATGTAAGGCACACACAAACCATTGCAAAGGTCGCTTAAGTTCATTTTCGATATATGTTATAACTCCATTTTTATGTCCAGTATTCACTATGGTTCCGTCACAACCAATCGCCACTAAATTATCCAAACAGAAGTTATTTGAAATGAGAAAGTCTATTATTGCCTTTCCAATTGACTTGGCTGAGCCTGCAGATGGGGTAACGTGCCCCAAATAAACAGAATTCGGTTCTTCTATCAATGACACATGTTCTTCTGCAATAGTTCTTTTATGATATCTCTCACCTTTCTTTTCCTGCACTAAGGTTTTGTCCTTCCTGCCATCAAAGTAAATACTCTTAATGGGTTTATTTGTAGACTGAAACTCATTACTAAGGATATTTCTGTTCTTTTGACGAGCTCTTCTAACTTTATTTTTATCGATTACTTTTGAGGTATCACTATCGCAAATAATTCCCACATCTTTTAATACAGCTGTGGCAACAGCAGCTGCTGACCTGTCAGAAATTCCATATTTGTCACATATGGTACCTAATGTGGGCAACTTTATCCTCATTTGACTACAGGATGGTTTCGACGGTAAATCAATATTTGCAACACTAGGTGAGGCTTCAGATGAAGAAGAATTGTCAGAGTCTGTTGATAACCTAGTGACCTCAGTAGAACAGCTGGGCATAGAAATATTGTGAAATTCAGATTTGAATTTTTGTACTCGTTCTGTTTCTTTTGTTTGTCTCTCCGTCCTTACATTCAACTTTTTAGTTGTTTCACGATCAACAGTTCCTATAGCCATATCTCTAGTGGACCGTTGATCCAAAAGAAATTCCTGTTCCTGCTTTGGTACTTTTCTTGATTTATCACACTTGCATGCAGAAAAATCACACTTACAGGCAGCAATGTCGAACAACTTATCCCTTGTTTCCTCTTTGAAGCTGGTAATCTTTAACTCATATTGAACATTTCTTTTGCTTTTTGGATATCTGATAAGGTTTAAATATTTATTATGATATTTACGTAATAATTGCATGATGCGGTCCTTTGACACGGTTGGAATTGACGCTGATTCCCATATACTTTTGATTTTTGGCACAAGCACTTCACAAACTTCATTAAAACTTGGTTCCTTTCCAAAATATTTAGTAAACTTCAGTTCATAACGAATAAACAAATAACATCGAAGCACATGTTCTATCGTTGGTAAAACATGACAGTTTAAGTCGACTGGGTTACCGAAAATTGGACATTCTACTTTACTTCTTGTAATATTTAATTTTAAAGCAGCCATATTTATGGTCGTGCTAGGTATTCACGCAAATACAACAAACACAATCTATTCGTCTTGGCTTTCAACAAATAAACAATAAACATGCGTTTCACCCGAAAGCTTATTTCGCACTAAGAAGATAAGCGACGACAAGTACCATAACTCTCGACGATCCATCTCAGCCGGGACTGTTCGATTGTATCCGAGGCTTCACGACCAAGACCATCAGTATTAAATACTTTTATATTATATTATTATACTTTTTATGCTTTAAAGTTATACGGAGTTAATTTTACATTTTGTGTTTGGAAAAAGTTGGAAAATTGAGATTTTATTTTAGTTAGAGGGTGGTAGAGGGCTGATAAAATCATTTTAAAATAATAAGAAAAAAACAAAAGATTTATACACGGTAAAAGACAAACTTTGAGCGGTATTGTGTTCCTAATTTATTTATTTATTTTTCAAGGTCACTTAAGGGCTGGTAGAGGGCTGAAGACATTTTTTCAAAATAAAACAAAAAATCACAAGTATTTTTTACACATATACGCATCTTTTTACGGGTATTGCGTTCCTGTTTGATTCGTTTTTTTTCTGAAGTCCAGTTTCGGCCCACCCTAATGCACGTACACATAACGGCAGCAACAAACGCCCTCAAGTCTACAAGCAGATGCAAATGTATGAAGTCTCTAATTATGCAATGATAACGTGTTGTACTTACATTCCGCCCACACGTTGCAGCGGAATATAAGATGCTCTGCATACTTTAGAGAGCGAAACCGGTCGTCGGAAGTTACAATAAATGATTGAGAGTACGTTTGTCTTTTACTTCATTCAATTTCATTTTACTATTTCAAACTAATCTATCAAATTTCTTTCACATTCCAAAATTTTTTTAATATTTTTTACAAACAAACAAACTCTGATTGTTTTTCACCCTTTTAACAAAATGAGATAGCTTCCACATCGCATACAGCCTCAATTAAATTAGTCAAGTGCTGGTGCAATTGCATTTGCATTCATTTAGATGCACTTAGTAATCGGATGCCGCCACGACGAAATTAAAAATGGTGTCTGCCCGCTGAGTTTACGCCATTTCCGCCACTTCCGTCTCCGCATGGCAGGAAGTAGTGACGAAAACAGGGAAGGATTCTGTGTTTTTCAATAAAAGCCGTATCAAAGTTTGTATTTGTTATTATTTATTAAAAAAAGAACAAGAAACAAGTGCAAGAAATGATACTCTTTTTACACAGTAAGGGGGCAGTAAGAGAACGGGCTATATGGTGGAGGTGTTATTTCTTATGGGAAAAGGTGAAAAATATCTCAGATTCATTCTGGTTATTTTTTGAGCTTTTTACGATGACAGTAAAAGGTATCGAAACGGGAGGGGATAGCAAATGCAAAGACATAAAAAAAATTTAACAAATAGGCATTGTCAACAGGGCACTCTTTAGTATCTACGTTATTATTGGTCCGATTCCTACGTTTGAGGCGTTAAATAGAAGAGGAGGGGATATCGGATACGTAGAGACAAAAAACAATCATAAAGGCATTACTAAAAGGACACTATATCGTTGCTATTGGTCCGATCATGCCATGGTCCGTACAAGACGTCAAATGAAAGGGGACTGGACACCGAGGTTATCATAAAAAAAACAAACATAACAACATAGCCAAAACAGCCATCGTCTCTTCGCTGTTATTGGTCTACATCAGATTATCATGCACAATTTATTTTTATTTACCGTATGGATACACCAGACTCAGAAAGCCGTAATACGATTAGACCAACAAAAAATTAAAGAGATCCCTAGTAGAAGACGAGTACAACAAGGATGCGTACTATCCCTTCTACTTTGTAATATATTGTCAGTAAGAACAAAATTGAAGACTAAACGATCTACGTTAAAGGAAAAGCTTTAGAGAAAGTAACAAGATACAATTACTTGACATAATTGACACAAAAAGAATAATGTATGCAATATATTTAATTCAAGATAGAGTTTACTGCTGTCAGAAAACAGGAAAAATGTTTATTTGACAAATAAATATTGTTTTTCGCTTAAATTCAATGTTAAAACTACCACCGATCTGCCTGTTTTCAGTTTGAACATTTTATTTGTCAAATAATTTTTTTTTGTTTTCTGACAGTAGTAAAATACATTTTGAATTAAATTAATTACATACATTCTTCTTTTTGTGTCAATTAATTTCATAAAGAAAATTGTTTTTGGACACCCTGTATAATTAATTATGTTAATGGGGTAAAAGACAGACGTACCTACTCGCAATCATTTATTGTTAACTTCCGACGACCGGTTTTGCTCTCTTAGTAATGCCACTACAAGGGTTTCTTTCATACTAGCGGCATCATTTAATTTACTTGTAACCGTAGACCTGAAGATGCTCTGCATATTATAGAGAGCGAAACCGGTCGTCGGAAGTTAACAATAATTGCTTGCGAGTACGTCTGTCTTTTACTTTATTCAAAATGAACTCGCATATCGTCGGTGATGTGACAATACTTACCTCCTATCTGCTTTTTCATGAATTTTGTAAGCGAGATTTCAAACTACTTTTATGGTCATCTCCTGTTTTCATATGATATTTTTTGACTTGTTTTGTAGTAAACTCAACATACATATTTATTTACTACAAAACAAGTCAAAACTTACATAATATGAAAACAGTAGGTGATCCTAAAAAAAGTTTGAAATCTCTCTTACAAAATTCATGAAAAAGCAGATAGGAGGTAGGTATTGTCACATCACCGACGATAATCAACCCATTCAACATCTGAAGTATGTTAATGTTTATACATATTACTATGTTTTAAAGAATTTCAGTTTAAAAGAGAAATATAATGCGAAACCTATTAAATCGATTTTAATGAAATTTGGTGACCTATTTTATCATATCATAGAACTTTTCTAGGCGAACCATGAAGGTCCTAGGTGCAATTTAAGTGGTTGAAAAACATTCAATACCAAAAGGCTTTTCCCCCACTTTTTTGTATTTATTGCTATTTTGCAGCAAGGGTGATACATTGAAACATTTTTAGCCAATCGTATCTTATAGATAATATTATTACTGCTATTGTATTTCACTGTGACTTTGCTCCAAAATGAATCATTTTAAAGTCATAAGCAAGGAAAGTAGGAAAAAACAAATGTTTTTAATAATTTTTAAACATTTTGAATTTTTTATTAATATTCCAGACCTATTTGAGAGGAAGGATAAGATTATTATTATTAAAGATATCACACAACTTTTTCTGTAACAATCAGAATGCCACCGTTCACATATTCACATCCACCAAAAAAATGAACACAGCCTTACAATTTTAATTACTATAACATGCATTTAGCCTTTCCTTATTTCGATTTTGTGTTCTTAACGATTCTTACTCGTTGTTTAAAAAGAAAAACCATGTAGCCAACACCTGAGAGACGAGACAGGTGTTCCAAACAATAATCTTCTTATTCTCAAAGTCCCAAATCTTATTTAGTTTTCAGAAAGCAAAATCTAATAAAAATCCACATTGTTTTTGTTCGCGGCCGCCCGCCCGGACCTTGTTTTTCTCGATTACTAAAAGCTCTCGCAAACAAATAAGACAAACAGAAAAAATACAACAAGAACAACAAAAACAAAAAACAAGCGCTAAAGCAATTCTTCTAATTGCTGGCGGGTAATATTCTTTGCGCGATTTTCCCTACAGGCTGCTTAGGCTAGAGATGCAGGGAGCAAATGGCTCAAAAAAATTTCAATTATCATCTCTTTTAGGTGGTGATTTATTGTTTTTTTATGTCATACTAGCTCATTATTGTGTTTATGATGGGTCATAATGTGGCCCGTACAGGCATAAAGACAAAAAAAATTTGATAACTTCTTAAAATTTTGATAACATTTAATATTAAAGTTACGATATGTCAGTGGGGACGTGTGACTTTTTCTAAAGTGTTACCAAAACCAGATGTAAAAAAATCTTCTTTAAAAAAATTATTTTGAACCTCCCAAATATAAGTTTTTGTATTCAATCCTGTGCACGGTTCCCGTGAAGGGGGGTTATCGTGGGAGGTCTTGTCACTGGAAATTTTCCGGCGTCAACTTATTTCTTAATGATTCTTTAGCCAAAATTCACTGAGAGCGAAATCGCAGCACGTTCTTTTTTTAACTAAGCGCGAAATGCATTTTTTCTGCACAAAGCTCTACTATTCCGTAAGTATTTTACATCGTTTGAAATTCATATTGTATTTCCAATATTTTTTTCTTTCCCAATCTATCAGAAGTAGTTTTGGGGACATTAATACATTAGCTTGAATTTTTTTCAGATTTTTCTGACTGCTCCAAGACCACTTTTTGAGGCTTGGAAAATGATTTTTTCACTTTCTTGGCACTTTTAAACGCTTTTGAGGTGTGTAAGTATATAAATATACTTGATTAAATTGAATGATATTATTAGTATATATATAAACACAAAATACAAGCTTAAATTAGGCGCCAATTTGAAAAATAAACTAATATACACTCACGGACAAAAATTTTGCATATTTTGAAATTAACGTGTGAAATAAAAAAAAATTGTACTGCCCTCAGTGTCATAGAAATAGGATTTCTTTTCAGAATCCGATGTTTTAATGTTTCATATAAATGGTATAATCGGATTTAAATTTAATGTGGGCTATATGGTGGCCAATATAATTTTTAAATTGAATCTCATCAAGGTAAGTATTCACTATTCTACCGACATTAAGACCTGCGTCATGGTACACGAATTTGTTATAGAATATAGCTGGTAAATGGCAAAACATGATCTTCTAAAATGTTTTAATGTACATATCAGCTGTCATTCACCCAATCACCTCCACAAGTTCAGTATCTCCTTACCAAGAAATACCACTCCATAGCACTATGCCGCCACCACAAAAATTAACCCTCTGTATGTGGTTACATCTGGCATACCGTTCACCATATGGAAACAAGATTTACAAGACTTCGTCTACAGAAGAGTTGGCGAACAGTATGTCAGTTGTAACTTCATACAGAACGTTAGTTTTGGTGCTGGCGACATAGTGCTATGGAGCGGTATTGCTTTGAAAGAACATACCGAACACGTGAAGGTAATTAGGCGAATGCCAATTGATATGTACATTGATAACATTTTAGAAGATCATGTTTTGCCATTTGAAAGCCATATTGGATATGACATATTGGTGCTAATGCACTTCTTGTCGTTAGCATAGTGAATACTTATCTTGAAGAGATTCAATTTAAAAATTATATTGGCCAGTATATAGCCCAGATCAGATTTAAATCCGATTATAGTATTTATGTGATACTTTAAAAAATGGCATTCGGAAAATAAATCCTATTCCTATGATACAGGAGGGCTAAGGATAGCAGCACAAAAAATTTCATTCCACATGCATATGCAATATTTTTGTCCGAGAGTATATAAGTGAGATATGTATTTTTGTACTATAGATGTTACAGGTAGAAATTCGACAACATACATAATTATATTATATTATTTATTTATTATATAAATAAATATGCAGATATATGTTGACCGCAAAATATTAACAATTATTAAAGATATTAGATGTATAATAAATTGGCAAAGTATTACAACATTTTTTGTACTGAAAAAGAAAACATTTTTTTTAAATAATAATATTACTATGACATTATAATGCCATTTTAAATATGCGTTCCATTATACCTTTGTACGGCACTAATTTTTTGTCGAATTCGGCATGGTTATTGAATTTCTACCTGTAACACCTGTAATGCAAAAATACATACCTCTCTTATAGTTAATTTTTTAAATTGGCGCATAATTTAAGCTTGTATTTTGTCTTTATATAAATATACTAATAATATCATTAAATTGAATAAAGTATATTTATATATTCACACCCGGACAAAGAGCGTTTAAGACTTAAAAGCGTTTAAAACTGTTAAAAAAGTGAAAAAATCATTTTCAAAGCCTCAAAAAGTGGTCTTAGAGTAGTCAGAAAAATCTGAAAAAATTCAGGCTAATGTATTAATGTCACCAAAACTACTTCTGAGAGATTTTGAAAGAAAAAAAATATTGGTAATACAATATGAATTTCAAACGATGTAAAATACTTACGGAAAAGTAGAGCTTTTGTGCAGAAATAGTATATTGTGCAACAAGTGCAGAAAGGTACTAATTTCTCACGAGTTTGAAAAGTTGCGGTACGAGCGCAAGTGAGTGCCGCAATTCAAACGAGTGAGAAATTACCTTTCTGCACGTGTTCCACACTATACTTTTTCTACAAGCACAGTTTTTCCTAAAAATAAAAATCACAATTTCCAAACGACGATTAATTATAATAGGTACCTATGTGATAAATTTTAAACTGTATTTAATTAATACCTACTAATCAATTTAAATTCCTTATACCTAAATAAATTGCACAGAAATCAGTTAAAAAATGAATGCACTGCCTTAATTTGTTTAAATTTAAACAATTATTACACATTATTGACATTATATTTATGCAGTCACGGATTTACACAAAACCTACTTCATTCTCTTACACAGGTTGCTAAATCCTTATTGGTTATTTGATAATTATAAAATGTTTAATAAGAATAAAACTGTAAAATAAAACAGTTGTAACATCCATAATTTAGTTTCTATGCTATAGTTAAATATAGTAATTGTCTTATAGGTTATACATTTGTCTAAAATTTAACCACGGATGTAAACAGATAACGTTACTCAGAATGCGGTAGTCCACGGATGTAAACAGAATATAACGTTACTCAGAATGAGGTAGTCAACTGTGCAGAAAAGAACTTTGCGGCACAGAAACGTCACTTTGCGGCACAGAAACGTCATTTTGCTGCACACTAATGTCAAATATCTTATACTGTGAGAAAATATCAAGTTTGCTAACATAAAACCGTGCAGAAAAGTGCACTTTGAATAGTGGTTGTAGAAAAAAATGCATTTCGCGCTTAGTTAAAAAAAGAACGTGCTGCGATTTCGCTCTCAGTGAATTTTGGCTAAAGAATCATTAAGAAATAAGTTGACGCCGGAAAATTCCCAGTGACAAGACCTCCCACGATAACCCCCCTTCCCGGGAACCGTGTGTGGGATAAAATTAAACACATCACTATTCCCAAAATGTAATAGGTATAACAATAAATAATAAACAAACTACAGATATTATTCTACCATTACCATAAAATTAACATAAAAAAAATGAACAAGTAGGAAAAGAACATATTTTGAAAACTATTGTTTATATTTTAAGTCTTCAATTTTCAATAATTATTTCATTCTTCTATTTCTTCAAAATTATATATAAAAAAATATACAAGGAGAATGACTTTTCAAGTAGTTAATCAATTACGCAATACGCAGGGACACTCTTCCATGTTTAAATGCACGCACACTCTAATCTGTAATAGGTACTAAACCAACGTTACCAATCCAAAAAATGGTTACAATACTGATATACACAGCGTGCCCACGCGCCGTCTCTAGAGCCGTCGCTCCTTCAAAATTTTCAGAAACGAGCTAGTCCCGAGTGATAGCGAGATTCCTCCTGCGTTACCACTGCCAAATGTGGTAACAACGTATAATAACGTGCAACGGATTCACATAATCTCGCCAATATTTTCGTGCGTCTAGTTGGCTATTTACTGAATTAGGTACTATTAACAGATATTTCTGTTGGTAAAAAATATAAATGGAATTATTTCATAGTAGTCTTAAAATATTTATTTGCAAGATTTTTAAATGTTACCAATGGTAACAGTGGTTACATGGATGCTTCGCCAGTGCGAAATATGAAGTTAAACTATTATAACTACATAACATTATTTAGTGATACAATTCACGAAAAGCTCACAATTCTGGTAAGATCCGGTGATAGATAGATTACCAGCAAGTTGATTCATGTTTCATTGTCTGCGTATCAAGTTTATTCACGTTTCCTTGTCTGCGTATCAAGTTTTAATAAGGAAAATTAAGATCCAGAAGGTATGACTGCCAGAATCCCTGAAAACTCATTTTTTGAAGATATACTACCCTCAATATAGATATACTACCCTCAAGCAGGTTTTAGAGCACGATATGGCACGAATGATAATTTACAAGTAATTATGAACTTATTAGAAAAGAGTGTTGAATATAACAAGCCATTAGTCCTGATATTTGTTGACTACGAAAAAGCTTTTGACACCATAAGTCATCAAAAAATGCTAAAATGAGTGTCGTATAGATCATCGCTATATAAACATGATTAAACACATCTATCAAAATGCGACAGCAAGCGTGAAACTGGCAGATAAAAAGACCAACGCATTTAAAATAAAACGGGGAGTGCGACAGGGAGACACAATTTCGCCAAAGTTGTTAACAATATTATTAGAGCATATGTTTAATAACGCAAATCTGAGTGAAAAGGAAATATCAACGGAGCAATACTTAGTCATTTGAGATTCGCTGACGATATTGTTCTTTTTGCTGACAGCATCAATGATACAGTATCGCAACTGGAGAAACTATACCTAGCCTCCTTACAAGTTGGATTAAAAATCAACCATATAAAAACACAAATCATGACAAATCTTGTGTTAAGCGAAAATATTTCAGTAAATGGCATGTCTATTGAAGAAACCACCTCTTATAAGTACTTAGGACATGAGATACGCACAGGAAGAGATAATCAAACGTGCGAACTAAGCCGCCGCATAGGACTCACTTGGGTGGCATTCGGTAAGCTGAGCTATGTCCTAAAGTCAGAACTGCCTATGTGTCTCAAAAGAAAAGTCTTCGATCAGTGTGTGTTGCCAATACGTACCTATGGTGCAGAAACTTTAACAATAACCAAGAAAGTAAGAAATAAAATTTGTCTTACCCAAAGAGCCATGGAACGCTCAATGTTAGGCATTTCTCGTCGGGATCGAATTACGAACAGGGAGATAAGACGGAGAACAGGAGTGACGGATCCCATACAAAGAATTAATTATGATCCTATAGTGTAACTGGGCTGGACACATAGCTAGAATGTCGGACAACAGATGGACACAGCAAATAATATACCTACTGGAGACCAAGACAAGAAGAATATTGAAATAGAGGTCGTCCGCCAACCAGATGGTCTGATGAAATAAAACGGATCGACAAATTGGATGCCAACAACACAAAACAGAAATACATGGAAAAGACTGAGGGAGACCAATACAAGTGGATAGATCCGGGTTGAATGATGATGAAGATGACTACCCTCAATATATCTTTCAGCAACTGACGTACTCTTCCTTCCACCAGGCCGCTTCAATGTTGTCATACTGCCTCCAGCGTCTGCCAGAAGAGTTGCCGATATTCGACTCAGACAGTGGTGACCTGTATACTTGTCTTTTTCTTCCTTAAGTTTCCTCTCCTATCGGAGGTTGGATATCATAATGGCTATGGTCACTTTGTTGGTTGCTGCTCTGAATAGTTGTAATGAACTACAGTTAAACCATTCTCTAAGGTTCCTCAGCCAGGAGATGCGTCTTCTTCCTATGCTTCTTCTTCCTTGGATCCTTCCTTGCATAATAATTGTCAGCAACTCATATTTTTCTACTCTGGTAATGTGACCCAAATATTCCAGTTTTCTAGTTTTTATACTTTTCATAATTTCTAACTCCTTATTTAAACGTCGTAGCACTTCAACATTGGTAATCCTTTGAACTCACTGAATTTTCAATATTCTTCTGTAACACCACATTTCGAACACTTCTATTCTTCTTATGTGTTGTCTCTTCAATGTCCAAGTCTGAAGGTCTTTGTTTGTAAGCAGTGTCTTCATTTTTATAAATGCTTACCTTGCAGTTTCAATTCGGACTTTAATTTCTTTGCTTTAATCATTTTTGTCATCAATCCTGGTTCCCAGATATTTGTATGTCTTAACTTTTTCTATTTGGGTTTACTCTAACATTAACCTTTCATTTCCATGTTCTGTTTTTGAGACAATCATAGGTTTAGTTTTTTCTTGTTTATTTTTAGTCCGTATCGAATGCAATAATCGTTAATTCTATTTAGCAATTCTTGTAGCGATTCCAGGGTGTCTGCCATTATAACGGTGTCATCGGCGAATCTTATTATTTAGACAAAACACAACCCTGTCTTACTCCTCTCTTTATATCAATATTCTCGGATTCTTGTTCTTCTATCTTTATATTGGCCTTTTGATTCCAACACAGATTGATGATAATTCGTAAATCTCGTCTGTCTATATCTCTGTTTTTCAATAATTCTATTAGTTTTTCATGTCGGGCCCTGTCGAACGCTTTTTCGAAGTCGATGAAACAGGAATAAATAACCAGGTTCATATCTAGGCATCTTTGAGGCAGGACATTAAACGCAAACAATGCCTCTCTTGTTCCAAGTCCTTTGCGGAACCCAAATTGGGTATCATCCATATTATATTCTAGCTAGTATGCTTGTCAGGATCGCTCAAATTCAAATATTTTGCAATGATCTTCTTCTTCTTCTTCTTCTTTTTGTGTAGACATGACTGTCTGTTTTTTCAATGTGCCTCCAGTAAGTTGTCGTTCCATCGTTTTCGTGGTCTTCCCACTGATCGTCTTCCTATTGGGGACCATCTCTCATTCTTCTTACTACTATATTTGTTGGCATGCGGCTTATGTAGTCATTCCATTCTAATATTCTGTTTTTTACCCAGTTATTAACGTTATCCACTTTCCAAATTCTACGCTACTGGCGAAATTGCTATTTTAGTTCAATTTTTGGATTCTCCAATACTTTCTATAAAAATAAAATGCTCTTCATTCGTAACGATAAAGTCATTAGTTTTCGAGATCTTTGAAGTTAAAAATGAAACAACACGGTTATTTTGATCAGTGTATTGTGTCGCTTCATTTTTAATTTCAAATATCTACAAAAGTAATCATTTTATCGTTATTAATGAAGAGTATATTATTTACATAAAAAGTATTGCAAAATCAAAAAATTACACTAAAATAGCAATTTCGTCAGTGGTGTAGAATTTGGGAAGGATCAACCAGCCACTCTCCCCTGTCGTACGCCTCTGCTAGTAGCTAGAAACGTTTATTTATCTTAATTTAGTAGGGTGTATAGTACCTACACTTTCTGCCAAGTATGATAAGGATACGCCAAATAGTTTTAAAATACTGGGTACAAATAGTTTTTAAATGTTAATCATATGAATCATATCATAAATTAATCAAAATAACTGTGCCGTTTCATATTTAACTTCAAATATCTCGAAAACTAATGACTTTATCGTTACCAATGAAGAGTATATTATTTACGTAGAAAGTATTGGAGAATCTGAAAATGGCACTAAAATAGTAATTCCTCCAGTGGCGTAGAATTTGAGAAGGGTCAATCATTCACCATCCCTTGTCGTGTGCCTCTGGTAGTAGCTAGAAACGTTTGTTTAACATAATTTAGTAGGGTGTCTACTAGTCGTACTTTCTGTTAAGTATAAAAATGATACGTCGAATAGTTTTAAAATGCTGAGCAAAAATAGTTTTTAAAATTTTAGATAAAACACCCTGTAACTCAGTAAGGAACCACATTTTATTTAAGTGTTTTAGGTTAAATTTTCGTATTTTGTGCTAAGGTTTGTCCAGTTACTATATGGACAATATATTAATGAAACACCCTATATATAGTTTTCACAATGCAAGCTCATTACTTCGCACTCACTTTTCCATGGCTTTAAATTTTTCTTTAAAAATATTTTGAATACAGTGATAAAAAATATTTTAAATTCTACAAGAAAATACCTTGAAACCCGTATTAAAACATTAAATTAAAATGCTTTTTTTCTCCGGGCAATAATAAACATCTGTGGCGCTACTGAAAATGCATTAACAGACTGTCTAAAAGATATTAACAAACCCCAAAATAGCTATCGACTGCTTTTAATTATTATTAGACAACTAAAAAACAGTCGTTCAGTGACCTCTAATTGGCCCTAAAAGTACACACGGAACATTTATGGAACATTTAGGTATTTTGACACCAAATATTAGTTTTATCCATTAATTTAAAACGCATAACGTACACGAAATATTTATACCATTAATCTATTTTTGCTTGTCAGAATTTTCATAGAATAATAAGAAGCATGTAATTAGTAGTTAATAATTTATAGATTGGACGAATCATCATAAAACCTTTTCATTTCTGGTGAAAGAGTTGCAGTGCTTCTCCTAGAGCTTTTTTTTATTAGTTTTTTTTGCAATAAATATCTCAGCATTTCTATTATAACACTATTATAACATATATTTCTATTATAATCAGGGCCGCGCCGTCCACGTGTGCAATGTGTGCGGCACACACAGGCGCCAGCAATTTAGGGGCGCTGCTAGAGTTGTTACAAAAATTTTACGCGGGTCAAAACAACACTTACCCATTTACCGTCCTTGCCACCCTGTATATCTCCGTTTCAAAAGTAGGCATATTAAGTATTGATTTACAATCTGCATAAACAAGAAAAATCCTGTAAAGACATGCAGTCAAAAAATGTTTAGCAGATCAAATATATTAACATTTACATTCATCTGCTCAGTCCACATATTATGGTAAGAAGTTCTGATGAAAGTTTTAATTTCGTTAGCAAAATTTTACAACAAAAACGATAAATATGCAGGTGGCCTTAAATGCTTTACAAGAATTAAAACAATTCTTGCTCGAATTTCGGACAGACAGCAAATTTAATGATATTATTACTACAGCAAATGAAACTGAAGAAAAACTGGATGTGGAGCCCAGTTTTCAACCAGCCACACAGTTACGGCGTCGGAATAAAAGCAGACAGTTCGATTAGGAACATAAAGACAAAAAGACATACAAAGTTAATTTCTTTTATTGTGTTCTTGACTAAGCATTAATTTCAGTAAATAAAATAAAAATTTGAAAACTATAAAATTTTATTATAATTGAACGACAGTACAGAAAACTCACGATTAAAATTTGTTGTGTACAAATTTGTAAAAAATTTAGATTTGATCATGTATGTAGATATAGAGGGAGACGATTTGTTCGAAGAAATTATACATCTTCAGTTAAAAGAATTAAATAATGATGTTAGCAAAATTTTAAAATTTATATTTTTATACTGCAGTTTGCCCAAATTTATCAATAGCTCTTAGAGCTATAGAGCTGAAACTTAAAAAAATATTTAGATGGACCATCAGTTAAGAGTTGGTGACGTTGACAAATTTATCTATAGTCTCTATAGAGTCGTCAGTATTAGGTGAAATTGATATTCACCATATTACCTATAATATAAAGATTTTTCGAACTCAAGACGCGAAAAGTGAATTTTTTATAGAATATCTACTTCATGTTGAATAGAAAATGGTTGAATGCTCGAATATATGAATTATTTTATGGAAATTAAAGGCAGATATCGAGCAATGAATTTATTAAATCTTGCTTAAGTATACTTTCACTCCTAGAGCATCATAAGGGGCGTCCTGTCAAATTAGGAAGATATCAACTATTTATAATGAGAAATAAGCCACAATTTACCAAAAAAACCTTTTTTTGGTAAATTGTGGCTTATTTCCCATTATAAATAGTTGATTATAAAAATGCCACAAGGAAATAGCTTCAGAACAACATTAGGAAGATATCCTTGTAATTTAACTATTTATAATGGGAAATAAGCCACAATATTGCTAAAAAATGATTTTATTAACGTTTCGACGCCCAAATCGGGTGCCGTTGTCAAAATACAAAATACTACTAACATAAATAAAAATGTTGTTGCTTAGTAAAAAAATTCTTCTAATAATTTATTTAATCTGACTCATTTATATCGGCAGTTCAGATACATATGATACGTTTTAAAGTAGAAGACTTTAAAATGATATTGCCAATATTTATGAGTTGCGTTCCTGGGACGACTTTACTGAAAGATAGTTCATTCGATTACATGAAATCAACCCCAACTCAAGAATATCCGTCACAAAAAAAATTTAAAGACAGATCACATGCTATGATTTTTTTTTGTGACAGATATTCTTGAGTTGGGGTTGATTTCAGTAATCGAATGAACTATCTTTCAGTAAAGTCGTCCCAGGAATGCAACTCATAAATATTGGCAATATCATTTTAAAGTCTTCTACTTTAAAACGTATCATATGTATCTGAATTGCCGATATAAATGAGTCAGATTAAATAAATTATTAGAAGAATTTTTTTACTAAGCAACAACATTTTTATTTATGTTAGTAGTTAGTAGTATTTTGTATTTTGACAACGGCACCCGATTTGGGCGTCGAAACGTTAATAAAATCATTTTTTAATAATATTGTGGCTTATTTCCCATTATAAATAGTTAAAATTGTAAAAATGCCACAAGAAAATAGCTTCAGAACAACATTAAATATCCTTGTATCTTCATCTTCGCGATATGTATCTAACGTGGTACCGGCATTTAATTTTAATCTGTTTGTCCTTTGTCCAGTGTGTGCTATCTATTAATTAGGTATTAATTTCTGCCATTATTTATAAAACAAATGTTACGAAATTCAAGGATACCATCCAATTTGACGAAACCCCCTGATGATGCCCTAGGAGCAAAAGTATACTTGGACAAGATTTAATAAATTCAGTGCTTGATAGCTGCCTTTTATTTCCATAATATTTTTACTTTTTTATGTTGTTACGCCAAAAATTTATTTTTATTTACTTAATTAATTTAACTTACTTTATGTGTGCGAATTTTTAGTTATTTTTGTGTGGTTGCAATGAATAAGTGTTCATTTTTATTCGCATTGTTTTATTTAACGAGACGATTCTTAAACAATTACGTTTTTTTTTTGGGCGCCATTAGATGTTTTGCACACAGGCGCCACCACGTGCTGGCGCGGCACTGATTATAATACTACACATTACACCTGAGTTAGTGATAAGTTATACAATTACGTGGCTAAAAGTTCCAGTTCTAAACCAAGGCCAGAATCAGAGAGAAAAAAATCTCAGCATTTCCTATTCTTTTTCCCAAATGTTCGCGTAATTTGGTGGCAGGTTAAAAATTATTCCACTGTTTTCTATGTTTACATTGTTCTATCCAGTTTATCAATTGAATTATTTTTATGTCTCTAATAAACTAATCCTTTCGTTTGAATTTAGATTTACATTGAGTTTTTCTATGTCCGGCTTCTATCTGGTGACTTCTTTAATCAGGGAATCAATGTACGTCTATTTATCTCACTATTTGCGCTTTATATCTTATTATACCTGCTTTCTTCATTGTATCTCTTATTTTGTGGTGTATTCCTGTTCTCAATTCTCAATTTTTCTTCTTGTTGGATTCATCTGCTCTCTGTCTCTTTCTCTCCAGTCCTAACCGCTCGGAGGGAGATGTAATGGTCATCTTGATATATATTGTCTCTCTGTTCATTTCATTCAAAATGCAAAAATCTTTTACATATTACTGGAATTTGGTCGATCTATCTTCTTGGGGATCTTCCTTGATGACCCTTTCCATGTTTTCTCAAAGTATTTTAATTGTTGGACATGTATTTTGCTGGAGAGCCGTTTGCTGATCTTTAGCTAATTTAAAATTGAATTATTTGTCCTGTGGTCGCCACGGAATTCGTAACATTTTGTAACATAAGATTCATATCTGTATATAAGCATTGGCGTTGATTGATGTAATATTTCAATCAACGGTATTGGGAACATTAAGCAGTTGATAAGCCCATGTTCATGAAATTTGAGAGTCCTTCCGTATTTTGGTCATCTTTCCTACGACAACTTTTGCTAGATCACATCTACGTTTTATTTCTTCCTGTAGTGACCCTGGTAGTCTTATCCACTATAATGATCTTTGTCTTTGATATACTTAACTGCAGATCAAATACTTGACTTTCTTTTTCACCAAGTCATATGAGATCAGTTGACTCCTCTCTTGATATTTGCAAATACACTGACTTGCTGTGTCACCTGCGAAACGTAAGTTGTTTATTTTTCGGCTATCTATTGAGATACCCTTTTCTCATCCTTCAAGCTCTCTTTTCATAATATGCTATGCATCATTGTTTGATACTTTGTTCTGGATACAATTCCGTTAAGAGTGTGTCAAGCACTTTAACTGTTCCAGTAGTATGTTCGTATAGTTTAGATATAATAGAAACAAGAATAAAAACCGCTAAACGCCGTAAAAATGAGTGGTATTGACAAGTAGTATCTGATGCATTTAAGGTCAAGTATGATAACTGAAGGTATTACAGGAATTATTGAGCTTGAAAAACCGTTCTTCCCATAGGAAATAGATTTGATCACACTTATGAAACCAATAACTTAAAAATTAGAATTTTCCCAGATATGAGGTATACACCGTTAGACGCGTCTAGAGTGCTCCTACAAACGCTCAGTTATTGGCACAATTCGTAGGTTGAAATTTTTAGTAATAATTGTCGAAAAACCAAAATTTTCAAGGTTTAGTTTTTCAGTTTTTTTGGCTATTCTTAGCCGTGTGTACGTCTGATCCTAACCGCTTAGGCACCATTTGAAAGCTTAACCCAACGCTATTGAATTGGTGTATTTGCGGTTTTCCTGTCTCTTCTGGAACCTAAGATATATACCCCCAAAAAATATGCCGTTTTGTACCTACAAAGTTCTATAGCTGGCTTATGGGTGGTCGAAAGTCACAAACTACACCGGTTCTGAATCGGCCCTGACCCCCTTTTGAAACACAGAAAAAAATTTAGATCGGTGAAACTTTTCCACAAACATACACACATACATACATACATACTACATACATACATACAAACATTTTCCCCTTTTTAAATAGAAATTGAAAAAAATTTCTTAGCTCGGTAACTTTTGAAAGGTATAACCGATTTTCAAAATTAAACATGCGTTGGAAAGGTAATTATCAGTACTATCAGAAGCCGCAAAGGTCGAAATTAAATTTTCGAAATTTTTGTGAGTTTTGGGGACGAGAACGAAAAACAGACCCTAAATGGGAAGGGCCGTAAAATCCACACCCTTGGACCAAAATGGATGGTTGACATATGGATGGGCGAGTCTTTTCATATACTTTAGGATGGGATTTGGTCCAATTTTCAATTCAGTCAGATTTAGAAAATCGAAAATTTCGTGTATATAGTGTCGCATGTACGGGGGTTGTGCGCCACTGGCGAGAACTGCCGTTCTCTGGGATTAAGTGATGTGGTATCAAGTGTTGTCCAGTTAAAGTTAATTTCATGTAAACGAATGGATTATCCTCCAATAAAGTCGTCTCAGCAACGTACCTAAAAATATTCACAATACGATTTTAAAGACATTCAGTTCAAAATTTAAAATGTGTCTCTTTATTGTCAATATGATTTAGGTACATAAAATTAAATTATCAGAAGCATTTGCTAGTTTTACCAAGTAACAAAAGGCAATAAATTGTTTAGTTTTTAATAATATCTAATATTTATATTGAACATACCTTCAGTTGTACTAAACATTTTTGCTATTTCTCTATCCACAAAAATTTAACCGAAAATTCATTAAAAAATACATCGGAAACAACACCACTCAACTATTCCCTCATTCTCCGACATTTCCGGAAACTTGACAACCACGCAATTGTTCTCCACGTTCCAGAAAATAGTTATCCTTCAGCCGAACGGCGTAAGTGGGTGAAAAAAATGCAATCAATTTTCTAAATGAATGAACCGAACCGTACGTAGACAAAACCAACGATAGACTGTGACGTGGCAAATGCGTTTGAGAATGAAGTGGAACAGAAACTCGACACAATGCCGTGGGCGTAGGGCAGAGCCCTGGGACGAGGGGTTTCTAGGAGGGTTCCTGGATAATATATCGTTTTATCATGCGAAGTAGATTAATTATTTTATTTGGTCGGTGTCGATTTCGAATATTTGCAAAATGTATATTTGTGTATATTTAAGGCCACAGTAATTATGATGGGGTTCAGAGTAGTGTATCATACTTCGATCAATGTACGGAAATTTAGTGTGGAGCATACACTGTTGCCGAAATACTTCGTTGGATCGTAATTTCTTCCAATACTCCTAACAAATTTTCTCCATTGGTCTGAATTCTGAATTTGGTTTCAGATTTTCTGACTGGTGACCTTACTCTCGGCCTTCCCTTAAAGCCGACCTTTTTTTTCCTGGAAGCCGTCTGTTGTGAACCGGTTGTACTGCAGCCACTTGGCTTATTGTACATCTTCCATTGTTTATGAAACCCATTCCAGAATTCTGGAACCCTGTACCAGCTTGTACAGGTCTAGTGGGTGGGTGCCATATAAATTTGGAGTAATTTCGATGTCTCCGAAAAGTGTTTGCCGCCTCCGATCCAATGCCTCACAGTCATGCAAGATATGGTTGACTGTTTCAGGTTCTCTGTTACAGAGTCTGCAGCTCAAGTCTCCATGAAACAGCCCCATTGTATGTAGGTGACCCTTAACTGGCGCATGTCCAGTGAGGAAACCTGTTATGACTCTGAGCTGATTCTTGCTTGTTTTCAGCAGTAACTCAGCTCTACTAGCACATGTCCGTCCGATATACATCTTGCCATGTGTTTGACCGGGTACACTCTCCCAGTGTGAGTTGTGTTGGCTTCGGATCCAGGCTTTTTTTCGTTCAGGGACGGTGCTTTTTGGCACTCCCACGGCCGGCTCTGGACCCAGGTATTTTGTAGCTGATGCTCTCTTGGCAAGTGCATCAGCTCTTTTATTGCCGTATATGCCCCGATGACCTGGAACCCATACCAGTATAACACTGTTATGTTGTGCCAGTCTATCAAGTTCTTGTCGACATTCCCACACCAGCCTAGAGTTCACCTTAGGGCTTATAAGAGCCCCAATGGCTGCTTGGCTATCTGTGCATATGTTAACCCGCTGCAGTTCGAATGCCCTCAGGTTGTTTTCTCTCGCACACTGCAAGATTGCAAAAATCTCTGCCTGAAATACGCAGGTACATTCCCCCAGTGGAATAGAAATTTTGAAATTTCCACCACTATAGAATATTCCTGCGCCCGAACCGTCT
This sequence comes from Diabrotica virgifera virgifera, assembly GCF_917563875.1. NCBI lineage: Eukaryota > Metazoa > Arthropoda > Insecta > Coleoptera > Chrysomelidae > Diabrotica > Diabrotica virgifera. The sequence goes on from NC_065448.1 coordinate 5,296,539, forward strand.
GCAATTTTAAACCCGTCCGTATACCAGGTGCAACCCTGCAGTCTGTGTCGAGAGTTTCCTCTGTCCCATTCGTCTCGTGGGCAAATGTCCACTTGAAAAGGTACTTCAGGCATATATCTTGATGTCATATGGTCAGAAATCATCATCCATTCGGCATCATTAATTTCATTCGTTATTTTACTATGTCCTGATTTAACTGGTACGTTGCTCAGGATTTCTCGCAGTCTATAATAGCCCATTCTCGCCTCACCTCTTATTGTTATATGTAAAGGAGGGAGATCCAGTAGTGCCTCCATAGCTGCCGTAGGTGTGCCCCTCATAGCCCCCGTGATCCCGAGACAAGCAAGTCTTTGTACCTTGCTTAATTTGATGATGGCACTTTTTTACTGCACTTTTGGCCACCATACCACTGATGCATATGTAATTGTGGGTTTTACCACCATGTTATAAGTCCAATATACCATGTCTGGTCTCAAACCCCACATTTTTCCATGAGTACGTCTGGCTACCATTAACGTAGATACCGCTCTCTTCGTTATTCTTTCTATCTGCTGATTCTAAGTAAGTCTTGAGTCTAATATTATCCCGAGATACTTTACTTCACTCACCAGATTTAAATGTACACCATTTAGACTTAGAGGACCCAATTCCTCTGAATTCCTTCTTTTAGTAAATTTCATGATTTCATGATTCTAAAGCCTACATACAAGAAGGAAGAAGAAGAAGTGTTTATAATGTGTGCCGCATTCACTAACAATGCAATAAAAACACATTCGAATGCGACTTTCTCATGAGAAATTAGTGAGTTTTTGAAGAAATACAGTATATTTTGTGAGTCAATTTATCACTTTTAATGAGAGATGGGTCTACCATTAACCTGAATCAAAACAAGATGCTAAAAAGCGGTGAGAAGAACTTGGTTCTTCAGCTCTTCAGCTCAGGAAATGAGTTCGCGTCCAGAAATAGGCCAAGAAGGAGTTAGCATCAGTTTTTTTTTTTAAATACGAAATGAATTTTGTTTGTGGATTACTTACAAACTGGTAAAACAATAAATTCTGAATATTATTGTAACATTTTAGACCAGCTGAAGTAAAAAAAAATTGTAAAAATTTCGCATTGTTGGAGCATCTACCGTATTCACCAAATTTGGCACCTATCGACTTCCATCTGGTTAAATATCTAAATAATTACACTTCTACAAAAAAGAACTTTTTTATAATAAAACGTTTTTATTATTATAGGAGAGCATATATATAGAGAATAATTTGACGATATAAAATGCTTAAAATTACAAAAATTACACTACAATAAAAAAGTACTTTTTATAATACCACGGTTGTTTAAAATGGTACCTATATATAATAATTAACTTATAAAATATGAATTTTAAGTATATCAACTTTTAATTATTTATTAAACAAATTAGAAAAACATACGCAACAGCCGTGTTCGAACTAGGGAACTCTCGATCTGCAGTCTAATGCCACTGACCCACCATCAATTTGTAGATATCGATTTATTGCAATATCATTGCATTAGTAACATTTTTAAAATAGTTTGAAATAAAAAAAGTCAGGATGATTTACAGATTGATTGATTAGTGACGTAAAGCTCCGTAGATCCCTTATAGTAATAGATAGCAATAAAAGTTAATAACAAAAATCGTAGCCAATTTTGATTACAGATTGATAATAATCAGTAATCGTAAATTTTCAGTTTTAGACAATTCCGTCATGGCTTACCTAAAATTTGGAAAGATTTAGACCCGTAATTAATAATTTGCTCTGAAAAACGAAAATATCTAATAAACTTAGACACAGGGAATGTTATATAAAAATTAAAGTACGGTAATGGTACTTTCGGATAATGATATAAAATACAGGGTCTTTCATTTAAAATTACTGAGAAAATAATGTATTTGCGTTTTGACTCACCCTGTATTCACTATAAAGAAAATTAGCAATATCGATCATTTATAAAAATTTTGACAATAATTAAAAAAATACGGCATCAATAAACCATTGCTGTTGTGATTATTTTTATTTATACATGGAGTTAAACTTGTTACGATTTTCATATAAAATTGGTTATAACTCTGTAAATACCCTGTATAAGATACTAAACCTTTATATTTTTGTAATGGAAAAGTTAAGAATATTTTGAATATAAAATAAAATACAGGGTGTTCCATTAAAAAAAACATAACTTTGATCTGCCACTATGTTATCGAACACACCCTGTAACATTCTAACTAATTTTGTAATGTGAAGTTCCAACTTGGCTACAATTTGTGTTATTAACTTTTATCGCTATCCATTACTATAACGGATCTACGGAGCTTTACCCCACTAATCAATCACCCTGTATAATAGCAGTTAAATATTGCATTGTTAGCTAGGTCTAAGCTATTCTGAAAATTTCAGGTGCCTAGGTAGCCTAGAACTATTTTTAAAATCGATTACAAAATTTGTGGAGACCGTAACAACAACCAAGCCAAGTATATAAAAACGTTTTAAAAACGGCACCACAGAAACGAAGAATGTCAACAAATAATTGTCAATACGACAAACATTCTTTTTTATTAACCGATTTTTGAAAAAAAAATTATTATTTTATAACTCATTTATTTTGAGCTACTCCTTTGAGTAGGCGTAGCTTTGGATCGACCCCTCGATATGAGAGTGATTTTGAATCGTGAACAAACACGCGAAAATGTATAACATGAATATGTAGCCAGCCGTGGATCAATGTAGAGCAGGTTATGTAAACAAGAGGCTCTGCTTTGCTTAGTAAATAGAGACGGTTGTTCCTGAGGGAATTGACTCTGTTACGTTTCTAGTATTATTCTCATATTATGACTGGGGTGGTGGAATGTATGTGACACAAATATGGAAACTGGGACACTAAATTCCTAGCTGGGTTTTAGAGTAAGCTGCTTTTTAAAATAATATTTTAGGGAGAAAATGGTTCGTATTTTGTTTTATAGTAGGGGAGGCTAGTGTGCTAAATTTGCAGTTACTCGAGCGTTATGGGCACCTATTGGATTGTGAATAGTAGGTCCTAAAACCAAAAAAAAGTTAAGTTTTCTATTTTAGTGGGGAATTTTCCATTTTTTGACTAACTGGCAATGGCTAATTTTGAAAATCGGTTAAACCGTTCAAAAGTTACCGAGCTCAGTTTTACTCAATTTCTATTTAAAAAGGGGAAAATGTTTGTGGGTATGTGGATATCTGTGTGTAATTGATGGATTCGACCGTTACTTGATGGAAGTTCATTTTATCTAACAATAAAACACTGAAAACATTTGTTTTCTATAATTTCACAAAATTTATTACAACTATGTGACTACAGCTGTTTCGGCAGAGTACCTTTCTCAAGTGATTTAAATTACTATGGGTTTGCCGTTTTAAAGTCTTTAACTAAAGAGGTTGAGGAGTGGGGAGCTGTTTGTCTCGAGTTGGTCATTTAGACTTATATTTGTATTTTTAATTTATTAATTTCCATAGATTCTAATAAAGATAGCTTAAGGCCTTTATTTTGAATATGCAGAATTTGAAATTGTTCATTAAAAGAATGATTATGATTTAGAAGGTGAAGTGCGTATGTAGAAGTGTCTGTTTTTCTATTTTTGAAAGCCCTTTTGTGTTCTGGTATCTGTTTGTCAAAGGTTCTGCCAGTTTGACCGATGTAAGTTTTCGGACAGTCACCACAAGTTAGTTTGTAAACACCACTCTGTAGTTGTTTTCTCTTTCGGCTCTTACTGTTCTTAATATATCTGCATAAGTTGTTGTTAGCTCTGAAAGTTGGTGTTATTTCTTTTTTTTTTATGTATCTGGCTATTTTTGTTGTTATCTTGCCAGTATATGTGATAGAGCAGAAGGTACTCGGTTTTTTCTGTGGTGGTGGATAGACTATTTTCAGGTCTTTCTTATGGAGTTTTTGGTTTAAAATTTTGTTACGAACAAACAATTAATAAAATTTTAAACCAAAAACTCCATAAGAAAGCCCTGAAATTAGTCTATCCACCACTACAGAAAGAACCCAGTACCTTCTGCTCTATCATATATACTGGCAAGATAACAACAAAAATAGCCAGATACATAAAATAGAAAGGAATAACACCAGCTTTCAGAACTAACAACAACTTAAGCAAATATATTAAGAACAGTTAGAGCCGAAAGAGAAAACAACTACAGAGTGGTGTTTACAAACTAACTTGTGGTGACTGTCCGAAAACTTACATCGGTCAAACTGGCAGAACCTTTGACAAACGGATAGCAGAACACAAAAGGGCTTTCAAAAATAGAATAACAGACACTTCTACATACGCACTTCACCTTCTAGATCATAATCATTCTTTTAATGAACAGTTTCAAATTCTGCATATTCAAAATAAAGGCCTTAAGCTATCTTTATTAGAATCTATGGAAATTAATAAATTGAAAAATACAAATATAATTCTGAATGACCAACTCGAGACAAACAGCTCCCCACTCTTTAACCTCTTCAGTTAAAGACTTTAAAAAGGCAAACTCATAGTAATCTAAATCACTTGAGAAAGGCACTCTGCCGAAACAGCTGTAGTCACATAGTTGTAATAAATTTTGTGGAAGTATAGAAAACAAAAGTTTTCAGTGTTTTATTGTTAGATATCAGCTGTGTATGAGTGTGGAAAAGTTACACCGATCTGATTTTTTTTTGTTTCAAGAGGGGGTCAGGGCCGATTCAGAACTGGTGTAGTTTGTTACTTTTGACCACTCATAAGACAGCTATAGTACTGGGTAGGTACAATAGGGCATAGTTTTTGAGTGAATGTATCTCAGGTTCAAAGAGAGAAGAAAACTATAAATAAACCAAATCGATATCCCTTGACTTAAGCTTTCAAATGGTGCCTAAGTGGTCAGGATCGGACGTACACACGGCTCACTATGGTCAAAAAACGGAAAAATTAAACTTTTAAAATTTCGATTTTTTGGCAATTACTCAAAATTTCCACATACGAATTACGCCAATAACTGAGCGTTTGTAGGAGGACTCCAGACGCGGCTAACGATGTATACCTTATATCTGAAAAAAAAAATCGAATTTTTAAGTTATACGACTCATAAGTATGAGAAAATCCATTTCCAATTGGAAAAACGGTTTTTTAAGCTCAGTAAATCCTATATCTTCAGATATCATATTTTCCCTTAAGTGCCTCAGACACTACTTGTAAATAGCTGTCAATCTCATGTTTAGTGATCAAAATCGGTTAAACCGTTTAGAAATTATCGCGCTCCAAAATCCAAAGTATAATCAATTTAACCATTGTCGCCGAAATGGTCTATAAGGTTATAGTGGTTACGAAGCTAAACTTGATTGGGCAATTCGAGTTTATTTTCCAACCATCCCAATATTTTTTATCTATTCGGAATAGAAAAAAATCTAGTGTACACTTGATGTACACAAATAATTACATAATATATTGATAAAATAAATATTGGGATGGCTGGGATATGAACTTGGATTGCCCTGTCACAATTTTAGTGTCGTGACCACTAGCCCATTTGTTCGATAATGCGACAAAGTAATTTATAACGCTTAATGTGTAATCCAGAAACATTCCATTCAAGTTTATACATTTAATTTATAAAAAACTCCTGATACAAGAATAAAAAAAATAATGTGTGTGTACCTTGTACGCACGTAAGAAGTTATACTTGTATTATATGATTTCAACGAAATAAATATACTTTAAACAGTTTATTTATATTTTATTTAAATATTAAACTAATTTTAATACTTACTACTTTCCAAAAATTTTTATTAAAACAATACCAAAAATTAAAAAAAGAAAAGAATAAAACACACGCCAAACATTGAAAAATTAACCAAAGAAATTATTTCTGAACAATAATAATTGTTGACAAAAATTTTAACTAAATACGTATTTTCTAAAAAAAAAATAAATATACTTACAATCATAAAATGTATAAAAAAAATAAAATTTGCATTGGGAATTGAACCTGCGTCTATCAGGTTGTTGGATTTTTGAAATCAACGCACGCAGAATTAAGCTGCCGAGACATATGAATGATGTGGGAAGATACACCAACTAAACGTTTTAAACTTTTTTGATAGTTGCTTATTCTCTTAGTTTAATCAAATAAGTTTGATTCTTGTGGAATTAAAATATTAAAATAGAACAAAATAGAGACTAAAAAAGGAATATATTAGATGAAGATTGGTGGAAATTTTGTTGATAATCAAATTATGTAAATCAAAGCATTACCTACTAGGTAGATACATTTTACATTTTCCAAATAGGTATGCAATTTTTTTTACAATACTGAAACATTTACAATTACGTACCTGTTGCTTTTAAAAACTATTTAAAAAGTCACTACAATTATAAACTTGCTTTTTTCTCTGTCCTCACAACAATAAAAACTAATATACACAATATTTGTTTACCCATAACCATTGACGTATTAATAAAATAACCGACATATTGAACAATTGTTGACAGGTCATTGTAATTACCCAATCAGAGGACGTATACCGTTTAAGCTAAAGAAGTGTAACTTCAAAAACCGCTAAACGCCTATTTGCTATATTTGAAATAAAACGCGCCATAAAAGAGTAACTTTGATAAATTTTTCAGTTTGAGGCTCTTTTGTGGTGCGTTTTATTGCAAATGTAGCAATTGCTGTGGAAAAATCTTTTAAAATTAAACTATAATTTTACTTTCCATCAAAACGGAAATACATTTTTGTCCCACGTAATATTCCTATCAGCTCTTTTGTAGCTGGAACATTGTATGCGCCACATTTTTGTAAAACAATGTGCGTGCTTTTGCAATGATTTATGTTTATAAAACACGGACCAGAATTAGGCCCGAATTAGAATGATTAGTATTCATTAATAAACGAGATCATGTCAAAATAGGGTAAGGTAGATCAGTATTGTCATTTGTTTATAGTTGTGGTTCAAGCACCGTTTATATTAACCCTCAAAAGATAATGTCTCTTAGTATAGCGCTGACCAAAAGTTTTAAGGGTTTTAAGAAAATTAAAAGAAAAATACCAAGTTTCTTGTAAAAGGTATATATTAAAATACCCTAAATAAGGGTCACAATACAAAACGTTCTCGGATTAAGGAATCCATCATCAGTGTTTAAAAGCCAAAATTTGTATGCCTGAGCCACCAAAATGTATTGGGTAAAAACCCTTTAAATGTAAATGATAAAGTTATTTTACATATTTATATAAAAATCATCTGATGTTAAAGATAAACCTGGATGTTACCCAGGGCAACACAGAACTCTCCCCACGTGGTTGGAACTTTTTTTGGAGAAAACCTCACATAATGGATTTCAATGTCAAACAATCTTTAACATCAGATGATTTTTATATAAATATGTAAAATAACTTTATCATTTACATTTAAAGGGTTTTTACCCAATACATTTTGGTGGCTCAGGCATGCAAATTTTGGCTTTTAAACACTGATGATGGATTCCTTAATCCGAAAACGTTTTGTATTGTGACCCTTATTTAGGGTATTTTAATATATACCTTTTACAATAAACTTGGTATTTTTGTGATTTATGGTATACAGTCAGCTACAGGAAGTTTATTTTCCTCGTGGGTTAGAAAATTATAATGCCACACATTATAACCTAACCTGTGAATGTTCAAAAATATATCATAGTCTCAATTGTTTATTGCCTTAGTGTAATTAAAAAACTACTATCTCGATATTTTCTAGCTATCGTATGACGCTGTTGTTTTGAGTAATACTCCAATTTCAGGGGATTAAGTGATAAAATATGTCGTCTATAAAGCACATAAAGCACCAATTTGCATATAACGAGGCCTTGTTACAAATATATAACAGTTTGCTTTACTTTTCCGCCATAACTGTTTATTTATGGATACAGAATCGCTGAATCGCGAGTATTCATTGAAGATATTTTCTTAAATCAGGAATTTATTAGAGCTTTGCTAATTGCGAATGAGGCTGGAAAATTTTCAAGAATGGAGATAAAATAAAGCGAGGAAAAAAATTGACGAATGAGACCGTGAAGTGACCTGCGTGGAGATGCGGTGTCAATTTATCAGTCCCCTTTGAGAAAACATTTGAGCTGTCTAGACTTTGGACGCTTCAGTTTTTGTTTGTCTTTGTTCTTGTGTTAAGTCAGAGAAATACCATTCAAGCTTGGCGTAGCTCATTGTTTGTCTACATATGGTTTAGGGGTTTACAAAGGGCGTAATGATTAATAAACATACAGAAAAACGTAAATATGTAGATACAGGATAAGTTTTTAGAGCGGCATTGGTCGATAATTCCATTATGGTAGAGAATATCCAAAAAAAGATATGTAGAAAAAATTAAGACAATGATATTCTCCAGGCTTCGATAATATGCCGAATTCTATAGGATGTGTAATAACTACGTGGTAAAGCAAAAATACAATTTTTAAATTCATTCATTCATTCATTAAGCATCACAATCCCTAGGAATTATGGATTGTAGCTAACGCCATGGCATGGCGTTTAAAATCCCATTCCTGGGTGAGGTGGATTAGTCCCCTGTCATTTTATAACTTGCTGTATGTCTTTGCTGTTCTCGTGACTTGTTTCCATTTCTTCTTGTCCTTGCACTGAACTTTCCAGTCTTTCACATTCATTGCTCTTTTGTCTTCTTCTACATCATTTTTAAATAGGATACCCTATCAGTGGTCACCAATTATGTTCCCTGAGGGTCTGTTTCGAAAACCTATGACACTTTCGGGGTCCGGACTTAATGCTACCTGTGTCCAGTTGTTCTAATTCGGTTTCTTTGCGGATTCTTGTTAAAAAATATCATCCCCATCATAATAACAAATTACTGAAAAGGGTGCCGGGGGAAATTTTTAGACAGAAATTGTTATCACTTTTTTTAACAAATTCAAAACATTGCGTTTTTTGCCCCCCAAAATATGTTTTTAGCATTTTTGGGCCATCTTAAGTAAAAAAGATCTTTTTTCTCAAAATTTGATAAATTTCAAGTTTAAAATCTGAAAAATGCGAAAAAAAGCATTTTTGAAGCTTGAAAACTCATGTGTAAATTATTATTTTTGAGGTTGTCAAGTGTCTAAATTGTAGTTCGAGAAACATTCAAGAAAGATACAATTTCAAGATTCGATGAGTAATAGGGGCATATTTCAATTTAGAACGTTATTTCTAATTGTTAGTTATGCGAGTCCTATCTACCCTTAATCCGCCGCGGCGGCGCGTCGCACTATGTGGTGCGTATCGACTATATGATTGGCGTATTTAATTAGCACATTGGCAATAAATAATTTAATAAATAAATAATCTCTTTAAAAAACTGTGTTAATAATCTATATATATATAAAATTCTAATTCGCAGGCTTTGTTACCGTACTCCTCCGAAACCGCTTGACCGATTTTCATGAAATTTCGCAGGTGGACTCGACCGGACAGGAAGTAGGTTGTTATCTATATTTCATAGCCGTACGTCATAAGGGGGCTTTGCCCCCCCTAATATTTTTTTTTTATTTTTCGACAAACCGATTTTTCTTAATTCTATATGTTTCAGAAGCAAAAGATACATACAATCCTAAATTTTCATTTTTCTATCTTTAACCGTTATTTTTTTAAAAAAATTTCGTGGTTTAACATCTATATATATATATATATAAAATTCTTATTCGCAGGCTTTGTTACCGTACTCCTCCGAAACCACTTGACCGATTTTCATGAAATTTGGCAGGTAGACTGCTTGCTGTTCCGAACAAAACGGTGCTATTTTTACTTCTCTAGCGCAGTCCGTTTCCGAACTGCGTTATGCCGTCCGTTAGCGCGAACCGTAAGTCGTAGAAAAATTCTGAGCACAGAAGAAGAAAGAACGGGAAATTTTATAATAGAAAAGTGCAGCAGATTAACTTTTGGACTCAAATAGGATAAAATATGAATTTTTAATTTTACGAAATTTTCAAAAAATCTTGCTTTCGCCTGGGCAAACCATCCAGTTTATTCATGTTAACTAGATGAACAAACGAAAAATATCGTGAACACTATTGCGTGTCTTAAATGATCGATAATATTTTTTGTTATTGTCATAATTAATTAATATTTAGAATTTTAAGGTATGAATTAAAAAAATAAAATTTATTTTACATTTAATATTTTATGGTGGCGAGTTAAAAGTGCACTGAGTCATGCAGTGCTCTATGGGTGCAACTTATTATTGTTGCACTTTTAACACAATACGTTACACGCATTGTGTTAAAAGTGCAACAGTATGTGTTTGAATTCCTGAGAGAGAAGGTGTGGTCATATCAAAGGAATGTTATATATGTTTCATATCTCTCAATGCTACTCACTGTGTTGCCTATTCAAAATGGAAGAATATGTGTTTTAATTTATAAGAGAGATGGTTTGGACATATCAAAATAATTTTATACAAATTTGTTTAATATTTCTCAATACAAGTTACTGTTTTGCTGAAAAATGGAAGAATATGGGTTTGTTTATTCATGAGCGAGATGGTTTGGTCATATGAAAAGAATGTTATATACTATATAACATTGTTTTCGAATATATAAGAGATTATGTTTAATATTTCTCCATGCAAATCAGTGTTTTGCCTGCTTAAAGGGGAAGAATATGTGTTTGAATTCGTGGGTGAGATGGTTTGGACAGATCAAAAGAAAGTTATATATTACGTTTAATATTTCTGAATGCAAATTACTGTTTTACCGACTTAAAAGTGGAAGAATATGTGTTTGTAATTTATGAGGGAGATGGTTTGGTCATATCAAAAGAAAATTAAGTATATATGTTTAATATTTCTCAATATTACTTACTGTTTTGCCTACTTAAAAGTTGAAAAATATGTGTTTCAATTCATGAGTGAAAGAGTATGACGTATTTGATTTCATTTGAGAGATGGTTTGGTCATATCAATAGAATGTTATATTTTTAATATGTCTCAATGCAAATTACTGTTTTGCCGACTTAAAAGTAGAAGAATATGTGTTTTAATTGATAAGAGAGATGGTTTGGAAATATACAAAGAAGATTATGTCTTGATCCCGCATCTACTAATGATTCCAACGGACTTACCGTTGACTTACCGATTACAATTTGAAAATTGCAAGAATAACTTCGTTTAAAAAGTAACGAGTTTTCAGGTTTGGCACACGGAAAATTTTTGCGCGTCAGGAAACCGTCATCGTTGTTTATTTTGCACCAAGAATAGAGTATTGTTTATAAAAAAGCATTACATTGATGCAAATTTTTGTCATACATAATATTTTTTAGATTTTCTGTTAATTTAGTTAGTGAACTTTGAGATATCATTATTTAATTCACAATAACCCCGGTACGAAGTTCGTCGGGTCAGTAATTAAAATAAAATTAAAATTATATACAATTTTGTTTACTTTGTTGGTGCAGAATTTAGACACACAACCCTATGACGACACGACGCGTTTTAGGCTAGCTGCAATAATTTGAATTTAGAATAATTGTCTTTAGGTTCCAAACGGAACACAAAAACAACTTTTTATCTTTGATACATGTTTTAAATTATTTTATGTTGCGATTTATAACATTCTTTTCGAATTTCAAATTTATGCAAGTTCACGTTAGACAGAGATAGCACAGAGATAGACAAGATAACACATTATCTAATTATGACCCACTATCTAAGGTGCAACGAAGTTCACCGGGTCATCTAGTATATTATAAAATTGTAAAATTTTAATGTCAAGTATTTGTTAGGAATTTTCGCATAAGTACGTATTCCGGTGGTGATGTTGACGGAATTAATAAAAAAAAAATAAGTATAACAACGAACAGTAATATATTTATTTATATTTATTTGGGTATATATATTTGGGGATATATATATATATATATATATATATATATATATATATATATATATAATGTGAATAATTTTGTTTTAAAAGAGAAACACTTTTATATATATATATATATATATACATATATATATATTTTATATATATATATATATATATATATATATATATATATTTATTTGGGTAACAAACAGTGCTTATACATCGCGTAATAGGGTTTGTTATTGTTTTCGGCCCAGCGAGCGGCCGATGTCTCTCGGGTGTTGTGACCGACTGACTAACTGAGTGGCTGAAAAGAAACCACAGACGCTAATCTGTTTGTGTTTCTTTCCTCTGACCAGATGAGCAATAAATCATTTAGGTCTGGCGTATACTTTTGCAGTTTTTTAAGAAAACAATTTCGAATGCATTAAGTGAGTTGTTGACATAATTGTCTGATATGGTAATTAATTTATGGGGATGCAGTTTTTTAAAACCGCACAAACGAAAAACAGATGGTGAAGGATACATTCAGTTTCGTAAAACCATGTCTCTCTTAACATCTGGTTTGTATTTACATGTGAATTTTGAATGACTAATGTTGTTTCGTTTTTGAGAAAAAAATAATTAAAAATTAAGAAAATGAAATTAGCAAAAATAGTAATTTAAGCGTACCGCTATATACGTATAATAATGTATACATGCGACAGAGACGCATTATAAAGTGCGACGCCCGACGATTAACAATTAAAAAACAACGGTTTATATTGAAGTAAGCACTGGCGAAGTTAACCACTGTTACCATTGGTAACAGTTAAAAATCTTGCAAATAAATATTTTATGACGACGAATAGTTCTATTTACTAATATTTTTACCAATAGAAATATATTATTATATTATGTGGTAATAGTACCTAACTCAGTAAATAGCCAACTACTCGTAGACACGAAAATATTGGCGAGTTTATGTGACTCAGTTGCACTTTATTATACTCTGTTACCAGACTCATTTCTGGTTACAATGGTTATATACCCACGCTGGCGCTCGGGACCGGCTAGTGACTGAAAATTTTGAAGAAGCGACGGCATAAGCGCGCTGTGTATCAGTAGCGCTGTTACCAGATTTAAAATTGGTGACAGTACCTATAAAAAGTGTGCGTGCAGTTAACCATGGATGAGTGTCGCTTCTTAATCGATCAACTACTTGAAAAGTAATTCTCCTTGTATAATTTTGAAGAAAAAAATGAGATTAAAAATGAAAGACCTATTTTAAACAATTTAAAAAAGGAATCAACAAAAGTAGTTCGATTTTTAAATTTAGTTGGTACAGTGAAAATCCTTGGTTATATTATGGTTGCAAGAAAAATATACTGTATTGTTGGCCATGTCTTCTGGTTTCTACAGAAAAATGGGTGTACCAGGTTCACGATATAAATAGTGTTAGATTTTTAAAAAGGAGACATGAAATTTCTCCGTTACCTACATGTAAGATGTATAAGTACCCAATTTGATTCAGTTTGGCAAAACAAAAATCAAAAGTTCTCTTAACCAAGCTTTTAAAGCAAATATTGCTAAACATAAGGAGTTTGTTAAAAAAATAGATAAGTATATCCTTAGCACACTTATAATATATACTGTATGTTTTTAAGCCAAACAAGAACTAGCGTTTCGTGGTCATTTTGAGTGCGACGACTCTGACAATCCAGGCAATTACAGGGAATTGTTAACCAAATTGCCAAAAAAGATCAAAAATTTTGTCAACATCTAGAAACATCTGTTTTTTCGAGAGTTTCAAGTCATATTATACAAAATGATATTATTGAAGCTACACTCACCGGCACAAAATTCCGCCACCCAAAATTTTTGATTAAGTTTGACAATTTATAACTTTATTACTTTTGTGCTCCGATTTTCAAGATTGTTGCACCAGTTTGTAGGTACATGTATTCATATTGTTTGGTATTATTCCGGTAACAAAAATTTTTGCTTGCATGTCATTGTACAGGGGTGAAAGGAAGCGTTGTATTTTCTCCTAATTTTAAAAAATTCTGTGGAAAAATGGAATAGCTGATTTTGTTTCATAGTCCTGTCATATTTTTCCGGAGGCATCACCAACATTTTGTTTTTTGAATTATCCGAATATCTTTTTTCTTGTAAGAGCTGTACCATTTTTTGTAAATAAAAACACTGATTGACTCATACAATTGAGGTTGGATTGATAAGATTAGCGTGGCCCGCATTCAGCCCAGATCTCAATCATATTGAGCATTTATGGGATGAATAAAAAAAAGCTATTTGCCGTCATCCTAGGCCTCCAGAAAATTTGGTACAGTTATGGCCCTGGTAGAGGAATATCGGGCTATTCCCCAGGCAAGGAAACACATCTTTATTAGATGCTAAACAGATTGCGAGCAGTTGTTGCTGCAAGAGGTGGACATAACCGCTATTGAATTGTTTTGTTTTGTTGTTAAATTTGTTTTGTTTCGTTAATTTTAGTGCGTTTGATATTTTTAAATAAATAAACTTTCAAAGCAGTGTTTTTAATTACAGCTCTTACAAGAAAAGGGATATTCAGATAATTCAAAAAACAAGACCTTAGTGATACCTCCAGGATAATACAAAAGGAGTATGAAACAAAATCAGCCCTCCAATTTTTCCACAGAATTTTTTAAGGTTAGGAGAAAAAACAACGCTTACATTCACCCCCGTATAATGCCATCTAAGCAAAATGTTTTGTTACCGGAATAATAGCAATTGACATCAATACATGTACCTACAAACTAGTGCAAGAATCTTTAAAATCGAAGTACAAATAATAAAGTTATAGATTGTCAAACTTAATCAAAAATTTTGGGTGGCGGAATTTTGTGCCGGTGAGTGTATAGTGTATACATACATTTAGCCATATCTTAATTTTTTTTAAATAAGATTTTTTGTATCTGGTTTTGGTAACACTTCAGAAAGAGTCACGCGTCGCCACTGGAAGTAAGCCCCGATTACTCGTTAGAATCTTGAAATCTTATGTATAAGCTTCAATTTAGGCACTTGTCAACCGGAACACAATAATAATTTACACTATGAGTTTTCAAGATTGGAAAATGCGTATTCTATTTTTCGCATTCTTCACGTTTTAAATTTCTTATAACTCGAAAACTGTCAACTTTTGAGAAAAATGACAAAATACCTTTTTTGTTTAAAATCACCCAGAAAATCTAAAAATACCTTTTTCGGGGCAAAAATATAATTTTGAATTTATTTGAAAAAATTGTTTCCTATGTAAAAAATGTACCTGTCTAAAGTCTGGAATGAGTGTAGTGCAACTGATTTTCATTAGGGAGTTGAGACTAATTTGTTAGCTGAGATCTGTACCGATTTTTAATAACGTTCATTCTTGAAAAAGCCGCTGCGCACATATAAAGTTGAGAACACAATTTCATGTCCAAACATTTTCAAAATTACAAGACACATATTCTGAATTTAATCGCGGTCCGCACAAAACTAGATTACGGTCCGTATGCGGACCGCTGTCCGCTAATTGGTAACCCCTGCCCTATATCATCATCATCAGTGGCGTTACAGCTCTTTATAAGCCAAAGCCTTCCTCAGAACAATTCGCCCCTGTGTCTGGCAACTGTTCTCCATGCTCTAAATCCTTCTCCTTCTTCTTCTTCTTCTTCCTACTTTATAAATAGGCTCAATGCCTGTTTTACTTCGGTTTTTAGCCTCAATTGACATTGTCTGACCATCTTTTCCTCGGTCGTCCCAACGACCTTCTTCCATTTGGCGATTTGTCTCTTGCTATTTGTCATTCTTGCTATTCGTTAACACTATTTTCTGTCATTCTTTCTATGTGTTGATTCCATTCTATTTTTCTTCTTTTGGTCCACATGTTTATTTCTTCTATACCACATCTCGCTCGTATTTCCTCACTTCTTACTCTGTCTTGTAGGTAAAGTAAAGTTTGTTATTTTTCATAAGACTTTGATTTCTGCTGTTTCCAGCAGAAATTAAATCCATGCGTATTTTCCCAAACACAATATTTGAAAATCCACCTCTGCCATATTTACTTTTATTCATCAAAGAAAGAGGATCTTCGAAATAATTGGATTAAACACTACAGCAAAGATGAAAGAAGGATAATATTAAGAGGGGTTTTCAGTAATTAGAAATTAGTCTCAAGTGAATCTTATAATTCAATTTTCTTAAACAAAATAATTCTTGCAAAACTCTTAAGTAATTGGTGCAGAGTTCTTATCTACCGAACGAACAAACTTCTTAATTCATAATGAATTGATATTTTTAATGATACGAAACACAAAAAAAGCTTAAGGATGAGCCAAATTTATGCAAAACATTAAATATATGAAAAAATTGGAGAACATAAAAAAATACAGGAAGTCAGAAAAAATTGGAGGCAGATACGACAAAATAAAAGGATGTCAGAAAAAAATTTGGTGGGGTGACTGTAGATAGCAATCGATTGATTGCATCCCCGTAGTATTGCGACGGGAAAAATCGTTAGTCTTCTTTTATATTGTTAATATATTTATAATTATAGTTGAATATGAAATTAAGAAAACCAGAATGAGCTTAATAATATAAGCAGGGACTGTATATAATATATCTTCTTCTTCTTTTTCTTCTTCTTCTTCCTTCTATGTAGGCTTAACGCCTGTTTCATCTTCAATATTAGCCTCCTAAATTGTTTAAATTATTGCACCATCTTTTTCTTGATCTGCCAATATTTATTCGTCCATTTGGTGACTTATCTCGTACTATTCGTACTATACTATCCTCTGCCATTCTGCTAATGTGTTCGTTCCACTCCTATTTCCGTTTTGTCACCCATCCATTTATGTCTTCTACATTGCACGTTCTTCTTATGTTTTCGCTTCTCTCCCTATCCAACAGAGTTTTCCCTGATATTCGCCGAAGTATTTTCATCTCTGTTGTTTCTAGTAGTCGTCTCGTTTTAGATGTGTCAGGTCTTGTCTTCGCCGTGTATGTCAATATAGGTCTAATTGCTGCTTTATAGATTCTTGCTTTTGTGTCTTGTTTTAAGGTACTTGTTCTTCCAGATTGTGTCATTAAGAGATCCCGCCGCTTTACTTGCTTTTAAGCTTTGTTGTCGTACTTCCTCTTCAACATCTCCGTAACTGGTTTCCCAGATATCTAAACCTTGTTTCCTGCTTTATTATTTTCCCATTAATTTCGATTTTACATCGTAGTGGGTATTTAGATGTTGTCATACATTTAGTTTTTTCTGCTGATATTATCATATTGTATTTCTTGACTGTTGTATTGAAAATGTGTGTTAATCTTTAGAGATCGTCTTCTGTCTCGGCGATATAATATATCTAGTACATATCATAAACGTTCAGAACGTTTTTTAGTGAGTTGTTTTCTCAGGTAAAATTCAGGTATATTCAGTTTTTTCTCATAACCAAAGAAATTAAAAAACAAATCCTGCAGGAATGTTTTTATTCAGGAGCAGATTTAAGAGTAATTCAACCCTTTACCTACGGTTATCCATAACTGACCAGGAAGCAACCGAGCAGAGCAGAGTTTAATAAAGGTTGAGTGCAAGCATGAAGCAGGAAGAATGTCCTTCAGTGCTCGGAAACAACCCTTGTTACGGCCGGTTTCACAATCTGTGGTTAACCCTAGCGGTCAACTAACCTTTACCCACAGTCTAACTGACAGTTGCTGTTTCACAACCACAGATTCAATCATGGTTAGTTGACCCTAAGTTTTGTTTTATTTTTCTTATGTTGGTAGGAAATTATGGACAATGATCACCAGAAATAACATTTTTATGGAAGAATTATCAAATCAGCTGATCAGTCAGATGAGTTTCCATTGATTTTTATTAGGATAAATTCAATAAATTGTTATATTCCTTTATGTCTATTAATTTGTTGTATATATTTTTTAAGGATTTTATATTTAGTTGTGGAGTTTATTTTGCAGATTAAGGAAAAATAAATGTGTGTATATGTGTGGTTAGAATATTCAGTCAGACTTGTGGTTGATTTGCATAATCATATTTTTGATGTTGATTCTTGCTACCTTGCTTGCTTTAAAAATTCATATATTTTAACATACCTCCTATGGGATTAATAAAATTTCATACATGATGGTTGCATCTTAGATTTTGGACCATAAAAATTACTATGCAAAACTTTTTTGAAGTATCTTTTTTTCGTAAAATTAATATTAAAAATGCTTCCCATACGTGGCCAACTAAAGTACACATACTGTATATTACATGCACATTATACATTTTAAGTTTTGTTTAAGAATAATATTTGTTTTAAGGTCTTTCGCCAATATTGTTAAAATTAAATTGTTAATATAAAAACATGTAGCAAGCAAGAGAATATAGTATGTATTAATAATTACCCCAGAAAGCAAATCATTTAAAAATCGAACAATTATTGGCCGCTGAAATGCTAAACGCATTTAAGTACATCATATAAATTCATATCTGTAATTAATAATTTACGTGTATACACTCTGTCCTGTCAATAAAACGAAATTAGGTTAGGATAACCTCTGGTTAAGAGCTTAACCATCACTCCAAGCTCTGGTTAAAAATTCTGTCGGTTAACCACAACTTCGCCGTTGACCTGATATTGTGAAACACATATTTCGGGGTAACTTCTGGTTATCTCTTAACCACAAGTTAACTTCGACTTGTGAAACCGGCCGTTAGGGGCCATGGCAATTTATAGGGCCATTAGGTTTCGAGAGTAGACGTAATTCGGTTGGTGCCGGTGCATGATAGCCACGTGACCTCGTATTTAATTTCGGACATTCAAGAGAACTTACACTAACAAAAATTTAGTCAGATAACGGTTTTGGCTTATATCTAAAAAAAGACACGGCTAACACTGAAATGACTGACTAGTTTGTAAGAGTACATTTATATTATAATATATATTACGAAACGGGCATTAACCCTTGCAGGACCAACCTTTAATTAGAAACACCGAGGACCAAGGAGGGTCAATAAATGTCCACACATAAATAAATCAAAAACGTGCTTCTTTATTTAAACTTATTTAAAAATAACACTTTTTAGTGGAGTCACTGAAGGTGGATATGAGCTATTACCTCCGATTTCGTTCAACCTCCATCGATTTGCATGAAAATTGGTGAGTGGTTAGAGGATATCTTAAGAAACAAAGGTGACATGGTGCAAACTTGCGCTTTTACCCTGGGGGTGGATCCCACTTCTTCTAGGGGTGAAAATTATTTTATTAAAAATAACCCCACAATTAGATAGGGGACAAATTCTAAGCAAAATTTGTTATATAAAGTTATTAAAATAAATCAAAACTTTTTCGAGTTATCAAAGATCAAAAATTTTAATTTTTCGTAAGAAAAATGAATGTTTTTAACCGATTTTCCATAGATAAGTCAAAAACTATAAGTTTCTACAAAAAAGTTATTACATATTACCAAAATTGAATCCAATAAAAAATTAAATAAACTTCTTACCAAAAAAACCTTTTAATTTGAACTAAAAGTGAGTTATAGGTAATTGATTGCATATTTTTTTTGGCGAGTACCCAAATCTAAGTATTCAAGCTTAAATTACGGGAAAATTATGCATTTTATAACATAAACTTATTAAACATTTGTGAAAGTACTTAAAAATATCTATCAAATGAGATACAGAACAAGTTAATAGAATAAAAATTTATGCTCTAAAAATTTTTCAAACTTAATCTTTTAAAAAATTTTCCAAAAAATGTTATCGTTTTTTTCTAAAAACTCCGTTAACTTTTAAGATATCAGGTTCGCCTGAAAACGGTTTAAAAGGTAATTCAAGATGATATTAAAACGCGTTAAAATTAATCTTTTACACTTACTTTTTTAAAAATCAAAGATTAAATGGCCACGGTTACATGGTTCTCGCAGCAAAATTTAAGCTTTAAACGTTTCTATCTCGGTTATTTTTCACCCTACAAAAATAGTATAACAGATATAATATTTTATATAGAAAAAACTCAAATTTGTTTATTTACCATTTTTTTCGTATATTGAGTATTTTTATAGTTATTATCAAAAGAAAATGAAAATGACGATAATTTTAAAAATTCTGATTTTTTTAAATTAATTTTTTTTTCAAAAATATGCATTTTAAACCGGTGAAAAATGTCAAAATCATTACTTATGCTAATACAAAGAAATTTTGGTAAGGATTTCAATAAATTTTAATTTTTGTGGAAATGGCGTATGTTTTATTTTTCACTTTTTCCTAAAAACTTTGAAAGGGTTCTCTTCGTTTCATCATAACTTGCTTAATTTTGATGCTATTAACTTCTTCTGGAGCTCATTTGTTAGGCATTCTGAAGTACTTTGATGAGTGTTTAGCAGGTATATTTTATAAAATGCATCGTTTTCCCGTTATTTAAGCTTGAATACTTAGATTTGAGTACTCATCGAAAAAATATACATTCAATTACCCATACCTCACTTTGAATTAACATTAGCTTAGTACTTTAAGTGAACAGTGTATTTAATTTTTTATTGTCTTCAATTTTGGTAAGAATAACTTTTTTGTTAAAGCTAATTGTTTTTGAGTTATACGTGAAAAAAACTTTAAAACATGCATTTTTTGCAAGACAAAACATGCAAGAAAAAATAAAATCTTTGATCTTTAATAACTCAAAAAGTATTGATTTATGTTAATAACTTAATATAACAAATTTTGCTTAGAATATGTCCCTCTATCGATTTGTGGTATTATTTTTAATAAAATAATTTTCATCTCAGAAAAGGGGTGGCATCCACCCCCAGGGTAAAAGCGCAAGTTAGCATCATGTCACCTTTGTTTCTTGAGGTGTCCTCTAACTGCTCACCAATTTTCATGAAAATCGATGGAGGTTCAACGAAATCGGAGGTGAAAACCTTCAGTGACTGCACTATTTATATTATTCCTAGACGTGAATGGAAAAAAGATACGAATTTATAATTTACCCGGAGTCTTCGGCTTCAGTGGAATTGGCATCATGGTAGGATACATAAACATTTTTGACTTCTTGCTGTGCTTACCGCATACATACTTGCATTTTGAACATAGTATGGTTGTTTTTGCTCACTTATTGGCCTTTTTTCTTTTAGATTTTACTAATTTGACACATGAATGATATCGTCCCTTTCCATTTTGGGATGGTGTTGAAGGTATTCAAGGGGATTATTTGTAGTCCACTGTCAAGTTTTTATAAAAGTATGAGGAAATGAATTAAATTATAGAAATGCTAATTATGCCATCTAATAGGGCAGTAGTACGCCGACAACTACTAATTATTTGAGATTTTTATAGTCCAGAAAGCCACTTTGCATCCGCTAGGAAAAATATTCCGATTCGGATTTTTTGCACAATCTTATTCAAAAATAACCCCTTTTAATAAATTTGCATGCTGCCAGGTCCAAAAGTGGGTCAAAATTTTTTTAAACGTTTTTTTTTGTTTTTTTTTTAATTATTTTTATTGCATCGAACAAAGTTTTTTTTAGATTTTTTGGATCATTTCAAACAGAAAAGGTCTTTAGTGACTTTTCTCTAAAGTTGATAGTTTTTGACATATAAGCGATTAAAAATTTGAAAATTGCGAAATCGGACATTTTTAACCCTCAGAAACTATGTGAAAAACTGAAAATTTCGATATTGCCAAGGTAAGAAGATATTCTTTGAACATCGATTGATCAAATCCCGAAGAGTTTTTTGCAATACAATATCGAAAACTCTTTTGCTTTTTAATTGCCAATCAAGCGGGCGCTTATGATTGTACATTTTGTACATGCAAGTATTATTACAGAAATGCCGAGATCAAAGGAAATACGTCTTTGCTGTATTTATTGAATATGAAAAGACGTTTGATCGGGTTAAGCATCACAAATTAATTAATATATTAAATAAAGGATAAACGAGTTAATTGCCAAGACGTACGAATCATACAAAAATTACACTGGCGTCAAACAGCGACAACTAACAGAAATATGTAAAATATAAAGAGGTGTCAGACAAGGTTGTATACTGTCCCACTGTTGTTCAATTTATATTCAAATATGTAGAATATTTAAAGAAGCGTTGTATAATTTGGAATGAGGCGTGAAAGTTAATGGAATTCTGATAAATACAATCAGATATGCAGATGATACAGTTTTTTTAAGTGATGACATGAATGGATTACAATGCCTTTTAAATGCCATTGACACAGTGGGAAGATTGTTTGGCCTAAACATAAACTGTTCAAAAACAAAATACATGGTGTTTAGCCGTTTGCCACATCAAGATTCACCGTTATATGTTGATGGTCACATAATTCAAAGAGCACCAGTTATAAATATCTTGGTTGCCATATTACTGGACAACAAGATCCAGATGGGGTCCGGACAAATAATCCCCGGACAAATAATCCCGGACAAAAAATCCCCACAAATTATCCCTGGACAAATATTCCCCGGACAAAAAATCCCCACAAAAAATCCCGGACAAAAAATCCCCACAAATTTTTTTGAACAGCATATCCCCACAAAAAATCCCGGACAAAAAATCACCAAGAAATGTTTGTTGCCGAATAGTTCTCTAGAAGTTTTCCCGTGAATGGTGGAAGATATGAGGAATAAGCTAAGGCTGTGGAAATGCTGTATTTGGCTTAAATCTTTTGTTCATTCTGCTTTGAATAACTCTGTTCAAAACATTGTCTATTCATGATGATAACTGATAACTACTGGTACTGAAATCGATAATCTTGATTATACTAATGCAAAAAATCCATTCCACGCATCGCCAGGAAAGTCATACAAAGCGTTTCGATTATTTTGACTTTTCTGGTGGTTTCGGGAATAAATTTACGAGCATTACGATTCGATATCCGGTTTTTAAAAAACGTAATTGAGGATCTGTATGCATAAAAAACTTTAAAAATTTATCCATAAATCAGACCAGACTTGGGTAGAGGCCAGATGGGTAAGCTCTGTAGAGCGGCCTAGAAAAAGGTAGAAAGATGCAGTCAGAAAAGATCTGGAGAAAATGGGAGTAAAACAATGGGAAATAGTTTCACAGGACCGACAAACATGGAAGGAAATAGTAAACGCGGTAAAGACTCTAGAAGAGTTATAACGTCATTGATGATGATGATGACTAAATATTTTTGACGTTACATTTACAAAAAGGAACAGAATTTTTGAAGTTATACTTCTTTAGGCGCGATTGAGAGTAAAATTTCATATTACTGCGCGCATGCGTACACAGACAGTATGGCTTTAGTTGCTATCTTTCAAGTTATGTATAAATATATCAGTGCAAGAAAAGGTGTGAAAAGAATATATTAGTGTTTTTAGTAAATATATTTATTCTAATTTTTGTGTCTTTGGATTTGTCTTCCTCAGGAGAAAGATGAGTATTATTAAAACATTTTATTGTATATTTATTATACTTCACCTTGTCTGTTTGTTACCGTGAATTGTCATTAGGTACGTCCGAACCGATACAGACACAGTCCTCGTAGCGTATTTGGTATAGCATTCGACCAGAGATCTAGAGGTCTTGAGATCCAATCCGGAGCAATCCTATACTTTTTTTTTATTTTTTTAAAGCGGTAAGCACAAAATTACTTTGGTGTTTAAAAAATATTAAAACATACTGTTTAAAGTATATTTTTCTACAAACGTGTTAAATATGCAACTTTTAGCACTCCATAGGAGCGTTAAAAATGTTACTTTAAAGCACTAGTGCTTTAAAATTTTTAAGGCACTGCAGTTAAAATTGAAATGTCAAATTTTGAAAACAAACGTCAAAATATTTTTTATATTTCATTTATTAACATTAATATTAACAGTACAACTTGCGCAATTTGAAAAAGGTTTTTTAGAAGGTTTTTTAAAATTTAATTTAAACTGTATTATTGCATTTTTAACACGTTTGTAGAAAAAAACTATTAAAATTTGTTAGAATATACAACAATAAAAGTAGATGTTATTCTATAATTGTTATGATTTACGTATTGACGTAAGAAAAATATAAAAATGGAATGTCAGTCAAGTTCAAGTAAAAGCTTTGTAGGTATTGTCCTGTAATTTAGAATGAATAAATTATAATTGTTGATATATAAGACGTTTGTAGAAAAAATATTGTATGATATACGTGTTAAAATTACATTTTTAAGGCACTCGTGTGAATTGCCTTAAAATGCGTGCCTTAAAATTGTATTTTAATGTTGTTCTGAAGCTATTTCCTTGTGGCATTTTTATAATCAACTATTTTTAATGGGAATAAGCCACAATCTTACCAAAAAAATTTTTGGTAAAATTGTGGCTTATTCCCATTAAAACTAGTTGATTATTAAAATTGTATTTTTAACACTTATATCATAAATAACTATTATTTTTAAGAAATTATATAATAGAAGTATAACTTCTTACGTGCGTACAAACTACACACACATTCTTTTTTTGCATTACAATCAAGATTATCGTTTTCAGGACCAGCAGTTATTATCACGAATAGACAATAAGTACAACATGATTCTCACAGCCTTAGCTTATTCCATATATCTTTCACGATTTTTGAAAAAACTTACAATTGGAAATCGAAATTACAATTCATGCTTAATTTTAATTGCTAATCATTATTTTCGTGCCGAAAACTGGTTTCATGGCGATTGTTATGGGATTTTTTGTGGGGATTTTTTGTCCGGGGATTATTTTTGTCTTGGGATTATTTGTGCGGATTATTTGTGGGGATTCTTTGTGGAGTTTTTTTTGTCCGGGGATAATTTGTGGGGATTTTTTGTCCGGGGATTTTTTGTCCTAGCTTCCATGGACATTAACAATATCCACTATGAATCATTTGGAGACTTTTGAAATGTGGCTGCACAGACGTATTACACTAAAAATGCCATGGACGGCTATGCTGACAAACGTAGCTGTCCTTAAGAGAGCAAATGCTGCTCGCGAGCTGCTTGATAACATCAAATCTAGAAAGATGGCCTATTTTGGACACGTAGTAAGGGGAGACCAATATAATATTTTTCAACTTATTATGATGGGTAAAATCGAAGGACGCAGAGGAATTGGTAGAAAACAGGCCTCTTGGTTGAAGAATATCAGAGAGTGGACAGAAATAAAGAAAGCAGAGCAACTATTTAGAATAGCTCGGAACAGAGACAGTTTTGCCATGTTAATCGCCAACGTCAAAGGGACTTGATAGGACAGGTTAAGAAGAAGAAGACATGACTTAATTGTACACTCCGAACGTTACTGTTTTCTGCCTAGAATTATTTTAACAGTGTAGCCACATGGTATTTAATTTGGGAAGTTTTGAGGTTAACTTAACAATGATATGAACTCGTAGCAGCTAGCAGCCACCAGCCACCAGCCAGCCTATTCTAGGGATTTATTTATGAACCCGAAAGTAAGTCTATTACTCTTGAGGACATACATCCTTTTTAAATTTGATTTTCACGCTTATTTTATGACCAATTTTCCTCCGAAACTTTGCCGAAATTGACATTTATTTCAATTTATTATCCCACACAAAGTATTTACGGAGTCACAACAAAATATACAAGTGTAGTATATGGGGATATTTGAGGATTAGGTCGACGTAGCCCGGAAAATGTTCTTTAAAATAGATAGAGCTTAGATGTTGGTTAAAACAGAGATAGTGCTTTTAAAAGTAGTTGTTTTAAAACTTACTATTATTGTGAAATCGGCTTAAAAATAATAGAAAATAATAAAAAAAGAATGTGTGTGTACTTTGTACGCACGTAAGAAGTTATACTTCTTTGTCGTCATAAAAAACAGTTTTTTTATATACCTCATACAAAATCGATAATATTTGATATAAGATGGTTATATTTTAGGTTTTAAATCATGCAGAACATTCTATAACTTTTCTTTCGTAAAATTAATAACAAAAGTTATCATAATTGAAATAACAGAAAATAATGTTGATGATATATACCGAGAAAAATTTTTAATTTCTTTTTCAATTAGAAGGATGTAATTGCATATTAGAATATAGTTCTAATTCCAATTAACTGTTCATAATAACAATGTTCAATATTGTAAAAATAAAGCTACTTTTCTCTTGAGTGAAATTCATATTTTTTGACATACCCTGTGTAACACCCATAAAAATTTACTATCTGATGGTTGAATCAGAGATTCTAGATATTGCAGAACCTTTTATGTAGAACAACTATTTTTCGTAAAATGAATAATAAAAAAGTTTTCCATATTATGGTTCCAACTTACAGGGACATACTGTATATTATACAAAAATGTTTTTAAATCTGTAGGCAAGTCAAAAGTGTAAACTCAACCTTAATTTAACAAGAGTTATATATAGTCGGTTCGCTAAACTCAGACACAACTGGCTAGTATTTTTAGTAGATATTTTTTTTGTTTTTGGCCAATTTTGCGAAAACTGGCAAAATTACTAACTATTTAGTAATTATTTTCTTGCCAATTTTACAAAATTGGCAAAATTACTTACTAAATTCACTAGCCATTTGTAGTAACACTGGTGGTACTCATTATTTTCTTTTAAAATATCATACAATATATTATTTACAAAAGTATATACAAATCCCGTATAATATCCCTACTTTATAGCATTTTCAATATCTTCCGTAAGTCCAAACGGTGAGTTTAATTTTTTTTTTCAAGGCGTCCAGCTTTCTTTGAAGCGAAGCTGAATTGTTCAAATATAAAAAAACTCTCCTGCAGTGTTGTCCGTATGAGATGATATGCCAGTCTCTAATGCATCATTGTCCTCTATGTTTACTTTTTGATTTATCTGTATAGCCTACAAAAAAATTAATCCAATTTAAATTTTAGATCACAACTACACCTGATATGAATAACATAGTAACTCCACTTATAATGTTTTTCAACTATTGCTTGAATGATATCTATAAAGGACAACTTTCATTTTGATCTAAAAGCTTTTATCCTATCTTATGTACCTAAATATAAAGTTTTTTAATAAAATAACCTCATTGTAAGTGCAAATTTTGAATCACTCGGTGGAAAAAATTTTGTAACCAATGTTACAATACTATAAATTTCTATTATTGATGAATATTTTTATAAACACATTGTAACATCTATATAATTTACGAGTGAACTAACTTCCACTGTTATATCTGATGTTCACAGTGGATTACATGTTCAATTACAACAGCGGAAACCCCTTCCTGCATCAAAGGCATTAGTTTTATTATTAGATACGTCTGCTAAGGAAAAATTTCCAAAGAAGAAAAATCTTGGAAAGGAGAGACAAAGAGATCCAAGTGTTTCCAAAATTAATATTTTGAAGAAACTGAGGAACTTTGACCAAGAATACACTAGAAAAACTGTAAAATTAACGTAAATGAGAGAATTGGGACCTCGGTGTAACGATAAATGTAACATTAAATGTAAATCGAAATTATATAAAAAAAGAATGACTCAATTCATTTAATAATTTTTGGGCAATAGCTGATCATTATAAACAGAGTGATTTATGTAGAGTTTGTAGAGCATACTTATGCAGATATAGTCCGTCCGCTATAACTTTTCTCATACGGTATGAATCTTTTTCAATCAAACTAAATCAAAACATAAATTGAAACGAACGTCGATGTGTATATACATTTTGTATACTGTATACTATATACTACACACATCGGCATACGTTCCACTTCCTGTTTTGACTTAATTTGATTGAAAATGAATCGTACCGCATGGGAAAAGTTGCAGCGGACGGACTCTTCTCAAACAATAGAGAAAAGTTAAATGAGTCCACGTAAAACTGGTAAATATGAATATAATTTGCAGTTAGCAGAACACTGACACCAAGTTCATAAGAAACTATTTTGGATACTTTACCAGATAATATATGGTTAACTACGATATTCAAAAAAAGTGGCATTGCAGCTCGACTTAAATCAGAACCATTAATGCTAACAACAATGTGATACATGAAAGCGAAAAGCTGAGGAAAAGTTATAAAATATGGATTAAGCAAATTGTAGCTGGAGCATCACATGAGCTAATGGTTTATTGCATATAAGGAGACAGTCTGCAGTTCTGCTGCAAGAAGTTGCAGCTAAATAGAACATGTTCATGCAATTTTTCTGCAATTGTTATATATAACACATATTATAATTTTCTCAATAATCCAACCTTTTTAATCTAATATCTGATAATTCTACTTAAAAAATCACATTTAATTTATAAAAACAACATAACCTAAAATTTATGGTTAGGTCAAAGTGTCTGTCTATTTCATGTCAGCTTATGCAATTACTTGTACTCTGTAATCATTTTATTGCAGAAATCTAGTTGCAAGTTGCAACTGATTGCAGAAGTTCTTGCTGCAAGAACTTGTGCTATAAATTTCGCAATTACTTGCAATGTGTAAAGTGGCTATGTTCAAATGTAGGAACCAAATTTTATCAACTTATTTCTAAAACACTTACCAGTAATCATTGACAGTAATAACTGGATTCTCCGATTCTTTAGTTTTGAATAAGTGAGATCGTAAATCGTTCCGGGTTGATTGATGTTATCCACAGTTCTCCACACTCTACCTCTTCCAGCGAATAGGTTTTTATCAGGAATTTTGCGATTGAAAATCGCACTCACACAGTTTGGGCTTCCACAATGACATGCAACAATCATGTTAATAAGTCCAAAAATATAATATGAAAACTATTTAAAAAGGCAGTTAAACAACCACTCTATATTTATCAATCAACGACATAACCAAACCGTTCACATCCAAACCACAGCTATGCTACAGCAGCCATATAGGATAATTTTTGACATGTCATTTGAACATCCAATCAGAACAAAGTTATAATGCGCATGCGCCCGGTCGCTAGGTTTTCCCATTTAAAAATTCACTCTCTATCGCCGGTAAAGAAGTATAACTTCAATAATAAAAAAAGAATGTGTGTGTACTTTGTACGCACGTAAGAAGTTATACTTCTATTATATAATTCTAACGAAATAAATATACTTAACAGTTACAATACAAAAAATTCACAATAATTACCAAAAATTAACCAAAACATAACAATACCAAAAAAAAGTATGAATCGTCCGGGATTTGAACCCGTGATCTCGCGATCTCTCGATCTTTGTTCCAATGCCCTACCGACCAGGCTATCAAGGCGCCTGTTATTGACGTTTCGCATATACATAATTACACATCACGGTGACAATGAAATATAAAAATAGATATTTTATTATTTTACGCCCAAGGAAGACAAATCCAAAGACACGAAAATTATAATAAATATAATACATTTACTAAAAAACACTAATATATTATTTTAATGGCTTATTTGCGCTGATACATAATTTGAAAGATTAGCAAGGAACAACATACTATTGAACGTAAAGAAATAAATTATTAATCACCTAGGTAGATCTTGGCCATAGAAATAAGTTGCTTTAAACTGCAGTTAAATATATCGCACTGCAGATGACGAAAAGAGGAGAATTCAACATAAGGTTAGTTCTAGCTTGTGTATTTCTGAATGTAATCGAATTTCTTACTGGATAAGACGGATAAGATTATAATAAATATACAATAAAATGTTTTAATAATACTCATCTTACTCCTGAGGAAGACAAATCCAAAGACACAAAAAGTATAATAAATATATTTACTAAAAACACTAATATATTCAAAAATGAAACGGGATAATATCCGAAGGTTGGCTGTATACCATCTAGTTAAATAAAATTAACATGAAGTAAAACTCTCTAGTGTAGTTGGTACATTTAATCATTAAATATACCAACTACACTAGGGAGTTTTACTTCATGTTAATTTTATTTAACTAATATATTCTTTTCACACCTTTTCTTGCACTGATATATTTATACATAACTTGAAAGATTTAGCAACTAAACGCCATACTGTCTGTGTGCTCATGCGCGCAGTATTATGAAATTTTACTCTCAATCGCGCCTAAAGAAATATAACTTCAAAAATCGAAATTAAAGAAGGCCATGAAATTAGTTAGGTACTGATATGGCTCGTTGCAAAGAAAGATGATACAAAATGGGAAACAAAGAAGTAAAAATACTCTGTTACGCAGATGACGCAATACTGATAATCCAAGATGAAGATAATCTGCAAAGATTGGTCCACAGATTTAACATAAGAGTAAAAGAATTCAATATGGCAATTTCATCTCAGAAAACTGAAACAATAGTAATCAATAAAGAACCAATCAGATGTAAAATAGACATTGATGGTATCAGTCTTAAACACGTAATGGAAATAAAATACCTTGGAATTACGTTATCAAGCTGCGGAGACCCGGACGAAGAAGTGAGAAATCAAGTATAAAGAGCAAATAGACTGGTAGGGTGTCTTAATTACACTATATGGTAAAACCGACATATTAACACTGAAATGAAGTCAAGAATTTATAAAGCCAGTGTAGGACCAATAATGGCATGTGCACCAGAAACAAGACCCGAGACAGCCACAACTTAAGGGGATCGGTACATAGTTTCTGCTCCAATGCTATTCAAGTGGGATTCATTTTTTTTCGAATCCTGAGAAAACTAATAAGTATTTTTGAAAAATTTAAACGCAGAATGAAAGATTACGTTATTAGCGAGGGCCGAAAGTCCCTGAGAACTTCTATAATGTTTATTTTAATAAGTTACAGGGGTAAAAAACTAGGAGAAAATTTAGTGTTATTTTTAATTTCAAATATCTGATTCAAAATAAACTTTGTATTTATTCTAAGGGACTTTCGGCTCTCGGTAATAATTTAGTCTTTCTTCTGCGTTTAAATTTTTCAAAAATATTTATTGGTTTTTTCAGGATTCGAAAAAAATGAACACAATGTCCGTGGTAATATTTTCCAAATCTATCTTTGTCATACAACGCACTCAGTCGAATAGAATATTGTCAGCATATTGTCAGCCAGACAGTGACAATTTTATATATTTGACACGGCTTCGGGAATATTTTGAGTTGTTTATTAAATAATATCGATAGTGTATTTGATAAATAATTGATTTAAGACGTGAAATTAATAAAAAGTTAACTATTGTTTATTATTTATGGAAGATCCCAAGCAGAGAATATACCAGGATATATTCTGTGATCCAACTATTTTGTTGTTAAATTGGTTCAAATTTTATCTAAGCGTTCCATAGTAACAATATATACTTATTTAAAAAATCACTTTATCACTTTGCCTCTTTTCTCGATTAAGGATTAGTTTTTATTGCATAATAGGTATACCTATAAATAATTTTAATCACTGAATACATAGTCAGTGAAAAAAATATCATATTAATTAACTGAATTAATAATTCATGCAATTATACAAGTAACGGTTATCCAAGAACATTCAAAATTCATCTCTAAGTTAATGGTGACAATCTCACTGTCAAATAATCATATGTACATAGTATGTACATATAGTATATAGTATACATAGTATATTCGTATACATAGTATACATAGTATATAGTATACATAGTATAAGAGTGAAATCGTAAAGAAGGTGGTTTTTTTAATGGGCTTTTGAACGGACTTAAATAATGATGCGATCAGATTAGACAATACCGTTTATTTCGCTTTGCAATTGACAACAAGACATTTTATAAAAAATTCGGAGAAGGTTAAGCGATAAACAAATTTATTGAGTTTAGAATGTAAGGTTTTTTGTTTAGAATTTGAAACAACGAAAGTAATTTGATGTCTCCCAGAATTTAACAAAATCAAAAGTTGTATACAAATTAAATTGGTTCTTGAGAAATGATAATATGCGCAGTGGGTAGAAAGGATGTTTTGTGATTGGTGGAAAATGATGGATGGAAGGGATGAGAGCGTTGAGTCTGATTTTGAGGAGAGAAAAAAGAAGCACTGTGAAATGAATATCTGAAGACAGCAGTCCAGTTTTTTGAAAAGTGAGAAGTCAGTGTAAAGTGGTGAAGTTGGCCTTTGCGAGCAGAATCGAGTTGAAACGAAATCGTTGGCCGAGTTGAGAAGTTAATTTTCCTTGTGTCCGAGGAAGATTCCTGTTTCTGTCTAGAACGAGTAGCCGATTGGTATCTATTTGCACAAGATATCGAGCAGAGAGAAAACTGAGTCAAGAATTCGAACGAGTCCTGTTTGTTTGTTTGAGAAGCAGTTTGGACGAGAGGGACCTTCCGCAACATCCTAAGAGTACGCGTGGGAGAATCGAGGACGACGCAATCCGGGAAAAGAAGTAGTAAAGAAACAAAAAGCTTAGTCAAATCATTTGTGAAACGGAGAGAGTTTGTTTATATCCACACCATATTTGCTTATTTTTTGTATTGAACAGTTCTATAACATAATTAGTCATTCCAAATTTTAAAGAAGAGATAAGTAATCAATTCAAAAGGAGAAAAATAAATTTTATTAAATTTTGTAAGAATAAATAACGAATTATTTAAATAATTTTTTTTTTTTGTTAAAACAGAGGAGATATCAGAATTAAAGCTTAATTTAGTAGATGAGAAATAGTTGCAACAAATTTAGATTTTAGCATATTTTTTAAATCCATTGTTTATGGTATATTGGATAAATAAATAATATTTTTTTAACATTTATATGACATTGAGTGTGTTTAATTTCCCTGTTTTGTCCTGGGTGGAGTAAGCAACTAGAGATACCAGAAGCCACAAACCAAAGGTAAAGCATCAACAATAAAATAGCCCTGAGAATAAAGTTTATTAGAAAATTTAATTTAAATTTGGTTTTGTTTTAGATAAGCAGTAATTAAGATAATTGAGTAATTAATTAAATTAAGAATTTGCTCATCAATCGCATAAAAGAGAGAAATACAAAGCAAAACAGTACATAGTATGTACATAGTGAGAATTTTACTACACGTAATTTGCCGTGTAAAGAAAGAAAAAGTAGGGATAGCCGTAAAATATTTGCGCCTGTGCCCTTAAAGACTATTGGAAACAGAGAGATGAGAGTATGAGAGTACTGAGAATACTTACGGTGTACCGTTCAGAGAGATCGAAAGGGGAGTGAAGACATTAGAAGAAAATGTAATGTAGAGGGCATAAATGAATGGACACTAAATAGAAAAAAATGGAATAACCACATAAGCAGAATGGAGGAGACCCGTGTGGTCAAAATAGCAAGAGATGTATCACCAATCGGTAGAAGAAGTATGCCGACCCCGCAAAAGATGGAGTACAAGCTTCCAAAGAAGTATCAATCCGTCAATGAATAAACCGAATTGCTTATAAAGAGGAAGAAAAAATTTGATAAATTATTTTACGTCATTTCTTTTCAATAATGTTTACCCCATTTTGTAGCTGCGCCTCTGCCCTAAAACAAAAATTTGCAGGAAACACAAAAAATAACTAAATAACAAAAGCTTCGCCTTTTATATGAACCAGAAAACAATTTAATAAATTACCGTTACCGCACATCAAATTTATTCGTAGTAATATTTCTTTCTCGCTTTTGAAAATTATATAAAAATTGCGGGAAGCAGAGAAACAGTCCTTAATCAATATGACGGCATTCACTAGACCTTCCTGTCTCGTCAAATAACCTCAAAAATGCACGAATAAGAAAAATAGGTCGCTTCAGCTTTTTCATAAAATGATATCGGCATATATACAGATACAGAGACGGGCGAGGAATCGTATAAATAAGAAAAAATGAATTTTGTGAACTCTATTTCAGACACATTGTTCATAATTATGGTTGTTTTTGAACTTTATACCTCAGCTTCTAATTAACAATGAAGGTATGTACTGTTAAATAATTTTTATGGGGAAAATTTAGCGAATTAATTTTATGTCAAAGACCACGAGATCGCAAGTTTTCATCGCCCTGTATATAGCCAAAATTTGTAAATAATATCATTTAGCCGTAAGCAGTGTTTCGTGGAAAGAGGAAATGTTCAGTGGTAAAGATTCTACGAACGGACTTATACAAATTAAAAATACGGTCAGATTAGAAAGTGAATGTACTCGCGGTTGAAGTAGACAATAGAATGTTTCTAAAAGGTTTCCTAGAAAGAAACGACGGTAAACAACTTGTTTAGTTTTAGAATGTAGGGTTTTTTCTAGGATATAAGAAAACATTTAATTTTAATATCTCCTGGAAATTTGAGAAGACAGAAAATTTGTATAGAACACTATTTGTTCTTAGAGCCAAAAACATCTCCAGAGAGGCAAAATTAAGACTCTATAGAACAGTGATCCAGCCCACAGTTCTTTACGGGAGCGAAACATGGGTCATGAACAAAAACCAAGAAAATATGCTGAACATCTGGGAGCGGAGTGTTCTAAGGAAGATATTCGGGGGAGTAAAAAATGATGAAGACGTTTGAAGGAGACGAAAAAATGCGGAGATCAGAGAGCTGTACCGGAAACCAGAAATAAGCCAGATGGTCAGAACAAAGAGACTGAGTTGGTTAGGTCATCTTGCGAGAATGGGTGACGAAAGGTGGGCAAATGACTCGCTGCTGAGAGGGGAAGGAAAGAGGAGAAGAGGACGACCATGGAAAAAGTGGCTAGAAGCATGTAAGGAAGACATGCAAACAATCGGGATATCAAATTGGAGAACTGCGGCCATGGACAGGAGAAAATGGAGAAAAACCGTGGAGAAATTCCAAGCCATGGGCCTTTAAGGCCTGTTGAGTTATATTATATATATTTGTTCTTAAGAAATGAAAGTAGGGATGTAATGTGTAGAGAGAATGCTTGTGATTGGCGAAGATATTGATGGAGGGATAACAGAGTGGTTGAGTGTCAGATTGATGAAGGAAAAAGATTTACTGTGTAATTAAGATCGGAAGGGAGCAGTCCAGTTTGAAAAATAGTAATTTTGTGTAAAGTGGTGAATTTGGTGGCCGTGTAAGCAGTCCTGTTGAGACGAAATCGTGATCGAGTCGAGAAGTAAAATCTCCTCGTGTCCGAATAGATTCCAGTTTCTGTCTGGAACGAGTAGCCGGTTTGTATCAATTTTGCACAAGATATCGAGCTGAGAAAAAAATTTTGGAATTATAAAGATTGATATTTTTTGTATCGAGTCGGAGACTAAATAGAGGAGAGATTTCGAGCGAGTGCTGTTTTTTGTTTGTGAAACAGTTTCGAGGAGAAAGACCGTAGCAGCATCCGAGGAGCACGTGTGGGAGAACCGAGGACAACACAATCCATGAAAAGAAGTAAAGAAGATAAAAAAGGTTAGTCAGATTATTTGTGCAAAGGAGAGAGTTGTTGTATGTTACATACCATATTTGTTTCTTGCCAATTTAACAGTTTTATATCATAATTTATTCATTCATAAATTCATAGAAGATGTAATCTACAGTCAGACAAATGAAAGAATACCCATGAACGAACATATAAAACACGCTGTATTTTCCTGTCACCGTGTCACAAAGAAAATTGCCCAACACAAGTACTTGTAATAATAATTATTACATGTACTTGCGCTGGCCACTTTTTTAATGACACGGTAACAGGAAAATACAGCGTGTTTTATATGTTCGTTCATGGGTATTCTTTCATTTTCCTACTGTATTTAAAAGGTGAAAATTAAATTTTGTTTTTTTTTATAATAATAAAAACAGTCTAACGAGTCATTCATTTTTGTTAATAAAAAAGGAGATAGTAGAATTAAAGATTAATTTATTAGATAAGAAAATTTTACGACAGAATAAAGTTTAGCATACATTTTGAATCTTATATTTATGGTATAGTATGTGAATAAATAATATTTATAAAATTTATATGATATTGAGCATATTTATTTTCCCTGCTTTGTCCTTGATAAAGTAAGCAACGAGAAATACTTGAAGCCACAAACTAAATAGTTCAGAAAGCCACTGCGGATCCACTAGGAAAAATATTCTAATTCGGATTTTTTGCACAATCTTACTCAAAAAGGACTCCTTTTAACAAATTTGCATATTGCCAGGACCAAAAAGTGGTCAAAAATTTTTTAAACGTTTTTTTTTGTTTTTTTCCTAAAATTATTTTTTTTGCATGGAAAAAAGTTTTTTAGGTTTTTTGGATCATTCCAAACAAAAAAGGTTTTTAGTGACTTTTCTCTAAAAATGATACTTTTTGACATATAAGCGATTAAAAATTGAAAAATTGCGAAATCGGCCATTTTTAACTCTCAAAAACTATGTGAAAAACTGAAAATTTAAATGTTGCCAAGATAGGTAGATATTCTTTAAACATCGATTGATGAAATCCCGAAGAGGTTTTTGCAATACAATATTCAAAACTCCTTTGTTTTTTAGTTGCTAATCAAGCGTGCGCGACACTATTTTCCACCGACAGTATGGTGCAAAGGAAAGGAATAAATTCGTTATTTCCTAAACCGGCGACTTTAAGGAAAAATCCCGAAACAGGTCGATTTTTATTTTTAAGTTATGATATTGTGGCATATATGGTATACTAGTGACGTCATCCATCTGGACGTGATGACGTAATCGATGATTTTTTTAAATGAGAATAGGGGTCATGTGCTAGCTCATTTGAAAGGTTCTTTAATTCTCTATTCAGTAATGTAAACATTTACATAATTATTTATACAGGGTGTCCAAAAAATTTTTATTAAATTAAATTATTTGACAAAAAAAGAAGTAGAAGGACACGCTGTATAAATAATTATGTAAATATTTACATTACTGAATAGAGAATTGAAGAACCTTTCAAATGAGCTACCACACGACCCCTATTCTCATTTAAAAAATCATCGATTACGTCATCACGCCCAGACGGATGACGTCACTAGTATACCATATATGCCACAATAAAATAACTTAAAAATAAAAATCGACCTCTTTCGGGATTTTTCCTTAAAGTTGCCGGTTTACGAATGAATGAATGTTTAAAGAATATCTACCTACCTTGGCAACATTCAAATTTTCAGTTTTTCACATAGTTTTTGAGGGTTAAAAATGGCCGATTTCGCAATTTTTCAATTTTTAATCGCTTATATGTCAAAAACTATCATTTTTAGAGAAAAGTCACTAAAGACCTTTTCTGTTTGGAATGATCCAAAAAACCTAAAAAAACTTTTTTCCGTGAAAAAAAAAAATAATTTTAGGAAAAAAACAAAAAAAAAACGTTTAAGAAATTTTTGACCACCTTTTGGTTCTGGCAACATGCAAATTTGTTAAAAGGAGTCCTTTTTGAGTAAGATTGTGCAAAAAATCCGAATTAGAATATTTTTCCTAGCGGATGCGCAGTGGCTTTCTGGACTAAAAGGTGATACATTAATGCCCGGTTGCACCAACAGATCTTAAGCTTAAGTCGAGAATATCATAAGAATATCATGATAATATAATTATAATATATTACAATTAGAATACCATAACATAATAATATATATAATTGATAATAAGGTAAGAATCTAAAATTATGGTGCAACGTAAGTGATACTCAAGGAGGCCCTATCTATAAGTAGAGCTTAGCTAAGTGGAGCTTAAGATCTGTTTTTGCAACCAGGCATAAATCAATTAGCCCTGAGAATACTTTTTTAATGGAAAGTTTTTATTAAATTTTGGTTTTGTTTCCATGAGTAGCAATTAAAATAATTAATTAATTGAATTAATAAGATGCTGATCAATCTCAGAACAGAGAGAAAATAGTTGGGTTATTAAAATAATTTCAGATTTTATGAACTGTGTTATAAGTTGTGGTTCAAAGGAATTGAGAGAGGTATTTAAATGATATATAGACAATCAAGTTCTGTCTGTTCTGTCTGTCTGCACAAGGTAATAAAAGAGTTTGTTTATTACGAGAGACGGAATCAAAGAGATTCGCGGTATATTAGCACGTGTTGTCTTGGCACTGTTGCCTGTGGCAGTTCAGGAAGGCAACATTCAGGAGGGGCTAGTCTTCCTCTTGCAGTTAAATTTTTTTTTGTTTTTTTGGCCTTGGGTTCAAAACCTATTTAGCCAGACAATTTATAGAGGGTAGGAATTATTATTCAGGATTCAGTTTCACATACTTAGGAATAGCGTGATCTCAAATAATGAAGAAGAACCTGAAATGAATAGAAGGCTTATGCTGGCTAATAAAGCCTTTATCGTCATGGGTCATATATTCAAATCGTGAGATATACAATTATTTTTTTTATAAAATCATGTGACCTTGTGGCATCTCATAAAAAATATAATTTTTCTTTATAAAAAACACACGTTTGTGTAGGCCGTCTCTGTGAGGCCTAAGGCTTATTTCCCAGTCACCGCCGTCATAAAAAGGAAGGGCCTCCTTTTTTGCTTTTTATTCTTCCTCTTGACATCTCCTATACACCTCTTTCGGGAAAAATATGGATTTAATTGACTGTGTGATGTAATACTGAACAAAAGACCAGGCGAACAAAAGGCAAACAGGTATAAAAAGAAAAGAAACAGCTTGCAAGTTTTTTAGACAAAAAGACACGTATTTGGTGAGAGGTGTTAAAGGTTGATGACATTAATTTTGGAGACAGAAATGGATTTTGGCTTGAAATTTTCATAAATTACAAAAAATGAGTTATTGTTTTGACAGTTGGAATAATAAAAGAAAAGTAATTAATTAATTTCTTCCCACTTTATAGTTGCATCATTTATTTATTCATCAATAATCGGAGTTAACAATGAAGTTGATATTCTAATTATACTTAAGCATGGTTAGATCGACCAAGCCCTATTATTATACACAAAACAGAAAAATTACGTAAATAACCTACTAGTAACGTCTTCTTTTCATACATTCGGTCTATGGCCTATTGTTCAATTTTTCACATGCAAAAGATAATATATTTTTCACTGTATGAAATCCTAAATTATCACTTAATACAACCCTTATTAATAATTCCTGCCACTGCCTCTGCCCAACTTGTGTAGTGATAAAATATCGCTAATTTGCTAGAGACAACTTAACCTTGTACGAGAAACAACTGCGTGTAAATACATCAAGTAAAGACCTGCTATGAGATACCCGAAATCTAGGTACTTATCTGGTACTATTATTGTACCCTTGGAGATCGCTGAGAAAATTTACACTCAAAATAACAAAATTCAGTTTGGCATGGCAACACTGTGTGAATGTTGATAGGAACATATACCTTTTAAGATAAACAGAACTTTAATTTAGTCCAGACAAATTAATAAATTTTTTTGCCAACAAAAATGAGATTTTTCAACCAAATAATGTTTCAAATATGATGTGCAAAATAATTTTTAATTGGGTTCTGTTAATGAGCTTGCTTTTTTTGTCATTAAAGTAGAAAATTCTTTAAATTTTACCCATTAAATGATTATTTTCCAGTTTTGTCGTCTTAATTATTTTAACTGTACTAATATCTGTCGGCTAATTATAAATGATTAATGGGTTGTTAAAACATTTTATCTGTAGCGGCTTCTGGAATGTCTTAAAAATATCGAATTTCATTGATAAAATGCGCATATTCCACCGATCTTCGCTTCGATAATACCACTCATTGAACCACCGCGTGTGAAACCTGTGTATGTGACAATTATCGATGCGCGAGTGAAGTAACAAATGTATGGGTAAGGCTTTTTATGAACTTGAGGATGCTTTTTTCTGTATAACATTTAAATTACCTCTCCCAATTCATTTCAACCAAACCCTACACTACAGTTCACAAATTATGAAATTATTTTAATAATTTACTGAGAAATCATCATCATCGTTATTAGCTCGATAACTCTTTGTGGATCTTAGCTTTTTCTATTATTTTT
The DNA here is from genome assembly GCF_917563875.1 of Diabrotica virgifera virgifera. Taxonomy (NCBI): domain Eukaryota; kingdom Metazoa; phylum Arthropoda; class Insecta; order Coleoptera; family Chrysomelidae; genus Diabrotica; species Diabrotica virgifera. The sequence continues at coordinate 5,336,139 of NC_065448.1, forward strand.
CGCCATTTTTATCTGTCTTTTTCTAATTGATAATCTTTAGAGATTTCAGGTCTTGTTTCAGTTGTTCCAAAATCTAAGTGTGCATCTCCTTGGACTTTTTACCGGCGTCTGCCTTATTATTTTCTTCAGTATTTTATTCTCTTGGATCCGTTGGTCGTTAGGTGGTCAGGTCCTTTGAATGCTGTTTATGATTAAAAATTTCGAATAAGGCATGTGTCTCCTAGTAGAGCAACAATATATTGGCTTACAACTCTTACAAGGCAGTCCTTACAGTTGGGATCCTGGCCTATAAGAGTTAGAAGTTTTATGTTCTGCTGTCAGATCGGATTTTTACTTTAAAACAGGTTCTTAAAAACGGATGGTAATTCAATAGAACTACCCATAACCTCTACATATATTTCCGACAAGCATATGACAGCATTAAAAGGGATTATAAAAAATTATCCAGCTCGTTAAAATCTGTGTAAATTGCTGTAGATCCAGGGTACGGATAGGTAACGAAATCTCAGAATCGCTTGAAATAAACAGTGGCCTGAAAAATACAGATGAGCTGTCAGCTGTCACCTCTCTTTTTTAATATAATCCCGGAGAAAGTTGTAACAGCACAAATTAAAGCAGAACTAATAGACCACTGAGGTTAAATAGATCAAAATTACTACTAGCATATTAAACTTTCAATAAATTAGATAGAGAGGCAAAAAACCGGCCTAAAGGTTAATGACGAGAAAGCCAAATGTATATTAACAGACAGAAGAAACGAGATAGAATAGGGCAAAATGTGACAAAAAACCCATATAACTTTGAAAGAGTGGAGAGAATCTCTGAACGAGAATCACCGCAGGTAACAATATCACAGAAGAGATAAATGGGAGATTTCATTCAGCAAATAGATATATGTATTGTATAGCCTCCACAACACTATTAAATCCAAGAGCCTAACACGAAAACAAAAAATCAGGACATAAAAGCAGTGATTACACCGATACTCATGTATGAGTGAAAGACATGGACGCTGAAAAAAGTAATGAAAAGAAAACTCAGATGTTTTGAGAGAAAATATTCGAATTTGATCCGAATACTAACCAATACCGAATGAGAACAATTGCCGAGGTCAAATACATGTATAGGGCTAGTGACGTAGTTCAACAGATTAAAAACCAACGACTAAGATGGGCTGGGCATGTCTATAGACTACCTAATAACCGCCTTATTAAGTTCATCAGAGAGGAATACTCGACAGGGAGAAGGCCTTTATGACATTTACGATTGCGATGAAGAGATAATATCTGTAGTCCAGGAACAGAAGCTTTTCACCTCGCAATTTTTACAGAATGGATCGATTTGCTTGAAAATTTGAGAATAAGTAGTAGATAGTCCAAGGATCAAAATATATATGATTCCGAAAGGTGCTTTTACCATGGGGGGTGGTTGCCACCCCATCTCGTGGGTGGAAAGTTTTTATTATATTTTGACTGCAAAATTTGATAAAAACATTCATTCTTAGCTAAAAATATTCTATACATTTTTTGATAAAATTAATAGTTTTCGATTTATTTGCTATCGAAAATGTTAGATTTATATCGAAATAATCAATGTTTTTCGATAACACTCATTCACTCAAATTTTGCCGTAGAAAAATTATTTTCAAACCAAGTTCTTGTGAAGTAAATAAACTACAATTTCATATTTAAACATTTTTTCGTATCTCTGATGCTAATCTTTCTATTCTGGAGAAAATGGCATTTTTTACCAAACTACAAAAATTCGTTACTCGCTTTTAACTCCAGTTTTTTAAGAACTAATAATTCTAACGTTCGGTTTCATAATCAGTTAAAGTGGACATTAAATTTTAAGTTGGTACGTTTATCAATGCAATTCATATGGGTAAATGTCAACTTTAAAGTGAATTAGTTAATGTTCACTTTAAGTTGATTATGAAACCGGGCGTAAGCTAGTCAAACTTCTAAAATCTATTAATAATACATAAATAAAAAGAAAGAATAAAGCCAATGACTAAAAACACCGCTAACTTACATTATTATCCTTCCAATTAGATTTCTCCTCTTTTTTCAAAAAAGAATATTGATTTTTAACCGTAACTTTTTCATTTTTTATCTTAGAAAGTTTGGTAAAAAAGAATTTTGTAGATATTTACAAGATCTATAAGCTTACTAATATTAAATCTTTTTAAAATCTTTAGTCACAAAAAGAGGTGACTTTGAAATGGTTGGTAAAGGTGGTTTTTGCATGTTATTACAAGTTTTAATTGTCAATAGCTCACTTAATTTTTGCCGTAGAAAAATAGTTTTGCAAACCAGATTCTTGGGAATTAAATAAGCTACATTTTCATATTTAAACATTTTTTCGTATCTCTGATGATAATCTTTCTATTCTGAAGAAAAGGCCATTTTTTCCAAACTACAAAAATTTGTTATTCGCTTTTAACTCAATTTTTTTAAAAACTAATCATTCTAAGCCGGTCAAACTTCTAGAACCTATTTAAGATACATAAATGAAGAAGACCAAATAAGGTCAATGACTATTTTAAATTAGGGTGGTGATTAGGGGGTTGCTTCCGATCACGTTTTTGCTGAAAAAATAGGGACTAACATTATTTTCATTATAAGTCACTTAATTTTTGAGCTAGAGATTTTTTTATTTCTGAAGATATATTTTTAAATACTTTAAACTAGTTTGAACAAGTTATCCTCTAAAAATGTATAGTTTTTCTGTCTTTTGACTTTGAAATTACAATATGTAGCATTTGACGAAGAAGAGCTAACATATAATAAAGTATAGCTCGATTACTATTGGTCTTAAAGAAAATAAAAAAAAAAGGTTTTGTTAATTTTTTTAAAAGGTACATTTTGGTTAAGCAAAGTTGTTTTGATAAAACGAAAACTTTTGGAGCTATTAGCAGAAAACTTATTAAAAACATTGATTTTTTCGATATAAAACTAAAACTTTCGATAGCGAATTAATCGAAAACTATTAATTTTATCAAAAAAATGTATAGAACGTTTATTGCTAAGAATGAATGTTTTTACCAACGTTTGCGGTCAATATATAATAAAAAATTTCCACCCCCGAGATGGGGTGGCAACCACCTCCATGGTAAAAGCGTCTTTAAGTATCATATAGATTTTGTTTCTTGGACTATCCACTACTTATCCTCAAATTTTCAAGCAAATCGATCCATTCTGTAAAATTTGCGAGGTTTTTTCCTATTTTAAGCTTCATTACTTGGACTACTGGTCAGATTTAAGAACAATTGGGTTACCCACAAACTCAACTATCATGGACGACCATTCGAGATGTTCTCTAAGAAGTTTTATGTTAAATTTTGCGTAATTCTCATTACGTATTAATTCAGAACCTTAAATATTACAACATAATGCCAAAAAATATTTAGAAAAGTATTAAAAACGTTTAAACCAATATAAAATAATCATACACCTTTTTAACCCCATTCTCTACTCTCCAACTGTCGCAGACACGCTCACACACACATACAAGCAATGTTCTCGTTGCCTTCCCGAAAGAACGAGGGATTTGGGGGAGCAACATACGTGCAGCGCTTCGAAAATGGCGGCCCAGTTTCCAGAAAACTTATAACACAAAAAATAACTAAATTTATACTTGTGTCTTCCGGAAAAGGTTAGGTGTTGTAAGGTTTGCGTTTTCGGGAAGGAAATGGCTCGTGATTCGTTATGGTATCTGCAGGGGTGATTGGGGTTTAAAGGGAATGTTGTTTTCTTTTGTGATGCTAACGTTTTTATCTAAACTAGCAACGCGAACGTTGTAGCAGGTGTTAAAAATTGATGAATTCTTCTCCGTTTTGATAAAAGACGTAATTAACTTTTTTTATAATAATAATGTTTAAATAAAGCTTTATATCTTTAAATCTCTTCTTCTTCTTAACATGCCATACAGCAAAGTGCGTAGGCTACTATCTCATTACTACTGTCGATTCCTTAATATTCCTTAATCAGGATAGTTGTTTGCGACCGACTCCTCTCCTACCTTCGATCTTCCCTTGTAGGATTAATTGTGGTATTTCATATTTTGCTCCTTTGAATATGTGCCCAAGGTAACTAATCTTGCGTTTCTTAATTAATCCAAAGAGTTCTCTTTCCACGCCGGCTCTCTCTTAAGGACGTCATCGTTTTGAACTCTATCCACCCACGGTATGCGCATCATTCTTCTTAATGACCACATTTCAAATGCTTTAAGTTTTTCGATTGATGTTCTTTTAAAAGTCCACGTTTCCATGCCATGTTTAAACCTCTATATAAATAAAAGTGAAGTCTGTTGGCTTTATTATTTTTCACTTCATTTTCATTAAATTTGATGATATTGCCAATTAGACGGTATGTTTCTTTTCACTTTACACAGTCTCACAAAGTCCCCTGATGAGTAGAAAACCGTGTAATAGGTAGAGGCAAATGCATTCACCCCAATAATTTAGTTCACATGTTCTTGACTTCATCATCATCACATGTATAGCACTTGTTATCATTTTTTCTTTGTAGTCCATTCATCTGAGTTAAGCTTTTCTTGAGAATATGCCATACGTTCTCAATGGAATTTAGGTCTGGTGAATAAGCAGGCCAATCAAGTACTTTTACTTTATTTTCTCTCATAAAAGTCTGAACCATTTCTAATTGTGGCAAGGGGCCAGGTCATGTTGAAATGTTCAGTCAAATGTTTATCTTTCCGAGTAATATTTCAATGTATTTGTACCCTACATCCAGATTTTCTGTTACTTCCGATTCCTATATTCTTATCGAGGATATCACTATTCGTCCGTTAGTGTCTATGTTTTCAGCATTCATAAATATGTCTCTGGTTTCATTTAGTAGATTTTTGAAGTGTTTTTCCCATTTTTCTATTGTTCTTGGTGATTGTCTCCCCTTTTACTTCTGTATGTTCTTTATTGCTTTCTAACCTTCAATGCTTCTTCTACAACATTTTTTTTAACTGTCGTTCCTTTTTTTAGTTATTTTTTCTTCTGGTCCTTGCTTGAGCTGCTTCGTAGCCGATAGATATTCTTTGTATTTAGATATTTAGGTAGTTTTGTCTTTTATCCTAGATTTCAGTTTCGATTTCCAGATCCCACCAATAGAGATTGCTCATGACGTGATGTATGCCCCCAAACTTTTACGTATCATTATTGATACTTAATACCCATTATTAGGCTGTCTTATCTTTAGTCACATCCCTATAGGGCTATTTATTTCTGTTGGCTGGATGACATCACAGTTAATTTTCTTAATTTTGTATGTTACTTCATTTATTTTATTTGGGAGGCCTTGGATGTTCCATGTTCCAAAAGTTTTTCTTGTTTGTCCCTAGGCTTGCTATTGGGTTTTTTAATATTCTCTTTTTTTTTTAGTATCAAGGAGTAAGCCCGATGACTCAACCAGCAACCTGAAGGACCAGGAAGATTTCTGTAGAAGCCTTCTACTCCCGGCGTAAAGAACCAGTTCAGAAGCTCTGGATACTCGGTTTCACCCAATTCCATTCTAAACTAGGATTTACCGGTAGAGCCGATAGTTGGTCAGTCGGGAGGCTTTTGGTAGTATTTTTAAGAATGCATGTATCGACATCAATGCGACATTCTATGGTTTGACCAGCCCTTTTATTCTTCGTCCTTTCTCAACTGGGGTTGGGAACATTATGCCGGAGTTTTCATTAAACGTAACGTTTAGAATTTATATCTGAGCTGTGTGCTGATCAATTCTTCATTGTGATATTAAAATTATTTTTAAATAAGATGCAAACGTAAATCCAAATGACTTCTTTGTTTTGTCGTAATTTATAATCTTAATAATATTTCCTTTGCTAATTTCTAAAAGTCTTTCTGTATTTCCTTATCATATTCTATGACAATTATTATAATATATAAGTTTAATCCTTTATCGAAATTCAGACGAATGTCACTGTACCGCATAGCAGAAGTTTCCTGTCTGCGTCTAGATGCTCGGTAATGGCTCGAAGACAAGAATGGCGCGGTGCGATAGGATAAAAAAGATAAAGTATTCTATAACAACGACCATTATGGTGCTGTATAAGATACTTAAAGAGTTTAATTTGGATTTTACGGTCAATTGTTTGCTTGTACGGTCCGATAATAGACATGTTAGGACATTTGTGTTGCTGCTTACGTTGCATCTGGTAAAAATAAGAACAAGCTGCATATTTATCCCTCGTGTGCTATTGATATGTCGACACGTATTTGATCTTCGCGTTGGCTTATGTTGCTTATAATAATTACTAGATAAACAACTTTATATTTCTTCTACTTTCATCACGTTTTCCTTCAATATAACTTTTAATTATTAGTTGTATTTCTCTTCTTGGTGGTGTTAATGGTACCAATGGTAACACGTTAAGGCCAATTGAAATATAACAAAGTGTTAGACAGGGTTGTGTGCTATCACCCATACTGTTTAACGTCTACTCTGAGGTAATATTTGCGAACGCTTTATCGCACAATTCAGAAGGAATCAGGATAAACGGTCAAAGAGTAAATAACATCCGCTATACAGATGACACGGTATTAATGACTGATTCGTACCATATTTTGTAGATACTGTTAGATGGGGTTACTGAGAGTTGTGAAAAAATGGGAATGAAGATCAATCCTGCGAAAACCAAAGTTATAAAAATATCAAGGAACAAAAATTTACCCCTTCCAATATATGTGGAACACCAACAGCTTCAATACGTAAAACAATACAAATATCTTGGTTGCTGGTTCAACAATCAACTTAATTATAAACAAGAAGTAAGAGCGCGAATAGAGGTAGTCCGACAATGCTTATCAAAATGAAAAGCTTATTTTGTAACAGTAGCATTAATATCAGCCTTAGATGTCGTTTTCTGCATTGCTATGTGTGGTCAATACTTTTGTATGGAACAGAGGCCTGGACACTCAACACAACACTGATGAACAAGTTAGAAGTCTTTGAACTCTAGCTTTATAGAAAAATCTTGAAAATACCTTGGACAACCCACGCCACTGACGAAAATATTCTGAGGAGAATAGGTACAGATAGGGAACTGCTACTAAAAATTATTAAAGTCAGAAAAGTTAGCTACCTGGGACACATGATGAGAAACGAAAAGTACCGCCTCGCGCAACTGATCACCCAGAAGAAGATTGAAGGAAAACGGGATCCCGGTAGGCGCCAGATTTCATGGCTTGGAAATATCAGAGACTGGACCGGCCTTGATTCAACATCTTTGTTTAGAGCCGCATTGGACAGAGACAGATTTGCCAGTGTAGTCTCTAACTTCCACTAAAGGAGAAAGCACCATACGAAGAAGAAGGTGGTGTTAATAGGTTGAGGTTTGCTTAATCCTATGGAAATTGGTATATTTATTGATATAATTAAAGTAGTGGCATACAATAAACCTTTAGTGATAATATTTATCGATTTTCATAAAGTCCTTGACACAGTTTAACCATGCAAAATACTAGAGGCGCTTAAAGAATTCAGGCTAGATTATAGGTACACAAAATTTTACATTATATACCTACAAGCAACAACCACTGTCAAATAACATTCTAATAGTAACTGCATAAAAATAGAGCGGGGAGTTAGACAAGGAGAACCAAAGTCACCTAAAAATACGGTACTCTAACATGAATTTAAAAATATTTGGATTGATTGACAAAGGGAATAAAAATAATAGCTAAACAACTTACATTTCGCCGATGATATGGCCATAATAGCTGAGGATCTAGGAATAGCAAGAGAGATGGTACAGGCACTGGTTGGGGCTACAGAAAATGTAAGTTTAAATATATACATCTCGAAAACAAAAATAAAGACAAATTTGATATCCAACCAGAACATCAATATTGGTGGGCAAGAAATAGAACTTGTTGATAAATATAAATACCTAGGACATAAAATTATAATTGGCAAGGATAATCAGACCCATGAACCGAAGAGAAGAATGGGTCTTAGGTGGGAAACAATGGAAAACTGAGAGAAACTTTTAAAAGTGAGCTGCCCACATGCCTGAAGAGAAAAGTATTTGATCAATACCTCCTCCCAGTGTTGACAAACGGAACAGAAACACACAGAGAAAAGTAGAATGCTCCATGTTAGGAATAAATGAAGATAATGAGGCTGGATGATGATATTAACAGATTCACAACAGAGTAACATTTGCAGCTTAAACTTTGTCATGTTTTTTCTTCTTCTTCTACGGCACTACAGCCCAAATTGAGCTTTGGCCTCCTTTATTTTTTGCCTCCACCCTTGCTTGTCTATGGCTGCTCTTCTCCATACACGGACTTCTAAAATGGCTTGTGCGTCGCTGTTTACTGTATCTTCCTAGCGCTTTCTTGGATTTCCAACCGGTTTATTTACCTGCATTCTAGCATTCAATGCTCTTTTTGGTAGCCTATCCTCTCCTATTCTGATCACATATCCGGCCCATTGCAATCTTTGTATTCTAATGAAGTCTGACAGGGGTGTTTCCTTATAGAGTTGATAAAGCTCGTTGTTGTATCGACTTCTGAAGATTCCGTTCTCTCTCACAGGTCCTAGTATTCTCCTCAGTGCTTTCCTTTCGAATGTGTCGAGTTTGTTTTTGGATGTTTCTTTCAGGACCCCGGCTTCACCGCCATAGCATGTTATTGGTCGAATTAAAGTTTTATAGATTCTCATCCTTGTATTTCGGTGGACACTTTTAGACCGAAATATATAGGAGAGGTCAAAATAAGCTCTGTTTGCCTGCGTTATTCTCTTCCGTATTTCTTCATCTTCTGATCCGTCGGCATATATTTCTACTCCCAGGTATGTAAACTTTCCAACCGTTTCAATGTCATCTTCATGTATAATGTGTTGTGTGACTATATTTCTTCTCGTCTGAGTCATTATTTTTGTTTTTTTTCTGTATTAATTTCCAGACCTAGCATTTTTGTTCGTGTTTTTAACTCTGCGTATGTTTACTGTGCTCCTGTTGATGTTCTACTCATATTATTAATATCATCGGCATAAGCGGCCAGTTGAACCGTTCGGTTGGTCAGTAGGTTTCCTCGTCCAGTTTGCATTTGCCTAACCGCATACTCCAGTGCCAGATTAAACAATGTTGGGGCCAGCCCATCTCCCTGCTTTAGTCCCTGCGAAATTTTGAAAAAGTCTCTCCGGTGGTTTTGTATTCGTACACATGCCTGAGTTTCATCCATTGTGGCTTTAATGAGTCTTATTAGCTTGTGTGGTATTGCCAATTCAGCCAATAGTTTGTTCCTTTTGACTGAGTCGTATGCCTGTTTGAAGTCTACAAACACGTTGTGAACATCAATATCGTGTTCCCATGATTTGCTCAAGATCTGTTTGACTGTAAATATTTGATCCAGTGTCGATCTTCCCCGTCGGAAGCCCGTCTGATACTCTCCAATAATATTTTCTGCTAGTGGTTGGAGCCGCTGGTTTATAATATACGTGAGAACTTTATATGCTCTACATAATAGAGGGATTCCACGGTAGTTTTTGCACTGGAGTTTGTCTCCTTTTTTATAGATCGGGCATACTATACTTTTCTTCCAGCGTCGGGTATTTTCTCTACTTGCCATATGTCTTTGATGAGCGTGTGGATGTGACTTGCTAGGTGGTGGCCACCTACCTTATACAGTTCTGCTGGTATTTCGTCAACTCCCGGAGCTTTATTGTTTTTCTGGGCCTTAATACCTTCGAGAACTTCCTCTATAATTGGAGCTTCTACTCCATTATCTACTTCATTCTCTTCTACGTAGTTCATACCCATTATATCTTCCAGGTCTACTTGTGTTCCAAGTAGGGTCTGAAAATAATGCTTCCAGGTTTCTGTGACTTTCTGTTGGTCACTGATTATTTGCCCACTTTCATCTTTACATAGACTTGTTTGAGGTTTATACCCACTTCTTATCTTTTTTAGGTACTCGCAAGCCCCTTTAATTTCGTTGTTTTTGAAATTTTCTTCCATTTTTTCTATTTGTCTATTTTCATAGGCTCTCTTTTCCTTTCTACACATCTTGTCTGCTTTCCGTCTTGTGACTTCAAATAATGTTCGTCTTTCCCGTGTTCTTCTTGTTATGTACAGTTTGTGTGCTTCATTTCTTTGTTCTATTGCTTGTCTGCACTCGTCATCAAGCCATGCTCCTCTACTCTCTTTTTCTTGTTTCCCAGGGTAGACGCTGCTGCTGCCAGTATAGCTGTTTTGATATTACTCCATTTGCCCTCTATGGAGTACAGTTCTAGCGTCCTTAACTCATTTGCGACTTTCCAGGTTCAGTTTGTTTGTTCTTTGTTGTCTTTCGTTTCTTTCCCTGTTAACTCTGCATCTAAATTTGGTTTGTAGTAAAAGATGGTCTGATCCACAGCATGCTGCTCGTCGTGTTCTCACATCGGAGATACTACTGGCTGCCATTTTGTCAATAAGCACATGGTCAATTTGATTGTTTGTGGTTCCATCTGGTGAAATCCATATCATTTTATGTATGTCTTTATGTGGGAAGCATGTGGAACTTATAACCATTTTTTACTGGCTTGTTTCATTGTGCAGTGAATGTTTTCTTGAATGTCATGTTTTTTACTGAAGTTTAAATCGAAAACTATTCTTTAACATGCCGTAAGAATTTATTTGAGATTTTTTTTAGATATTCGAACATCTTCAGCTGAGCGAAAATTATTCAAACTCTCTCCATTAATATTAATTCCTAGATTATCTTGGTGGAGTACCTTAAAAACATGTTTCAGAATAGTTTTTATCCCATGGCTTCACTTTGCCTAACCAAATATCCAAATTTGGTATATTCAAGTTTGTCGATGTTCTCATTCATTATACTTTTAAGCAACTTTCCCAATCGCGCATTTCATCCTATCTCCCCGGATATTCCCAATCAATTAACCTCAACTCCTTAACAAAACATCAAATAGAGAAAGTTAACGGATCCTCTTACCTTAATAAAATCCGGTTTAATGACGGCACTTTCCTCATTAAAAAGTTAAATAACTTGAAATTAGTTAATCAATGAAGTTGAATCACAGTTTGGGCCTCCTTAGTTAACCTTTTCCGAAGACCGCGAAACTTTTTTACTTTGAGCGATAGAGAATTCCGGGCACATCGCGAATTTTCCTCTTCTGAGAGCTTCTTCTGCGAGAAAAGTTAAGGGAAAATTCTTCGTGGGGATGCGAATGTACACATCAAAAAGGCCGGAATGAAATTAAAAGTGTTGGGCCGGTGTTTTAGTTTTTAGTTTGTAGTAGAGGAAGTGCAAAGTTTGATTTTACTGTTAAACTTTCATAATCTGATTTTAGTATAGAATTTAATATGTATTTGTATACAGGGTGCGCCAAACCTCTGGTTTTCTTTGATTACGGCTAAACTATGAGATATACAAAAAAATGTTTATAACAAAACTAATGTGTATCAAAGAGGTCTATATTCTAAAATTATTTTTGATTATACAGGGTGAGTCAGAACGACGGTATGAACTAAAGTTTTATTTTTTTAAATGGAATACCCTGTATATTAAATCATTTTTGAATATATTATTTAAAAATATGAAAAATTTGTCTAAGGTCTTATAGGCCTAAAGTTAATAATTTTCGAAATATTTAAATTTTTATTGAAAAAAATGGTAATATTTATAGGGTTGTGGATTATGTTTCCAAGGAAATAAAAATTTATGTGATAGGTCAAAATTTTTAAAATATAGTGTTATTTTTAAATAATTTAATATTTTTTACTTTTAGCCATAAAATATACAGTGTGATCACTATTTGCAAATACAAAATTTTCTCATTTTTTTTAAATGGGACACCCTCTATATTAGTTTTGCATTTTGTAGTAAATATTACAACCTTTCTTCTGGTATAAGGTTGTATGTACCTAGCATGTTTCGTTTTGTAGATATTTTAAAAAAACTATAGATCTTATGTTTTTGCGGATTTTTTATTTAAAAATTTTTTTGCAAAAAAAAAAATAATTATAATCTGGTTTTAGAAACATACACTAAAATATAAAATATGAAAATAAAAACGTAATTAAAGATTAAAATAAATCGTATGCTAGTACAATTCAATTGAATTTAATAACTTTAAATTATTTTACAAAAAATATTTTACCATATTAATGAATGCATAAATTAGTTACTAAATTAAATAAACAACCAAATTTTAAATCAACCGTAGTAATTTTTCTACTACAGCAACTTTCCTGTACCAAATTAATTGTTAGTTAAATTGTATTTAGTTAAACTTTTAATTTACCTTTTAAATTTACTTACATACATCTTGAGAATATAAAAATTATTATAAAGTATGCTTTGAAACAAATGAATCTTAAATGTATCAGCCAAATTATTTATTAATATAAATAGTATTTACTGGTGTTACAAAAGCTGGTAATACTTTTGTAGTTGAAATTTTTGTAACAATTTTTTCTATTTTAAATTTTAATTTTTTAACCGAAAATTTTTTGGATATGACATTTGTTTTAGGCGAAACCATTAGAAACCAGCTTTTGTGACACGAGTAGGTACATAGATACTATTTACTTCTTAATATACTTCCGTAACGTTCATTTGTTTCAAAGCATACTTTATACATTCTCAAGATGTAGGTAAATTAAAAAGTTATTAACTGATCTTACTCGTAAATACAATATAACTAACAATTAATTTGGTACAGGAAAGTTGCTGCGGTAGAAGAATTACTACGGTTGATTTAAAATTTGGTTGTTTATTTAATTTAGTAACTAATTTATGCATTCATTAATATGGTAAAATATTTTTTGTAAAATAATTTAAAGAAATTAAATTCAATTGAATTGTACTAGCATACGATTTATTTTAATCTTTAATTACGTTTTTATTTTCATATTTTATATTTTAGTTTATGTTTCGAAAACTAGATTATAATTATTTTTTTCGCAAAAAAATTTTTAAATAAAAAATCCGCAAAAACGTAAAAGCTATAGTTTTTTTAAAATATCTACAAAACGAAACATGCAAAGAAAGGTTGTAATATTTACTACAAAATGCAAAACTAATATACAGGGTGTCCCATTAAGAAAAATGAGAAAATTTTGTATTTGCAAATAGTGATCACACTGTATATTTTATGGCTAAAAGTAAAAAATATTAAATTATTTAAACATAACACTATATTTTAAAAACTTTGACCTATCACCTAAATTTTTATTTCCTTGGAAACATAATCCACAACCCAATAAATGTTACCATTTTTCTCAATAAAAATGTAAATATTTCGAAAATTATTAACTTAAGGCCTATAAGACCTTCTACAAATTTTTCATATTTTTAAATAATATATTCAAAAATGATTTAATATACAGAGTGTTCCATTAAAAAAAATACAACTTTGGTTCATACCGTCGTTCTGACTCACCCTGTATAATTGAAAATAATTTTAAATTATAGACCTCTTTGATACACGTTTTGTTATAAACATTTTTTTGTATATCTTATAGTTTAGCCGTAATCAAAGAAAACCGGAGGTTTGGCGCACCCTATATTATATTGTATAATGTAGCAAAATTAAAATAGACAAAGAAAAAGTAGAATAACCAAAAATTATAACAATTTGTTATTTCTATTGACTATACATATGTTTATATGGATTGAGTCACAATTTTTCCACTCCGATTTCCACTCCGGAAATAGTCCTCAGGAAATTAAAAAGAAAATTAGGTTTGAAAATTCTGGGAAAATTCTCATAACCTGATGTTTTTAGGTTATGTGTACTTTCCATATTAACAAAATTTTGATGTCGATCTTAAGGACCCTAGCAAACCTGTCGTTGAAAAACATTGTTTAAAATGGTATTTTAAATGCCACCAGGGGTATCAACTTCTGACTGTGGTTGTGTATTATTTTTGTGTTACAGTGGAACCTCGATAAGTCGGATTAATCGAGACTGCGGCCGATCCGGGTTATCGAAAATCCGGGTTTGTCGGAGAACATGGTAAAAATTAATAAAACACGGTATACAGTTGAGTACCTGAATCTTTACCAGTGCGTGATCATTCAAGGCATACGAAATAAGTCGATGATAAGTCGGAAATTGAAATTTACTAAACACAACAGCAAGTGACAGTAAAGCGGTGGTTTCCAAGGATGCGTTGGAAGCCACCGCTTGCTGAGCTTGCACATTCCATTGCCGCAGTGAAGAACCTTGAATTTTTCACGGTAATCTGATCTAATTCATCGCAGTGCTCCTGCAGTGCTACGGTTGCAGGTTGTCGGCACCGCTTTCGAGGAAACCAGCGCTTAAGTGACTTGCTGTTGCGTTTAGTAAATTTCAATTTCCAACTTATCATCGACGTGTTTCGCATGATTTAAATGATGACGCACGGGTAAAGATTTAGGGACTCAACTGTACTTACAGATAAACTCCATTATAATTGCAAAAACATGAAATACATATGCGCAGTACATCTAAATTAGGTACATACATTTGTACCTATACAGCATTGTTTATTTCTTGATAAAAAACTTTTGTTTTGTCTGATGAAAGTCGATCCGGGTTATCCGGACTTCCGGGTTATCGGGGGCCGACTTATCGGGGTTCCACTGTAGTTTGTTTGTGTAATATGTATCTTAGATGTGATTGTTGATTTTTTAATTTTTTTTAACTCATAACAAACTATCTGTCTATATCAGCATGCCATATTGATCTTAACGCACATACGAAGATAAGATCGAATAAAAAATCAATAGAAGTTTCAATGTACTTACTGATTGTACTATTGAATTGCAGTAGGTGAGAACTTACCTGAAAAAAAGACATTTATTATAAAATTACATAATATGATAGAATAGTGTATTTTACAATCGGTATGAAAAATATTTCTCACAGAGAATAAACATTTTTGCACGAGCTGAAAAAATTTTATACGAATTGTACACTATATTTTTTCTACGACCGTAAAAGGGGATTTTAAAATATAAAACCCGCAGAACAAAATGAAATTTTAAACAATCTCGCAGCACCTTTTACCAAGTGGTAAATAGTGATTATCACTAAAGCTGTGTTGACATGGGTCAAGTGATTTGATCAACTCACTTGAATTCAAGTGAATTGAATGCTTAAAAAAGTTTACATGTTTCATTTGACATGAAGGCATTTCAGTAAAAAACAAATCGCGCCAACAGAGATTCGCATTTTTAAATTCGCGGTATTTTAAATGCAAGTACTATGTATTTCTACTATTCGTCCTCTGTGCCCTATGTACCGGGTGTCCCAATTAGAATGGCTCTCGGCCATATCTCAGGAACCGTTTATAGTACAGCTTTGAGAAAAAAAATATTTATGACAAAAGTTGCCTCGAGAAAAGCCTGGAAATTATTTTCATGATTGTGGGTCCACCGCCAGAGGGCGTAATTTAATATCAACAATTAAAAAATCAAAATTTTACAAAATCTACCTAATGAAAGGGCACTGGACATCCAATCATCGTATTCTTCATAAAATTCTGCGCATATTTTATTTCACAAGTTTAAGTCTACCTTTGCAAATAAGAGGTGGGGGTGAGTGGGAACCTGCTTATGAAAAAATAGCTGGGAGTCCGGTTCTGATAAATCGAATTTTGCATACTAGGTCTTGTTGAAAACAGCTCTTTTTCGACAATGTGTCTTATTTTATAAATAGCCTAAAATATGCAAGCTAGGAGGCGTTATTTAATTATTTTCGGAAATCTAGTTTTATTTGGAGAATATTAAATACAAGTATGCATTTTTAATCCTATATTACAAAATTAGACCAAATTAGCAACATAATGCCGAAAACCGCATGTCGATATCTTTTTTCTATCCCGAGATACCTTAAGAAACGTGTAAATTTTAAACAACTGTTAATGTTACCGGTAAACCAAGTTAAGGAACAGTAGTGTGCTATGGAAAAGACAAAGAAACATCTTCCAGATGTAAACGCATATATCTAATTAATTAAAACAACAATAAGACAAACAACACTATAAAATATAACAAAGAAATAAAAGCAACTACTTACTTAATAGTGACGACCTAATTGTTCAAATTGTTGCCCATCATTTTCGATGCAAGCATTTACTCTTTCAAGAGTAGATTGAACAGCAGTCTCAATTTCTGCTTTCGCAATGCTTTGAATGGCGTTTCGTATTCTCTAGATTCTAGATCATGTTTTCTCGAGTAGTGGGCCTAGCGGCAAAAACAAGGTCTTTAATCCGTCTCCATAAATAAAAGTCTAAAACAGTTAAATCTGTTGCTATTCAATCTACTCTTGAAAGAGTAAATCATTGAAAATGATGGGCAACAATTTGAACATTTAGGCAGTCACTAAGACTAAGTAAGCAGTTGCTTTTATTTCTTTGTTATATTTTATAGTGTTGTTTGTCTTATTGTTTTAATTAATTATATACGTTTACATCTGGAAAATGTTTATTTGTTTTTCCATAGCACACTACTTCTCTCTAACCTCGTTTACCGGTGACAGTAAGAGTTATGTTTAAAATTTACACATTTCTTAAGATATCTCGAGATAGAAAAAAGGTATCGACATGCGGTTTTCAGTATTATGTTGCTAATTTGGTCTTATTTTGTAATACATGATTAAAAATGCATACTTGTATTTAATTTTTTCCAAAGAAAACTAGGTTTCTGAAAATAATTAAATAACGCCTGCTAGCTTGCATATTACTTATTAGACTATTTCGAAAATAAGACACTTACATTGACGAAAAAGAGCTGTTTTCAACAAGACCAAGTATGCAAAATTCGATTTAGCAGAACCGGACTTACATCCATTTTTTTCATAAGAAGGTTCCCACTCACCCCCACCTCTTATTTGCAAAGGTAAACTTAAACTTGTGAAATCAAATATGCGTAGAATTTTATGAAGAATACGATGATCGGATTTTCAGTGCCTTTTCACTAGGTAAATTTTGTAAAATTTTGATTTTTTAATTTTTGATATTCAATTACGCACTCTAGCGGTGGACCTAAATTATTAAAATAATTTCCAGGCTTTTCTCGAGGCAACTTTTGTCATAAATATTTTTTTCTCAAAGCTGTACTATAAAAGGTTCCTGAGATATGGCCGAGAGCCATTCTTATTGGGACACCCGGTACATATATCTTGTGTTTTTGAATCGCTTTTTTATTTTTCTAGATTCCGCAGCATAGGTTATTCGAATACTTTTTATACGATTTTTAACATCCACCATAGTTATGGAAATTCCTTTTTCCGCATTTCTTCAATAATTTTCATAAGGGCACTTGTAAATCGCTATCTCTATAATCTTAACTTTTTGTGTTCCACAAACATGGATATTTTTCATGTTGTTGATCATAATTCAGTGAGTTGATCAAGTCAATTGACCCATGTAAACGCAGCTTAACAGAGGATACATAACAGAGCGTTTGTTTTCATTGACAGTCAAAGCCAGAGATAGGTAGTTTTCTTTTACAGTGGTTTCTTTACATTTCTAAAGGAGTGGTAAAGTAAATGGGGAGTAGGAATTATTAATCAGCATTGTCCTAAGTAATTATTCAAAATTAAAGGTGAAAATTATCGAAATGATACAGCGAAAAATCTAATACTGTTTTTTCGCATGTGAAAAATTGAACACTCATGAAAGGGTTAATGCTAGTGCTATTATGATTTTCTTATTATTGCTTCAGTATAATGTCTACACGCTTTGCTGTAATTATTTTCTATCGCTTTAGCTGACTTACGATTAATAAAACATTTTGTATTGTACCACATTACATACGTAGTTTACGAGGGTCATTTTCCTATATTTAGAACAACAATTTTCTATAAATTTTCGCGTAAAAATCAATACGCTATTGCGTCACCAAATACATTGTATAAAACGTCCACTTTACGGTCACGTTCTCGTCAAGATTTTGTATACTTACGTTACTGCAAACGACGTTAGACTGTAGCAGGATTGTGTTTATGAAATTGGCTCGCATGTAATAGTTGATAGAGTCAAGTAGCTTGATCAACCGATAAGTCGAACAGGGATATATGAGAAAATTATCGAACATGTAGTTAGGGCCATTTTCTTTTAGGGAAGTAAACTGAATTTTAGAAAATCTAAGGAAAATGTGGTTTGGAGAATGGAGAAACACCGAATACATAAAACGTATTGCGTAATAAATAGCGTATGAGTTTATTTTGTGCTTTTAGTATTTTGTTGCAACGAATATGTACTTAGCAGTATGTACGGACATGAACATTTAGTCCAAATTATAAAGACAGAAAAGACAGACAAAGTAGACTTAATAATAAAAAATCTTTACTTAAATCAAAGAGCACAAATTGTAATACGAGTAGATGACGAACCCAGTTCAGAAATTGAAATCAGGAGAGGAGTTAGACAGGGATGTATTATGTCTCGATTACTATCCAATGTATATGTTGAATTCATTTTTGAAGAAGTATTACTATCTAAAATGAAAGAATAATAATTAACGAAAGAACTATTAACAACATAAGATGCAGATGACACCGTCATTATGGCAAACTTTGATGAAAAATTCCAACTACTACTAAACAAAACAAACAGTTTCTGTGAAAAATGCAAATGCAACGCAAATAACAAAGGATGGAGAAAATTCATTAAAGCTTGGATACACCTCCCTCAAACCCAACGCTAGAAGAGGTACGTATGTATGTGTATCTTTTAAAAATATAGCAAAGCCCACTTGTGAGCCCTTCAGACACATAAGCCTCCTACGAGCGACGGGCACATTGTATCACCCCTATCATACGGACCACGTCCATGAGAACCTGATCTTTGCTTCCAGGCTGCACCGGGCTCCCATGTCTGTCAGAATGAGCGTGGGCAGCAAATAGAGTTGCACAAGTTTGACTTGAATGTTTGAACTTGACTTGAGTTTGACTTAATTTCAAGTCAAACTCAAGTCAATCCTTCTGACAAATAATTCAAGTCAAGTCAAACTGGTCAATCGCACAGGTTTGAAAATTCAAACTGTTTGTCAAACTAGTTTGAAAGAGTTTGAAAAATAATTTATTTCGTAGATATATTTTTTTAACAATCCACGAGGAAAATAAAATTCCTGTAGATGGCTGTATACCATAAATCACAAAAAATACAGGATCCCTTGTAAAAGGTATATTTAAAAGACCCTAATAAGGGTTACATCACAAAACAAAACGTTTTGGGATTAACAAGTAATCCATCATCAGTGTTAAGCCCATAATATGCATGCGTGAGCCACCAAAAAGTTATGGGTAAAAACCCTTTAAAAGGTATAAGATCTTATATTATACTACATATTATGTTTAAAATAGTTGGATATTGCAAATATTCCTGAATATTACCCAGGGCAACAGAGGACTCTAACCCAAGTGGATGTGATATGAGAGGTATGAACCTCACATATTAAAAGGTATAGTGTCTAAACTATACCTTTTAAAGGGTTTTTACCCATAACTTTTTGGTGGCTCACGCATGCATGTCATTGGCTTAACACTGATGATGGATTACTTGGTAATCCGAAAACGTTTTGTTTTGTGATGTAACATGGATACACCATGGTTTAAAAAGTTTCCATATATTGATAAAAGACACTTAACGAACATAATAAGAATGAGAACAGGACATGGTATATTTGGAACTCATTTACATCGAATCAACATTAAAACACATCCATACTGTGAGTGTGGAGAGGAAGAAGATCTAGACCACATTTTTCTTCATTGTCCAATTAATAAAGTAATTATTATTAGGGTCTTTTAAATATACCTTTTACAAAGGTATATTTAAAAGGGTATTTACCTCTATTTTATTATTTTTTTATATATTTTTTTGTTGAGATAGACATGTCAGTTGCCAACTAAGATAAGAAATTTAATAATACATTGAGTGCCATATAAATCATCCTTTAGTTCCAATAATTTTAGTATTTGTTTCCCTCTACTCATTTTTAAAAATCATGTACAATAGAACACTGACATTTTCACAGTAAATTATTTTAAGCACGCACAACAAAATTAAATAAAAAAAATACTAAATGAACAGTTTTTGGTTAAAATGGGATCTAGCTACATATTTTTATAATTTTCTGCTTTTATAACCCATAACAATAAACACCGCACCGGCACCGTCTTCAACGACAGGACGAAAGTCATAAAAAAAGGTTTAGGAAAGTTAAAAAGCAAGAAAACAAAGAACCTCAAAAATCTGTTTTCGTACCAACCCCTTTTTAAGCATGTTAATTCCTTGAAATTTTATGGTCAAATTTGGATTATCTACATTTTTTCAATACTAACGCCCCAGAATCTAACAGAGAATCGTAACATGTGGTGTGTACTAAAGTCAAGCTGCGTAAAGTGAAAGCAGTAGGTACTAACAGTATAAGTTGACCTGCACCTACAAAGCAGACTTTTGAAATTAAAAGTTGTACTGTTGGAATAAAATCAATATTTATACATGAAAAACAGGCTATTGATTTATACTCTTAGTACAGAAATGATTAATAAACATTCAAAATTCAAAATATAGAAGAATCCCGAAAGGTCCATTTTATGACTTATACTATATTCTTAGTACATAGCACGTTAGACATAATATAAAGATTTTATATAGATTATTTGTATTTTTCAATTTAATTATAAATAAACACAACATTTTCACTTTAAAAAAAATCCATCATTTTTTGACGGAAACTTCAAAATTAATGTACATTAATAGGGACAAAACTGTTATTCTGGACAAACGCTTAGTTTAGCATAAACAGACCAAAGTGGGCGCTTATATTAGTCTACAATTGCGAAACTGTTATGAATGGCAGTTATGGATATGGCAATTATGAATGGCAGTTATGAATATAGTCTTGTTATGCAAAACTAAAATCCCTTAATATACAGAATGTCGCTTGGTTTATTTTTGTTTTTCTTAGTAACCGTTAACGTGACAATAACAGGGATTTTTCCAAGATAGTTTTAGCTATGTGTCACCAGAATCCGCTGTTATCTCGATTTTAAAGAAATGGCGCTTGATCGAGTTATGCATAACGTAGTCCTTTTAAATAATTAGTTCACTGTTTGTGGTTTTATAACGCTGTTCTTTATTTTTATATACTAGAAGTATGTATGCACTTTTCAATTTTCATTGCTTTGAAATCACCTGCCACAACATCAAATAAATCAGTATATTTATTTTTCTTAATTAATACTGCTTCGACTATAGATTGTTTCTATTAATTTTTGCAGTGGAAATACTTTCAATATCAGACTCAATTTGTCTTCTTCTTTTTCTTCTTCTTCTTCTTCTTCTTCTTCTTATTCTTCTTCTTTTTCTTCTTCTTCTTCTTCTTTAATTTGTTCTGGTACTTATTCTGAACCGAAAAATATCCAAATTCAGATATTATCTTCCAAAGCCACACACTTCAAAACGAACGTAATAAACAAGCCAAATATGGACGTCTAAAAAATATGAACTACAAACTAATTTGCGGAGTAGCAGAATACAGATTCAGACCTATCCAAATAAGTCACAACAAAATCCGTACGCTCTCAATTAGAATTGGAAATAATTACGTTGCCAATATGATATTCAAACTTCAAACTGTTTGAAGAAGTTTGATTTCAAGTCAAACCTAAAGATATCGAAATCAAGTCAAGTCAAACTTTTTTACAAAAAAAGTTTGATTTTCAAGTCAAGTCAAGTTTGTTGAATAAAATCAAACTAGTTTGATTTGATGCATCTCTAGCAGCAAATATGAACTCCTCCTGTCTCCCCAAACATCTAATCGTTCAGCAAGCTTATGGCCTCACAGAAACCTACAAGTCTCTACACAGCTACCTGCCTCTGCTACATGAAGGCGGAACCTAGGATCTGCCACCTCTGATAGGCCAATGCCGGGCACTTCCAGAGGACATGTGAGGACGTTTCCTCCTTCCACCAGGGAGCATCTTCCTTCTATGGTCTAGAAGAAGAAGAAGTTGGGCTGTGAGATTTTTGGGTGGCCACACTATGCGGAGGCTAGCCTGTCTCATACCTCCACAACTAGCCTAGGAGTCCTGGAACCTCCGCGCAGAAGAGTCTCCTCGAGATTAGACCAGTACTAAACGGCACCCCAATCACAAGTTCGGGTCCCACAAGCTGAGTGGATAAACCCTATCTTGCTAGGATGCCAATATTACAAAATAAGGGTCAATCTTGACAAGAAGCAAAGTAATTAACCAAGAATGGAGAAAATTCATTAAAAACAGAATACATCTCCCTCAACACCTAACGCTACAAGAGAAACGATTATGTATACATGTGTATCGTTTAAGAATGTAGCAGTTATCTGTAATAACACATTTAGACAATCGTCTTCCTTTGTATACTAACTCGAATAAAAAGATTTCCCCAAAGTACGCGAATTGGGTGTCTATCTCCATATTAAATAAAGCTCCAAAGAAAACATGGCGTAGGATTTCAATAAATTTTCCGCTTGCAACTATATATCTGCTTAATATAGTGCTTCTGTAAATTATTAACTAGATTCTTGGCCGAACGACGCTCCACCATTCTCTAGTGGATACTTTATATACAAAAGCACAACGTTAGATATAATGCCTCACGACGAAAAACTAAACTTTACTTTATTATGACGATATAACTTTAACGTAAAACGTGTTGCTCACTGACAACTAATGCTCTATTATTTTGAAATATAAACTAGACTCTATCTCGCGGAGAATGCTAAGTTGTGCATTTTTTGAATTTGCAGAATTTATGAAAGCAATAAAAACCAATATATAGTTGTTCTAGTAGTCTTGTTTCACTGCCTTTATCCAGATTACATTATCCATTCATAATATAATCTTAAATTTTATTGTTCTTTAAAAAATCACGAAATTCTGTTCAACATTTAAAGAAATATTGTATCAAGTCCATAATTACCACCTTTAATTTTAAATAATTCTTAATCTAACCTTTATTAATAAAAAAATATGAAAAAAATATTTTTAAGAAACGCTTTTCTTTAGTTACGAGTGACTAAAATTAAACAAAAAAAAGATCAACTAAAAAGCAAAAAATAAAAAAAACTGAAAAAATCTAACACATTCGTCAAAGAAAAGAGTGGCGCGTCTTCATGGAATAAACGGTTTTCGCACCACGCTTTTCTTTAACGATTTTATGATACTTTTTTTTACAAAAATATATTCAAAAGAAAAAGCACAAAGAAACCCAAAAGAAAGAAATTTTGTTTTTTGTCCCATAACTTTTGTCCACGAGGATATAGGTATAGACATTGCTTTACAGAAAAAAAATCTACATATTTCTTCTTTAAATTGTTGTTTAGTAGATGTCATTAGGATTTATAGTTTTTGAAATATGATTTTTCAAAGTTCGCCACTCACAGCAATTTTGGGCAATTTTCCTTGTTATTTCGCAAATATTGTTCTGTAACTTTTTTCTACGTAACTTTAGGTATATGCAATGGACACTTTGTACGACTTTTTCTTTTCGAAAGAGATTATGGTTTTTTAAGGTTTTATACTTTTAACGATTTTTGTAATATAATATATAAATAAAATAATATTATTATATAATATATTATATATTATATAATATTATATTATATATAGTATATATAATATAATATTATATTATATATTATATAATACCTAATATAAAAAATATTATTTTTTACGATTATTTTTGAAATTTCTCATTATAACTTTTTTTCTTCTACATTTAGGTATATATTATATTTTATAATAAAAAAAGCTTATTTTGTTTACTTTAAAATGGTGTATTACAAAAAATTCTAGGATTATTTTTGAATAAGATATTATTTTTCAAAATGTAATAAGTACTTGCAACGATTTTTGATTTTAGGATTATTTTTTAAATTTCTCATTATAATTTTTTTTTCTTGTAAGTGAATATACTATATATTGCTCAATAAAGAGGGACTATTTTCTTTTCTTTAAAATGGTGTATCATCTATATTTAAATAATGGAAACCGAGTGATCCTTTGATATTTTTTTAACTGTATTATTCAAAATTATTTGTTTTACAAAAATTACATAAACATTAGTCTTAGAAAACATCACTTTAGTTAAAATTATTTAAACGTTGACATTTAAAAAATTTTCAAAACCAAATTCCATCTCTTCGTTAGCATTAGCTTCAATATTTTCCTCTGACACCTCAGTTATCTTAGAGTTCACACAATTAGTACCCATGCACATGCACCCTTTGCAGAATATTGAACAACTAATTCCTATCTTCCTACAACCGCAGTTTTTTGTACATCCTTTGGTACATTTACATGCTCTTTTTTCAAGCAAAGCTTGTGGTGCAGGAGCTTTGACAGTAAATATTGGAATTAATCCATACTTTGAAGTTTGCCCGGCCGAGTCAAGTGGATCCAAAGTATTAGGTACCTCTAAAAAATAAGATTCAATCATAACACACAATCACATAAGAAAGTTGTAATGAGAAAATTAAAAAATAATCCTAAAATCAAAAATCGATGCAAGTACTTATTACATTTTGAAAAACCATATCTTATTCAAAAATAATCCTAGAATTTTTTATAATACATCATTTTAAAGTAAACAGAATAAGCTTTCTTTTTTATTATAATATATACCTAAACGTAGAACAAAAAAGTTATAATGGGAAATTTAAAAAATAATCGTAAAAAATATAAAAACTCGCTAAAAGTATAAAATCTTGAAAAAGATAACCTCTTTAAAAGAAGTCGTACAACATTATACTGTAGAACATTTTAAAGATAACTGATTTCTATTCCTCTTACATGTAGCATTGCATATGCCTAAAGTTTCGTAGAAAAAAGTTACAGAACAATATTTGCGAAATAACAAGGAAAATTGCCCAAAATTGCTGTGACTGACAAATTTTGAAAAATCATATTTCGAAAACTGTAAATCATAATGGCATCTACTAAACACCTTTTTAAAGAGAAAATATGTAAGTTTTTTTTCTGTAAAGCAATGTCTGTACCTATATCTCCGTGGACAAAAGTTATGTGACAAAAAACAAAATTTCTTTCTTTTGGGTTTCTTTGTGCTTTTTCTTTTCAATATATTTTGTGTAAAAAAAGGTATCCTTCACTTTAAAAAGTTATATTTAGATAGGAAATTTAACCAGGAACAATTTTTATGTAGACGTGTTTGTACCAAAAGTTCATAGAACTCTCCCTAATGTAACCTGTGCCCAGGGACTAATTCACCCATTTCTCAAAAACGCACCCCTTTAAATGGTAGCACTCCGCGGTTTTTTCATATATAGAGATTAATTGACCATATGAAGTAATAAAACCCCGTTAACGTTGTAGTTCCTTTCTATAGTACATAATCAATAGCCTATTGTGGCATTTTTATAATTAAGTATTTTCTATGGGAAATAAGCCACAATTTTACTAAAAAATGAATTTATTAACGTTTCGAAGCCCAAATCGGGTTTCGTTGTCAAAATACAAAATACTATTAAAATAAACAAAAATGTTGTTGCTAAGTAAAAAAATTCTTCTACTAATTTATTTAATCTGACTCATTTATATTGGCAATTCAGACGTATATTATACATTATAAAGTAGAAGACTTTAAAATGATATCGCCAATATTTATGAGTTGCGTTCCTGGGACGACTTTACTAAAAGATAGTTCATTCGATTACATGAAATCAATCCCAACTCAAGAATATCCGTCGCAAAAAAATCATAGCATGTGATCTATCTTTAAAAAGACAACCAAATGCAACGATGACAGTAGAATTCTCGCGTTAGAGATTCCATAGTAAATCACGAGGGAAAACCAGGAAAAAACTTCGTGATAGTATCCCGACATCGTAAGTATTTGGTCTTACATTTAATTTACCTTCAAAAAACTAATACCAAATTCTGACTTTAATATGTTTGAATTATAAATAATATTAATACATAGATATACAATAAGTAATACTAAAATATAAAATTTGTACTAACTCGATATGTTATTGATTTACTAATCGTGGTATTTTCTTTCTATTGACTTCCTCTTTCAGTATGGGTAACCACATCCTACTGCATTCTACCGAGTAATACACTATAAAATATTGTACTTTAGGTACACTAGTAGTAAGTTTAATAAAAAAAGGCTACAACTGGAAAAAATATGTAGTTTTCTTTTCTTATACATAAATTAATCTATTATAACAAGACAAAAGCAACTTTGATATTTAATAATACGTTAGTTAGATGGCTCTACTCGAGTTACTTGGGAACAAAAAAAGAATGAAGAAAATTGCTCCATGGGAAGCCGAGAAAATGCATTTTTTTTTTTGAGGTATACCGATATTGAACTTTGAGATTACCATTTTCTTCAACCTAATTTTTGATTGGCATTTTGCTATTTTTGGCAATTTTCACTCGTAATATCGATAGTTTTTATTATAATATTATATGTTGTGAGTATTTTAAAGCTGTGAAAATTGGTCTGGAGAAAGAAGACCGAAATAAAAAGGTGATGGTTTGAAAATTCTGATCCTATTGTTTACATCTTTGCCGTAAATGCAGGTCAACTTTGACCAGTTGTATCTCAGGAACCACTCATCGCAATTAAACGTTTTTTCCTTTAAAAGAAGCGTTCTGTCGCTTTTTTTCTAATACCGTTTTCATGATTTAATTTAGTTTAATATTTCCCGAGATATTCTATTTGTTTATAAGCCAAAAAATTGTTTATAATTTTAAAATATTCCTGAGGCCGCTTAAATAAGCCAATTTCAATTCTGTAACATACATTAGATAGGTACAGTGTTTTTTTTATACAAAAATCATAGTTATACTTATGTATCATAATTATTGTGGTTATTAGAGCGACCGTAGATTTTTAATTAACAATTTAATTGTTGCTAAACTGTTTATTCAATTTCCATCGGCTTCTGGAATTGTAGTCCAAGTAATGAAGCTTAAAATAGGACAAAACCTCGCAATTTTTACAGAATGGATCGATTTGCTTGAAAATTTGCTTTTACCATAGGGGTGGTTGTCACCCCATCTCGGGGGTGGAAATTTTTTATTTTATTTTGACAGCAAAAGTTGGTAAACACATTAATTCTAAGCAAAAAACGTTCTATACATTTTTTTGATAAAAGTAATAGTTTTCGATTTATTCGCTATCGAAAGTGTTGGTTTAAATCGAAAAAATTATTGTTTTTAATCAGTTTTCTGCTAATAACT
The DNA here is from genome assembly GCF_917563875.1 of Diabrotica virgifera virgifera. Classification (NCBI taxonomy): domain Eukaryota; kingdom Metazoa; phylum Arthropoda; class Insecta; order Coleoptera; family Chrysomelidae; genus Diabrotica; species Diabrotica virgifera. The sequence continues at coordinate 5,363,360 of NC_065448.1, forward strand.
CAAAAAGTTTTCGTTCTATCAAAACAAGTTTGCTTAACAAAAATGTACCTTTTGAAAAAATAAACAAAATCGTTTTTATAATTTGCTTTAAAACCAATAGTAATCGAGCTATACTTTATTATATGTTAGCTCTTCTTCGTAAAATGCTAAATATTGTAGTTTCAAAGTCAAAAGACGGGAAAACTATGCATTTTTCGAGGATAACTTGTTCAAGCTAATTTAAAGTATTTAAAAATATCTATCTCCAGAAATTAAAAAAATAGTCCCTAGCTCAAAAATTAAGTGACTTATAGTAAAAAGAATGTCAGTCCCTATTTTTTTTTCAGCGAAAAACTGATCGTAAACTTCCCCCTACTCTCCACCTTAATTAAAATTGGTCATTAACCTTATTTGGTCTTCTTAATTTATGTATTATTAATAGGTTCCAGAGGTTTTACCGGCTTAGAATGATTAGTTAAAAAAAAAATGAGTTAAAAGCAAATAACGAATTTTTGTAGTTTGGTAAAAAATGCAAATTTCTTCAGAATAGAAAGATTAGCATCAGAGATACGAAAAAATATTTAAACATAAAATTGTAGCTTATTTAATTCCCAAGAAGTTGGTTTGCAAAAATTTTTTCTACGGCAAAAATTGAGTGAGCTATTGAAAATTAAAACTTGTAATAACATGCAAAAACCATCTTTACCAACCCTTTCAAAGTCACCTCTTTTTGCGAATGAGGATTTTAAATTGATATAATATTAATAGCCCTGTAGGTCCTGTAAAAACCTACAAAATTCTTTTTTAACAAACTTTCTAGGATAAAAAATAAAAAAGTTACGGTTAAAAAATCAATATATTTTTTTGAAAAAAAAGGAGATATCCAATTGGAAGCATAATAACAGGGCCGGCGATAACGCACCTGCAAGGGATGCACTGCAGGCGGGCGCCCTTGTTTGGGGGGCGCCATAGTGGACTTTTTTCTGCTGGTGTGATACAAAATATTAATTTAAAAGAAACTGAAGGGCGCCTATGCTAGTTTTTCAGGCGGGCGCCTGATACCCTAGCGCCGGTACTGCATAATAATGTAAGTTAGCGGTGTTCTTAGTCATCGGCCTTATTCATTCTTCTTTATTTATGTATTATTCATAGATTCCAAAAGTTTGACTGGCTTAGAATGATTAGTTTTTAAAAAAATGTAGTTAAAAGCGAATAACGAATTTTTGTAGTTTGGTAAAAAATGCCTTTTGCTTCAGAATAGAAAGAGTAGCATCAGAGATACGAAAAAATATTTAAATATAAAATTGTAGCTTATTTAACTCCCAAGAAATTGGATTGCAAAACTTTTTTCTACGGCAAAAATTGAGTGAATAGTAAATGAGTATAATACCGAAAAACATTGATTTTTTCGATATAAAACTAACACTTTCGATAGCGAATAAATCGAACACTATTAATTTTATCAAAAAAATGTATATAGAATTTTTTGCTTAAAATGAATGTTTTTATCAACTTTTGCAGTTAAAATTATAATAAAAAATTTCCACCGCGAGATGGGGTGGCAACCACCCCCATGGTAAAAGCGCCTTTCGGCATTATATAGATTTTGATCCTTGGACTATCCGCTACTTACTCTCAAATTTTCAAGCAAATCGATCCATTCTGTAAAAATTGCGAGGTGAAAAGCTACGGTTCCTGGACTATTGTAATCTTTACGAAATGAGCTTTAATATTACCAAGTTATTTAATTATTGATAAACAGTTGCTTATCTAAAGTTTTCGTTGAAAATTAAAGATTTTGTTGGAAAAACCCGAATTTTCCGGGGAAAATTTTCGTCAAATTAAATCTGGAAAAACACGTCTCTATGTAGAATTTAATTACGATGAATTTTTATTTGGGTGTTTTTGATGTAAAGTTAAAATCTTTGGAGTTATAGAGCAAAAATTGAAAAAAACACGATTTTCGGGCGCCATTTTGTTTATAAAAAAAGTAGCACACTATCTGCGGACTTTGCATACTTATATTATTAATATATACAATCATAAGATTCGATTCCAGCAATATAATTGTTGATAAATAGCTTTTTCTTGTATTTTTCTAATTAGTCCAGAGTAATAGTAAAGATAGTGATGATGAACCCAACCTCCGTTTAGGAGACGACAATTATATTAAAAAGAAGCATATTATTATGTAAATCCAAACAACGTTAAAACCTTTGGATACGTTACATAACATCTTCCTAAGCATTATACTTCAGAGTAATTCACCATTCAGAGTAATAATTCAATGTTTGCTTCTAATATTGTCGCCATTTTTTCCCTTCTTACATTCGCGTACAGGAAGATTTTCTAGTATGATTTTTTGTTGGTGTTAACGGCAAATACAAATAATATCGCGTTTTATTGACCAAGGGACAAATTTTTAGACAAAAATCGTGCAGGTTATTGAACGAACGGTGTGCCATATGTGTCCCACATAAACTTTAAACCGTTCACGTCGCATCGCAGGTCGCAGGATCCGCCGCCTCCGCAAATCACTATTAAGCGGAAACGCTCGTTCTCCAAATGAGTCATTACGTATTCCCCAAAAGTCCGGTTCAAATTTACAACTTTTAATAAAACAAGTCGTGCTCTCCTGCTCTCCCTCACGAAAAATGGAACACGCCCTGAATCCGTGTGATGCGTGATGAACTCTTGCTTGCAGTTTTGGTGCATCATCGTTAAAGCGTCGGCGGGTAGGACAAATGCGCTCCTTAGGGGACAATTTATCAACCCTATCCCTATCCCACCGTCGTCGGTGCCTTCCTGAATTCGCGATATAACGGCCCGAATGCGGGGCGATTTCGTTACGGAAACCAGATTTAGAATTTTGGGACATCTTGGATATTAAAGCCCCCTAATATGTCTCTGTAGATTTTGGCGTTCGATCCGACCATCACTTGTGACATCGTTGCCGTATCCTCTATTTTTTCATATTATCACGTTACAATTTTTGTGATATTATACACGAGCGTGACACCCTCAAAAAAGCGCTTAGTTTTCGAGATACTGACCACAGAGGGATGAATGGCTAATTTTATTCATACTTTATATTTTCGAGGGTGCTGAAAACGAAAATGAAGTTTATTTTGAATTTTATGTGGGGGAACATTGTCAAAATCGCAATTTTAACTTTTTTTTTGTTTTGATTCTGACCTTGGTTCAGAACCTTTAGCCACGTAACTACATATAAAATTATTATTCGTTCATAAGTATAAAATTGCCCAGTATACACTTAAAAATTAAGAATAATAAAAAATAAAGCTTACAAATAACAATGCCTACTTACTATGCCTACTTACTATGTTAATAAATACAACTATATTAATTTTTTTTTTGTTTTTTTTTTGTATTTTTTTTGTTTTTTTTTGTTTTTTTTTTGTTTTTTTTTTGTTTTTTTTTGTTTTTTGTTTTCACTACGGTAAGAACTAAATCCGATTCATCCTCGCGGAGATTTAGAACCTCTTAGTGATTTATTTATTTATTTTTTTTTATTTTTTATTTATTTATTTATTTATTTTTTAAAATTTTTTTTAATATATATTTTTATTATTATTTTTTTTTAATCTTTTTTTTAATATACAGGGTGCGCCAAACCTCTGGTTTTCTTTAATTACGGCTAAATTATGGGATACACAAAAAAATGTTTTAAACAAAATTAATGTATATCGAAGCCGTCTACAATTTAAAATTATTTTCGATTATACAGGGTGAGTCAAAACGACGGTACGAACCAAAGTTATGTTTTTTTAAATGGAACACCCTATATATTAAATCATTTTTGAATATATGCTTTAAAAATATTAAGAATTTGTATAAGGTATTATAGGCATAAAGTTAACAATTTTCGAAATATTTACACTTTTATTGAGAAAAATGGTAATATTCAAAGGACTGTGAATTAGGCGCTGAAGGTAATAAAAATTTAAGTGACATGCCAAAGTTTTCTTAGTGTACTGTTATTTTTAAATAAATTAAAATATTTGACATATAGCCATAAAATATACAGTGTGATCACTATTTGCAAATACAAAATTTCCTCATTTTCTTTAAATCGGACACCCTGTATATTAGTATTGCCTTTTGTAGTAAATATTACAGCCTTTCTTTTGGTATAAGGTTGTATGTACCTAGCATGTTCCGTTTTGTAGATATTTAAAAAAAAACTATAGATTTTACGTTTTTGCGGATTTTTTATTAAAAAACTCTTTTGCAAAAAAAAATTATAATCTGGCTTTAGAAACATACATTAAAATATCAAATATGAAAAAAAAAGTCATTAAAGATTAAAATAGATCGTATACTAGTACAATTCAATTGAATTTAATATCTTAAAATTATTTTACAAAAAATATTTTACCATACTAATGAATGCATAAATTAGTTACTAAATTAAATAAACAAACAGATTTGATATCTACCCTAGTAATTTTTCTACCACAGCTACTATCCTGTACCAAATTAATTGGTAGTTATATTGTATTTACGAGTAAGATCAGTTAAACTTTTAATTTACCTTTTAAATTTACTTACATCTTGAGAATACAATATTTATAAAAAGTATGCTTTGAAACAAATGAATGTTAAATGTATTAGTCAAATTATTTATTAATATAGATAGTATTAACTGGTGTCACAAAAGCTGGTAACACTTTGGTAGTTGAAATTTTTGTAACAATTTTAAGTATTTTAAATTTTAATTTTTCAACCGAACAATTTGTTGGTGGATATGACATTTATTTTGGGCGCAACCATTAGAAATTATTACCAGCTTTTGTGACACGACTACATAGATACTATTTACATACTTTTTAATATACTTCTCTAACGTTCATTTGTTTCAAAGCATACTTTATACGTTCTCAAGATGTAGGCAAATTAAAAATTTATTGACTGATCTTACTTATAAATACAATTTAACTAACAAAATTGGGTACAATAAAGTTACTAGGGTAGAAAAATTTCTAGGGTAGATTTTAAAATTGGTTGTTTAATTTAATAATTAATTTATCCATGTTAATTACTTATTAGTATGGTAACATATTGTTTGTTACATAATTTTAAAGTTATTAAATTCAATTAAGTTGCACCTGAATAAGTTTTATTTTAATCTTTAATTACGTTCTTATTTTCATCTTTGATATTTTAGTGTATGTTTCTAAAATCAAATTATAAATTTTTTTTGGAAAAAACATTAATTAAAATTATCGCGGATATAAAATATTCGCGAAACGTAAAATCTATAGATATTTTTTAAATATTTACAAAACCAAACATGCTATGTCCATAGAACCTTGTACAGAAAGGTTGTAATATTTACTACAAAATGAAAGACTAATATACAGGGTGTTCCATTTAAAAAAAATGAGAAAATTTTGTATTTGCAAATAGTGATCACACTGTATATTTTATGGCTACAAGTAAAATACATTAAATTATTTAAAAATACCACTATCTTATAAAAACTTTGACCTACCACTTAAATTTTTATTACCTTGGAAACATAATCCACAGCCCTATAAATATTACCATTTTTCTCAATAAAAATGTAAATGTTTCGAAAATTATTAACTTTAGGCCTATAAGACCTTATACAAATTTTTAATATTTTTAAAAAGTATATTTAAAAATGATTTTATATATAGGGTGTTCCATTTAAAAAAACACAACTTTGGTTCGTACCGTCGTTCTGACTCACCCTGTATAATCGAAAATAATTTCAAATTATAGACGGTTTTGATATACATTAGTTTTGTTATAACTATTTTTTTGTATATCCCATAGTTTAGCCGTAATAAAAGAAAACCAGAGGTTTGGCGCACCCTGTATAATTTTTTTTTGAACATACATAGGTTACAAAATAATATAATTAATTACAGGAAATATCTCATATATACTTGACATAATACAAAGGAAATACCTATTCATTCAAACGATTAGTTTTACATTCACACTTTTAATTTAATTTTTTGAAGAAATGTCATAATTATTTTAAAAATTTTAATAAAAAAAAATCACGTTTTTTTGCGTTTACCTCACTACAACTCTGTTCGATTTTAATATTTTTTTCTGAAATTTTTAAACTATATAGCTGTAACATTTCTGAAGACAAAGGTATCTGCCTCAAGTTTTTATTCTTATCATGATAAAGGTTATGAATTTTTCAAAGAAAAAGGTGCGGATTTGTGCATTGCAAAGTTTAATCGCAGAAGTTGTGTGACGAAGTTTAAAATTTAGCTTCTCAATCACGTTTATTTTATAGTAAAGAGTACAAAGAAGTTTTCTGGTAAGTTTTAGATCAAAATGTTTTATAGAAAAAAAAATAGTGCAGCTTTTAATGTCAACATTAGAAATCCACAATATACCGCTTATTTTTTGAGGGACAGACAATCTAGGTCTATAAGCTTTCATTTGACACCTTATTTGTCATTTTACCTAGTATAATGACGGAGAAGTAAACGTTATTATTCTACTATTCTTGTAGGTTCATTTAACATTGATTGAAATTATGAAAGAAATATATAGAAAACAGCATGGCAACACTGTGACCCACAAACATAAAAATTCAGCTGTGCGTTACATAGGGTGCTTTAATATCCAAGATGTCCGAAATTTTTAGATTCATTGGAGCAAAAAGTCGAAAGATACAGCATATTGAATAACCCTACTTTCGACTCGCTTAAACGTTCAACATCTGTTGCCTTTCACTTTTGTAGGTTACTCCGCAATTCAAAAAAATATTCTGATGCATCACTGTACTTGAAGACAAAAAAGAAGACGAATGAGTATTGAAAGTAAAAGTTGTTAACACTTTAAATGCATTTTTCTCGAAACTGCTTTTCAAAAGGGTGCTTTAATAACCAAGATGTCCGAATTTTGGTACTTACTGACGTACTCACACGATTTCAAAACAGCGGAACATTACAAAAAGAATGTGTTTTTTTTACAAATACACATGTGCATGTTGTACGATTAAGGCATTACATATTATGAAATTATTAATATAATTTCAGTTGTCTGGACTGTATGTTTTTACGTTGCTGGTTTAAGGCCCAGTTTTTCAGTGGCCGGTTAAAATTTTGGTTAGTTAACCTAGTTTAAATTATAACCAATATTTTAACACTCATAGCGTTTCTCAGTGCTTTAAACCAAGTTAAGAAAGTCTCGGTTAGCTAACCACTTTTTTTCTTCTGTTGGCAGCATATAACGATCAGATGGACACGAGGTCATGAAGGCTGAACCAGAAGGATCAGGACGATATTATCCTTGGATGGAACAAGGAATGACCGAAGATGGAAAGGTCCAATCGTTTACATTGACGAAACAAAGGCCACGTTGCTCAGTCGGAAGAGATGTGGGCATGGTTCTTTGGGTTGGGCTTCTGTTACAATGATAGATGGTAAATGAATAAATAATGGTATGCGAATAGAGCTAATGAAACGACGATAAACAAAAGATAAATAGATAATATTAACTGATGATTTGACTCATGGGCTCTAAGAAAACGGAAATACTTAATACTCAAACGAAAATATAGGGCGCCAGGTATTTTGACCAAAAAATACTCAAAGGAACAATAATTAACGAAACATAACACAACAATAACAAATTAGCAAGAATGCTACGACAAAACAACATTGTTCTTAGTCTTGAGCTGTAAATAATAAATAAAAAACGACATCGTACACTTTAACAAAACATTTATTAAAATACTCAATGAAATCTCTTAATGCTCACATAATATATGCAAATAAAACGTAAAAACGTCAACCACAAAAACAAAAATTACTCAATAATTATTTAAAAATGGTTAACAAATTGCATATACGTTGGTGTATTCACCAACACCGCAAAACTAACAAAATACGAGATGTACCTATAATGTAAGTGAACGAATATAACTCTTATTAACTCAAAAAAAAATAAACTGAAGTTACTCAAAAAAATAAAAAAACGATACTCTAAATAAAACTTATTCTTACCGTTCACTTACAACAAAAAAGAAAGAGGTCTTTGTTTATATATATATAAATCTAATAATACTCAATAATAATACTCTAAAGATACTCAAAAAAATTTACATGGTGAAAATGTCTTTTATTTAAATATTAAAAATAAAAAACAAGTGACCGGCATATATGTAAATGTCACTATTAACACTAAAAATGGGCTAAAACTGTAAGTCAATGAACTTATCCCACGGAAGAAACACAAACATAAGTTCCTTGTTCTGGACACGCGAGAAGACATCTCAATACTTCTAATAAAGGATGCGTAACTTACTTGAAACAGATGTAGAGGATGCCCTTAGAGGCATTCTTTATCTAGGCCAGGTCATTTACCCAGCGGCGAAGTCGAAATAAAAGGAACGACAAAGAATAGCTTTGGCCACAGTGTAATGTGGATTCAGGTGCTAGCGATAGGTGATAACTGGGACTTGGGCCAGGGACCAGCCCTATGAACAAAATTAAGTATTCACAGCGAGTGTTCTATAAAGAAAAGGGTTTTGTAAAGACTTACCAGAAGAAAATTCTAGGCTGGTCCATCACAAAACAACTAACGTCCACTACATGACTGACACGGCTTAACTTACTGCCACAAAGTTTAACTCACGAATGCCAAGATATCTCAGATTTCTGCTTAAATAAGACTGACGGCTTGGGGTACGCGACTTGCCAACGGTCGCCACAGAAATGCAAAAAAGGGCCTTATTAACACTATAAAGGGCTTAGCAAGCCTAATACTTAAAATGAGTTATGGGATGCAAGGCCCATATCATTCACCAGAAAGCTATTAAAGTCTAACGGTCGACTCTATCGATAGCACATATGTGTTTCTAAGAAAAACAACGCCGATAGGGACTCTAAGATCTAATCAGTTAAGATAAAAGCGTGAAATGAGGGGGACTAGACCAAAATCTACACTGGGAAACCGTAAACGTTATACAGCTTCCCCCCACGATTTAAACCGTGGTGCAATACCACTGTTTACAATCGGAGTCTGCAGTAAACACCATATTCTGACCATCAAGCAGTAGCCTGACATAGTCGGTAATGATCTAGACACACTAAACTAGGTTTTGGTACTTGAGGTGCTTGAACACAAGTGACCAAATCGGAAAAAGCTAATAAGCAATAAAACTCAAACACCAAACTAAAAAGGGTTATCTCTATGATAGACTAAACTCAAATAAAACACAAAAACTAGGAACTATATATACAAGGACTACTCTAATTCTAAACGACTAAGTCAGCAAACACCTACAGTGTTGCTTTAATCCTTAGCATAAAACTAAACATTCAACTCGAAAGTCGACTCAAGGTATGGTTCGTTGACTCGCAAGTGCAACAACCAACGGCAGATATCTACACAAATGGCTCTAGCCAAACTAAGAAGGTGGAACATACCAATGTTGAAGTTTTGGACGCGAAAATCAAAGTTGCTCCAGCTCAACAAAGACGAGTAGCCAACAAGGTAACGTAGGCAAACTTCGTTATGGTTGTCCCCTCAACCGGTAACTAGGTAAGCGTCAAGCAATGCTAAGATTTTGACTGCAAGATCAAAGCAAAAAAGTCTCGAAATTTTATGACAGGGAAAGAAAACAAGTTGGCCAAAAGTTCCGTAAACATCTTGTGGGGTTAACCACGGCGGAAAATTTTCAATCAAGAAACTCCCAGAAAAACAAGGAATGTAATCAGGACAAGATATGTCTGAATATATTATAAGATATTATTATAAATAACTTAAATAATATCTACTCAACTAAAATAAAGTCAACTCAAAACTAAAACGAATTAACTCAAACGAATTAACTCAAAACCAAACGAAAAATTAGCACAAGCAAACTCAATACAAAAATATTTGTCATAGTGCTTCCACTAACAACAAACAAACTCGAGCTCTAACAAACTCGACTAAACGCATAGGTGCCTTGGAGTCTCTCATCCAGGACTTTATGAGCTACACTCAAAAATTGCCACGAAATCTTTCATTCGGGACTTTAATAATAACAGACGCACTAGTTATTGCTAATGGTTTGCTTATTTGATTTCACTTTGCCGGTCTAGGACAAAGCATTTCGCAATCAAACGTTCTTAAAATAAGTATAATGTTCACAGAACACTGACTCAAAAAAAATATTTACTGCTATCCCGATAACATGAACCGGAAGAGCCTAAACAAATTCAAACAGCAAACAGAATACAAAAGCAAATAAACACGAGTACATATAAAATTACCAAAGCACAATTACTATCTCACGTAACGAATAAATTCGAACTCAAACAAAAGGAATAGAGAAGTTAGTAAAACATGCCAAGGAGTTCTCAACAAAGAAATATAGAAAGAAATGAACAAAGGAAAGTTCAGATAATTGTCGAAATCTACCTTTAATTAGGACCGGAAGTAATTACGCATACTAGACGCCTTATTATTATAATATATATGATAATATATTATTATAAAGGTACTTAAATCGTTAGGTTAAATCACAGGTAGCTCACAGGTAGGGAAGTGTCACAATTTAATAGGGACTTAGGTCCTAAATAGATACGACATTTTATCGAAATACTATTTTATGAAAGCCGCAAGAATAAAATTGATTCTGTAAATACATCTGGGCCTAGTACGTGCCTGTATTTAACAAAAAAATTTCACCCTTTATTAGCCGACACAAAATTGCCAAGACATTATCCTAATTCACCCAAACTATCGACAGAACTAACAATAATTACTCGAATTCTTTTACTCGAAACAAAAAATATTTGCATTATCTGCTAACTAAACATCGAAAATTTATATTCACGAGTCAAACTACTTGTGAAATATAAACAAGCAATAAGATGCTACTTTTTACATCTCATTAATACCTAAAATAGGGTCATAGCCCTTTAAAAATATCTACTATCAAAATAAGTGTATCTACAAGCTTTTGCGGTTGCAACATATGCTAAATAAAAGCTAATAAAAACATTACGCCTCTTTATCTGAAATTAGGGTCAAAAGACACACTTAAATACCTCTAGCCCTGACAGATGTTATTGGGGGTGGAACAAGAATTTTGAAATGTCAACCACCTTATCGTAGGCTAGTCGAAAAATATTAAGATTACCTAACGGTAAACGAAGACTCTACACTGAAAAAAGGAATATTTTCTGGACTGGAAGTAGTTTTGTACCGAATAGATTTTAGAATGCTGATATTGGAATGGTAAAACATAATTTCTCAAACATATTTCACAACAGCATGCGCCGAGGTCTTTCACTCGCGACTAATAGCTAATTGTAAAAAACAATTTCTGGAATGGACAGCTTAACTTCTTTCATTTAAGACTTAAATCACAAACCTAAAACAATAGCATGACGGAAAGCTGCAGGACTCTTTCATTCTCCAGACTAACACCACGCCATGACTAAAAACTCTCTAAAACCACTCAAAACATTCTGGTACTGAAAAACATACGATATCAACCAAATAGGATATCATCAAAAATACATAACCACATAAAAATCCAAAAATATACTGCACAGAAATCATTACAACGATACTATTCTACGAGGTCAGAAAAGATTGGTCATAAAATCGGACAGAACAATATCGTTGAACGACGAAGAAGCATGTACCCGAAAATTTAGAAGACAACGCAATAATAATAGTGATAGTTGCTACCTCTAAAAACAGTTACAAAGCATTTCATGACTCAAAAACGGTACCTAAATGCAATAAAATAAACGCAATACAGTACAAAAAATATACCGCAACACAATACATATACAAAAAATATAAAAAGTAAAATGCACTATACATACACTGATATAATGCAAACTGAAATAAATCACAAAAGTTGCAAAGTACTACACAAAACAAAAGTAAAAATCAAAAAGTTAAACAATTACAACTTCTTTGTGATTTGCTACAAAAAATACACAGCTCAAGATCTAGATACCTTTACCTTAATTAGATACATAACAAAAGACGTATCCCTTTGACATAAGGAAAAGTAATAAAAATGCTCAAATCTACTCAACTAAAAACATATCTAAAGAAAAAAGATCGATACTATACTATATACTTCACAGAATGGTACTCTAGAATGCGAAAAGGCAGGAATGAAAGTGTAAGGTACTACACTGACATTTAAATACTAAAAACGGAAATAAACAAACTAAAATGTGTCAAAATATTATTATCTATTAGCGAAAAATAACTCAAAAAATATTTTATCAATAAAAATAGCTACAAATTAGCCAAACTTAAACAAAACAAAAAAAAAGAAAATCAGGTCTAATAGGAACATGATAAAAAAGAAAATCATGCTTCACGCATGGACAAGAAAATATATATAGCCCGTGAAAAGGCAATTGACAAAGCTCTACGAAATTATGTATAAGGCAACCATAGGTAACAGAAGAAGTCCCACGTAATTTGTATAAGGCTCCACGAGAGGGCGCCATTTTGTATAACGATCAGATGGACACGAGGTCATGAAGGCTGAACCAGAAGGATCAGGACGATATTATCCTTGGATGGAACAAGGAATGACCGAAGATGGAAAGGTCCAATCGTTTACATTGACGAAACAAAGGCCACGTTGCTCAGTCGGAAGAGATGTGGGCATGGTTCTTTGGGTTGGGCTTCTGTTACAATGATAGATGGTAAATGAATAAATAATGGTATGCGAATAGAGCTAATGAAACGACGATAAACAAAAGATAAATAGATAATATTAACTGATGATTTGACTCATGGGCTCTAAGAAAACGGAAATACTTAATACTCAAACGAAAATATAGGGCGCCAGGTATTTTGACCAAAAAATACTCAAAGGAACAATAATTAACGAAACATAACACAACAATAACAAATTAGCAAGAATGCTACGACAAAACAACATTGTTCTTAGTCTTGAGCTGTAAATAATAAATAAAAAACGACATCGTACACTTTAACAAAACATTTATTAAAATACTCAATGAAATCTCTTAATGCTCACATAATATATGCAAATAAAACGTAAAAACGTCAACCACAAAAACAAAAATTACTCAATAATTATTTAAAAATGGTTAACAAATTGCATATACGTTGGTGTATTCACCAACACCGCAAAACTAACAAAATACGAGATGTACCTATAATGTAAGTGAACGAATATAACTCTTATTAACTCAAAAAAAAATAAACTGAAGTTACTCAAAAAAATAAAAAAACGATACTCTAAATAAAACTTATTCTTACCGTTCACTTACAACAAAAAAGAAAGAGCTCTTTGTTTATATATATATAAATCTAATAATACTCAATAATAATACTCTAAAGATACTCAAAAAAATTTACATGGTGAAAATGTCTTTTATTTAAATATTAAAAATAAAAAACAAGTGACCGGCATATATGTAAATGTCACTATTAACACTAAAAATGGGCTAAAACTGTAAGTCAATGAACTTATCCCACGGAAGAAACACAAACATAAGTTCCTTGTTCTGGACACGCGAGAAGACATCTCAATACTTCTAATAAAGGATGCGTAACTTACTTGAAACAGATGTAGAGGATGCCCTTAGAGGCATTCTTTATCTAGGCCAGGTCATTTACCCAGCGGCGAAGTCGAAATAAAAGGAACGACAAAGAATAGCTTTGGCCACAGTGTAATGTGGATTCAGGTGCTAGCGATAGGTGATAACTGGGACTTGGGCCAGGGACCAGCCCTATGAACAAAATTAAGTATTCACAGCGAGTGTTCTATAAAGAAAAGGGTTTTGTAAAGACTTACCAGAAGAAAATTCTAGGCTGGTCCATCACAAAACAACTAACGTCCACTACATGACTGACACGGCTTAACTTACTGCCACAAAGTTTAACTCACGAATGCCAAGATATCTCAGATTTCTGCTTAAATAAGACTGACGGCTTGGGGTACGCGACTTGCCAACGGTCGCCACAGAAATGCAAAAAAGGGCCTTATTAACACTATAAAGGGCTTAGCAAGCCTAATACTTAAAATGAGTTATGGGATGCAAGGCCCATATCATTCACCAGAAAGCTATTAAAGTCTAACGGTCGACTCTATCGATAGCACATATGTGTTTCTAAGAAAAACAACGCCGATAGGGACTCTAAGATCTAATCAGTTAAGATAAAAGCGTGAAATGAGGGGGACTAGACCAAAATCTACACTGGGAAAACGTAAACGTTATAAGCAGTAACTGTACTTGCGCATGTGCAATTCGAGAAATAATGATCAATTTGACAGAAAAATAAACAAAAAACAAGTTCATAATTAAATTAAAAAAATTATTAATGCTGTATTAGGTTCGGAATCTTTATTTAGCTCATTCATAATGTCTACCTCGGTTTCATAACAGAAGAGCATTACAATTACTGGGACGATTTAGACTTTTTTAACGATTTCGTTTGTCAAAGGCCACGGTGTTATCACTATTTGAACTTGAACAGATTGACCATGAAATAAGGAGTCAAAATGTTTGGTAATAGACAAATATAAAATTATCTTTTTAAAATACTACTAGGAATCATGCATTAAATCTTGTTACAGATGTGTAAACATAGGTACCTGTTACAGTTATAAAATATTTAAATATATGTCCTTATAATTCCTTCCTATAGAATAACGATAATAATTTATAGTTTCGATAATAATGTATAATAATTTCCTTATAATAATGAGGTAGAAATTATATATCTATGGGTAGAATACTTCCCGCGATAAAAACAAAATAACATAACCCAACTAATCTCTTCTGTCAGGCAGGTACTCAAAATAAACATCTGATGCATTCACTACACCCATGCGCAAGCGTAACCGCAAAATTCTGAGTTAAACCATCTAACGAGGGTCGGTTAAAATCTTGGTTAACTTAAACGAGTTTAAACTCTAACCTAGTACTGAAAAACTTATTAACCATGAATATTTCGGTGACCGAAAAATAAATAGGTCAATCCAGCACTGAAAAACCGTCCCTAAGTAGAATTTAGAGAGAGTTTATGATAATACAGACAATATGTTTGTAAAAAACTTTAGCCAAAGTCACTGTTTGATCACTGTTCACTCCCGTCTCGATCGAACACATATTCCGGTTTCACATGCGGTTGCTTTTCGTACGAGGTTTAACTGTTTTTAGCGGATTAACGGATTATCGTCTTATATTGGAGATATGTATTGATCTCTCTACACAAGAGAGAGATGTGCATATGAAATGCATTTAATCTCTTCTCACTTCCTCAACACAAGATGCAACCCGTTTCCACAGACTCCGAGTGTATCACCTGATTCAGTCATGGCTCGGTAAACATTGTGATCCAGAAAATTAGGGCTGGAAAAATCATGGAAAATTTTGGATACCAATCCAAACTTCCAAGTTTCCAGTACCCCGAGCTTATAAAATTCATCTTTAGAAGATGCAATGGAAACTGGAAGTGCATGTGGTTGCCGAAAAGCAGACCTCAAATGTTCAGCAGTGTGCCTCTATTGTGGTGGTGAAAGTTGCAGCAATATCCTGGACATATCAACATTAATTATTGAAGATAATTAATGGGTAGATGAATTACCGACAATGACGCCAACTCTAACTCTCATTATACCACAAAAATTCACCTCGGATACTGATTCAAATCTAGACTCGCAGTCTGGACCATCGAAAAAATTAATGAAAAATAATAACTATGATAGATTTTCTTCAACATATAATAATAAATACTATTATTTTGTCTAGAAATTGTCCGTGGATTAGGCCTATTGGGGATACCACACAAAAAACGCGCCTCCAGACTCTACCTCATTGGTGGCCGGAAAAATGATCAAAAATAGATTAATAACAGCATAGGAATGTTAAAATCATAATAAATAAATATATAGATAAAAAAGTAAGCCCAAGGTTTTGTTTTTATTATATTCCTATGAGAATTCGACAATCTGGTCAAGTTTGGATCGCTGTAAAACCTAGTAGTCCAGAAAGCCACTGCGCATCCGCTAGGAAAAATATTCTAATTCGGATTTTTTGCACAATCTTACTCAAAAAGGACTCCTTTTAACAAATTTGCATGTTGCCAGGGCCAAAAGGTGGTCAAACATTTTTTAAACGTTTTTTTTTTGTTTTTTTTCTAAAATTATTTTTTTTGCATGGAAAAAGTTTTTTTAGGTTTTTTGGATCATTCCAAACAGAAAAGGTCTTTAGTGACTTTTCCCTAAACATGATAGTTTTTGACATATAAGCGATTAAAAATTGAAAAATTGCGAAATCGGCCATTTTTAACCCTCAAAAACTATGTGAAAAACTGAAAATTTGAATGTTGCCAAGGTAGGTAGATATTCTTTAAACATCGATTGATGAAATCCCGAAGAGTTTTTTGCAATAAAATATTCAAAACTCCTTTGTTTTTTAATTGCTAATCAAGCGTGCGCGACACTATTTTCCACCAACAGTATGGTGCAAATGAAACGAATAAATTCGTTATTTCGTAAACCGGCGACTTTAAGGAAAAATGCCGAAACAGGTCGATTTTTATTTTTAACTTATGATATTGTGGCATATATGGTATACTAGTGACGTCATCCGTCTGGACGTGATGACGTAATCGATGATTTTTTTAAATAAGAATAGGGGTCGTATGGTAGCTCATTTGAGAAGTTCTTTAATTCTCTATTCAGTAATGTAAACATTTACATAATTATTTATACAGGGTGTCTTTTTACCTCTTTTTTTGTCAAATAATTTAATTTAATAAAAATTGTTTGGACATCCTGTATAAATAATTATGTAAATTTTTATATTACTGAATAGAGAATTGAAGAACCTTTCAAATGAGCTAGCACACGACCCCTATTCTCATTAAAAAATTCATCGATTACGTCATCGCGTCCAGATGGATGACGTCACTAGTATACCATATATGCCACAATATCGTAACTTAAAAATAAAAATCGACCTGTTTCGGGATTTTTCCTTAAAGTCGCCGGTTTACGAAATAACGAATTTATTCCTTTCATTTGCACCATACTGTCGGTGGAAAATAGTGTCGCGCACGCTTGATTAGCAATTAAAAAACAAAAGAGTTTTGAATATTGTATTGCAAAAAACTCTTCGGGATTTCATCAATCGATGTTTAAAGAATATCTACCTACCTTGGCAACATTCAAATTTTTGTTTTTGAGGGTTAAAAATGGCCGATTTCGCAATTTTTCAATTTTTAATCGCTTATATGTCAAAAACTATCATGTTTAGGGAAAAGTCACTAAAGACCTTTTCTGTTTGCAATGATCCAAAAAACCTAAAAAAACTTTTTTCCATGCAAAAAAATTAATTTTAGGAAAAAAACAAAAAAAAACCTTTTAAAAAATTTTTGACTACCTTTTGGTCCTGGCAACATGCAAATTTGTTAAGAGGAGTCCTTTTTGAGTAAGATTGTGCAAAAAATCCTAATTAGAATATTTTTCCTAGCGAATGCGCAGTGGCTTTCTGGACTATAGATAAATAAATAAAATTAAACAACTTTATAGTGCAAATTGTTCGTTGAAAAATCCTCTATAAACTCGCTATGATGTTATTTTATTTTAAAATGAACAGAAAAAAAGTTATAACCTCCAAAAGGAAACTTCTTACAACATTTTCTCTTATTTTTGTTTATAACTTTTTCGTTGGTCAGCTGACGATAAAAAGTAGTATGTAGATATAGTCCATTCTTTCACGGTTTTTGCTCTAAATTTTAAAGAACCGCTTGGATTGACATGAAACTTGGCATACGTATAGCTTATATGTCAAAGAAAAAAAGTGATACTGTGCCGATGTGTGCTTTTGCCCTGGGGGTGACTGTCACCCCCACTTTGGGTGAAAAAATATATGTCCAAAATAAGTCCGGAAATGGGTAAACTGACTAATTATAAGTAAATTTTTTGGGTAAACTTTTTCGATAAGTCAACACTTTTCGAGTTATTTGCGAGTGAATATGTTCATTTTTCAACAAAATAACCACATTTTTAGACGGTTTTTCGCAAATAATTCAAAAAGTAAGTATTTTGTCTAAAAAAGGTTCTTAGCAAAAATATAGCCTATAAAAAAGTAAAAATAATGGTGTACGCGTTAGGCCTCTGGATCTCGTAGAACCAGAGTTATAGCCAATGAAAAATAGATTCATATTCACCAAATTTCAAATAGAATATTTTTCGACGTGAAATATCCAAAAAATTAAGCACTTTTTGGGGAAAACCTAATACAACTTTTTTAAAGTGTTTAAAAAAAGCTTTATTTCTGTTTTTACAAACAGTTTCTAGCATTAAATTTAAGCCAGTTACGCTTAAAATAAAGTTGGTCCCTTTTGTTTTGCAAAAAAAAAAAATCGAGAAGACCACCCCCTAATTAGCAACTTAAATGAAATTAATCGTTACCGCTCCACAAATTATTTTACTTATGTTGTATTTATATGATCTGTAAGTTTCATTGATTCAAAGTGCTTATTTTTGAAAAAATTTGGTTTCAAAGTAAAATTTTTAAAAATTTTTATTTTGAAAAATATGCTTTTTTTCAAAATAACTTAAAAATTGTTAGAGATACCAAAAATCTCGAAAAACAAAAAAAGTCAGATTTGCTTTTATGAATATCGTGTATTTTTTTGTTTTTCTGTTAGACAAAAATTGATTAAGATTTGGTGTTTCTAAATTTGCATACATTCGTGATCAGTGACTCGTTCAACCCCTTTTAACTACAGCCCTTTCAATAATAAGGACTTTGAATCGATGAAACTTACAGATCATATAAACAATATATACACGAGTCAAGAAACTTGTGAAGTCGTAACGATTAAGTTCATTTAAGATACTAATTAGGGGGTGATTTTCTCGATTTTTTTACCAAAACCAAAAGGGACTAACTTTATTTTGAGCGTAACTTGTTTAATTTTGATGCTAGAAATTTTTTTTATAAAGCAGAAATGAAGCTTTTTTAAAACACTTTAAATAAGTTGTAATGAGTTTTCCCCGAAATGTGCTTCATTTTTGGTTATTTCACGTTAAAGTATTCCATTTGGAATTTGACGAGTATGAACCTATTTTTCATTAGCTATAACTCTGCTTCTACTAGGTCTAGAGACGTGATAAATACACCATTTTCTTAAATTTTTTACAGGCTATACTTTTGCTACAAATGTTTTTTCGACAAAATAATTATTATTTGAGTTATTTGCGAAAAACCGTCTAAAAGCGTGGTTATTTTGTTGAAAAAATGAACATATTCACTGCCAAATAACTCGAAAAGTATTGACTTAGTGAAAAAACTCTATAGAACAAAAGTTACTTAAAATTAGCCAGTTTATCCATTTCCTGACTTTTTTTGGACGAATATTTTTTCACCCCCAAGAAGGGGTGAAAATCACCCCCAGGGCAAAAGCACATATCGGCACAATATCACTTTTTTTCTTTGACTTGTTAGCTATGTGTATGCCAAATTTCATGTGAATCCAAGCGGTTCTTTAAAATTTAGAGTTTTAGCAATATTTTACCGTTAAAGAACGGACTAATATAAAATTGTATAAAATTTAATTTGCTACATTTTATGTGTACTTAAATTTTTTGTATGGTTGCTAGTTTAGGAGATACAGCGCGAAAGCCTTTTGCACCCCTTTTTCCAAGATGGCAGCTGGGTGACAAAGACGGCGACCCCCAAAAACTTGAACCTAAGCTTCTACTGGACCCCCTACACATTAAAAAAATAAAATTAACTCCTCTAAGAAATGCAACCCTAAATGTAACATTTCAATGGACTAAAATGTTTGTATGTAATAAGATTGTTAAAAAAATCATTTTTGTTCAATCCAGTTTTCTTGCTTTTGTATTTATTTTTCTCATAAACTAATCACTTTAAGCATGAAGTGTTATACATTTTTGAAATCAGTATAAAGAGGAGAATCCAAATATAAAATAAAAAAGGGGGTAGTAATTAAAAACAAAATAAGGGATGATACGGGGGGTGAGAGGGTGCCTTTCCCGGCAAGCATAAATATGGCATGATGTCTCCCCTTTCAATTATCATTTGACGTGTTTTTGCGTTTTTTTCTAAAAATCAGTGGTTCAAAAGTTATTTAAGGTGGATAGTTTTATTTGAAGAGCACTGTATACAGGGTGTAACAAAAATACAGGTCATAAATTAAACAACATATTCTGGGACCAAAAATAGTTCGAACGAACCTAACTTACCTTAGTACAAATATGCACATAAAAAAAGTTACAGCCCTTTGAAGTTACAAAATAAAAATCGATTTTTTCCCATATATCGAAAACTATTAGAGATATTTTATTGAAAATAGACATGTGGCATTCTTATGGCAGGAGTATCTTAAAGAAAGATTATAGTGAAATTTGTGCACCACATAAAAATTTTAAGGGGGTTTTGTCCCCTTAACCCCCCCCCCAAACTTTTGTGTACGTTCCAATTAAATTATTATTGTGATACCATTAGTTAAATTCAATATTTTTAAAACTTTTTTGGCTCTTGGTATTTTTTCGATAAGGCAGTTTTTATCGAGTTGCGGCTACTTTTTTAATATGTTTACATAAAGATTTTATGGGGGTGTTGTTCCTTTAAACCCCCCAAATGGTTGTGTCCGTTCCAATTAAACTATTACTGCGATACCATTAGTTAAACACAGTGTTTTTAAAACTTTTTTGCTTCTTTGTATTTTTTCGAAGGCACCTTTTATCGAGATGTGGCTTCTTTTTTAATACGGTTCAAAATATACCTAACAATGTAAATTATAAACAAATTTTCCTATTATTACTAAAGTCTCCATCATCGTACTTAACCATATACAAATATGTGGTGGATTTGACAAATATTCAAAATATCTCGATAAAAACTGATTTTTCGAAAAAGTACTAAGATGCAAAAAAGTTTTTAAAACAGTGTGTTTAACTGATGGTACTACAATAATAATTAAATTGGAACGTATACAAAAGTTTGGGGGGGGGGGGGTTTAAAGGAACAAAATCCCCATAAAATTTTTATGGGGTGTCTAAATTTCACTATAATTTTTTTGAGATTCTAATGCCAGAAAAATGTCACATGTCCATTTTCAATAAAAAATCTCTAATAAATTTCGATATATTCGAAAAAATCGATTTTCATTTAGTAACTTCAAAGGGCTGTAACTTTTTTTATGTCCAAATTTGTACTAAGGTAAGTTAGGTTCAATCGAACTATTTTTGGTTCCAGAATATGTGATTAAATTTATGTCCTGTATTTTCGTTACACCCTGTATAATTGTTCGGCGGGAGAAAATCTAATCGACCAAACCGAATGTGTCTCGTCTAAACGAATTAACCTCATCCTCCAAAAAGTTTCTAATTCAAGTTGGCGAGTGCACATCCAACACAGCATGAGACTCCATTAGGCGTAGAGAATCGCTTTTGTAAATCCTTTAGAGACAAATTTTCGATACAGAGTTCGACAGAGCGCGGAGGAGTGTGGGGAGAGAGAAGGACATAAGGAGCCCGAACGCAATGGGGCTGATGTTAAGTGCCTTCTCTGAGAAACCTCGACAATTAGCTCCATTGACCTACTAACGAAATACGCTTTTATTTGGAGAGGAAAGGCACTTTATTAATAACGGAATCCGATAAGGACCAAAAAATGGATTTTGTATGGGAATTCCTTAAAAGACACGGTATGGGATGCTCCTTTTTATTATAGTCTAGGCGCCAGAGGGGTCACCGTGTCATATTCAATTCTGATGGACAAACTCAACGGTTTCTTATGGATTTTTGGCTGCTGATTACGAATTTCGAGGGGGGATTTCGATCCGAGTGGTCAAAAAATTGTTATAAACAATTTAATTGTTTATAAATTGTTTATAAGGCTCTGGCTCATAAACTAAAAGATATAAAAAAAAATGTTTCAAATAAAATTTGTTCCTTAATAAAAAACGAAGAAAAAACCGTTTACTAAACTTAAATCTAACAATTAGAACTCAAGATATTGTAAAATTAGTGCACAATGCAAATTGCAAATTGCAAAATAAGTATTTTTCGAAGCTTTATCGATCGTAACTCAGCTTCTACGCATGTAAATAAGTCTTGGAAGGTGTCGTTTTAAAGCTTAATTAACAGGCTTCCAAACAAAGTTTGTTAAATTACTTGATCTTCATTTGTTTTAAAGTTATACCCGTTTGAAGTTACAATTTTCTTAAAAATATTGTACATTCATTTGTTTATAAGGGTTTCAAGCAAATTTGAGCTATAAACATTTATACTTTAATGAACAATAATGATAGAAAAACTCAAAAGGAACAATTTAAGGTTATAAAATTGTTCATATGTTTATTTTTGGCCAAGATGTCGATATTTTAATGGCGCGCGCTATGAGGCGCAAGATCGGCTCACCGCGTAAAGGTTCACGCGCTAACTTCTCGATGCAAATTATAATTTCTATGTATACATACGTTATCTTCATTTTTCATTTTTGAAGATCCTAATAAAATTTTATCATATAATTCTTATAATTAAATCATCATACTGTACCTCGTATCACCTTTCATTCTATTTACATTGCCTTCTATTTTTTGCACTAAATGAGAAAAAAAACATTAAAAACTAATATTTCAGAAGTGTAACTAAAAAGTAAGTTGATATTATTTATTAATACTATTTTTACAAACATTTTTTTCATGCATCTGCAAATCTGCATAGAGATATACAGGGAATATCAGCTTTTTTACATCTGCATAAGTTCTTAGCGAAATTTTAACAGTTACATGGTGGTACAAGTCTGTTCTTGTAGGCAGTAAAACTAAAACTTTTTGAGGCTTCAGAGTCTAATTATCTATATGATATCCATATAAAGTGGATCTAGTTCTTTTGCAGCATCATCAAGGCCCGTCAATTGTATGTATGCCGCCACATCATAAATGCTCGTTTTATATGCAATGATGATGCTGCAAAATAACTCGATCCATTTTTATATGGATATCACATATTGGCTCATTTTCATGCGTAGAAGCCGAGTTACGATCGATAAAGCGTCGAAGAATACATACTTACTTGACTATGAGCCAATCTTGCGCCTCATAGCGCGCCATTAAAATATCGACATCTTAGCCAAAAATAAACTTACGAACATTTTAGTAAGCTCACATTGTTCCTTTTGAGTTGTTTTATCATTACTGTTAATTAAAGTATAAATGTTTATAGCTCAAGTTTGCTTGAAACCTTTATAAACAAATTAATGTACAATTTTTTTAAGAAAATTATAATTTTAAACGGGTATAACTTTAAAACAAATGAAGATCAAATAATTTAACAAACTTTGTTTGGAAGCCTCTTAATTAAGCTGTAAAAGGACACCTTATAAGGCTCATTTGCATGCGCAGAAGCCGAGTTACGATCGGTAAAACTTCGAAAAATACTTATTTTGCAATTTGCAATTTGCATTGTGCACCAATTTTACAATATCTTGAGTTCTAATTGTCGGATTTAAGTTTAGTAAACGGTTGTTTCCTCGTTTTTTATTAGGGGACAAATTTTATTTGAAACATTTTTTTTATCTCTTTTAGTTTATGAGCCAGAGCCTTATAAACAATTTATAAACAATTAAATTGTTTATAACAATTTTTTGACCACTCGGATCGAAATCCCCCCTCGAAATTCGTAATCAGCAGCCAAAAATCCATAAGAAACCGTTGAGTTTGTCCATCAGAATTGAAAATGACACGGTGACCTCTATTTGGCGCCTAGACTATTATTAATAAAACGCAAGTTGTTACTTCAGTGTTAATACAGATTTTTTATTAAACACCTGAGCTGTTTTGTACCACTGAAATCTGGTCATAGTTCACCAATCGTCAATTTTTCTTGATCTAAATTACTAAAATGATAGTTTTAAAATTAAAAACAACTTATATTTGATTTCAGTTCAGAGATTATCCACCAACCCAATTAGACCTGGATCCCGCGTATAAAAAAAATAATGTGTACGTCCTTTGTACGCACGTAAGAAGTTATACTTCTATTATATAATTTCAACGAAATAAATATACTTAACAGTTACAATACCAAAAATTAACAATAATTACCAAAAATTAACCAAAACTTAACAATACCAAAAATAAAAGAAAAATGAATATGGTCACTCAATTTTGGAGCAAAAAAAATTTTGGACCTCCGATTTGTCTGAAAATTGGTATATAGCTTCTGCGGGACGTACAAATAAGATATTTAAGGTCAAAAAATCTTCTTCTTCTTTTTTTCTCAAAATGTTATTTTATGCGATTTTACAGTGATTTGGTGTTTATTTATACAAATTTGCATTTTCTATCGTAAAGTATCAATGAAAAACATAATATTTTATTAGAAAGGAGTCAAAAATGTCATTATATGGCATTATAACAAGTTACTTTTATTTTATTCAAAACAAGCTTTTGATCAAATTTTATAGTGTAGAAAACGTTAAAATACCTTTTTTTTACATTTTTCTTCATTCCCAAAATACATCATAATCGATTTGGCTGAAAATTTGCCCACAGATAGATAGGACTTTAAGTGGTGAGAGGGATTTGAATTATATTACAATACCAAAAAAGTTACATGCAATATTATAGTCAAAAATATAGGCGTCTACTGTAAATAAAATTAACTCGAAAATATCGACCTCACGACAAAAATTGTTAAAAAGAAATTGTAATAATTGTAAATACGATTTATTTGGAACAATTTCAGTTCCTACCATTTTTGTCGAAAAGTTAAAAATGGCGGAGATATTGAGCCAAACAGGTTCTCCTTTAAAATCAAGATGGCGGCTAACGTAACGGAGGAATTCATTCGTGATTTTAAATTTAGGCTACTATTGACTCCCTTAAAGATCAGAAAAATAAAATTTTGGGCAGCTCGGCATTCAAGGTCAAATGCTATCCCGACTGGACTAATATATACTTTTGAGTCTGATATTACTGCATGTAACTTTTTTGGTATTGTAATATAATTCAAATCCTTCTAACCACTTAAAGCTCCATCTTTTGGATATCTGTGGGCAAATTTTCAGCCAAATCGATGATGATGTATTTTGGGAATGGAGGAAAATGTAAAAAACGGTATTTTAACGTTTTTACACTATAAAATTTGATCAAAAACTTGTTTTGATTCAAAATAACTTGTTATAATGCCATATAATGACATCCTGATTTGAATTGAGTCGTTTCTATTAAAATATTATGTTTTTCATTGATACTTTACGACAGAAAATGCAAATTTGTTTAAATAAACACCAAATAACTGTAAAATCGCATAAAATCACATTTTGAGAAAAAAGAAGAAGAAGATTTTTTGACCTTAAATATCTTATTTTTACGTCCCGCAGAAGCTATATACCAATTTTCAGACAAATCGGAGATCCAAAATTTTTTGCCTGAGTGATTTGACATGGAATGTACCATATGAATCGTCCGGGATTTGAACCCGCGATCTCTCGATCTCTGGTCCAATGCTATACCAACCGAGCTATCAAGCCCCGTGCTATTGATGTGTCGGATATAATTACACATCACGGTGACAAATAGATCAAAGTGAAGTATAAAAATAGATATTTTATTATCTTATGCCCGAGGAAGACAAATCGAAAGACACAAAAATTATAATAAATAATACATTTACTAAGAACATTAATATATTCTTTTAATGACTTATTTGCGCTGATACATAAATAATTTGAAAGATTAGCAACGAACTACATACTGTCTGTCTGCGCATGCGCCAGGGAATTATAAAATTTCACCCTCGATCGTAAAGAAGGATAACTTCAAAAAGTTGCTTAATAGCAAGCTGAAAATTTGTTAATAGCTTAACGGTGTTTAGTTGGACAAACTGTGATGTATAGGAACACTGGAACAGGGGAAGTTTTAATTGTGGAACAGGTTAAAACATTGGAACGTCAGACTACGAAAACGTTCCATGTATTTTGTCGGACAGAACTTCCAATTGAGTTACTGCCATTTCATTAAACTCTCTTTTCATTAAAAGTTCTTAAAGAACATGTCAAATGACAGGAATCATGTTGATTAGTAATAGCAGTCTGATTTTTGCATAAGAGTTTAATAAAAGGGTAACAAATCAATTGGATGTTCTGTCTGACAAAATACATGGGACGTTTTCGTAACCTGTTCCACAATTAAAACTTCTCCTGTTCCAGTGTTCCCATACATCAAAGTTTGTCCGACTAGACACCGTTAAGCTATTAAAAAATTTTCAGCTTGCTATTAAGAAACTTTTTTTGGTACGCGTGATCCAGGTCTTTATACGTCCGTTTCGGTCCCTCCTTAAAGGTAGCTGTAGCGTAGCACCATTTTCTAGTTCAGGTATGTTGTGTGTGTATAAAAAGTAGAGAAGCGGACCTAAAGGTATATATCCATATGTGAGCCCTCCGTGTTCGGTGTATCTGCTGAAATGGATACGGCATGCGCTCTCCTACATATATAAACCGCAAACCGGTTGAATCGAAGAGGGTGAGCGCCAAGCGTCGTGCACCAACGTATCCACTATGTGGAGCTGCTACAACGAACACGGAGTACTCACGTATGGATACGTACCTTAATATGCTTCATTGAGCGACTCTTGCTTTAAATTCTTCTGCACATGTGTACACGTCTTCTTGCTTAATTCTTACATATCTGTCAAATATGTGTGACAGCAAAATTCCTGAGTATTGTTTAAGCATAAGAATTTTGAGTTTTTAGATTAAATCTTAATGCCATACTTTGTCGAAGGCCGTAGTTATATCTAAAAATATTATAGAAGAGACTACTGATCTTTTCTTCTACTGATTTTTCAATTATTTTGGTAATTTTGTATACCTGATCAATAATTATATGTAGAATATTTATTTGTAAAGGCAAATTGGTTGTTTATAATAATGTTTTTCTCTTTACTATTGAATTCGTTGTTTTTAGTGGGAGCAAGATATTTGAATATTTTTCAAATCCACCACATTTTTGTATATGGTTACGTATGACTATAAATAGAGACCTGGTAATATGTAATATGAAAATTTACATTTTTAGGCTTTGTTTTGAACCAATTTAAAAAAGAAATCACATCTCGATAAAGGATACCTTATCGAAAAAATAGTAAGATGCAAAAAAGTTTTAAAAACACTGTGTTTAACTAATGATACCACAATAATAGTTTAATTGGAATGTATACAAATATTTGGGGGATTTAAAGGAACAAAACTCCCATAAAATTTTTATGTAAACATATTAAAAAAGAAGCCGCATCTAGATAAAAACTAGATTATCGATAAAATACTAAGAGGCAAAAAAGTTTTAAAATTATTGTGTGTAACTAATAGTACCACAATAATAATTTAATTGGAACATACGCAAAAGTTTGGGGGGTTTAAGGGAACAAAACCCCCATAAAATTTTTATGGGGTGCACAAATTTCACCATATTTTTTTTTAAGATTTTTCTGCTATAAGAATACCACTTGTTCATTTTCAATAAAAAATCTCTAAGATTTTACGATATATGGAAAAAAATCGATTTTCATTTTGTAACTTCAAAGGGCTGTAACTTTTTTATGTGCACATTTGTACATGTAAACGTAAGTTAGGTTAAATCTATCTATTTTTAGTCCCAGAATATGTGATTTAATTTATGACCTGCATTTTTGTTACACCCTATATAAAGGCTACCAACATATAAAGAAAACCAACCCAATAAAAAGAAACATTTTAATTATTTAAATCTGAAACTTTTCTTGTTGGAAGTTCTTTCTGGTACATCCTTAATCTGCGAATTTTACAATTTATAAGACAGCAGACGACGAATATAGTAAACAAAAATGACTCTACTATATGCAGTCACATTCCGTTTTCATTCGTCTAGGAAAAAGGCAGAAAGAGATTTTGTAGTACTCAAATCTGAGTAAAGATAGAAAAGTAAAAGCTGGTTTTGTGCTTGTTTTCGATTCAGAGGGATGCACAATCCGTGGACAGCTATTTCTGCCTTATAGGCTTCCTCAGCACAGCTGCTGTCCAGGGATTGTGCATCCCTCTGAATCGAAAATAAGCAAAAACCATCTTTTACTAATTTTAATTATCTTTCAAACCAAAAATTAATTGCTAAACAGTGGATCATCAAATCACTATAAGAGCCAAAAACACTTGCTCTAACGAAAATGCATAAAATGGCAAGCTATAAATCGTAGAATGGTCAAACTAACGTCAGAACGTTTATGTATCGATCTGTAAATTGGTACCGAAATTTGTAATTATTACTGTAAATACTAGTTATCAGAATTAGTTTTCGCTCAAATAGTGACTAGGTAATAACAATTGTGTTACGTGTTAATTATCAAGAACAAGCTGTAACTTCGATCAGTAAGAGATGTTTTACTTAATAATCTTCCAACTTAAACACATACAGTGTCAAACTGTCAATAGTTTTTCACTGTTTCTATCCCGTCCCAACGGACGCCAACGGTTAGGCAACCAGTATTGCAGTGATGTATCCAAGGTTATCACTTATTTCCAGACATCCAAAGCGTTAATATAAACAAATTCAAGTTACTTTTGACTACATGAGTAACAATTTAAATCAATGTTCCCCCACTGTTAGCAACACCATGTCTGGATCCAATTCTTCCAGTAATCTTACTAGTTCATATGCAACTGCTACTATGACTAAACAACGTCCGAAGTATCCCAAGAAGACCGAAGCAATTTTATAAATAGTTGTACGTCTCTATAGTATCCAATGATTGTATATCCAATTTTTTTTTCTTCATAATTTTTACCTAATGTTATTTAAGATTTAGAAATTAACTGTTATAATATTTAGTTTTAAGTCCTTATTGTAATTAATTATTGTATAACCAATATTGTTTGTGTCAATGGCCATTGCTGCCGAGACACATAAATTTAAATAAAAAAAAATCGTAGAATGAAGTTTTTAGGCGTTCACTTGTCAATCATATAACAGCGTTTTAACATTCAAAATTGTATCTTTGTTTATATCATCTCCGTGTATCAAAAAAAGTTTACATCCCTCGAAGCTACACATCTCCACGTCGGATTTCCCGTTTCCGAGGTCATGCTTCCAACATCTGCCGCCATAATTTTTCTCGTTGCCACAAAACTCATAGATAGTGCCATAAATTCAACACCTAAGCCATCGGTCAGCCGTTAAACGTATTAAGAGGCAGTAAATGCGACATTCCCCGTATATTTCGAATAAAAAATTCAAGAAGAAGCCATGGACGCTGCTCGACCCTTCAACCCGTTGCCACGGCAACGCATTATAGCAGGAAATAAGGAAGGAATTACGTTATTACGGAAGATAAAGGTTTTGTTTAATTCAATTTGTATTTTTTTTTCATGTCTCGGTTTGAATGTTTTAGTTTATACATTCTAGAGGGTTGTTATGGAAATTTATATCATTGTCTTAGAAATGAGATCATTAACAAGAAATAAATTACACTAGAATAAAAAAGAGTATTCGAGTTCTAAGAGGCGAGACATCTCAGAAGATTTGAAAAACATTTACGATATCAGAGGGCTGCTTTTACAAATCAATGAATAGTAGATATGTTTCCCTCTTTTCTCTTTCATTTTCTCCATTAACAAGATACGGTATTTCTACAGGAACGCCATGCTCTGAAATCACATGTTTCTTCTTCTTCTATGTTACATTCTTCTTTAATTAAGTCTCTTATTTGTTTATTCTACTGACTGTGCTGGTTACTTTTATTCATCTATACTATAGGTAAACTTACTTATGGATATACAGTGTGGGCCAAAGAAAACGGCCCACCTCGATATTTGGCAGTATTTATTAGATTTTAAGGAAATGAAGAAACAGGTCGATTTTTGATCTAAGGGGACACATTTTTACGGTACATACATCTGTCATTTGTCAACCCTCTCCCTTCCACTTTCCCTACCCCCTATTTTTAAATAGGGAATAGGGGTCGTGTGATAGCTTATTTGAAAGGTTATACAATTCTCTATCCAGTAATATTAATATTGACAATTATTTATACAGGGTATCTAAGAAAAATTGTTTTGGATTAAATTAATTGACACAATTTATTTAACAGAAAATACATTCTACTGCTGACAGAAAACAGAAAAAAATGTTTATTTGATAGCAAAACATTGTTTGTTGCTTAAATTCAATATTCAACCTAACAAGAGGCAGATGAGTGGCAGCTTGAACATTGAAATTAAGCGAAAAGCAATGTTTATTTATCAAAAAACATTTTTTTCTGTTTTGTGACAGCAGTAGAATGTATTTTGAATTAAATAAATTACATACATTCTTCTTCTTGTGTCAATTAATTTAATTAAAATATTTTTTTCTTGGACACCCTGTATAAATAATTATGTTAATATTTATATTACTGAATAGAGAATTAAATAACCTTTGAAATGAGCTATCACACGACCCCTATTCCCTATTTAAAAATAAGGGGTGGGGGAAGTGGAAGGGAGGGGATTGACAAATGACAAATGTATGTATGTACCGTAAAAATGTGTCCGTCTTAGATAAAAAATCGACCTGTCATGTCGATGGGTCAAGAAAGCCCCGAAACCGGTATAGACTCTTCCTGCACTCTCCGATTGAACCAGAATATAGTACTTGCTGCGTTTTCGGGTTGCAACGAAGTCGAAAATATTTATACATATCTGTTCTTATTTAAGGGGATGGGTACGTATTTTCGGCTGCAATGCTATTCAAATGGGGATTCATTTTTTTCAAATCCTGAGAAAACTAATAAGTATTTTTAAAAAATTTAAACGCAGAATGAAAGATTACATTATTAGCGAGGGCCGAAAGTCCCTGAGAACTTCTATATGTTTATTTTAATAAGTTACAGGGCTGAAAAACTTAGAGAAAATTTAG
Source organism: Diabrotica virgifera virgifera (assembly GCF_917563875.1). Lineage (NCBI taxonomy): Eukaryota > Metazoa > Arthropoda > Insecta > Coleoptera > Chrysomelidae > Diabrotica > Diabrotica virgifera. The sequence goes on from NC_065448.1 coordinate 5,394,275, forward strand.
TGTGATTTTTAATTTTTAATATCTCATTCAAAATAAACTTTTTATTTATTCTAAGGGACTTTCGGCCCTCGGTAATAATTTAGTATTTCATTCTGCGTTTAATTTTTCAAAAATATTTATTGGTTTTTCCAGGATCCGAAAACAATGAACACAATGTCCGTGGTAATATTTTCCAAATCTATCTTTGTCTTACAACGCACTCAGTCGAATAGAATATTGTCAGCATATTGTCAGACAGTGACAATCAGTGACAATTTTATATAACAGCGCTAACAGGCCTTATAGGCCTACGGCTTCTAAATTCTGGATAATATTTCTCCATTCTTTTCGGTCCTCTGTACTCTTTCTCCAGTCCAGCCTCTAACCATTTCTTCCTTGGGCGACCTCGTCTCCTTTTTCTCAATGCTCTGCCATTAAATATTCGTTTGACGTTTCTACTTTCTGGCATTCGAGTAATATGTCCCAGCCATCTAACTCTTTGGGCTCGTATTTTTGTCGTTATTTTTGGTCTCCCATACATCCTCATTACTTCTTCATTTGTTCGTCTCCTCCAGGTTTTCTCCGCTATCTGTATACCTCCAAAAATCTTTCTCAGGACCTTCCTTTCCCATATCTGTATCTTCTTCTCCTCTTGTTGATTCATTACCCACGTTTTGCTCGCATACAACACTGTGGGCCGTATTACCGTTATAAATATTTGACATGGCATCAGAAATATTTTGAGTTGTTGATTAAATAATATTGATATACAGGGTAGCGAGAAATTATGGAAACACGGTAATTTCTCGGAAACCGCTTGACCGATTTTTATAAATTTTGGTGGGTAGGGGTTTTTCAATGCGGCCGATATTATAGTGGTAATTACATTGTTGTCAAATCTTCCGTTTTTCTGGAAATCTAATGAAGTTTCTTATTTTAAATGGAATACCCTGTATATTTTTTACGTTTTGACGTTCTTAATAAATACTGATTATTTTTCATATTATATTCTCTATACCTAAACGCCACAATTGGGAAGTTATTGCTCCATTTATTAAAAAAAAAATTTTTACAAATTATAAAAATCAACTTTATCGGCCCGGGTAGACATTATTTTAGATTCTTTGGATCATTAGGAACATTAGGTCCTCGGTAATTTTCCTCAAAAGTTAATCGTTTCCGAGTTATAAACAATTTAAAACTGAAAAAAATTGAAAAATGACGATTTTCTAGGTTCAAAAACACATGTAAAAAAATATTATTTTTGAAATTACGAAGTGCCTATATTCAAGTTCAAACCTTTTTGTATCAGATACCGATAAGTGATTTGGTCTTATTCTATTTTAAAATATTATTTTTTAGTTGTTAATGCCCCACTGCCCGTCCTCTCGTATGAGCTTCATTAAAAATTAAAAAACAAAACAATATTTTAGAATAAAACATGCCAAAAGTTCTTTTAGGGATCTGATACAAGAAGGTTTGAGCTTGAATTTAGGTACTTTCTAATTTTAAAAATGATTTTTTTACTTTTGTTTTTGAACCTTGAAAATCGTCATTTTTCGATGTTTTTCAGTTTTAAATTGTTTATAACTCGGAAATAATTAACTTTAGAGGAAAATTATAAAAGACCTTTTTTGTTCCCAATGATACAAAGAACCTAAAATAATATCTACTCGGGCTGAAAAAATTGATTTTTTATAATTTGTTTAATTTTTTTTAATAAATGTAGCAATAATTTCGAAATTATCGCAGTTAGGTATAGGGAATATAATATTAAAAATAATCAATGTTTTTTAAGGACTTCAAAACGCAAAAAATATACAGGGTGTTCTATTTAAAATAAGAAAGTTCATTAGATTTCCAGAAAAACGGAAGATCTGACAACAATGTAATTATCACTATATTATCGGCCACATTAGAACATCCTTGCCCACCAAAATTTATAAAAATCGTTCAAGCGGTTTCCTCAAAATTACCGTGTTTCCATACTTTCTCGCTACCCTCTATAGTGTATTTGATAAATAATTGATTTAAGACGTAAACTTAATACAAAGTTATTTATTGTGTATTAGTTGTGGAAGATCCAAGCAGATAATACATCAGGATAATATATTCTGTGATCCAAGTATTTTGTTGTTAAAGATGCTCAAAATTGTAAGCGTTCCATGGTAACAATATATTATTAAAAAATCACTTTATCACTTTTCCTCTTTTCTCGATTGAGTACTAGTTTTTTGTTGTACATATAAATTATTACCATCACTGAATACATAATTAGTAAAAACATTATCACATTTATTAACTGAATTAATAATTTGCAATTATACAAATAACAGTTATCCAAGAACATTCAAAAGCCATCTCTTTAAGGTAATGATGACATTTTCAAGTAGAATGACATTCTAGTAATGTTTACATATCCATACCAGTGTGAATTTTACTACACGTAATTTGCTGTGTAAAGACAGAAAAAGTAGGGATAGCCGTAAAATATTTGCGAATTATGTACTGATGGCCTTAAATACTTATTTAAATTAAAACTGATATTAAGATGTATTAAACAAATATTCTTGTAGGTAAAAAATATAAATATAATAAAAAACAATTACGTAAGACATTAAGATCTTTTTTAATGGAATGACTGTGATGACGACGTGACTATTTTTCCACGTCTGCTATAACGGCTTAAACAAAATCATACAATTTCTCGTAAAAGCTAAAAAATCCTCAATCCTGCACTGCAAATAAAAGGGCTAAAATATTCCAAACTGACTTTCTGTGTTGAATTTCTTAAACTTCTATATCTTCTTCATTTCCTCTTCCGGAAATATAACCTCATTTTCCACCGCAAAACCAATCGACAACTCCGTCTAACTTTCGTGAAAAATAAATAAAGGCGATAACCATTAGGACAATAACTCCGTTTTAAGTAGTTTTCAGGTGGGGCCCCTGGGGCCTCTGGCCTTCACAACCCAAGGAAATTCATTTCTATATTTAATTCCGAGCCGAGCGACTTCCGTCTGCAACAGGGTCGTAGCTGGGTTGAAAAACATGTAGATGCATTTAACTTTGAAGGGGACAATTTTAAAAAATAAAAGATAATTTTAATACTCAAGGAATGTTCTTCTTTTTCTTCTCTTTTTATATAAGCAATTTTTCTTGTTTGTTGACAGGTTGTTGCCTCTATGGAAGATTTTAACTCCATCTCTTGCGCGGTCTGCCGATCCTTCTTCTACCCGTTGGTGATTTGCGTTTTTTCCCATTAGACTGATTTTTCCTTTTTTTTTTCTATTTATTTACTGTCCACTCGTTTACACCCTGTAATTCGTCTAATTCCAAATCGAATAATTCAACGCGATATCACCGAAGAAAGAAGCGTTTTTCGGGAAAACCTTATTAACTTTTTTAAAGTATCGAAGAAAAGCTTATTATTTGTTTTTAACAAAAGTTTACAGCATACAAAATGAATGAGTTACACTGTAAAAAAAGTTGGCCCCTTTTTTTGGTAAAAAAAATCGTGAAAACCTCCCTCTATTTAGCACCCTAAATGAAATTAATCGTTTGGCTTTACCATCTATTTTAACTGTATGTGTATTGTTTATATGATCTGTAAGTTTGATTGGTTTGAAGTGCTTATCTTCAAAAACATTTGGTTTTATAGTAAAAAAAAATTTCTAAAAATTTTTGAAAAATTTCATTTTTTCAAAATAACTTAAAAAGTATTAGTGATAAGAAAAATCTTAAAGAGTAAAAAAATGTAGGTTTTGCTGTTATAAATATGCTAGTTTCATTTTGTTTCTCCGTAAGACAAAAATTGGTTAATATATGGCTGTTCAAAATTTGCATACACTCATGATTAGTGACCCATTCAAGCTTTCTCAATTATAACCCTTTCAAAAATACACACTTTAAACCGGTGAGACTGATAGATCATATAAAAAATAGATACGTAAGTAAACTTTTTGTAAAGCGGTAGCGATTAATTTCATTTGGGGAGCTAAACACGGCGAGATTTTCATGTTTTTTTACAAAAAAAAAGAGGCCAACTTTATTTTGAGCGTAACTTGCTTATTTTTAATGCTAAAACTTTTGTAAACAATTAAAACAAAGCTTTTTATAAACACTTTAAAAAATTTTAAATGGGGTTTTCCCGAAAAGTGCTTAATTTTTCGGTGATTTCACCTTGAAATATTCGATTTGGAATTAGACGAATAAGAACGTATTTTTCATGAGCTACAACTTTGTTTTTATTTGATTGATAGACTTTACTGATACACCATTTTTTTTGGGTTTTTTATAAGCTACACTTTTGCTAAGGATATTTTTTTCGATAAAATATTTACTATTTGAGTTATTTGCGAAAAACCGTCTGAAAACGTAGTTTTTTTGTCGAAAAAATCAACATTTTCAATGGTAAATAACTCGAAAAGTATTGACTTACGTAAAAAACTCTATAGAGCAAAAGTGGCTTAAAATCAGTCAATTTATGCATTTCCGGTCTTATCTTGAACGTATGTTTTTTCACCCCCTAGAAGGGGTGACTGTCACCCCCCAAGTAAAAGCAACCAACGGCACAATTTCAACTTTGAAGTAGAGGGTAATTAGAACCTTAATCCAAATTTTCATGCAATTCGGAGTTGCCCCTGAAAATTACACGGTATCGCCGAATTTCCCGTTCATTTACTGGGCTACATTACTAACAACTATATTCGTCGTATCGATGCATGTGCTTGCGCAGGTGGAGCTCACTTTGATTACTTATTATAAAAATTATTGTCTATTAAGTACAAACATCTAATTTACTTTTAGATCACAAGTAAACAAACTACTGATAGTACGAGCATAATGTAAAAAACTAAATTAGAATTATTAAACGTTGTCTGTTGTACTCGTATTTAATTTCCACGGTAAACTACGTAATTCAGTTAAAACCCCCTGTATTCATCACCTTTAAAGCTTAATAAATACATAATACTAGTTTAGTACAAAGATACAGTGTTTCTTGTCAATAATTGACATTTTACCAATTCGTTTGAAATTATTTCATATTATTTCAATAGATTTCAGAAAAACATTAGGTACAAATAATGTATCCGAACGCAGACGTTCGGATACAATTAGCGTCTCTTTGCAAAAACAATGACGTCGACTTTGCAAAGTAACAAGACACTTACTCAACACACACACTACACATGACACTGGGTACCTGACTGCAAAAATTCACCGTACCTACCATGCCAACGGCCATTAGTTGTCGAGGCATTAGCTAAATAATACAAAAAAATGTTTCCTAAGTGCATTGACATTTTAGGAATTAAACCATAGTTACTTAAGTAAAAGTTATAATTTATGTAAAATTTCGAGCCTTAATTATAAAACCTTAATTAATTCAGATAATAGCAAAAATACCACATTATTAAAGCAAGAAATAATTCTAACGTGCTATGTACTAAGAGTATAAGTCATAAAATAGATTTTTCGGGATTGAATTATATAATTAATAAGGCATTACCAAAGTATAAAGTAAAATAATTAATTACTAATTTATTAATCATATTTCGTCACCATTTTGATATTTAGTTGTAATAGTTATTTCATCAGTGGCAGTGGCGGTCTCAGAGTCAGATTTTGGGAGGGGCGATGGTCTGTTGCAGGGGGGTCTGGGGGGTGCAGCCCCAGCCGGAAAGGGGGTCCGGAAAATTTTTAAAAATATGGCAAGATTTTGAGAGTTTTAAAGGCATTTTATTCATTTGAACAGTTGATGGACCGAATATGGACTGACTGTCACTTAGTGGTTGTGACGAACGGAGAAAAAGGAAAATCACTTATTATTACAATTAGTATGAGTGGAAACAGTTTTACACTATAATAAAAAATAAAAAAGCTAGCCTCTAAAGCTGGTTGTAAATATTGTTCGGCTAACTTACAAATAAAATATTCAAAATATATTTTGTATTCTTGTGATTGTATCAAAAACCAATTTAGAACTATTGAAAACAACTCAAAGTCTAATAGAAAAGGTTTGTGGGTGATAGTATTTTTCAATGGCAAGCCTCTGAAGCAAGTCTCATCTTTCTAAACCTTTGACGATTTAGGTGGTTTTACTTTATCACGAACAAACGTCAAACTTCAGAGGTTTGGTCTGACAATGTTAGTTTTTACGCTTGAATTGAAAGAGCTCAAAACACATTTTACATTTTAAAATGTTAAAATTTACAATAAATATACAATACAAATTAGTCTATTAGAATGGAAAAAATGAGGTTCACATTATACATTGTAATAGTTTTATTAGGTTATAAGTAATAAAATAACAAGTTATAAGGTTTTAAAAAGAATGTAATTACAAATCGAATTCAAGTCTTCGATGGCCACTTTTGGCGAATCGTTCTAAAACTTTCGTTGGGTCTACAGGGATGTCTCGATGGGCATGGAGTAGAGCAAGTCCAGTCAACCTGTCTTGACGCATCCGTGTTCTTAGCCACGACTTTATTCTCTTTAGAGATTGAAAGCTACGCTCTGCAGAAGGATTGCTGATGGGAAGTGTAGCTAAGACTAGAAGTAGCTTGCTGACTGTAGGGAACAAATCTCTGTTACAACTGTCTAACGCGTCCAGCGCTGTTTTTGGAAATTCGTCCGTGTCTTTCCATTACATTTTCCAAAGCTGTAGTTCACCTTTCAATAAGCATTTCATTTCAGCTTGAGACATATCAAAAAGTTCACTGTACCTCCTCACTAAACACTCAATTTTTTTCAGACATGTCCTGAACAGAGTTGGTTATCAGGTATTCAGGCATGCATACGTGAAGATTGTACAACTCCAATGTTTCTTCAGGAAAACGAGACTTTGTGTCTTCTATTACAGAGTCTAGAATGGGAAGGAACACTGATACTCTAAAGTATGTCTCTGGGTCTTTAGTTGCGTGGTTGGCTCGATTCTTCAGCACTTGTGATATTCTTGGAATACTAATATCAAAATTTGTCTTCTCAGCGATGTCCTTTGCTTCTTGGAACAAATCTTTAAAGCAAACAATCGCTGTGTTCCGTTGATTGGCAAGTGCTTTGGTCATGTCCGTAAAATGTTTCAATGCACATTTCAAGTCAATGTCAGGTTTTTGAAGTAGCTTGCTAAAAGGCAGTGTAAGTGAAAATATGTTGCACATACACACTACAGTGATAATGAAAGTACTGTTCAGTAAGACACAAATCAAGGTTCTCGCCTTGGATGCAGCTTTTAAATCTTGCCATGAAGCTACTGATTCCAGAGCTTGAATGATTTCAGGGAACTTAAGTCTGAATTGCAAAAACGATGTTTGCCTTTCCACCCAACGTGTTTCACACAATCCAGGTAGCTGGCCACCTACATAGTGTTTCAAAACTTGATTTCTCTTTGAGGAAGACGTGAAGAACGAAACTGTTTGTTGTATGGCACCCGTTGCATTTCTAACAGCCTGAACTTGAGATGATTTGGACAGTGATAGATTTAAACTGTGATTGAAACAAGGAGCTCTAACGGCAAATTTGGCTTCCTGTTTGATTTTTTGCACAGCTCCTTTAGATTAGCAATGCATTAGTTCGATCTCACACTTCGGATTAATATGTATATTAACTTCTCAATTTTTCAGAAAACTAAGGTTTCTGGGGGGGGGGCAATTGCCCCCGTCGCCCCCCCCTTGAGACCGCCACTGATCAGTGGTAAAAAAGACTTTGAAAAGTCCTAATAAAAAATTTTCATTTTTGACTTATACTCTTAATACATAGCACTCTAGAATTATTGTGCAGGTAGGTACCCTACGGATGTCATCAACCACAAAAATCACACCTCAAATAGTAAATAAACAAGGGGTTCGATTAGGTTAAATTTCCACGGTTCTTCTACGACACGTTTCCATGTATTTTAAATTTATGAAAATAAAAATTCACTTATATGGAGAATAATGTAATTTTTTTCTTGGAAACGGTTAACTTACGAAAAAAATGTTACAGGACCTTTTTGTTCTAAATTGTGTATTATATCCATACCATAAAGGAACGCACTATTTTCGGGGACACCCTGTGTATCATGAATACCTCTATAAAACGATTTAGAATTGTCGGTTTCGTGTCTGTTAGTTTCTTAATAAAAAATTTTTCGTCTAGGCAAAGTTAATTTAAGCGTGACAGCTACTGTTTCGGTAATGCCTTTCCTAAACTCGATAAGATAGTTGACTTCACTATCGTTTTTTGTTGGTCTAATGGAAAATCGATTCGAGTCACGTCAACTGTGACTTTTAGTGGTCGTTAAGCACCGCTAATAGAACACTTTCATCAACGGGATATTTCCAGCTTTCTGGAAAATCCAATAAACGTCAAACGTATACAGAAAATCTTTATATTGCAACTTTTTACGAGCTTTTTATCAGATAGTAGGTGAATATTTTGTTGAAGGCAAATACAATGAACGTTAATACGCCTAGTGAAGAAACCTAAACACCTGAATTTTTTCTTACTAGCTGCGGGCCTATTTATTTTAATACTACAAGTATTCAAATATGCATATTTTTACTTAATGTATTTTGTCTATAAACACACCTATACATGGCTTTTGTCACTTTTGAGCGTGCCTTTGACAGCTGATCTCATGCTGCTATATGAAAAATTTCAGAGCTAAGAAGTAATATAAAAATAATCTCTATTATACATTCACTATACATAGATGCGAAATGCAGCGTGACATACAATAGGATCACAACAGTGACGAATTTAACGTACTTAGTGGAATTAGTTGAGTGTTGAGTTACTGGATCTCGTTGAGCAAATGAAAAAGTTTAAGTACCTAGGATGTTGGATACATGAAACCTTGAAATCAACTAAGATAGCCATCGTTACACCCTTAGCTTAGCTCAGTCACTCAGGTGTGTGTTCGTCTTGTCCTAACCTTAGACATGAACTATGAAAATTGGAATGGAAGCAAACAAAACAACAATTTTTAACTAATCATATTTATTGTTCAATAAAGATATAATAAAAATATGACTTAGTAAATTGCATTAACAAATGTATTCAAATTCTTGCCAAAAACTAACAATTCTGGATTATACTTATGGCTTTTGGTAGCTGATGGTATCTTCTTGATGTTGAATGGTACTGCTGTTGTAGACTTCTTGTAGACCTGGACGGATCTTCGGCCCTAGGCCTCTGCAGTTGGAGATGTTAGGTGTTGCAGTCTGGATGTCATCTTGTCTTTGCCTTTAAGTGTGCATCACCGGTGATGTTGACGGCTTGGAGGCTCCCGGAGGGAGAAAAGTGGAGTTATTCTATTCCCAAAAACTATAAGATAAAGACACATATCAATCATCAAGAAGAAAAACAAATTGTACCTTTGCCAAATAGTATTCAGAAATAGTAAATGGCAAGATTAAACTACAGGAATTTAGATGAGGAGAATAATTAAAATTTTGATTACTAAACGTGCATATTAATAGATGAAAAGAAATATAGAAACCAAACACATGGTTGAACATTTGAAGGTTAGGTTAGATATAAAAAAAAAATTAGAAAAACTGTTAGACAGAGAAATATAATTACAATATAATATTATTCTTACCCCGAGAGGAAGATTTGTTGAATTAAAAATGATTTAATTTTGGAAGCTGCTCTGCCTTTTAAAACATTACCCCTCCATTTTGAGAATGAGATACGGGGGTTGTCACTGTCATTAAAATGACATGACAACGAACCTTGGACCGAAATTTGAAATAACGAACATGGAACACAAGAGATGATACATTGTAAATAGGGTTGCCTATTATAGAACGGACGCCAACCAATTTTTAAAGGGGAAATGGGTAAACCAAATAGAAGAAGATAATTATTAATGAAATATTAAAGGAAATAAGGTAAAATAATTATTTAAAAATAAAATATCAAAGATGTGACGTTTGTAACGTTACAACCTTAGACCAAGAACAAGAGGTTAAATATAGAATAGAACAGGCAAGAAACACCTTCTTAAAGATGCGACAGTTACTGACTACCCGCAATATTGATCTGTCTGCCTACGATACCGCATGATAAAGTGTTATGTGAATAGTCTACTATTACATGGCGTGGAAACGTGGACGTTAACAGTCAGCTCGTTACGACTATTAGAGAGCTTTGAGATGTGGGAATTCCGTCGTATGCTGAAGATTCCATGGACCGACCGCGTTAGAAATGAAGAAGCTTTAATGCATATGAATAGAGAACGTGAACTCCCAGAAATTGCCAAAAAACGTAAAACATCTTATATTGGACACATATTTAGACACGACAGGTATAACTTCCTTTAAAACTTAATATAGAAGGGAAAATAGAAGGAAGGCGCGGCCCGGATAGACGACAAATAACCTGGCTGCGCAACATCAAAGAATGGACAGAATTAGACTTTCAAAATCTAATAAGAAAAGCCCAAAATAGAGAAGACTTTGCAGAGGTCATCGACAACCTTCGTTTATAAGACGGCACCTAAAGAAGAAGAACTAGAATCAGACAGGGATGCGTGCTTTTTCTGTTTCTTTTCAACATAGCTGTATACTATGTTCTCTCCAAACTAGACTTTGATATGAGAGGGATATAATGAACGTTAATCACACGCCTAAGCGATCTAGAATACGCCGACGATATCTGCCTATTAGCACAAAAGTTTCAAGATATGGCTGACCAATTGGAAACAACTTCCACTGTAGCTAATAAAATCGATTTGAAAATAAATATTAATAAAACATAAAACATATTAATAGAACATGTGGAAAACTTTACGTATCTTGGAAGTATCATAACAGAAAGCAGAGGTACAGAAGACGATATTCGTATGAGAACACGAAAAGTTCAACAAGCATTGAGGGCGCAGAGCCTCAGCACGTGTTCAACCCACGTGGGGAGTCAGATGATGCCTGGTGCCAAATCTAGGATAATTTCAAACATCCATATTATTTGAAATCAATTGACCAATTTATAACATACATTGATTCACTTCATAGTAATATTGAGTTTACAATAGAAACAGAACAGAATAAGTCCACAAACTTTCTAGACGTAACAATTACCAGACTACACAACAAACATGAGTTCTCCGTATATCATAAACCTACCCATACTGACACAACTATACACAATTCATCATCCCATCCTACATAACACAAATTAGCAGCCTACCATAGCATGATACAAAACTGACAGTTATTCCCATGTCAAAAAATAATTTCGAGATAGAACTGAACATCATTAAACAAATAGCAGTAAATAATGTTTATGACGAAAAAACAGTTAACAAAATTTTAAACCAAAAACTCTATAAGTAAGCCCTGAAATTAGTCTATCCACCACCACAGAAAGAACCCAGTACCTTCTGCTCTATCACATATACTGGCAACATAACAACAAAAATAGCCAGATACATAAAAAAGAAAGGAATAACACCAGTTTTCAGAACTAACAACAACCTAAGCAATTATATTAACAACAATAAGAGCTGAAAGAGAAAGCAATTACAGAGTGGTGTTTACAAACTAATTTGTGGTGACTGTCCGAAAACTTACATCGGTCAAACTGGCAGAACCTTTGACAAACGGATAGCAGAACACAAAAGGGCTTTCAACAATAGAAAAACAGCCACTTCTACATACGCACTTCACCTTCTAGATCATAATCATTCTTTTAATGAAGAGTTTCAAATTCTGCATATTTATTCAAAATAAAGGCCTTAAGCTATCTTTATTAGAACCTATGGAAATTAATAAATTGAAAAAAACAGATATAATTCTGAATGACCAACTCGAGACAAACAGCTCCCCACCTCTTTAGTTAAAGACTTTAAAAAGCAAACCCATAGTAAACTAAATCACTTGAGAAAGGCACTCTGGCGAAACAGCTGTAGTCACATAGTTGTAATAAATTTTGTGGGAGTATAGAAAACAAACATTTTCAGTGTTTTATTGTTAGATAAAATGAACTTCCATCAACTAACGGTTGAATCCATCAATTATTGAAATCAATAATGTAAATTTTCCCATTGTAACATTTTAAAGGGTTTTACCTTTAAAACTTTGTTGGCTTAGCATGTGAACATCATTTACAGCACTGATAATGATCTATATAGGTGGAAAACATTTTGCAATTGTGATGTAGCCCTTTAAGGGACTTTCATTAATATTTTATATACCTTTTATAAAGGATTTTAATAAATAGAATTTTTTTACAACAATATTCGATATATTTAATGATACCTACAGACCAGGGCGCATCTGTAAAAATATTAGTACATTTGGACGTTGAGAAGTGACTCAAATTTTTTTGCAGAAATTGCTTGAAAATAAATCAAATAATAATATTTGATTAATTATTTATATGGGAAATAAGCCACAATTAAAATGAAAAAAAAAATTTTATTAACGTTTCGACGCCCAAATCGGGTGCCGTTGTCAAAATACAAAATATTACTGTAATATTTTGTAATATTTTGTATTTTGACAACGGCACCCGATTTGGGCGTCGAAACGTTAATAAAATTATTTTTTTCATTTTAATTGTGGCTTATTTCCCATATAAATAATTAATCATAAAAATGCCACAAGGAAATAGCTTCAGAACAATAATATTTGAGTTATCCTCCCTCTCAAAAAGGTCCGGAACATTGTTTAAATAATCAAAATGTCAAAAAATTAAGGAAAAATTCGATTTTTTTCTTCGTTTTTTGATTATAACTTAAAAAGTATTCATTTCCGAGAAAAGTTGTACTGACATAAAAGTTGCGTAATTAAATTTCCTACAACGTAAAATTGGTTAAAAATTTAAAAAATAGTCACCCTTGTTGCAAAATAGCAATAATTGCGAAAAAACCATACAAAAACAAGTAATCGCATTTTACGTTTTTCAATCATTTATGCTCCATCTAGGACCTTCATGTTTCACCCAGAAAAACTTTATAAGACAGTAAAACAATACTGTAAATTTCATTAAGATCGGTTTAATAGCTTTTGCAAAATAAATTTTGCAATCCAGCTTTCGCAAAAAAAATTCATTTTTTCAAAATGTTACAGGACTCAAAATAAAGCAGATAGCAAGTTGAATTTTTTTTTCCGCATAGAAGTGTACTGTACCTTTCATTTTCAACTTGCAAAATTAACATCGAATAACTACCACGGCGTCAGGAATTTTTTTAAGTAAACATTAATTATTGGTGCTACGCGCAGGACAGCGGATAGTTTGCTCTGATTGGGCATTCCAATGACCTTTGATAATGATTGATACATTTTAATTTTTATTGCATTTTTATATAAATAAATAAATTTGTTTATTGCAAAATAAAAACACATACTCTATCCTTTGAAATAACACTTTTTTTAGCAAAAACTTTCTTTGTTCATATATTTTAACTTAGAGAATATAAGTTTATTGTTTTTAAACATATGCAATTGTTTAAACAATATTTTACAAACAATAATAAAATTAGTTTGATTTTTGTGGAATTAAAATATTAAAATACAACAAAATATAGAGTAAGAAAATAATATATTAAATAAAGATTGGAAGAAATTTTGGTGGAAATTAACTTGTGTGAATCGAACACCGCTGTCCTGCGCGTAGCACCAAAAATTAATGTTTATTTAAAAAATTTCCTGACGCCGTGGTAATTAATCGATTTTAATTTTGCAAATTGCAAATAAAAGGTACAGTACGCTTCTATAAGCAAAAAAAAATTCAACTTGCTATCTGCTTTATTTTCAGTCCTGCAACATTAAAAAAATGATTTTTTTTGCGAAAGCTGGATTGCAAAATTTATTTTGCAAAATTTATTAAACCGATTTTAATGATATTTACAGTATTGTTTTGCTATATCATAAAGTTTTTTTGGGCAAAATAAGAAGGTCCTAAGTGTAGCATAAATGTTTGAAAAACGTAAAATGCGAATACTTGTTTTTGTATGTTTTTTTTCGCAATTATTGCTATTTTGCAACAAGGGTGACCATTTTTTAAATTTTTAACCAATTCTATATTGTAGAAAATTTAATTACGCAACTATTATGTCAGTACAACTTTTCTCAAAAATGAATACAGTAGAACCCCGCAAATCCGAACCCCGCAAATCCGAACTTTCGGCAAATCCGAACCAACGGAAAGTGAAAAATTTTTAAAAAATTCAAAATAAAAATTTAAAAACATGTTTATTATATGTACAGAGAACCAGAAAATTTAACAATGTAAAATTAATAGGAATTTGGACATGTGAAATTTATTAAAAATAAATACAGGTAGTACATACTTATAAAAACTTAAACACAATCAATAAAGGAATGTGCATAATACACATTTCCCATGGTATACTATGAACGAAAATATTGAAAAAGATAAGAAACATGAGAAACATAGTGTAATCAATATCCAGATTACAAATTAAATGAATCCTTTACATAACCGAATTCCCATGTCCCGTGACTAAACAAAACTACTGGCGTTAGTGATTTAATATTTCAGTGATCTAAATATTTTTCAGCTTTAGAATATTGGAGGCATAAACGTGCGGATAAAGTTTCATAAAGGGATCGGGCGCAGTTCAAATCTTTTAAAAATCATCTTCGTTAGCTTCTTAGGCTAACTTTCGGATAATCCGAACTTTTCGGAATCCGAACAGGCTGTCCCCCCAATTAGTTCGGATTTGCGGGGTTCTACTGTAGTTTTAAAGTTATGATCAAAAAACCAATAAAAAAATCAAATTTTTCCTTCATATTTTGGCATTTTGATTATTTAAACAATGTTCCGGACCATTTTGAGTGGGAGGATAACTCAAATATTATTATTTGAGTTATTTTCAAGCAATTTCTGCAAAAAAATTTGAGACACCTCTCAACGTCTGTACAATAAATATATTATACACGGCTCACTAAAATAATTAGTTACGCCCCTGTACTACTGATTACTTAAAATTCAAGTAGTATTTATGTAACCTTTCTGGAAACTCCAGGTTATTGTGGAGACTCGCATTTGAACCCCTCGCCGGGGCAGATCGTCAAAAGCTTCCTAACGAGAATCATCTCTAATCTATCGACGCTCCCGCTATTCGTAAAAAGGCCGCATTTTACCGGCTTTTTTTGCTATCGTTTTATACCGCTCAGATAATTCAATCTGCTCAGTATTATCGACGATGATTTATTTAGCGTATTAGTGAGTGCCTTACAAATGAACCAAATGGATTATGGAATTCAATCAGAGCTCTGATGTGACACGTCATCAAGGAATAAAACTGTAAGTACTCTACATGTATGTGAACATAACTTATTAGTCGTGATACTGTATGCATTTTGAACCATATACCTCTCGTAGCAAATATTCTTTGTGCCATTTATGCAGATAATACTTTAAATTACATATGAAAAATCGTTATCTACTCTTAACCAGCTTACCTATGGGAATATACTCTATAACCGTACAATAAGTATAGGTTACTATTGTTAAGGATACTTTACGTATTGCCTAAACATTTCTGTTCCATCGAGCCGTATCATATTAATTATTTATTAATTAAATCCTCAAGGTCCTTCGTATTTGCATATTTTGATAATCTCTATTCTGAGAATAACGGTTTTTCATTTATAGTGTCTTTCTGTTGCATTTGGAAATTTCCAAGCCACGCCGCCCCGGCACAAAAATAAAATATTCCTCTCTTTCTGCACTCAAATTCTCAGTATTTAACCCAGCACGTCTCTACAATAGCTGGTAGGTTGTTAAGCCCGGTCTACACGTGCAATTTCAGAAACTACTTGCTTTGTTCAAATAAAGGAGTCGTTTTGTTTGTATGAAAAAATATTTGCATATATTACATTATTTTATTTTCGTAAATATATTTTTCTGTTTATAGTATACAAAAAGTGTACTCATTTCTTGGCTGATAGTACGGGTGTTATAATTTTAACATTGTTTGTTCAACCTTTTGATTTAAATTAAATTTATAATTTTGAATCCGATTAAGCCTGGTTCACAGGTTACAAAAATTATTAAAAATAATTTTGTTTTCTTGCATAAATTGTAAGTTTTTGCTACATTTAGCTTCGCTTAAGCTCATTTTACACTTCTAGAAAACTATAGAAAATAAATAATTGTTTTTTCCTTCAATTTAATTAATTTAAATACTTGTTAAGGGTGTCTCACACTTGCTGAAAAATACCCATTTTGGAAAATTGCATATATTTTGAAATTTTATAGTTTTGCATTTCATATACTAATCTGCGCTCATACAGGGTGATACTATTAAGCCAATCTCACACTATTAAACGTGTAATATATAATATATTGTACATATTCTCTCATTTTCGCATCGATTTATAGGTTTAGACATTTGCAAATAATCTATCTAATCTCACATTCTCGCAACATGGCTGACCGATCAAAATATAACCGACAGAGGCTCACCGCAAAACTTGATATAACCAAGTTGGCTGATTCGGTTCCCACAACTCTTAATTCTCTAAACAAATATAAAATTCGTGAAATAATTTCACAACTCAAACATTCTTACGGACTTTTCCGCGATGCTCAAAATGTGCTGGAGACGATCCCCGAGGAACCTACCCCCTCTACTGATTCCTCTGTGGTTTTTGATAAATATTTGGATACAATTTCTCTATTGGAAGAAAGGTTAGAGGTCATTGAAAGTTCTAATGTGACTGCTACCCCCTCCCTCCAATTTGACCCTAATTCTTCTCTAACCTCACAGTCTATGGCTAGGCAACGAACAGTAAACCTCCCTCGTATTCAGTTAAAACCATTTAGTGGCTTAGTTACTGAATACAATTCATTCATTGAGACCTTTGATACAATAATAGGATCTGATACTACATTAAGTGATCTGGAAAAACTCATTTACCTCAAAAGTTTTCTAACTTCCGAGCCTTTGACGCTTCTCGAGCATATCCCACTCACAGGTGACAATTACAAAATAGCCCGGGATAACCTGACACAAAGGTACGCCAACTCTAAATCGCTTATCAAAACTCTCATCTCTCAAATTCTTGATGCGCCTCCTATTTCTGGAAACGCAAATCACTCACAATTAAGAAATTTTCATACGGTCATGTCAAATAATTTCAAGGCCCTATTGAACTTGAATAGGCCCCCTTCAGATCTCTTGCATTTACTTCTCATACATATCGCTACTCAGAAACTCGACGCACCTACCATTAGGGCTCTTGAGTTCCAATCCGGTGGTAGCCAAGCTACCCCTGATTTTGTCCATTTTCTAGGGGAAATCGAGACACGCGTTGTTCATCTTGAGAATATTCAATCTCAATCAAAACCAAAATCGACTACTACTTCCAGACACTCTTTACACCTAGCCTCAGACACTTCTACCAGTAACCTTTCGCCTCGCTTAGGTCCTAAGAAATGTTCCTATTGCAACGACTCTCACTCGATCTACTCTTGTCCTCAGTTCAAGCAGTTGAATTCTAAAGAACGTTTTAGTTTTGTCAAACAAAATAAATTTTGTATTAATTGTCTTGGGTCTCACATGCTCGATCAGTGTAAATCCAAATTCTCTTGCATAGTTTGTAAATCTCGTCATCACACGTTGCTCCATTTCGACAAAACGGGTCATAGTAACCCTTCCGCGGCTGTTGGCCAACACAACTCAAATAATCATAATAAAACCGCTATCTCAAATAACTCCCATACACAGGGTAATTCACAACAGGGGCCCTCACATGTTAGAGCTCCTGAAACGGAAGTTAATCTTCAAAATTCGACTCCACATTCAATGGCTCTATCTGCAGCCTCGCTTGATAATCATTTGGTGTTATTAAGCACACTCCAGGTCTATCTTGTCGCTCCTAGCGGCAAGAGGGTCTTCGCAAAGGCACTTTTAGACTCGGCCTCACAGGTTTCATTTATTAGTGCTGACCTCGTAAAGGAACTGTCACTCACCACTAGAGATGGAAAATTACGGATCAATGGAATTAACTCCACCTCATCCTCGTCTCAATCTATTGTAGATACAACAATTTTCGCTGTCGCTAACGACGTTCCTTTTGACATCTCGTGCTCTGTACTCCCAAAGATAACAAATCCACTTCCTCAAATTTCTATTTCGGCGAGCAAACTAAACATACCCTCAGAGATACCATTAGGTGATCCGATGTTCCATGTAACATCCCCAATTGGTATCCTGCTCGGTGCAGACCTGTATAACGATATCATTCAACCTGAAATAATTCGTTTGGGAAAAGGTCTTCCCGTTCTTCAACGCACTCTACTCGGGTACACGATATCAGGGTCAGTTCCAGACTTTGCTCTTAAGTCGAAAAATACTAAAAAGGCTTTGGAATTTTATTCAAACTCTCTCGTTACTTGTTGTTCTCATAACACTCCTTCCGCCGTAAATGAGCCGGTAGTGTCCAACGAGGAACTATCCGATCATTTACAAAAATTCTGGGAGCTGGAAGAAGCCGCTCCTCAGAACACCGATCTCATTAATGATCACCCCGCTGAAATTAATTTTGTAAAACATGTTAATGTTCTCCCCAATGGACGATATGAGTCCACACTCAATCTCAAACTCCCTATCGAAGATATAGACATGGGAAATTCGTTTCTCTCGGCAAAAAGACGTTTTCTCAGTCTCGAGAAACGTTTTCAACTCAACCCTGATTTATTGGAAAAATATCAGGACATTATATCGGAATATCTCAATAACGGACAAATAATTCAAGTGCCGTTAAAAATGCTAAATGACTCAGGTAAACCTAATTACTTTCTCCCTCACTTTCCCGTTTTCAAATCCAACTCTACTACTTCCACTCGTATAGTTTTCGATCCAAACAATAAATCGTCTACGGGAATCTCCCTCAGTGACGTCATAGACAAAGGTTATGTCGTCCAACATGAACTTTTTGACATTCTCGCTAAGTTTCGTCAGTTTAAATTCGCACTAGTAGGCGACATCAAGGCTATGTTCCTACAAATCGCCATTTGTCCCACTGAAACATTTCTGTTAAATTTTCTCTTTAGGGACAATATTCAGCAGCCTTTACGGTGCTATCAATTTCAAAGATTACCCTTCGGGCTCCCAAGTAGCCCATTTATCGCTCAAAGAGTTATCAAGCACATCGCTGACAACAACAAACATACCCACGAACTTGCTACTAGTGTTCTGCAAGAATCTATCTATATGGATGACCTGATCAGCGGTGCTGACAGTCTTCATGAATTAAGTTGTCTTTTCGAACAATTAACTTCTTTGCTAGAAACCCATGGTTTCCTCCTCCACAAGTGGAACTGCAGTTCTTCAGAATTTCTGTCTCAACACAATTTAAATCCCGTCTCTGAAGTCAGTCTTAACTTCACGGGATCTGATAAAGTCTTAGGCATATTCTGGGATTCAGAACGCGACCACTTTTCGTTTAAAACTCCTATCTTCAAATTGGCTAATGTTGTTACTAAACGTACTATTCTCTCCTACATTGCTACTTTGTATGACCCGCTAGGATGGTTATCCCCTGTCCTTGTGAACGCTAAGCTCTTGATACAGGAAATATGGTCCCAGAAATTGGACTGGGATCAACCCATTGACTCACCCATCATTATGAAAAATTGGCAAAACCTCTTATCGACATTCAAAACTATAGAAGAGGTCAAGGTACCTCGATGCTTACTTTTACAAAAGAAAGTTGTTGATGTTCAATTAATTATTTTCACCGACGCATCGGAAAAAATATACAGCACTTGTGTGTATCTCAAAGCGACATACTCAGACTTTTCTGTATCGTCGCGGCTTATCGCTTCTAAAAACAAAATTTCTCCGCTAAAAAATAAACTCACCATCCCCAAATTGGAACTTTGTGGAATAGTGTTGGGAGTCACTCTGGCTCATAGACTTTTTCACATCTTCAAGAAAAATTTGAGTATATCTTCATCTCATCTCTTTGCTGACTCTACAATTGCCTTGTCTTGGATACTTTCTAAAAAACACATTTGGAACATTTTTGTACAAAACAGAATTCAAAAGGTCAATTCCTTGTTGGAAACTTTTCCTTGTGATTTCCATTTCGTCAGAAGTCACGAAAACATCGCTGACCCCGCTTCCAGAGGGATAAATGTCTTTGATAATCCCCAGACCACCGAAGACTGGTTATGCGGACCTAGCTTTATTAGAGACAATCCCATCGATTTTTCTCTTCATCAAATTCCTCATTTTCAGGATGATCTTCCTGAATTAAGGAAGTTAGTTGTCTCAAACATAGCAACAAATCACGAACTCAACGACACCTTTGAAAATCTATTCGCTAAATCTTCTTCTTTTCGTAAAATTCAAAGAATTGTCGCTTATCTTTTTAGATTCATCAGTAATATTAAAAAGAAAATAAATAACTCTCCACGAGATACGGATATATTGACGCCACCCGAAATGGAGATCGCTGATCACGCGATCATCAGGTATATCCAAAGTATCTACTTTAAAAAAGAGATTCTTGAATTGAAAAATGCTAAACTCGTGACCAATAAAGCCATTCGTAAACTCAACCCCTTCCTACAACATAATGATGGGCTGATTCGTGTGGGAGGACGTCTCCGACACGCCCCCATATCGTATAATCAAAAACACCCCATTCTACTTCCTTCTAAATGTCGAGTTGTAGAACTAATCTTGACTCAAGCTCATCATAAGTTATTACATTCAGGCGCGCAAACAGTACTTTCGTATGTCAAAATGAAGTACTGGCCAATTGACGGATTAAGACAGATTAAACGCTTAATTCGTAAGTGTGTAAACTGTTTCCGATTCATGACACCCAATTCTGTTCAACAGATGGCAGATATGCATCCCGATCGTGTACTCCCCACTAGACCCTTCCAAGTCGTCTCAGTGGACTATGGGGGGTTCTTCTTAATTAAGTCCTCACATTTGAGGAAGGCACCGCTTTACAAAGCATACGTAGCCTATTTCATTTGCATGAGCACTAAATGTGTTCATATCGAACTCGTCACAGGATTAAGCGCAGAAGCCTATATTCTTACTCTGAAAAGGTTTATTGCCAGAAGATCCACGCCCAGTATTATTTGGAGCGACAATGCCACAAATTTCCATGGGGCAAAAAATGAAATGCGCGAATTCTATGATTTTTTCTTAAATCAAAATAATTCGGAACAGATTAAGGAATTCTGTACTCAAAACTCCATAACTTTCAAGATGGGTGTTCCCCGCAACCCCCATCAATTCGGCCTCCATGAGGTAGGAATAAAGAGTGTGAAGTATCACCTCTATCGAATTATAGGAAATTCCCACTTCACCTTTGAAGTGTTTAACACAGTATTATGCCAAATCGAGGCTATTCTAAATTCGAGACCCATCACTAGGATGTCGTCTGACGCCAATGACTTCGCTTTCCTATCTCCAGCTCACTTCTTAGTTCAAAGAAGTTTAACCGCGCCCCCTGAACCAAGTGTTTCAGAGATACCTGAAAATAGGTTGAATCTTTTTCAGCGTATTAGTAAAATTCAACAGCAATTTTGGAAATTGTGGAAAAAAGACTATCTTTGCCTCCTGCAGCAAAGAAATAAATGGACCGACCCTACTGACCCTGTCAAGATCGGGGATTTGGTTCTGTTGAAGGAGGATGGTACTCCTCCACTCTTATGGCCAACTGCCAGGGTAATAGATGTATTGCCTGGTAAGGATGGTCTAGTTCGTACTGTCAAGATTCACACTACTCACGGTGATTTTCTTCGTGGTATTACGAAAATCGCTGTGATTCCCCTGGAAGATTAAAATCTATCCCTAGGGGGAAAACTTATCGTTTTCCTCCATTTTATCGTTGTTACCCCTTGTGTATATAAACTCTAATTTCTTCAAACATTTCTTATCGTTGTGCACATCTTTGCCAATCCCCTCTCTTCGAGGTGATATAGGCCATCTCTCTCGCCTGTCGCCCCCGGCAATATGTACAATAAATATATTATACACGGCTCACTAAAATAATTAGTTACGCCCCTGTACTACTGATTACTTAAAATTCAAGTAGTATTTATGTAACCTTTCTGGAAACTCCAGGTTATTGTGGAGACTCGCATTTGAACCCCTCGCCGGGGCAGATCGTCAAAAGCTTCCTAACGAGAATCATCTCTAATCTATCGACGCTCCCGCTATTCGTAAAAAGGCCGCATTTTACCGGCTTTTTTTGCTATCGTTTTATACCGCTCAGATAATTCAATCTGCTCAGTATTATCGACGATGATTTATTTAGCGTATTAGTGAGTGCCTTACAAATGAACCAAATGGATTATGGAATTCAATCAGAGCTCTGATGTGACACGTCATCAAGGAATAAAACTGTAAGTACTCTACATGTATGTGAACATAACTTATTAGTCGTGATACTGTATGCATTTTGAACCATATACCTCTCGTAGCAAATATTCTTTGTGCCATTTATGCAGATAATACTTTAAATTACATATGAAAAATCGTTATCTACTCTTAACCAGCTTACCTATGGGAATATACTCTATAACCGTACAATAAGTATAGGTTACTATTGTTAAGGATACTTTACGTATTGCCTAAACAACGTCCATCTCAAAACAGATGCGCCCTGGACTACTAGTATTTTACATTAAAATACTGATAATAACATAGCAGGCAAACTCAGTCCAGGACGAAGAAGGACTTCAGGGTTGAAGAACTTGCGAGATTGGTACGGCATTGATACAAGAATTCTCTTTGAGGTATAGCAGTGAATAAAGTTAAGATAGCTGTGATAGTAACCAACATTCTGAAAAGACATGGTACACGAAGAATATAAAACATAAAATACCTACGGAAATTCGTACTTCACCGTTCCCAAAATTCATCGTTTTTAAATCACCAAACGTTAGTCACCGTGACCGTAGCGTTCACCGTAAATATCAGAATATTTATTATATAAACACGTTTTGTGCGACGGTCACGAAACGTGGTAATAACCAGTTAACTGATATATCTGCTCACTGATCAGTGTTAGCAAGAAACGGTAATTACCGATGATTTCTAAATCACCGTGATTAAATAACTGGTAGTTAAATCAAGTCCCATTACTAAAACGGTAGAATACTAGTTTTATGAATTGTTTCTTTTTTGAATATGATTTGATAAGAATAATGCAAGGCAAAACAGAGAATAAACAATCCTTGTTAAGGATAATTAACGGCTTTATCTTAAAAGGATATGAAATAAGAGCCCTTTTCCTCCCTTAATTGTAATTTACAGTATCACACACACTCCGGTGCACCGTAATACACTTTTTTCTTTTTAGATTATAAAGGTAACAGGGCTTTGGAGAAAAATGTCTAGAATTTTGTGTTTTCTTTTGTAAGTGGATTACGGTGGCATCTTGGATCTTTTCCAAATTGATTTTCTGCTCTCAGGTTATATCTTTTAATTTAATTGTCACTGCTAGGCACCGTGGAAGCTGCCATGGGAAAAATGTTCCTGTATTAAGATTAAGGGCTTTGTGTTATAATGGGGAGAATAATATAAGTACGTGGCGGCTCAGCTTCTGATTGTTATCCACTAAAGGGAGTATCATAAACATACTATAAATCTTTTTATTATTATTGTTATTAATCTTTATTAATCTTCCACTAATGTATCTCCCTTCTTTCAGACTTTCTGTTCTGAAAAAGAAGTATATATTCTTCTTCTTTTTCCTGTATATAAGCAATTTTGCTTGTTCATTGGCGAACTGTTGCCTCTAAGAAAGATTGTCATTTCATCTCTTGCGCGGACGACCCATACTTATTTTAAAGCTTGGTGATTTGTCCCTTGCCATTGTAACGACTCTTGTATCAGTTATTCTACTCATGTGATTGTGTCATTCTATTTTCTCTCTCGTGTCCATTCACTTATACTTATAGCGGTTTTCGGTTTTTAATCCAATAGGTTACAATGTTATATTTACAATGGACTTTAGTTTGCGATACTCCACTCGACTCGATACTCGATATCAATATGATCAAAATTAGTACTATCGAGGCGGCCGATATTATAGTCTCCTATGTATTGTTGTCAGATTCTCCATTTTTCTGAAAATCCAATGAACTTTCTTATTTCAAATAGAACACCCTGTATATTTTTTGCGTTTTGAAGTCCCAAAGAAATACTGATTAACTTTCATGTTATATTCCCTGTACCTAAATACCATAATTTCGGAGTTATTGTTACATTTATTAAAAAAAAAATTAAAAAAATTATAAAAATCAATTTTTTTGGCTCGGGTAAATATTATTTTGGGTTCTTTGGATCATTGGGAACAAAAAAGATCTTTTGTAATTTTTCTATAAAATTAATCGTTTCCGAGTTATAAATAATTTAAAACTGAAAAAAAAAATCGAATATTGACGATTTTTAAGGTTCAAAAACACAAATAAAAAATTTAATTTTAGAAATTACGAAGTACCTAAATTCAAGCTCAACCCTTTTTCTAGAAGCTTGCCATAAGAGTTTTTAGCACGTTTTATTCTAAAACATCGCTTATTAATTTGTTAATAAAGACGGGCGATCGGGCTGCATTAACAACTAAAAAAATATTTTAATACAAAACAAGTTTAAATTACTTATCGGTATCTGATAAAATAAAGCTTGATCTTGAATTTGGGTACTACGCAGTTTCAAAACTAATAATTTTTATTTGTGTTTTTGTACCTTGAAAATCGTCATTATTCGATTTTTTTCAGTTTTAAATTGTTTATAACTCGGAAACGATTAATTTTATAGGAAAATTACCTAATTACTCCAATGAACCTAAAATAATATTTACCCGAGCCGAAAAAATTGATTTTTATAATTTTTTTTAATTTTTTTAAATAAATGTAGCAATAACTCCGAAATTATGACATTTAGGTATAGGGAATATAACATGAAAAATAATAAGTATTTCTTTAGGACTTCAAAACGCAAAAAATATACAGGGTGTTCCATTTGAAATAAGAAAGTTCATTAGATTTCCAGAAAAACGGAAAATCTGACAACAATTTAATTGCCACTATAATATCGACCGCCTCCGTAAACCGTTACCCACCAAAATCTATAAAAATCGTGCAAGCCGTTTCCGAGATAATAAAGTGTTTCCATACATAAAACTCACTATGTATACATATTGCAATGATATACAATTTAACCCAACCATTTCAACTTATAAAAAATTTCTCATACTCTTTCAAATGGGATTTAAAAAAATAATATCAACATAAATATTTTACTTAAAAATAAATTGGATAATGCAATTTACATATCTTTTATTTTTACTACCATCAAAAAAAATTATCATGTATTTCTTTTAACAGGTTTGTATATTTTTGTATAATAGGTACATTTTAACTCATTTAATACTTCCTGTATGGGTGTATCGTTTTGAAAACGTAGGGAAATCCTTGGAGATTCGTATTCGTAATCGGTAATTCGATATTCATAGTCAGAACATTATTTTTGGTAATCAGAAAAAGTCATTCACACACTTTCAATGTCACGAGTCAAGTGTGAAAAATAGATGATGTTTGTGTCTACTTCAACCAGATCACTTCTTATGTAAATATTATGATTACAAATATCTTTTCAACGAAATATTATAATAAAACTTAATTGTTTCTGGCTGATGTGAGTTTGCACTTTCAGTTTGCTTCTGTATTTATAAAATAAAATTAGAATTACGGTCTTGTTTGGAATAATTACTTGAGAATAGTAATTATGATTTTGATCCAAAATAATACCTAACCTAATCCTTATCACCGTAAAAACCTAATAACCGGTTTTTTACTTTAAAAAGAAAAAACCGGTTATTGTGAAGTAAAAAACCGGTTTTCGGTTAAAACTGGTAGGTTTTTCCCATCCCTAATTCGTAGTCTGGCGTTCCAAATTTTTAACCTGTTCCACAATTAAAACTTCCCTTGTTGCAGTGTTCCCATACATCAAAGTTTGTCCGACTAGACACCGTTAAGCTATTAACAAATTTTCAGCTTGATATTAATCAACTTTTTTTTAGTACGCGGGATCCAGGCCTATTATGTTTTTATAGAATAAAATCTGCAAAGAGAATAATATATTATTAAGAGTATATTAAGAAATATCAAAATCCAAACAGTAATATCTTGGGTTAAATCAGGAAAAATCTTTATATCAATATTCTTAGTTTTGCAGTATCACTGTATCACTGCCACCGATTTTTCCGTATCTATTTCTAGATTTTCATTATAGAAAGTAATACCCAGAGAAATTGAAAATAAAATATTTTACATAAAACCACCAGGGACCTCAAGCGTCTTCTGGCCGAGCCTCAATCTCTGTTCCAGAAAGAAAATTAGGAAATGAGAGTTGTTCATTTGGGAGTAGAAGCTCATATCTTCTCAATTCCGAATTCCATTCTCAGATATGAATCTACAACGTCTCGGCTTCAACTTTACCCGAGAGATGTAATATTTATTGTGTTTCTTTTATGCCGATAAACAACTCGGAGAAACGAGAAATTTTGTGTTGATTTTCCAGGATATTCTTTGATTCAACATTAGTCCATTAGAGAATTTCTAGATCCTGAATAAGTCATTATTTTTTAATGAAAATCAGATTTTCGCTACAAGAAAAGTCAAAAATTTTGAGAAATGGCTTTTAGAGCTATCAACAAAACACAAAACTTTTGTTTTTAATATGTCCACAAAATTTATTATAACTTAATGGCACTATAGCCGTTTCGGTAGAATGTCTTTATTAAATGATGGGTTTTTACAATGCGTCTACACTTTAAAGTCTCTAGTCACTGAATAGATTGAGGGATGGGGAGCTGTATGTCTCAAGTTGGTCATTCAGCATTATGTCTGTATTTTTTAATTTATTAATTTCCATAGATTCTAATAAAGTAATGTAAGTAAATAATTTTTAAGGCCTTTATTTGAATTTGAAACTGTTCATTAAAAGAAGGTTTATGATCTAGAAGATGAAGGGCGTACGTAGATTCTGTTTTCCTATTATTGAAAGCTCTTTTGTGATCTGCTATGCGTTTGTCAAAGGTTCTGCCAGTTTGACCGATGTAAGTTTTTTGGACAGTCACCACATGCCAGTTTGTATACAACACTCTGTAATTGCTTTTTCTTTTGGCTCCTATTGTTTTTAATGTATTTGCCAAAGTTGTTGTTAGTTCTGAAAGCTGGTGTTCTTATGTGTTTGTCAATTTTTGTTAATATCTGGCCTGACTTTCAGAGCTTGTGTTCCTCTATTAGTTTTCAGTGTATGGTATAAATTAATGTGGGGTTTTACAAATAACATAAAAATATGAAACTAGACGATAGCATTTCTTTTTAATTGGAGCTTCACTATTATGTCCATATCCACACGTATTTCGAGTTTTTCACTTTCTCATCAGGAGCACTTTTGTGGTCGCTGGAATTGAATAAACGTAATCTATACGGTCTTTATAGTAACATGACATGCCTGAGTATGCTAGTCGTAAATAAGTCTCTTGACTTCTTATTGCTTCAGATAGAGATCACTACTAGCGAACTCATGCATGTTATGTTATTATAACGGCCATGTAAATTGGACTATACTTCAATTTGAGCTTCCACAAGTATTTCTGATGAGAGGTGAATATCTCGAAACAAGTGTAGAATAATGATGCCTTCTGATAACCTGACCTAGACCAACAAGAAATCTCCTGACTCTTTGTTGCTTCACATACATAAATGCTTCAGATGTTGCTTGTTGGGATTACGTATCCAGTGGGTTGCTTCTTATGCTGTTTTAAAGTTGCTATATGTGTCCTAGATATGTTAGGAAAGGCATTCAGATGTTTTATATATTTTGTTTTTTATGGAAGCGTCAAAATCTGGAGATTGAAACTTACTGAAGTACGGAGTCCATTTAGTGTCACCCATGTGTTCCGATTGAAACGAAAACCTGTTACCAGTGACTGATAGAGTACTATATGAATTTGCTGTTTTATGCTTTGTTCCTTTAGTCTAGTCAATAATAAAATACTACGTAACTTTTTTGTCCGAATCATATTCTCAGATATGAATCTATAACGTCTCGGCTTGAATTTTACCCGAGAGATGTAATATATATTGTATTTCTTTATGCCGATAAACAACTTGGAGAGACGAGAAATTTTGTGTTGATTTTCCAGGATGTTCCTTGATTCAACGTTAGTCCAAAAGCGAATTTCTACATCCTAACTAAAGTCATTATTTTTGTAATGAAAATCAGTTGTTTATTACAGTAAAGATCAAGAAGGAAAGGAGAAAGATTTTCAGAGTTTTTGTTCTGGTAGGGGAGCAAAGTATGCTAAATGTGCAGTCACTCGAGCGCTTTGGAGACCTATTGGGTTGTGAAGAGTAGGTCCTAAAACCAAAAAAAGTTAAGTAACATTTTCCATTTTAGTGGGCGCTTGCCATTTTTTAATTTAATTTTCCATTTCCAACAATCGTTTTTTCCGATTATAACGCCATCTATGCATAATTCGAAAAAATGTTTCGAATAAAAGTTACTTATTTTTTCGTAAGGAATCCAAATCTGCAATAAAAAATGGGGACTCCTATTTAAGATTTTAAAGTAGCCCCCCACCCCACCTCCGTGGGGGGTCGTGTTTGGTGCCATTCGATAGATTTTTAAAAAATATTAAATAAGTGTATTTTACAGTTTTTCGATCTGATGTTTATTTCGCGAAATATCGCGGGATTCGTATTTAAAATATTAAATTTACCCCCCACCCCTCTCCGTGGGAAGTCGTGTTTGGTATCATTTGATAGATTTTTAAAAAATATTGAGCACATATTTTTTAGTTTTTCGATCTGTCATTCATTTCGCGAAATATTCGCTTTATTCTTGTGAAATTTTGGGACTCGCCCATTTCCTTACGCCCGGCTCAAATCGTCAGATTTTTGAAATATACTTTCTTTTGCATGTACTTAACCCACCTTATCTTAATCTGACAATTTCGAGTTTTTTTAAGGATAGATTTTTATTTTCGGGCCCCCCTTAACGAACTCCCCTGTGTTAAGAGCCAATATATGGTAGAGGTACATCTGCAGGGTACCAGGTTTCTCCCCATATGATAATCTGACGCGCTCGAGTAACTGCAAAAATCCCCGCTTGGGCTCCCCTACCATTCTACTATTGTTGCGTATTAGCGTACCTACACATCTCTTTTGTATGATCTACATCTTCATATACTAAATAAACTACAAACTTTACATGAAAAGATTATTATTTTTACTAAACGTTGTACTAAAATTCAAATCAAATACATATCTTTCGTTTTACCGTTTATATAAAGTCGAATTTACAATTCCAGAAAAATCTAGGCACTAATGTACCTTCTCTTGGTCAAATGCGGAAGAAAAACATCAGAAGAAAGAAATCGTGTAACTTCCTTATATACGGGGGTCGGCATAAGTTAGGCAACGCTCTCGAAAAATCGGCATAAGTCTAGCAACGCTCATAAGTCTGGCAACGCAGTCAAAAAAGATTAAAACTGAGCATGTTCATGGCGTTCGTGCTTCATAACTTCATACATTTGTGCCGATTATGACGGTCTCCTTCCAAGGTAGTGATGTGTTGCATGTTTTTTCTGCAACCGTCAGAATGTGATGACTGAATCTTACCCCAGTACGGATTTTATTTCATATCACCATGTCTTAAAATTCAAATCAAAACTTGAGACCAGTTGACTGGTAGGTACTGGGTGCTATATGAATATGCAGTTTTCTGCTTCGTTCTTGGCGGATTTCTGTATTTAAACCTAATTTTTTTTAATCGGGAATATCTTGGTGTATAATGTTATGAATATGTTTATGTTGTTACTTTACTACGACACTCTTGCTCTTTTGCTGCGGATATTAGGTGCATCTTAAAGATCCAGTTATCATGCGTTGTAGCGTGCAAACCCGCTACTTTGTAGAATTTATTTTAATAAGACCCACTAAAACTGGGCGGCAAATTTTGGGGCGGCAAATTTTAGAGGACAGCCAATTTTTGAAATTGAAGAAATAATAAATTCGTTTTTTAATATTATAAAATATCAATATTATTAACAAAAGCAGCAAAAACGCAACTGTAAAAACGAGAATTAAATAAGTGAAACAATAACAATTGCAAGATTCATTCGACGAGAGATAGATAACGCCGCTTTCATCTGAAAGAGGCGTTGAAGAATAGTGAGGGGCGATTCTGATAAAATGTGTCATCACAACAATGGTAATTTTTTAAAGCTTGTTGAGCTCTTTAGAAAACTTGGTTCTGTTTTACAAAAGCACATTAGGAGAACAACGAATGGTAGTAACAAGCAGCGTTACTGCTTGAGAAAACGTATTCAAAACGAAATTATTCAGCTCTTCCATGACCAAATCAAAATTAAAAACTTTCTGAAATCAGCAAAGTATTATGGTATAATTTTAGATTGTACACCTGATATTTCTGGGATTGAACAGATAACTATTGTTGTACGTTTTGTCGATATAGGTTACTGTTCACATAGTGTTAAAATTGCAGATTTACAGAAGATATTTTGCAAAAACTTAATAAACTGGGAATACCTTTGGATGATATGAGAGGACAAGAATATGATAATTTGCAAACATGAAAGGGAAGAAATTGGGAGTTCAAAACAGAATTTTGAAAATGAATCCTAGAGCCTTTTTTGTATAATGTTCTAGCTATTCACACTCATACAACTTAGTCGTGAACGATGTTGTTAAAGCCTCTCAGTTTGCAGTTTCTTCTTTTTCATTGGTGACAAAAATTTACAATTTTTTCTCAGCATCTATTCATCGTTGGGCTATACTGAAAAATCATATTTCTAGCCTACCCTAACAATAAAGAATTTGTCCGAAACTATATGGAAAAGTAGAATTGATGCAATAACTCCCATCAGATACCAAATTGAATAAATCTACGATGCTCTTGTAGAAATCAGTGTCAATAATAACAACGATAAAATGGTTGCTCACGAGGCAAGCTGTTTGGCAAATCAAATCCGTTATTTTACTTTCCTTTGCTCTGTGGTAATATGGCATGACATTTTATTTCACATCAACGTAGTCAGCAAATCACTGCGGAGTATTGATATGGGTGTGTATCAATTTAAAATCTCATGAAAGTGATTTAAAATTCCAGGGCTATTTGACAGGCGCAAAAGAGTTAGAAATTGATAACCCGAAAATCGAAGATGTAGCAAGAAAGAGGAAAGTAAAAAGGCAATTTAGCGATGAGGCTGAAGATAAAAGTATGGACCTAGATCCATAGACACGATATAAAGTTGATTTCTATTTAAAAATTATAGACACAACCGTTAATGCATTAAGTTATAGATTTCAGCAAATTAAAAGCCATAGTGAAATTCGAAATGACATGAACATTTTTTGAGACAATTTTTGAGTTTTTGAGTCTACCAAGGGGGGGGGGGGCAGCCGATCTTGCCCAGGGCGGCAAAATACCTACGGCCGGGCCTGGTTATCAGCTCATACTTCATCAGCTTTATCTTCAATTCGTTTCTTTTACTTTCATAAATACCATGCTGGTGCCTTTCTCGTTCATTTTTATCATCTTCGCCAAGTAGGTAGCATCGAGCAACTACAGACCTAATTGGTAAGTTGTTTTTATGGTTTTATCATTTACTTTTCCGATCATATTTTTTATTAATTGACCAACTCGAATTTGCAGAATATATTTATATTTTTACCTATTTGTATTGCAAATTTGATTCATCCAATAAGAAAATAATTTTGGGGTATTTATTGATTTATTTTCCGTGAATGCTAATTCATTAGTATCAGCAATTGTATTAAATATTAATTATATTCAAGTTAAATTTAGTTCGTTAATTTTATAGAAATATGTGGGATTTAATTAATTTATTTTTATTTAATTATTTATTTAATTGTATTTTGTAATTGGGGTGTTTAAATTACAACACTTGGGGTTTACATTTGGGTTTAGAAGTCACCTCTAAGATTTTCTGTGCTGCTAGTGGGGAATATTAGGGTTTTGTTGACTTATGTGGTTCATAAATTTATGCTGCGGGTTATCTACATCTTTATTTCTCTTCTAGGCACCCAGGAGAAGGGCGTGACCCTAGCTTTACATCGTCTGTTCTGGTCCTGATAATTGAATGTTCCACAGAAAGTAAATCACATCGTAAATGGTAAATAGCAGTTCCTCAAGACCGTCAACCATGGGTTCGACGAACAGTTAGACAGCTGCGGAGGCAACCACCGAACCACCAGTACATCAAATTACCACCTGACGCCTCCCGAAGAAGATCATAAGGTGTGGATAACCTAGGACAGCACCGGAAGAAGCCTTCACACCACAAGTTAAGTCTTCCTTAGAATCTGATATTTGCCTGTCAGCAGAGACAGTTTATTTTATATAAAGTAACTTCACAATGACTATAATGTAGATCCTAAATTATAACCAATGAAATGAGAAAATAAAGCATTTATACCGAAATTCATTCCTTTTTACTGATAGTGCTTGGAGAATGCAGAGGAGTAGAATACAAGGACCCACATAAAGTCTCATGCTTGTTGGTGATGTTATGTCGAATTTGTTTCTTGGTCCAATGTTGACATTTGGAGATAGGTTCGATATATCACTGTCAATATGAACACGACAGCGTATAGTACCATGAGTGTGAGTTGGGTATCGACCAGTGGCGCACCCAGGGTGGTTTTGGGGGTTAAAACCCCTCCGAGGGCATATAAAAAATATACAAAGTATACAGGGTGTAACAAAAATACAGGTCATAAATTTAATCGCGTATTCTGGGACCAAAAATAGTTCGATTGAACCTAACTTACCTTAATACAAATGTGCACGGAAAAAAAGTTACAGCCCTTTGAAGTTACAAAATGAAAATCGATTTTTTCCAGTATATCGAAAACTATTAGAGATTTTTTTATTATAAATGGACAGGTGGTATTGCTATGGCAGTAGTATTTTAAGAAAAAATTATAATGAAATTTGGACACCCCATAAAAATTTTATGGGGGTTTGGTTCCTTTAAACCCCCCAAACTTTTGTGTACGTTTCAATTTAATTATTATTGTAGCGCCATTAGTTAAACACAAGTTTTTAAAAACGTTTTTTGTTTCTTAGCACTTTTTCCAAAAGTCAGTTTTTATCGAGATATTTGAATATTTGTCAAATCCACCACATATTTGTATATGGTAAAGTACGATTATGGAGACTAATAATATGAAAATTTATTTATGATTTACATTTTTAGGTATATTTTGAACCATATTAAAAAAGAAGCCACATCTCGATAAAAGATGCTTTATCAAAACAATACAAAGAGGCAAAAATTTTTAAAAACACTGTGTTTAACTAATGTTACCGCAGTAATGGTTTAATTGAAACGTACACAAACATTTGGGGGGTTTAAAGGAACAAAACCCTCATACAATTTTTATGTAAACATATTAAAAAAGAAGCCGCAACTCGATAAAAACTGCCTTATCGAAAAAATACTAAGAGGTAAAAAAGTTTTAAAAATATTTAATGTAACTAATGGCACCAGAATAATAATTTATTTGAAACGGACACAAAAGTTTGGGGGGGGGGGCTTAAGGGAACAAAACCCCCATAAAATTTTTATGGGGTGCACAAATTTCACTATAATTTTTCTTTAAGATGTTCTTGCCATAAGAATATCACATGTCCATTTTCAACAAAAAATCTCTAATAGTTTTCGATATATTCGAAAAAATCGATTTTCATTTTGTAATTTCAAAGGGCTGTAACCTTTTTTGTGTGCATATTTGTACTAAGGTAAGTTAGGTTTATTCGAACTATTTTTGGTCCAGAATATGTGGTTTGATTTATGACCTGTATTTTTGTTACACCCTGTATAGTAGGAAAATTTAACTTATCTTTCACAAACAATACAAAAAAAATTTCGGTGCCTAAGCCAACCCTCCCCAGAGATTCCCAAAATTGTGGGTGCGCCACTGGTATCGGCATACAGTGAGTAAGAATTGTTCAACCATACGAAAAGGTACAGGTAAGGATTAAATGTTAGAAAAATCAGGATAAGATTTTGGAATCTTGGCAGCTTTACAGACTCTGATATGAGTGAGGAGTTGGTGACGAGAGTACAAATTGCTTGAATTATTTAAATAAACAAAGTGATCAGAGCCAAATAATTAGGTGAAGGAAAAATATGAATCTAGGGTAGTAATTTTTCGATTTTTCAAGTCTTTTTTAGGCTTCGTGTCCTTAAGTACATTTAATTGTTATAACAAGGCTTTTATAAGGTCACCTACTTACTGAAAAAATTCCTTATTTAAACAAAACAAAAGAAATTTATGTTTATTTACGAAAAATCTCCCGAAAAGGGTTTAATTTGAAAATTCTGCTTTCCAGTAAAACCCCCCATAGAAATAAAGCAGTCATTGACGGTAACGAAAAGCAAAGTGTGTATCAGGGTCGGGGTCGGGAATCATTACCCGGAAAGAAGCCGAGCAGGGATGTAAAAGTAAAAAGGGCCGTCGTCTCGGGCCGCGTTGGCTTTTGTTTGCTGAACATGTCACAAGAGATGAATGGCGGTGCTGATACTCTCAACTCGACAAATATTTGCAAGAAAGAACAAGAAAAACAACCCTTATCCCTCAACCCCCATACAAAAATGATGAAACAAGAAAGAGTGGTTGTTCTTGTCGATGTCGAACGTCGAGGGAGATGAAATATGAGAATGGGACCCTCAATTTTTATAACAATATTTAAATTGCTCTTTTTGAAAGAAGACTTTCCGGGAAAGCAATGATAAATGAGGTGTCAATTTTGATAAGTTTGTATCTTAACTAGTGTTACGTTTTTACTTATTTATTTATTAACTATATTTTAATTGGTAACACTTAATTTATTAGTCTTTATTGTCAAATTTATTACATGAACTTTATTACTACTAAATATAATCTATAAATGTTTATTTTCAAGAATCCTGCGAACCCCGTTATGGAAATCGTTATGGTACATCAGGGCAGATCCCACTTGTGAGCCCTTCAGACTAGGGATGGCAGTTTTTGTCAAAACACCGGTTTTCGGTTATACCGGTTTTTTACTTACGGTTTAACCTGGCGGTGATAACCGGTCAAAAAAACCGGTTATTCTAAAAACCGGTTTTGCTGTTTTTTGAATCAATATTAAATACCCAATAGGTTAAAACGTTAAATTTGTATTGCACTTTAGTTTGTGATACTCCACATGCCCATTTTTAATATAAAATCCCTAACAATTTTCGATATATTGCAAAAAATATATTTTCATTTTGGAACTTCTAAGGGCAGCAACTTTTTTTATGTGCACTTTTGTACTAAGGTAAGTTAGGTTCAATCGATCTATTTTTGGTCCCAGAATATATTTCTTACCTACCTCTTTGTAATATCCTTTATAATAAACTAACGCAATGAAAATTTCGACTCCAAATAATATCAAATAATTGCAAAATACAAATGGTGGTGAAATTAGGTATAAGACAATAAACGTAATAAATTATGAAGCAAATTATACTGTATAACGTGTAGAGGTTTAATATGAATTATAAAAACAAAAATGTAACATCAGAAATGGTAAAGCTTATAAAATTAATCTTAAAATTCTGAACTGGATGTATTATTGTCTTCAATTTGTATGTGTATTGTATTTCCGAAAAAAAAATCCTTTTTGCACAACATACACAAAACAATTTTATTAATTTCATTTTTTTAAGTGATTCCAGAGGAATGGTTTTTTTCTCCTGGATTTATAAATATAAGTTTATTCTCGTTTGTGTAGGTATACAAGCAAGATATGCTAATAATTCTCAAGTTCATCAAAATAGCCAATTCAGCTTATCACATTTCTTAAAAATATTTCAGTGAATGCGAGAGTCATTAACGAATATGTATAATCATTAAAAAAATCAAGAATTATTGATGAATTTAAACAAACAATATTTTTTCTTCGAATTCCTTATTTTTTCAGAAGTAACTTAGTCGGTTTTTCACCAGCTACTACTGTAAAAATAAAAAACCGGTTATAACCGGGAGAAAAAAACAACCTCTAAAACCGGTTATTACGCACTAAAAAAACCGGTTTTAGGTTATAACTGGTAGGTTTTTTCCATCCCTACTCCAGACACTTAAACCTCCTACGGCGGGTCCATTGTATCACCCCTATCTTACGGACCAGGTCCATAAGAACCTGCTCTTCGGCGTTTTCGGGGCCCAGGCTGCACCGGGCTCCCACGTCTGTCAGAATCAGCAAGATCTGAAAATCTGAGGTCCTCGTGCCGATGCCACCCCGATCGTCTAATCCTCCAGAAACCGTTTGGCCTCACAGAAAGCCACAAGTCTCTTAAAAGGCAACTCTATCACCTGGCTCGGCTGCATAGATGCCGATCCCAGGATTTGCCATCTCTGATAGGCCAATGTCGGGTATTCCCAGAGGATATGTGAGGGGGTTTCCTCCTCCTCATTACGTAGACGGCACCGTGAGCCATCCGCCAGTCCACGCAGATGAAGGTGCCGTCGGAGTCTATAGTGGCCAGTTAGCATACTGACCACCAGGGAGCAGCTTCTACGATCTACACAGTTGGGCTGTGAGACTTTTGGATGGCCCCACTACGAGGAGCCTAGCCTATTTTAAACCTTCACAACTGGCCCAGGAGTCCTGGAACCGCCGCAGAAGAAGTTTCCTGAGACTACGCCGACCAGTACTGAAGGGCATCCCAAACACAGGTTGGGGCCCACAGGCAGAGTATATGAACCCCATCTTGTCAGGGCGTCAGCGCGTTCGCTGTCTTCCATAGCTGTGTGTTCCGGTACCCATACCAACCTAACCCTATTGGTCAGAGCCACATCATCCAGTGCTCTCTTGCACGCAAGAACCAGCTTAGAGCTGATCTTTGGCGCTTTCAAAGCCCTTAGCACTGCCTGGTTGTTACAGTAGATAGAGATGGTACTGCCTGAGCAAGCCCTGTCTGTAATCTTTAATCTGAAATAATAAAATGATTATACAACAGAGCCCAAAATACCTGTTCCAACGAAAAGGCATCAAGGGGAAGCCTGCTAAGGTCTTATCAAAAAATGACTATCCAGTGTCATTCATAAAGAAGGAACTATACAAGAAAGAAAACAACTAAACAACACAACCAATCCAGCTACACCCAAAAAGGGACTCAAGATTGACCACAATACCATATACAAAGGGCTTATCAGAAAAATTAAAAAGAGTAGGGAATAAGTAGTCACAACATTAAAACAACCAACACACGCAGATCTATCCTGTCCAAAACCAAACCCAACAAAACACAGGAGAGGTCAAAGAACTGTATCTACAAAATACCCTGTGAATGCAACCATTTCTATGTGGGAGAAACTGCAAGACCATTAAGCGTCAGGATCAACGAACATGAGACACACATCAAAAATAGGGATTTCGACAAATTACGGATGTGCAAACATGCCTGCGACAATAGACACAGACCACGGTGGAAAGATGCATCAATAGTCATGAAGTCTTGAAGGAAACGGACATGAAAAAGAGAAAAATCAAATAAGCAGCCTCATCCTACTGAATAAAAAAAATATGTAGCGAATGTACAGCAGAATGCAGCAAACTATGGTTGCCAATAGATAAAGAAGAAGTGAACAAAAAAAAATACCAATAATAGAAGACAGGGAAATGTGAAGCACATATCTTCATCATACACTACACATATGCAACATACAATACATAAAACTAACCTACCCCAAAAAACTCATTACTACGAACACTTACATAGGTACATAGACAGAATATTGCACAAATACATAAAATTATCAGAATTTGAATAAAGAATAGAACATAAAAACATCAACGCTCGTACCTTTCCAGCCATAGCTGGCTGTTGCCTACAACCATCATAGGCAAAGTACAATTTTTTTTGACGGGAATATGACACAACCTCCTTAATAACAACAATTTGCCGGTTTTACACACCTTATCAACAAATTATTGTTCTTATTATCTTTTGACAACGATTTCCGGGTGGAAATCGACATGTTAAGTATTTTAGGTAAAATATGTAATTAATTGATGGATTCGACCATTACTTGATGGAAGTTCATTTTATCGAACAATAAAACACTGAAAACGTTTGTTTTCTATACTTCCACAAAATTTATTACAACTATGTGACTACAGCTATTTCGGCAGAGTGCCTTTTTCAAGTGATTTAGATTACTATGGGTTTGCCTTTTAAAGTCTTTAACTGAACAGGTTGAGGAGTGGGGAGCTGTTTGTCTCGAGTTGGTCATATCTGTATTTTTCAATTTATTAATTTCCATAGATTCTAATAAAGATAGCTTAAGGCATTTATTTTGAATATGCAGAATTTGAAACTCTTCATTAAAATAATGATTATGATCTAAATCTAGAAGGTGAAGTGCGTATGTAGAAGTGTCTGTTTTTCTATTGTTGAAAGCCCTTTTGTGTTCTGCTATCCGTTTGTCAAAGGTTCTGCCAGTTTGACCGATGTAAGTTTTCGGACAGTCACCACAAGTTAGTTTGTAAACACCACTCTGTAGTTGTTTTCTCTTTCGGCTCTTATTGTTCTTAAAATATTTGCTTAAGTTGTTGTTAGTTCTGAAAGCTGGTGTTATTCCTTTCTTTTTTATGTATCTGGCTATTTTTGTTGGTATCTTGCCAGTATATGTGATAGAGCAGAAGGTACTGGATTCTTTCTGTGGTGGTGAATAAACTAATTTCAGGGCTTTCTTATTGAGTTTTTGGTTTAAAATTTTGTTAATTGTTTGTTCGTTATAGCCACTGTTTACTGCTACTTGTTTAATGATGTTCAGTTCTATCTCGAAGTTATTTTTTGACATGGGAATTTCTGTCAGTCTATGTATCATGCTATGGTAGGCTGCTAATTTGTGTTGTGTAGGATGGGATGATGAATTGTGTATATTTGTGTCAGTATGGGTAGGTTTATGATATACGGAGAACTCATGTGTGTTGTGTAGTCTGGTAATTGTTACATCTAGAAAGTTTATGGACTTATTCTGTTCTGTTTCTATTGTAAACTCAATATTACTATGAAGTGAAATAATGCATGATAGAAATTGGTCAAGTTGCCTGTAAGTTCCTGTAAAGCATACTAGTATATCATCCACGTATCTCCTCCACCAATATAACAACTGTTTAAATACGGGATGTTTCTTATATTGGTGGAGATACGCGGATGATATACTAGTATTCTTTACAGGAACTAACAGGCAACTTGACCAATTTCTATCATACATTAATTCACTTCATATCATAGTAACATTGAGTTTACAATAGAAACAGAACATAATAAGTCCATAAACTTTCTAGATGTAACAATTACCAGACTACACAACAAACATGAGTTCTCCGTAATATCATAAACCTACCCATACTGACACAACTATACACAATTCATCATCCCATCCTACACAACACAAATTAGCAGCCTACCATAGCATAATAAATAGACTGACAGAAATTCC
Organism: Diabrotica virgifera virgifera; assembly: GCF_917563875.1. Lineage (NCBI taxonomy): Eukaryota > Metazoa > Arthropoda > Insecta > Coleoptera > Chrysomelidae > Diabrotica > Diabrotica virgifera. The sequence continues at coordinate 5,433,776 of NC_065448.1, forward strand.
CATGTCAAGAAATAGCTTCGAGATAGAATTGAACATCATTAAACAAATAGCAGTAAACAATGGCTATAACGAACAAACAATTAACAACATTTTCAACTAAAAACTCCATAAGAAAGCCCTGAAATTAGTATATCCATCACCACAGAAAGAACCCAGTACCTTCTGCTCTATCACATATACTGGCAAGATAACAACAAATATATTAAGAACAATAAGAGCCGAAAGAGAAAACAACTACAGAGTGGTGTTTACAAACTAACTTGTGGTGACTGTCCGAAAACTTACATCAGTCAAACTGGCAGAACTTTTGACAAACGGACAACAGAACACAAAAGGGCTTTCAGCAATAGAAAAACAGACACTTCTACATACACACTTCACCTTCTAGATCATAATCATTCTTTCAATGAAGAGTTTCTTATTCTGTAACTGCAGATGTAATTCTGAATGACCAACTCGAGACAAACAGCTCCCCACTCCTCAACCTCTTTAGTTAAAGACTTTAAAAGGCAAACCCATAGTAATCTAAATCACTTGAGAAAGGCACTCTGCCGAAGCAGCATATAGTCACAAAGTTGTAATAAATTTTGTGGAAGTAGAGAAAACAAACGTTTTTAGTGTTTTATTGTTAGAAATATGTAATTGTCATTACAACCTAACTGTGGCTAATCACATATAAACATAACATAAATGTAATACTCATAATTTTTGGTGTCTGGGTCGATGACCTAAAATAAAATAAAACCCCATAAGTGTCCCAACTTCCTCGGTAAACTAAACCAGGAAAATATCCCTAAAATTAGAATTTGCAGAGATGAAACTCAGTGAATTATAGAGGTCATGTAAATCGATGAAGTCGGGGAACAAGATAAGTTGGCGTATGTTTTATTCACAAAGTTTGAGAGAATTGTCAACTTCAGGGTGAAGTTGTTCACGAAACGTGCTCCCTAGACTTGCATCTCGGAAGAGCAATTTAGGGTGTTGATCACAAGCTGTTTATAGCCGATACCAGCTGTAGAAACGTTGTCATGCTTATGCGGATATACCTTTATATACATACATCGGAAATGACTAGGGATATTTTTAAAAAGAGACGTAATTTCTTCTTTAATTATAGTACAGAGTAATAAGGATTTTCTCGGGACACTCAAAGATCTAGGTAGCTGACTACTTTTTTAGTTATTGTAGATCTATAGGATGAAAACCTACCTGTTTCCTGCCTAGAGTTCGCGTCCGTTTTTTAATTATTAACAATTTAGTGCAAAAATCGCAATTTTTTCGATTTTTTGCACTCCTAAATTAGTTCAGAGAAATAAGGAAAAAAATATCCTGTTGGTGACACATACCCCCCCTACAGGCCGAAACCAAATTTTTTGAGTTGTATGAACATCTATATTAATAACCTATATGTTTTCTGCAGCCGATTTTGATGATATACATAGTTATAAACAAATGAAGATCAAAAAACGGTCAATTTTCGCTTTTTTCGTCTATAACCAAAAAGTTAAGTATTTTAAACAAATTTGAGAGTGAGAAGCTCATAAACCGTATAAAAAACTTCAATATGCGTTCGCTGAATATGTCTATCCCTATTGGTTGCTTAGAAAATTGCAAAATAAATCATAAATTTTGAGTTTTTATAAATATTCATAACTTATGTAAAAATTAACTTAGAACGTTTTTATTACACGGAATGCTGAGACTTCTAGTGCTTAAATCATACCCAAAATTTAAAAGCGATTGGTCAAATAGTTTAAAAGGTATTTAATTTGTTTATCCCAAATCAATTTTTTTTGCAACGCTATAAGTCAGAAAATGATGAAGTTACACTAATACTTTTATATAGTTTATGAAAGAAGAAGATTTATACTAATAATATAATTAAAAAAATGACAAAAAATAATTCTAAATACTGCAAAATTATTTTGCAAAAACATGTGAATTAAAAAAAGGGGGGCTAACTTCGTCCCTAATTGTCCTAGGGCAATTGTTTTTCTTTCTGAATGTGTATAAAAATTCAATCTTTCCAAATATGAAAAAATAATTTTTCTACGGGTAACGGTTAAAAAGTTATTCGAATTGTTTTTAAGTAAGCAAAAAATCGACGTGTTTTTGCAAAATAATTTTACACTGTTTAAAATTGTGTGTGTGTGTGTGTGTGTGGAAAGAGATGGCATTAGACAAAGCGTCTTTTTGCCACAGAATTTTGTTATAGATATGTTTAAATTTTTATCTTAGAATCATTTATAAACTTGATTAAGATATTAAATATAGATTTGTCAGAATAAGATAAAAGATTGCTGATGCTAACTGGAAGGCTAATGTTAAGGTTAATTAAACCTAAATATAAGTTTTGAGTCTGATCCCTATGATTAAGACAATCCAAGAATACATGGTTCAGATCCCCGATGGACTCATAGTTACACGGACAGAAGGGAGTTTCATAGATTCCAATCCTATGTAGATGCTCTGGAAAAAGGCCATGGTTAAGTTTTAGCCGGGTTATTAATGAGGAATGTACTTTGTTATAATTGTAGTTAAAATGAGGTATACATTTGGGTAATAATGGGTGAATAGAAAAGTAATGATTTCTTGATGTCTGCTGAACATCTTCGTATTTGGACCTCCATCTTTCCCTGCCAACACTTCTGATAACAGAAAATAGGTCTTTGAAGTTGAAAATGTTTGTGATTTCTGGTATGTCGGATGTATTTTTTGCCATTCCGTCCACTATTTCGTTTCCAACCACTCCGCTATGTCCTTTAACCCACAGTAAAGTAACTGTTTTTTTAGTGGATTTTAGATTATGTAATTTTTTTTTGATATCAAGAATACTGGAGTTTTGGAAATTATCTAATGGATGGCTACAAATAGCTTGTAGTACTGCCTGAGAGTCTGAGACTACTACAACGTTCTCGCAATAATTAGAAGCACACCAAGTTAGTGCTTTCTGTATGGCAGCAGCCTCGGCTGTAAAAATAGAACAGCAATCCGGAATTCGGTATTTTTCTGCATAATTGTTATTTGAAACAAAAAATGCGAAACCAGTACTTTCATCTGTTTTTGATCCATCTGTATAAATTACTGTTAAATTTTTCCCTAATTTGTTTAGTATGGATTTAAATATAAGATTTGTTAAAGTTGGCAAGTCTGAATAAGATGGCATTATAATGGTTGGTTTGTCTATCAGAACTTCAAAGTCATGTTCGAAAATAGGAAATTTTGGTAGCTGTGAAATACAAGGTTGGTAAAGATTCGTATCGATAAAAGATTCTGTAAGAGGAGGCGAATTTTTTATCCTCCAGTAAGAATTTGTTAAATTTTCTGTCGAAAGCAGACCTATTTTGTGAACCATAGTTGTATTAAACGTTCTGTATTTTATTAGACATTTGTTTGCTAATATTTGCCTACGTATGTATAAAGGTGGTTCTTGAGCTTCTGCTAGAACTGCATGACTTGGTGAGGACATCATAGCTCCTAGACAGATTTTTATAGATTTATATTGTATTCTGTCTAGTGTTAAAAGATTTGTTTTGCAAGTAGAACCATAAAGAATACAGCCATAATCTAGAATGGATCGTATGTAGGATCTATAAAACATTAAGGAAATATATTGGTCTGCACCCCAACTTTTTTTGGAAATGAAACGCAGAAGGTTAATTCCACGCTCTGACTTTTGTTTCACATATTTTATATGGCTAGACCACAAGAGTTTTTTATCTAGGATCATGCCCAGATACTTATACTCTTCTTCTAAGGGAAAAGCATAATCACCTATATGGCATTTGCCTCTGATTTTTTGTCTACGTCTTGTAAAACATACAATCGAAGACTTATCTTTTGATATGCTAAATCCCATGTTTTTAACCCACCTATCTATATTCCTAAAGTTACGTTTTAGATTAAACATACAATCATCGTAGGATTTATGGCTGGTATATAAACATATATCATCGGCATACTGTATTATTTTACATTTGTCATCTATCAGGTCATGCAGATCTGCAGTGTAAACATTAAATAACAAAGGGCTTAGAATTGAGCCTTGTGGAAGACCGTTATATAATATTCTTGGACCGTGTAATACATTATTATGGTCACGTAAATATATTTTTCTGTTAACATACAAATTTAATATATTTACAGATAATCTTTTATCGATACCACATGCCACCATTTTTGAATATAATATATCCAAATCAACCACGTCATACGCACCCTTTAAATCTATAAACAAACATAGCATAAATTCGTTCTTTGAGAAGCAAAGTTGAATATCCGAAACTAAATGTATGAGAGCATCAATTGTGCCTCGACCTCTACGAAATCCATACTGTGAATAGGGAAAAACTGCTTTACTTTCTAAAAGATGTTCTACTCTCAATTTTATTAGTCTTTCAAGAGATTTTGTTACACATGATAATAAGGAGATGGGCCTATAAGATGATGGAAGTTCTGGATTTTTGTTGAATTTAAGTATAGGACATATGACTATATTTTTTAAAGTGTCGCAATATTCTTGTTTCAACCACCAATTATTAAAGATTTGTAAGAGAATGTGTTTAGCATTTAATGGCAATTTGTCCAATATTTTATAGGTAAAACCATCTAAACCAGGTGCTGTAATATAAAATTATTTTGTGTCTTTTTTTTTAATTAAGTCAATAGTGTAAATGTTCTTCTTCCATAAACTGTCAGAAGTCTTACTGTAACCTCATAATTTTCTAGTATTGCAAAAAAATAAATTTGGGATAAACAAATTAAATAACTTTTAAGCTAATCGACCAATTGCTTTGAAATCTAAAATATAATTTAAGCACCAGAGGTCTCAGCAATTCGTGCAGTAAGAAGGTTCTAAGTTAATTTTTACATAAGTTATGAATATTTATAAAAACTCAAAATTTATGATTTATTTGGCAATTTTCTAAGCAACCAACAAGGATAGACATATTCAGAGAACGCCATATCAAAATTTTTTAGACGATTTATGAGTTTCTTACTCTCACATTTGTTTAAAATGCTTAACTTTTTGGTTACAGACGAAAAAAGCGAAAATTTACCGTTTTTTTATCTTCATTTGTTTATAACTATGTATATCACCAAAATCGGCTGCAGGAAACATAAAGGTTATTAATATAGATATCCATACTACTAAAAAAATTTGGTTTCGGCCTTGAGGGGGATGTGTCACGAGAAAAATCTTATTTCTCTGGACTAAGTAGCTAAATAGTTGATATAAAATTACAAAATTCAGTTTTGTAGAACATTGAAAAATCTTCAAAATGCCTGCAAAATAAGTGAAAATCGATATTTGTTAATAACTTTTACCAAAAATACCTTAGAACTTTAGTGTTTCACTCATAGTTTGGATATTGGGGTACTTAACAACTCCTCAAAATTTGAGTCCAATCCATTAATTATTTTAAGAGTTATTCTATTTGTTTATCCCAGAGACCTTTATTTTGCAATAAGATAAGACAGAAAATAATGAAGATAGGGCAACTCTGAGTATGCCAAAAGAAAGTAGAAGAGTGATAGTATCAAAATATATTAAAAAAAAATTAATATAGTCAAAAATCCTAATGCCAAATGTTTGAAATTTTGTAGTTTATAAACATTTATAATAACTTTAAAAATGTTGTCCATAGAAACAATCTTTTTATATAGTCGAAAAGATAGTATTTTAACACGAATTTTCAAATAAAAAAAATTAGATTGGGTTCATTTGGGACAAAGTTAGCCATATGTTTTTTTAATTCACAGCTAATTTGTGTATATTAATTAAGAAATCTCATTAAGGCCATTTTAAAGAATGGGATTTGTATTTTTTCTTAAAAAATTTGCGCAAACATTGCACTTTCACATCACCCTCTACGATTTTTCAAAAATGTAGTTCAAACGATTACTAGGGGGAACCTACAAATCCACCGAGTTAAAATACCGAAAAAGCAATTTCAAACGAATATAATTTTAAAAATGAATAACCATTTTCAATTTCGTTGCAAAACGAAAATACAGCCGAACCATATTCCAGTCCAATCAGAGAGTGCTGCAAGCACCTTTACCGGTTTCGAAACTTATTAGTCTCTCATCAGGAGGCACATATGCTGCTCTCCCTGATCCAACCAAAACAAACCCCAGCGTGCAGTCCCGAATTGCAACGAACGAAATGGCATAGATGCCCTAGCGGCAACTGCTAGCAAAAGACTAAGTTTTCACTCTAATGGCATACAACATATCCCACCAGAATGAAAACAATGGGAACCTTCTCTGGTTACACCTCCGAGGCTTCTACAAATTGCAAGCCATACGGATGCTGAGACTAAGGAAGATGAGGGAATTCTACAATTTACAATTCACGTCACATCTGCTCAGCGCGGTAAAGTTCCAACGAGACTGGTTCCCTTCATACTCCACACAGAGTAAATGTAAATCAAAAATGAATAACCATTTTCAATTTCGTTGCAAAACGAAAATACAGCCGAACCATATTCCAGTCTCCATATTCCAGAATATAATTTTCTGTATCTCCGAATCAGCTCAATGGATTTTGGTCTTTCTTTTTTTAATTTGTATGTAATTACTACGTAAATTACAAATACGCAATTTGTTTATAAATTTATTAATTAATAAACAGTCTAATTTGTTTAAGCAATTCTTGAAAAAATATTTTTTTTACAAAAATTTTTTTTTTTATTATAGTATCATTAATGGTCATAAAATAAGTTAAAGTACACTTTAATAAATAATTGATTTATTTTTATTAGATAATTATTTATTGAAGATAATTTATTTATTAAAGTATACCTTAACTTTTTCTATGATTAATAATGATAGTATAACTAAAATCATGGATTTTTGGAAAAAAATTACTTTTTCAAAATTTTTTAAAACAAATTAGACTGTGATGACCAGATGGACCAGATGATATTCCTGGGGAAGTATGGAGAGCATTGGGAGAGACAGGAATAACTTGGCTAGCAGGTCTATTTAATAGAATTATGGAAGTTGGACAAATGCCAGACGAATGGAGAAGCAGTATATTAGTACCTGTCTACAAAAACAAGGGAGACATACAACAATGCACAAACTACAGGGCTATAAAACTACTTAGCCACACCATGAAAATATGGGAGAGAGTAATTGATAGACGGATTCGTGAAGAAACCGAAATATCCGATAATCAATTTGGCTTTATGCAGAGCAGATCAACAACAGATGCAATTTTCATTGTAAGGCAACTGATGGAAAAATACAGGAATAAAGAGACCAACGCTCATATGGTATTCATTGATCTTGAGAAAGCATATGATAGAGTTCCTCGAGAGATTCTGTGGTGGGCACTCAATAAGAAAGGAGTCCCTGGCGAATATGTAAAGATTGTGAGAGATATGTATGAGGCAGTAACGACTAGTGTTAGAACAGGTGTGGGAGAGACTGATAAATTTCAGGTGAAAGTAGGATTGCACCAAGGCTCGCTGCTTAGTCCTTATTTGTTTTCATTAATTTTGGACCAGATAACAGCGAAAGTACAGGGTAGTATTCCATGGTGCCTAATGTATGCTGATGATGTAGTGTTAATAGGAAATAGTGAAAGAGACTTAGAACAAAAACTGGAACAGTGGAGACAAGCTCTGGAGGAAAAAGGTTTAAAACTTAGTAGGACAAAAACAGAGTATTTGGAATGTTCATTTAAAGATGGAGTTACTTCAAATAAAATGGTATCTTTGGATGGTGAAATGATTGTGAAAAGCAATAGTTTTAAGTACCTAGGATCGGTATTACAGTGTAATGGAGAAATAGATGGAGATGCATGCAGTAGAATTAGGGCTGGATGGATGAAGTGGAAAAAAGCGAGTGGTGTGTTGTGTGATAGAAAAATTCCAATGAAGCTGAAGGGAAAATTCTATAAAACAGCCATAAGACCGGCTATGATGCACGGAACTGAATGTTGGGCAGTGAAAAATAAAGAGGAACAACGAATGCATGTGGCGGAAATGAGAATGCTTTTAGATGGATGAGTGGAGTGACAAAGAAGGATAAAATTAGAAATGAGTATATTAGGGGAAGTCTAGGTGTGGCACCAATTGATGCCAAAATGATAGAGCATAGGTTAAGATGGTTTGGTCATGTTCAACGTCGAGACGTTAATCGCCCAACACAAAGATTAGCTGAAGTGCAGATTCCTGGAAAGAGTAGGAGAGGAAGACCAAAGAAGACCTGCGGGAGACGATAAGGCAGGACATGTTGGTAAAGGTGATTAACATTGATATGACCCAAGATAGAATTGTGTGGAGAAATGCAATTAGGGAAGCAGACCCCGCATAGGGATAAGGCAAAGAGAATGATGAGACTGTTTATTAATTAATAAATGTCTAGACAAATTGCATATTTGTAATGTACAGAAAAATTAGATATAAATTAAAAAAAGAACGATCAAAATATATTCAGTTTTAAGTTGCTTTTTTAGTTTTTGAACTCGTGCATTTGTCGGCTTCCAGTTCCCCCTTGACTTACCACGACTAGTCATAAACTGAACTACATTTTTAAAAATTCGTGTAAAATACCAGCTTTTCTAATATGTAAAATGATTTTTTCTACGGACAATATTTTTAAAGTTATTCTAAATGTTTTTAAACAACAAAATTTCACAAATTTGGCATTAGGATTTTTGACTATATTAGACTCTCTTTTTAGTACATTTTGATAGCATCAGTTTTCTACTTTCATTTGGCAGACGTAGAATTGCTCTATCTTCATTATTTTCTGTCTTATGTCATTGCAAAATAAAGGTCCCTGGAATAAACAAATAGAATAACTTTTAAACTAATTAATGGATCTGCCTCAAATTTTGAGGGTTTGTTAAGTATCAAAATTTAAGTAACAAATTTAAAAATTGCAACGTAATGACAATTATGTTTTGACCTTAAGAGCACACAGTAGCGATCAACAGGTAGCAACAAACGCGGTCCAAGATTGCGAAAGTTCTGCGAACTTTCAAAAGTGAGGCAACAGTGCGTCATTAATTAGACACTGACAGTGACGTTTATACTATCAAAAACAATAATTTTTATACACATAGGCGCGAAATGTTGCCAAGTCAGTGACGTTCGATTTCTTGTTATAAAAAAATCGATTTTTAGTAGTTCCAATGTGACACAAAATCTAGACACGGGATAAAAAAGTTTATTTGAAGAAAGTGTATTTTTTTGTCTTTCTTAATGGCGGTACTTTTTTCAATATTTTATTTAGTTATAAGTAATTTCCACATACTAACATATTTCTGAAATTGGGCTCTGTACCGCCATTCTTTATTATATTACGAATATGTGTGCCAAATATCTCGACAAAATATTCAAAATTAGAGCCGCAATCTTGTAACGCGTTTGTTGCTACAGTACCTGTTGATCGCTACTGTTTGCTCTTAAGGTGATACAGTAGCGATTAACAAGTAGCAAAAACGCGTTCCAATTATGCGGCTGTAATTTTGAATATTTTTTCGAGATATTTGGCACACGTATTCGTAATATAATAAAGAATGGCGGTACAGAGCCCAATTTGAAAAATATATTAATATGTGGAAATTACTCTGTAATTAAATACAATATTAAAAAAACGAGCCTGTACCGCCATTAAGAAGAACAAAAAAATATACTTTCTTCAAATAAACTTTTTATCCGATGCCTAGATTTTGTGTCATTTTGGAACTACTAATGAAATAAAAAATTTTAGTAGTTCAGAAATGACACAAAATCTAGGCATCGGATAAAAAAGTTTATTTAAAGAAAGTATATTTTTTTGTTCTTCTTAATGGCGGTACAGGCTCGTTTTTTTAATATTGTATTTAATTACAGAGTAATTTCCACATATTAATATATTTTTCAAATTGGGCTCTGTACCGCCACTCTTTATTATATTACGAATACGTGTGCCAAATATCTCGAAAAAATATTCAAAATTACAGCCGCAATCTTGGAACGCGTTTTCGCTACCTGTTGAACGCTACTGTTTCCTCTTAATATCTGTCACATATGTCGCTAGGCTGGTATGTATCACCTGATTAAACCTGTGAGTAATGAACTATTACCCAAGGGTAAAGTAATGGGTGTTATTATCTATTTAAGAATAGTGAATAATGAGCATGTTATTAACCTGTCGTAGAAAAAAGTCATATTTCAAACTAGGAACTAACACGTATGAGACTTCGGCTGGCATCGGCTATAAACAGCTTGTGATCAGGACCCTAAAATTGCTGTCCCGAGATGCTCCCTTCCACCGGACTCGGGATCTACAGTTCTTTCCTCCTCGTCGGGAATCTACAAGTTGATTTGATTGCACCCCTCCACGCTCATCCGTCTTACCCCTTCGGGTCTTGAGGCAGCGCGACAGATCCTCTATAATAACGGTATACGTGATTTTAATCATTGCTATGTTGAAATATGATTGCTTTGGGGAATGTGGTTTTGATTTCATTCTAGAGGATGTACCATCAGACCTTTCTCGGCACACTGTCATGAATGTTAACCAACTGTTAATCATTTTTATCCGCAGAAAGATAAAACTCAATAGTATTTCCTATGATTTGTGCCTTTAATAAAATATTTTGTGAAGGTTCTGTAACTGTTTTTCTTGTTGCACGTTTAAGTTAAATATTGTGTTTAAATGATTAAGCCACAAATGATTGTAATTATAATTATATTTTTGATTGACTTGACGTTTCGATTTCCACCCAGGAAATCTCTTTCAAGAAAATTATTTAGAAATTTTACTGACTGGCCGCGAAATCATAGGCAACAGCCAAACTTTGCCTATAAAGATGTGAGAGTGAGATGTGAGAGAATTTATAGGTTTCTGCATAATTTGTATGTGCTTAAACGTTTGTGTATGGGTAAGTGTTCGTGTAATAACAAAATTTACAAAAAATGCGAAGAAGATATGGGCCCGGAACAATTTGGCTTTCGAAACGGTATGGGCACTCGAGAGGCTTTGTTCAGTTTCATTGTTCTCATGCAAAAGTGTCGGGATCAACAAAAAGATGTCTACTTGTGCTTTATAGACTATGAAAAGGCTTTTGACAAAGTAAAACATGATCAGCTAATGGGATGCTTGCAAAAAAAGGACCTGGATCCAAACGACATTAATACAACACGTGAACTCTACTGGAATCAAAATGCTTCTGTTAGAACCGAAATAGGTGATACTGAAATAATAAGCATCCAAAGAGGAGTTAGACAAGGTTGTATATTATCACCATTATTATTCAACTTGTACTCAGAGGAAATTTTTGCACGAGCTCTAGATGAAGCACAAGAAGGCATAAAAGTCAATGGAAAAATTGTGAACAACATCAGGTACGCCGATGATACAGTACTGATTGCTGGCAGTGAAGAAGAACTACAAATTCTGTTAACCAAAGTAGTGCGAGAAGGAGAACTATATGGTCTCAAGGTGAATGTAAAAAAAACTAAAACAATGGTAATTTCAAAAAAGCACACACCAGTTATAAACATCCTAGTCAACAACAATCTCGTTAAACAAGTGAAAAAGTTTAAGTACCTAGGATGATACATGAAACCTTAGACCAAGAACAAGAGATTAAATGTAGAATAGATCAGGCAAGAAACACCTTCTTAAAGATGCGACAGTTACCTACTCACTGCCCGCAATCTTGATCTGTCCCTACGATACCGCATGATAAAGTGTTATGTATATAGTGTACTGTTGTACGGTGAAGAAGCCTGGACGTTAACAGTCAGCTCGTTACGACGTTTAGAGAGCTGTGAGATGTGGGTATTTCGTCGTATAATGAAAATTCCATGGACCGACCGCGTTAGAAATGAAGAAGTTTTAAGGCGTATGAGTAGAGAACGTGAACTCACAGAAATTGTCAAGAGACGTAAAACATCTTATCTTGGACACATATTTAGACACGACAGGTATAACTTCCTTCAACTTATTATGGAAGGGAAAATAGAAGGAAGACGCGGTCCGGGTAGACGACAAATGACCTGGCTGCGCAACATCAAAGAATGGACAGGATTAGACTTTCAAAGTCTAATAAGAAAAGCCCAAAATAGAGAAGACTTTGCAGAAGTCATCGCCAACCTTCGCTAAGAAGACGACACCCAAAGAAGAAGAAGTGTTCGTGTTTTTTTCATTGAGTAGGATGAATTTTTTTGATATTTCCCTTTTTCATATTATGGTAGGGGAGCCCAAGCAGGGATTTTTGCAGTTACTCGAGCGCGTCAGATTATCATATGGGGAGAAACCTGGTGCCCTGCAGATGTACCTCTACCATATATTGGCTCTTAACACAGGGGAGTTCGTTAAGGGGGGCCCGAAAAATAAAATATATCCTTAAAAATACTCGAAATTGTCAGATTAAGATAAGGTAAGTTAAGTACATGCAAAAGAGTGTATATTTCAAAAATCTGACGATTTGAGCGGGGCGTAAGGAAATGGGTGAGTTAAAAAGTTTCACAAAAAAAAGCGAATAATTCGCGAAATGAATGACAGATCGAAAAACTAAAAAATATTTGCGCAATATTTTTTAAAAATCTATCGAATGATACCAAACACGACTTCCCACGGAGAGGGGTGGAAGGTAAATTTAATATTTTAAGTACAAATCCCGCGATATTTCGCAAAATAAAGATTAGATCAAAAAACTGTAACATACACTTAATCAATATTTTTGAAAAATCTATCGAATGGTACCAAACACGACCCCCCACGGAGGAGGGGTGGGGGTTACTTTAAAATCTTAAATTGGAGCCCCAAATTTTTATTCCAGATTTGGATTCTTTACATAAAAATAAACAACTTTTATACGAAACATTTTTTAGAATAATGGATAGATGGCACTATAATCGGAAAAAACGATTGTTGGAAATGGAAAATTAAATTAAAAAATGGCAAGCGCCCACTAAAATGAAAAACTTTACTTAACTTTTTTTGGTTTTAGGACCTACCCTTCACAGCCCAATAGGACCCCAAAGCGCTCGAGTGACTGCACATTTAGCATACTTTGCTCCCCTACCATTAGTCCAAGTAATGAAGCTTAAAATAGGACAAAACATCGCAATTTTTACAGAATGGATCGATTTGCTTGAAAATTTGAGAATAAGTAGTGGATAGTCCAAGGATAAAAATCTATATCATGCCAAAAGGCGCTTTTACCATGGGGGTGGTTGCCACCCCATCTCGGGGGTGAAAATTTTTTATTATATTTTAATCGCAAAAGTTGGTAAAAACGTTCATTCTAAGCAAAAACCGTTCTATACATTTTTTTGATAAAATTGACAGTTTTCGATTTATTCGCTATCGAAAATGTTAGTTTTATATTGAAAAAAATCAATGTTTTTAATAAGTTTTCTGCTAATAACTCCAAAAATTTTCGTTTTATCAAAACAACTTTACTTAACAAAAATGTACCTTTTGAAAAAATAAACAAAAACGTTTTTTTAAATTTTCCTTAGGACCAATAGTAATCAAGCTATACTTTATTATATGTTGGCTCTTCTTCGTCAAATGCTAAATATTCTAGTTTCAAAGTCAAAAGACGGGAAAACTATGCATTTTTCGAGGACAACTTGTTTAACCCTGCTGTCCTGTTCGGGTCTATTTGACCCAAAAAATAATTTATTTCTTATTTTACAAATTATTACGCGGCGTAACGATTTGGTGTTTCGTGACTTTATTACCTAATATGAGGTCTTTCAATTGCATATGAGATAAACAATCAACTTTCGTGATTTTTTAAAAAAAAATCAAATTGTTACCTAGGGTACGTTCGGGTCAATGTGACCCGCGTATTTAAACCGTTAAAAATTTCCTGTGTATGTGTGTTTAGTTGGCAGTATTCTATATTGGCAGTACTTGTGTGTTTGTCAACCGGATACGTCTGTAAATAAACACAGGTTTCTGCAAGCTAGAACTTGTAAAATAAACTGTAGTATAGCTGGACGATGTTGCAAACCAAATTATGAATATGACCAATATGGACGGTCTTTGGAACCGACTGGAAAGACATGAATAACGTTGGTTTCCAAGCATACATTGGTCTTTTAATTTTAGCTCGAGTTTATAAGTCCCATGGTGAATAAACTAAAAGTTTGTGGAATGAAGAAACGGGTAGTAGTATATTTCAATCAAAAATGTCGCTTGATGTATTTAAAAAAAGTTTGCAAGTAATATGTTTTGATAACAAAACTACTAGACAGAATAGGAGACGTTTTGATAAACTTGCTGCAATAAGTGAAATTTAGGAAACATAATTTTTTAACTCTGAAGAAAATTTTACCGTCGATAAGCAACTAGTTGTCTTTGTGAGACCGCTCTCCCTTCATATTGTACATTCCAAGCAAGCCAGCGAAATATGGCACAGAATTTGGGTTGTATGTAATTATGAACAGTAAAACTTCTTATGCCCTCAAAATGCAGATCTATACAGGAATTCGTGTGATGTGTGACTTGAGTAGTGATTTGGAAGGCCACAATATTACGTGTAAAAACTTTTTTACATCGTAAAATTTAGGACAATTTCTTCTAAAACAAAGTAGATACAATGCCGGGGGCTGTAAGTAAAATAAACTGGAGCTTTCAGCAAAAATCGCGAATAAAGAGTATCATAGCTTATCTTTTTTGCTTCACACAAGATGCCACTGTTGTTGACAATATTCTCAAAAATAATAAAAATGTTGTTCTTATGAGTACTTTGCATCATGAATCTATGCATCATGCATCACTTTCATCAAATGAAAAAGCCCCAAATTATTTTAGATTACAATTCCAATAAGGAAGCATTGGATACTCTAGATTAGCTTGTTGGCAGGTATACATGTGAGAAGAGATAAATCGCTGGCCAATGAATATCTTTTATAATCTGCTGGACATTTTTGCCTACAACGCGTTCGTGTTATGGACATCAATAAATATGCAATGGAATACCAATAAACTGAGAATACGTCGAATTTTTCTTAAGGAATTGGGAAAAAACTAATGAAATCAGTCATCATCATCATTTCCAGAATAAATTTTAAAGGCTCTCACGAACTGGTAAAAAGGACACGAGCAGAAACAAGATGGAAATGCTAGTGAAGCGTCTATCGACAATCTAACTCCGCCTGCTAAATGAGCATACTGTAAACTTGCCCTAAAAACGATAACAAAACTAATTATTATGTTGTATATATCATAAACATATTTGTAAATCCATTCTTTTTATTACTGTACCAGTTGTAAACTGAATTAAATTTCTGTAGATATTTGTTACTAGGCTTTTTTGAAAGAAAAAAATATCTTTTATTTTTGTTAATAAGGTTTAATTTATATTAACAACATAATTTTTGTTTAATAAACCAAAATTTATTGTTAATAAAGCTTTATTTATCACCATTAGCTTATTTTATTTCGACTAAAGAGCGTAAACTATAGTTGGGTCATATTGACCCGAACAGTACATTTGTGTAGTTGACTCGAACGGGACAGCAGGGTTAAACTAATTTAAAGCACTTAAAAATATCTATCACCAGAAATAAAAAAAGTGTCTAGCTCAAAAATTAAGAAGTGACATAATGAAAAGAATGCCAGTCCCTATTTTTTTTTTTCAGCGAAAAAGTGATCGCAAGCAATCCTCTAATTACCACCCTAATTAAAATTAGTCATTAACCTTGTTTGGTCTTTTTTACTTATGTATTATTAATAGGTTATAGATGTTTGACCGGCTTAGAATGATTAGTTTAAAAAAATGGAGTTAAAAGCGAATAACGAATTTTTGTAGTTTGGAAAAAAATGGCCTCTTTTTCGGAATAGCAAAATTAATATCAGAGATACGAAAAAATGTTTAAATATGAAATTGTAGCTTATTTAATTTCCAAGAACATGGTTTACAAAAATCTTTTTTTTTGGCAAAATATCAGTGAGCTATTGACAATTGAAACTTATAATAACATGCAAAAACCACCTTTACCAACCCTTTCAAAGTCACCTCTTTTTGCGACTAAGGATTTTGAAAAGATTCAATATTAATAGGTTTATAGATCTTGTAAAAACCTACAAAAATTTTTTTATCAGACTTTCTAAGATAAAAAATAAAAAGTTACGGTTAAAAAATCAATATATTTTTTTTGAAAAAAAAAGGAGAAATCCAATTGGAAGACTAATAATGTAAGTTAGCAGTGTATTTGGTTATTGGCCTTATTCATTCTTATTTATTTATGTATTATAAATAGATTCTAGAAGTTTGACTGGCTTAGAATGATTAGTTTTTAAAAAACTGGAGCTAAAAGCGAATAACGAATTTTTGTAGTTTGGTAAAAAATGCATTTTCTTCAGAATAGAAAGATTAGCATCAGAGATACGAAAAAATGTTTCCATATAAAATTGTAGGTTATTTAATTCCTAAGAACTTGGTTAGAAAAAAAAATTTCTGCGGTAAAACTTGAGTGATTCGTATTATCGAAAACATTGATTTTCTCTATACAAAACTAACACTTTCGATAACGAATAAATCGAAAACTATTAATTTTATCAAAAAAATGTATGGAACATTTTTTGCTTGGAATGAATGTTTTTATCAACTTTTGCGGTCAAAATATAATAAAAAATTTTCACCCCCGAGATGGGGTGGCCACCACCCCATGGTAAAAGCGCCTATCGGAATCATATAGATTTTGATCCTTGGACTATCCACTACCTATTCTCAAATTTTCAAGCAAATCTATCCATTCTGTAAAAATTGCGAGGTGAAAAGCTTCGGTTCCTGGCCTATATACATATGTTTCTTTCGTGATAATTAATGCTCGTTTATCGTGACATTTACTGATCTAGCGGTTTCTCCCACATAGAAATTGTTGCATTCACAGGGTATTTTACAGATGCAGTTTTTCGATCTCTCTTGTGTGTTGTTTAGTTTGAATTTGGACAGGATGGATCTGAGTGTATTGGTTGTCTTTAGAGATTGCAATTGCTGGATCCAGCATCCAGCAATCCACCTGGATCCAGGAGAATCCAACGCTTTTGTTTACATGATGGATCCAGCAAACCGTGCTGGATCCAGCAGCGCGGATCCGCAAACGTGTTAAACTCGAAATATGTTACTGAATGTCTTCATTAGCCTCTTTATTCAAAACCGTGAGTTGGCAACTTGCCATTATATCCGCCTAGGAGTAGCTCAGTATGCTGGAAAATTTCTAAAGCCTAAAAGTTTGCATCGATAAAGCGTTGATACGACATTGATTCTGCGATAAAATTCTCTGATGGCGAGTGGTCAATAATCAATGAGTTGATGGCCACTCTCTAACCCAGGGGTGGGCAAAGTGCGGCCCTCGGGCCGCATGCGGCCCTTAATACATTTTTTTGGGGCTCGCGGGAAAAAATGAATTATTTTCATTTAGAGATTTTTTTACGTCCATGAACAATTTTCAGAACATCAGTTATTATTTTTCACTGCTTAATCCATGAGCAGGTGTTGTGCACAAATGTTTTGCAAGTAGTCAACGCCAATGTCATTTCAATTATAACTAATATTGTTAATTATTCGTTTAATAGGATTAAATCATCGTGCATATTTTTATATTATTTAATTCTTTCAAAGAAAACAAAAACAATGAAGGAAATCTAAGATTTTTCAAATTTATAACTTTATTTTTATTTATAACTGTTTATTTTTATTTAAATGACGCGTGTTGCATATTACGTATGATGCGTGTTTGCATCTATTTAAGCACGGAATTTCCCTTCAAATATTTAAGTAACTAATAGCAATGTGAAAATAGAATTTACTATTTTATTTGGGAATAAGCCACAATTTGAGTTTGAAATTAAATTTATTTGACGTTTCCATTTCCACTTCGGAAATCTTTATCAAAATACAAAATATTAATAAATTAAACTAATGGAATAAATGCTTAATTTATTAATGTTTTGTATTTTGAAAACGATTTCAAACTACAAATTTAATTTCAAACTTAAATTGTGGCTTATTCCCAAATAAAATAGTAAATTGCATAAGATGTCACAAGAAAATAGCTTCAGAACAATATTAGGGAAAAAAGAAATAGGTTAATAGATAAAATAAAAATAAATAAATAGATAGATATACATATATTTTAGGGAAATACCATGCTTAATTAAGTGCAAATTCTGTTTAGGGGGAGGGGTACGGTTTGAAAAATTTGAAATTTTTGATTTTTTTATTATTTTAAATGAAAGTACATAACTATATTTATTTTAAAGTGTATTTTAAATAAAAGTGCATAAATAAAGAAATAAATAAATAAACTTCAAGAATACTTTCAAAAATTTTCAGCTTGACCGGAGCAAAATTACCGGAAGTAAAGCATGTTTAATATCCCTACCTTCGACTCGCTTTGCAGTAGCTTGAGCGTAGTGAGAAACGTTCAACAGCTGTTCTTGTCTCTTTTGTAAATTAATCTGCGATTTAAAAACATATTCCGGCGTGCATCACTTTACGATTTGACAGACAAAAACAAATTGAAAGAAAGTTGTCAAACCAAACGCGTTTTTCTCAAAGCGGTGGACATTGTAACTCAAAAACCACCTACTTGACAGATCCACCTGAAACGTTTTGGTTACGAATAATAAATATGTTGATTTTTACCCTTTTTTACAAAAATTTCGTTATTTTGACTTGTATTTTGAGTGATATCAAAAACTCAAAAATCTTTAAAACTAAAAAACTCAACAGCGTTTCCTCGAGAAAATCATAAGCTAAAAAAATATTTTTGAATTTTTTGTTTCATAATATGATCTATTGACGAGTTCTACTGCAAAATCCATTTTTTTGGAGCTGCCTGTAAAAATTTGCCACCGTTAACTTATTTTTCAATATTTGATCTTGAATTTTTTTGAATAATCTTTGAATTGTACTGAATATGTTCATTTAATTGGAAAATAAAATAATTCTACCATAATTTCAAACAAAATTCAAGAAAAGGTGCTTGAAATGTTGATTTCAAACGATGCCCCCCCCCTTAAACAAAATTAGTAAAAATTTAAAAATTCGGACATGTTAAAATATCAAATATTGCGGCCCTCGGTAATAGACCAAAATATTTTATGACCCTTACTAAAAAAAGTTTGCCCACCCCTGCTCTAACCGGTAAAACTGGCTGTAGAAGCTAAATCATCTTGGAGGATATTACTAACTCAGTGAGCTTTATTAGTGGACTGTTTAGCATAGGGTGAATTTAAAATAGAATAAAAAAAATAACAGTAAAAAAACCAGACCTTAAAGTAAATTGTAATAAAAATATTTCCTACCTTGTCATTTCTCGTTGCACAAGCTGGAGCAGGCCTGCTATTTTTCGTACTGCTATTGCTGAGTAGTATAAAGTATAAATCACTCGCGAGGACTATATTGAGTTTCTATACACTTTTTGGAATGATTGTAAGTGACTGTTAACCAAGAGAGTTGGTTGGCGAATTGTCTTTTTAAAAATGAGGCGAGTAGGCAGGTAATTACATACAAAAAACTTTAAGGTTTTTACTTGAAAATAATGATAAAAATTAATACATACTCACTGAATTAGGTATTGGCCTACTCGTATATACGGGGTGTCCCATAATATTGAAAAGAAAATGAATTAAAATATTCTGTACAAAAACAAGAAAATTAAAAATTGTTATTCCTACTTATGTGGACGAACCACAACCGCCCACCACAATACGCAGTATTGTTACGGCTCAAAAGGCAAAGGACATAATTTTACTATAGAGCGTTTATATATACCACTATTAGTTTTCACTGTGGCCACTCTAACTATACCATCAGATCCAGGATGAACCTCAATTATACGGCCCAAAGGCCATTGTAGCGGGGGAATATTATTTTGGCGGATTACCACTAAGGTACCTAGTTGGACGTTTGGAGACGGAGAATTCCATTTAGCCCTTTGATGAAGAGTTTGGAGGCACTCCTTAGACCACCGTTCCCAAATCTGTTGGTGCAACTTATTTAATAATTGCCAACGATTCAACCGATTGTGCGGAACATCGAGCAACGTTTCTTCGGGCGGAGCACTCAAAGGCTCCATGGTCAAAAAATGTCCTGGAGTTAACGCACTAAGATCGTTTGGGTCTGAACTTAACGGGCATATTGGCCTCGAATTCATGATGGCCTCAATTTGAGAAAAAATAGTATATAACTCTTCAAAAGTTAGTACTTGTTCTCCAATTGTGCGAATTAAATGACCCTTTACCGTCTTAATATTAGATTCCCATAAACCTCCAAAGTGTGGAGAAGAAGGGGGAATGAGATGCCATTGAATAGATTCATGAGAAGCAGCTTGTGATGCCAATCTGTTAAGTTCTGCTCTGGCTCCAACAAAGTTAGTGCCATTGTCACTATAAACATGTTGACATCGGCCTCTACGACTGACAAATCGCTTAAACGCAGCTAAAAACGCGTCAGTGGATAAATCAGATACGAGCTCTAAATGAAGAGCTTTTGTTGAGAAACAAATAAAAAGCGACAAATACGCTTTAAGAGTTTGAGACTTTCGAAGTTTGGAAGCTCTTATAGGAAAAGGGCCCGCAAAATCAACTCCAACATTACTGAAAGGTTTTAGTTGAGATATTCGAGCTAGCGGTAGATTTCCCATTAACGGAACTGGGGACAAAGGATTCACCTTAAAACATTTAACACATTTAGACAGTACTCTACGAATGGCTCGTTTGGAAGATATAATCCAAAAACGCTGAGAAATTAGGTATTGAACAGTTTGAAGCCCGGCGTGTAGATATTGCAGATGAGTAGATTCAATAATCATATCAGTTAATTTACAACTGTTAGGAAGTAATGCCGGAAATTTGCGATCATACGAAATGGGCGCATTAGCTAGGCGACTACCTACACGTAGAATTCCCTTTGCATCGATAAAAGGTGAAAGCTTTCTTAAATTTTTTGGAAGCAGCTGTTTATCTTGGATAAAATTTATTAAAGTATTAAAAAAGATCTGCTGTGTTCGTTTAACAAAAACCAGTAAGGAGTTATGTTGCTCCAATAAACTTAAACAACCTATTTCCAGATTACCATATCGGTTTTTGGTTACATAATGGAAAAAACGAATAATGTAACACAAACATCGAACACACCTATTTAAAGACGAATGACGATCCAATAAAATATCTAAAAAATTATTGGGAATTTCAGCAATCAATGCGACAGTCCGCACTTCCAAATTTACATTAGTAGACTCCTTTGAATTAAGTTCAAAGAACGTTAGCGGATCAGATTGTAAGAAGGTTGGCCCCGCCCACCATTTGGAACAGTTAATTAACTCAGAGGGTAAGCAACCCCTTGAACCAATGTCAGCAGGATTTTCTTCAGAAGGAACATAGTGCCAACATGAAGAAGTTACTCGTTCCTGCACATAAGCTACTCTATTGCTCACAAAAGTTTTCCACTGATGAGGGGAAGATTGTAACCAACGTAATGTAACAGCAGAATCAGAATAACAGTATATTTCCTTGATTTCTACTTTATCTTTAATAACAGAAGAAACAAAGGAGACTAGTCGAGCCACTAAAACCGCAGCAGACAATTCTAATCTGGGAATAGTAAGTCCCTTATTAATGGGTGCGACCTTAGATTTAGCTATAACAAAAGAAACAAAAGGTTGGCCTGAAGGTGATAAGCATCGAAAGTACAAGACAGCGCAGTAACCTTTCTCGCTAGCGTCACCAAAACAGTGAACTTCTAAGCGTAAAATATCGTCAATTAATAAACGACGAGGTAAATTTAATTTACTCAAATATGCTACATCATCAATGTATTTTTTCCACAAACGGATAATTTCTTTTGATGGAGCATCATCCCAACCAATCTTTTGAGTCCATATTCTTTGAATAAGGTGTTTAATTAGAAATGTTATTGGAGATAAAAATCCAAGAGGATCAAATATTTTTGCTAAATTGGACAAAAGATGACGTTTTGTACAAGAAGAGTCTAAAACTTGAACTTTAAAAGCAAATGTATCCGAAGAAGCGTCCCATTCCAACCCTAATACTTTAAGTGTTTTGGACGAAATATCATCATTAAATGTAAGAGGTTTTATTGCTAAATCTGATACAGCTAATCCTTTCAATAAATCGGGTACATTACTGGACCATTTTTTCAACTCAAAACCTCCTTTGGCAAGTAAGGCAATAAGTTCGTCTCTTAGTGCTAAGGCATTTTCGAAACTAGGACAGGAAGAAACGATATCATCAACGTAGGTTCCAGTTTTAAGTGCCTCGGCTGCTAGAGGAAACGAATCCCCGTCATCATTAGCCAACTGATGTAGACATCTAATAGCAAGATAAGGAGAACAAGAGAGACCATAAGCAACTCTGTTGATACGAAGATCTCGAACAGGTTCAGAATTATTAGAACGCCAAAGTACTCTTTGATAATCTGTTTGAGTAGGATTAATTAAAATTTGCCTATACATTTTAGAAATATCGGCCGTAATTACATAACCATGCAATCGAAAATTAATCAAAATTGTACAGATGTCAGTCTGAAGCTTAGGACCAGTGAATAATTTGTCATTGAGTGAGGGTTGATTTGGAAGATGCCCGGAACCATTAAAAACGACCCTTAATTTACTTGTTAGACTTTCAGGTCTTAAAACACAATGATGCGATAAATAGTAAACATAAGGTGAATCGAAGTTATTCAATGGGACAGGTTCCATGTGACCGAGCTCAACAAATTCCTTCATAAAGGTGCGGTATTGGTCATAAAGTTCAGGAGATTTTTGAAGCCTTCTTTCTAATGAATAAAACCTACTAAGAGCAAGTGATCTAATATTAGGAAAGACAGGATTTTCTTCCTTAAAAGGTAGATCTACTACAAAGCGTCCTGAATGTTCACGCGTATAAGTATTCATAAACATATTTTCCACTTTAGCGTCATCAGGAGCTAAGCAAAAAACTTCAGGGACTGCTTCTAATTCCCAGAATTTCTTTATTTGCTGATCCAAAGAAACCGTATCTTCAACTTGGCAAAATAAAGACGTAAGAGTAGGTGCCTTTGAAATATTTACTTTTCCCATAAGCACATAGCCAAATATAGTATTAATTGCATCAGGTTCATCTTGATTGCCGTAAATACGTCCATCCAAAAGAATGGTAGAGAATACATCAGCTCCTAAAAGAATGTCTATGGATCCTCTACGAAAGAAGTTATCATCTGCTAACTTTAAATTAGCAATATGGGGCCAAGTATTAACTTCTAAATTACATAAAGGCTGATCCTCACATATTTTTGTCAAGACTAACGCATCGGTTGTCAAAATAGGAGAAGATTTACGTACTGGTTTAAAAGAAATGGTAACCCCACCTAAATTAGTGGTCGACTGCATAGAACCTAATCCTTGGATGTTAGCTGAAGTTTTCATGGGACGTAAACCTAAACGCCTAAGGGTCTTTTGACAGATGAAGGACGTCATGCTTCCCGAATCTAACAGACACCTAACAGGTTGGTAGTTACCGTGACAATCAAGCACCTCAATACATGCAGTGGAAAGCAAAGTACTTTTATCAGCGGAAGAAAAACACACAGAAACGGATGATCCAGTCGTTGAATTTAAAGTGGATGCCGCCGAATCTTGAACATTCTCTTCTTTCTTAGAAGAGGAGAAGCAAAGGAGTGTATGATGTTTTTTATGGCACGAGTGACAAGTCCATGTAGATTTGCATAGGCTAGAACGATGTGATCCAAGACAGTTAATACACATCTTGTTCTTTTTTATTAATTGAAATCGATCTACAGGAGATTTTGCCAAAAAAACGGAGCATTTATAAATGGCATGGGTATCATTAGTTTTACAGATAGAACATTTTGGTTCAGGTTCTGTTTGAGCAAGCAATGATGTAGATTTGGAAGAATTAGGTTTTTTAGAAAAGTTAGATTTTGGTTTAGTGTGAAAATCAATATTATCTAAAGCGAGACAACTTTGATTTAAAAAATCAATCAGTTTTTTATAGCTTGGGATGGTTGAATTATTATGAAAAAGCTCAAAACGTGTTACTAAAGAAACAGTTAATCGTTTTAAAATCATTTGAACAAGTATAAAATCCCAATGTACTGTGGGTAGTCCTAGCTTATTTAGAGATGCCACATTTTTCGAAAATGTATCTAACAACTTGCGTAGTTCTTTTGGATCTTCTGAAGTCAGTTGTGGTGAACTTTCAAGGTTATTCCATAAATTGGCAGCGATTACCCTAACATTATTAAACCTTTCACAAAGCAGATCATAGGCAATTGGATAATTGTTTGCTGTGATGTCAATATGATCCACAGCATCGCGCGCTGCACCCTTTAAACACGATAGTAACAAATTAAATTTGTCAATTGGTTGTAAGTAAGTAAGAGTATGAACGCGAGCATCAAACTGATCTATAAAACTTCTAAATTCAGTTATTTTTCCACTGAAAGATGGCAATTCCGGTTTTGGTAAATTAAAATAATTTATAGGTAAAGGATTTTGAGACTGTGAAGTTGATGTAGTTTGCTGACTTGATGTTGAAGATTTTCTAAAGGCTTGCACGTATGTTAATTTAATTTTATAATATAATTTGTCAAAATTACTACGGCAATCATCTTCGACTTTAAATAGCGCGTCCTCATTATCTTGCTCAGAAACTAACATAATTATTTTATTATGAAGATCATAAAAATTGTCACGAATTTTTTCCAATCCTTCATACATAACTTCCAAAACCGGGTAAAAATTCTTATCGTCAGCAGCTACCTTTAAAGCAACAGCATGAATTTCAGTCATTTGTTGCACTTCAACTTGTCTTAAAGATTGATATTTTTTAATTTTATCTGCCATTTTGTAAATTTAAATGTAGAATTAATAAATTTAGAAAAATATGAAATTAGCGTTAGGAAATAAAATAGGTTCACCACACGAAAATTAATAAAATACAACCGAACTTTGTGCTAATAAAATAGAAAACTATGTCCTCTGCTATTTGAATATTTATAGACAAAAAATAATTATAAAACATAAACCCTTTAAATAAAAATTACTGTGTAAAATAAACACACAGTTTCATCTATAATAGAGTCAACCTGTATAATAATTATTATAACAAAATTTGTCTATTGGCCGACGTTGACAATTTAATAATAATTACTTTTACATTAATGTGTTCCTTTTTTACTTAAAAAACAACATTAACTGAGGTATAGGTACCACTAACGATCGGCACAAACAAAAAACCAATGTACTAATTGATACGTGATTTTAATTTTGTAAAGAATATTTTATCGCCTTATGTTAAAGAATAACAAAAAATAAAGTCAAAGGAAATGCGGTTAAATAACCTGAATTTGATTCTGATCTTTGTAAATTAGCAAAGTATGACAATAAAATCAAACAATTCAGGTTTAAAAGAAACTTTCCCCGACTATATTACCCTCTTAGAAAAATGAAAAATGCAAGAAAAAAATATAGAAAATGGATCTATCAGGCTCGTAACGGATCAATAAATCATCTTGGAGGATATTACTAACTCAGTGAGCTTTATTAGTGGACTGTTTAGCATAGGGTGAATTTAAAATAGAATAAAAAAAATAACAGTAAAAAAACCAGACCTTAAAGTAAATTGTAATAAAAATATTTCCTACCTTGTCATTTCTCGTTGCACAAGCTGGAGCAGGCCTGCTATTTTTCGTACTGCTATTGCTGAGTAGTATAAAGTATAAATCACTCGCGAGGACTATATTGAGTTTCTATACACTTTTTGGAATGATTGTAAGTGACTGTTAACCAAGAGAGTTGGTTGGCGAATTGTCTTTTTAAAAATGAGGCGAGTAGGCAGGTAATTACATACAAAAAACTTTAAGGTTTTTACTTGAAAATAATGATAAAAATTAATACATACTCACTGAATTAGGTATTGGCCTACTCGTATATACGGGGTGTCCCATAATATTGAAAAGAAAATGAATTAAAATATTCTGTACAAAAACAAGAAAATTAAAAATTGTTATTCCTACTTATGTGGACGAACCAGAAGCTCTTTGCAGAAGAGTCCACTTTGATAACGACCGCCAGAACCATGAAATTTGTGTTAGACAAACTAAATAGCCAGGACTCTAGCCTTAATGCCAATCTATCGGAAGCACTACGCAACATAATCGCGGAACAGTCTCTCTGAAATTAAAGGTACATTAATGTACTTACAAAATCAAAAAAGTATGACGAAGGACTAAACAATCCTGGTTATTTCCCATGCCGAAAAAGAATGCAATGCGACAAGAGATGAAAAATGTATTGATTCGTATAAATAAACACGTAACTGTAAAACTAGAGGACATAATAAAAGAAGATGGGCCAACTAATCAGGAGTCCGTGAATTTTACTTTGAAACAAGAACATGAGATTGAATTGAAACGAAAAAAAAAAGAAAACTTTTATAAATTTGGTTCTCAAAAAGATTACGAAATTATTTTGAAAAAGGAAATGGCAGTTTATGAGGCCAAAGGAGTGGAAAGAGATCATTTGTCAATGGTCTATGACTATTTTATGACCTTAAATCCGACCAGCACAGAGACCAGTTCTGTGCGAAGTAGGTCAGGCCTATGTTTTTTAAGGTCTCACTTCCAAGAAACTAAATAATTCATGTTTAAAAATTTAGAAATTTAAAAATTTAGAATACAGACAAAAAAAACATTAAAATCGTGTTTTTATTGTGATTCCACATTTTGCTGGATCCGCGCTGGATGCAGCTGGATTCAGGCCAATCTTGCAAAAGTCCAGCTGGATTGAAAATGCTGCTGGATTGCAATCCCTAGTTGTCTTAAATGTTGTTGTTATGTTGGACTGACTGTCTATTCTTTTTAATTGTTCTGATAAGTCCTTTACATATGGCATTGTTGTAATCCTTGAGCTACTTGTTGTGAGTGTTTTTGGATTGTTTGTAGTATTTTGTTGTTTTCTTTCTTCTCTTTTAGCAGGGTTTTTTTATCCTGAAATGGATTTTCATTAGAGCAGGTGATTTGGGCTCTATATTATAGTGATTACATAATTCCAACTTTGATGTTTAACTGGTGGTTTAATTATTAAGTACATAATTTTGGTTAACTCTGCAGGATTAAAATATTCGAAAATACATCGTTGCAAAGCTGATTAGAAGAGCTTTCAAATGAAATATCTTGTAACCTCGGTTCCTATTTAAAAAATCGTTGATTGAGTCATTATTTCAACACTGACGACGTAATGTCCAACACATATAGATAGTAATTGACGGCCATTCAAAAATTATAGGCCTGGATTCCGCGTACCAAAAAAAGTTGATTAATAGCAAGCTGAAAATTTGTTAATAGCCTAACGATGTGTAATCGCACAAACGTTGATGTATGGGAACACTGGAACAGGGGAAGTTTTAATTGTAGAACAGGTTACATTCTTCCAACGTCAAACTACGAAAACGTCCCATGTATTTTGTCGAACAGATCTTCCAATTGATTTGTTATGTTACCTTTTCATGCAAAAATCAGACTGCTATTTACCACCAATATCATACCTGTCATTTGAAATGTTCTACGTGTCGGATTTATTAAAATGTCCAACATATTTGTCGGGCAATCATTTTTTCATGTATTATAATATAAAGTTTGCTATTGAATAAAAAACAACCTGCCAATTTTCACAATCATAAACTTGTCAGGATGACACGTTCCACAATTAAAACTTCCTCTGTTCCAGTATTCCCATACATCAAAGTTTGTGCGATTAGACACCGTTAAGCTATTAACAAATTTTCAGCTTGCTAATAATAAATTTTTTTTTGGTACCCGGGATCCGGGCCTATTAGGATTTACGTGTTTTAAAATTTTTTTAAAAGTCGTCTGTTTCTGAAATTATGAATTAACTGATGTAGAAAACAGTATATTTTTGAAAAAGTTCTGACGAGAAATGGGCCTGTTACGTAACCAATTATGTTTAATCGAATTAGACGTAGCAAGCTGTCGATAGGGCCGATGATTTGAAAGTTTCAGGCTGTTGAACTACTGAACTGAACCGAACCATGTACAAACATTCATTGGAAATCCAATATACGATTCGTTCTAATGTATACATATGTCTATGTTGAAACACCAACTTGATCGAAGGCCGGAAACATGGCTGGAGAATAAGGGGTGGATTTTCACCAATATTCTAAAGAAAATCAGAAAGAAAGTAGTAGAAAATAGAGTTTCTTAAAATAAAATTGACAAAAACAGTGTCACTGTGTATCTTTAAAGTGTATCTTTAATATAAGACAAATAACAGAAAAATTCCTTAATTTTGACAAAGATATATACATGTGTTTCATAGACATCGAAAAAGCCTTTGATAAGGTGCCCAGACATCACATTTGGAAAGCGCTTGAACAGTTCGATGTTGGAGTAGAACTAATTGATGCAGTAAAATCTTTGTACTGGAAGAGTTGGAACATTGTGTGAGCATTAAACTGTGAATCAATCAAATTTGCTACTACACAAGGAGTAAGGCAAGGTGGAGTTTTGAGCCCACTGCTATTCACTATATACATGAATGAAGTAATAAAAAAAATGCAGTAGAGAGTCCCGAAAATTAGATTTAGGTTACCATCGATTAAAAAGTATAACTCTCAGTGAATGTGTATTTGCGGATGACATTGTATTGATAGCAAGTTCAGAGAAATCTTTACAAAACAACCTAAATTTATGGATGAGAGAACTTGCCCGTAGGTAAAGGAATGAAAATAAATTTAGCAAAGACCAAAACTCTACTTATTTATTTATTTATTTAGTGAAATATACATCCACCAGGTATAAACCCATAAAGGTGTACATAAGAAAACTACATTGACTGAACACTTGATGACAAAGTATAAAATAAAATAAAGAATAACCAAAAATGTTTCTGTTGTTAATACACATACACAATAATAAAAAAACAAAGACCTTAATAAAGAAAAATAACATGACATCAATTCATTGCGTATTTCGCGTTTAAAGATGATAAAACTAAGAAAGAAAATGTCCACAGATCTTAAGTTATTTACACTTTTGCACATACTTTTTATCGGACAATAGAAATTATGTTGCGAATTAGGCACCGAAATATGAAAAGTTACACCTGAACGTGACACAGCTCGTAGTACATTTAGACTAAGCAAAACATCGCTATTAATTAGGCAATTGACAATTTTGAAGATAATAGGCCGTTTATTTCACGCTGCCTACGCAGTAAATGTAATCCAATCTCAGAAAGGAGTAAATTACGGCTATAGCCTCTAACCGGATATCTATTATATTTTTTGAGGTAACAATATCTTAAGAATCTTATATCCAAGACACCGACAAAAATCCATATAAACTTAGACGGAAATTTAGTAGAACAAGTGAAGGATTTTGAATATTTAGGAACTATAATAGATGGAAAAGGAAAAATGCAAAAAGAGCTAAACAACAGGATTGCTAAAACATCACGGCTATATCACTCCCTGAATTCAGGTTTCATTAGCAAAAGAGAAATTAGTAAGAAGACAAAAGTGTCTGTATATAAGACAATATACCTCCCTACTTTGCTATATGGAAGTGAAACATGGACGCTAACTGAACGGGAGAAGAGCAAGATATAATCTTCCGAAATGAAGTATTTACGAAGAGTAGAAGGAGTTGCGCTAATGGTCAAGGTAAAAAATGAAACGATAAGAAACAACCTAGATGATGAGAGTGCCAACAAAGCAATAGAAAGATCACAACTAAGATGGTTTGGTCATATAAATAGGTTAGATCCACATAGACAAGTCAAGATAGTTTGGGAAGCAAAGGGAATTGGTACAAGGAGAAGAGGAAGACCGTGTCAACAATGGAACGATGCTGTTTTAAAATCACTACAAAGCAGAAACCTCACATGGGAGGAAGCCAAGAGAAGGACATCCAACAGAAAACTTTGGAGAGAGATGATTAGAAAGTAAAAACAGATTTCTTGACACTTTACGGTAGAAGAGAACCGGATTATATACAGTGTGTCCAATTAAGTCGGCATCATATGGGAAACTTTTTTATCCTTAGTTTTATGAAAAAAAGTTATTCTTTATAAAAAGTTATGCATAGTCTAAAACTTAAAATACAACCATCAGTTATCAATTCTTTTAAGCCGTATACGAGGTATGTCGAAAAATATTAATTTTACTCAAGAGTAAAGTAGCTTTATTTTTCACAATATTGAAAATTGTTATATTGACAAGTTGTTTGGAATTAAGAACTATATTTTAATATGCAATTTCATCCTTCTAATTGAATTTTTTTTTTAATTATGGATAACCAACATTATTTTCAGTTATTTCAATTATGATAACTCTTTTATTATTAATTTTATGAAAAACAGTAGTTATTCTGTATAAAATGTTCTGCATGGTCTAAAACCTAAAATACAACCATCTTATATCAAATTTTGTCAACTTTATATGAGGTATATAAAAAAATATGAATTCGCTTAAGATTACTTAAATAAAATACCGTTATTTTTCACAATATTGAAAATTGTGATTATGTAAAGTTGTATAGAACTAAAAATCATGTTCCAATATGTAATTACATCCTTCTTATTCTGAACTATAAAGGTACTTTAATCTTGATCGACATTCATCTTTTTTGACATACCTCGTATAAAATTGATCAAAATGATATTAGATGGTTGTATTTAAGGCTTTTGACCATGCAGAACTTTTTACAAAGTATACATTGTTTTCGTAAAATTAATAATAAAATAGTTATCATAATTGGAATAACTGAAAATAATGTTGGTTATCCATAAAAAAAATCCAAAATTTTTTTTAATTATGAGGATGAAATTGCATATTAAAATATGTATAGTTCCTAATTCCAAACAACTTTTCATTATATCAATTTTCAATATTGTGAAAAATAAAGTTAATTTACTCTTGAGTAAAATTCATATTTTTTTAACATACCTCATATACGGCTTAAAAAAATTGATAACTGATGGTTGTACTTTAAGTTTTAGACCATGCACAACGTTTCATAAAGGATAACTTTTTTTCATAAAACTAAGGATAAAAAAGTTTCCCAAATGATGCCGACTTAATTGGATACACTGTACAATATACAATATAATAATATAATATTATACCTAAATGTAGTTACATTTTTTTCTGAATTCATTATTTCTTCAGAGGTATTAATCCGAGACTGACCAGTTTTTCCTTTTTGTAATCTAAAAATAATATAATCAACGCAGGTCGATACTGTATTTCCATAATGAGTTAATATAATAAAAAAAGAAAAATAACATTTCAAATAAGCTTATATAAATATTCAGTACGGGCTATCAAATAGATTTCTCGTTACGACAATAAATTTTTGATTATAATACGGCATATGAATAAGTAAAAGCCCCTGTGGAGTCTGGATGGTCCTAATTCCACTCTATTGAAGTTTAAATGCATAATCCCAATTATCTGGCAATTTGGCCGCTGGAATATTTATCAACACAAGCCGTTGGTTTTACGTAAATGGTTTTCATTGTATTCGAAAGTATTAACAAAAACAACAAAAAATATTTACTTTGTATTCATCGAGGATTATATTGCAGTATATTTATGAAACACGGTAAAAATACCTCAATCGGGCATTGTTTTAGAAAGACAGAAGCATTTTATTGTTTTTCTGTTGGTTTTTAGTTAATAAGCTTAATTCTCAATTAAGATTGGATTTCACTTAATTACTTAACAATAAAATTCCACATACGGGGTAATCCCAGTATATATTGTTATGATCTGCTTTCTATTACTTTTATTTTAATTGAGTATTTATTTAATTAATTATTGAATTGACGCAAATCATACACAAACAATTAATACAAAATCTCAGGGTGCCTTTCTGTCATAAAAAATAACTAAATGATCTTAGGTTATACCGGGTGTCCACTTATATTTTCCCCCATTTTAACTACCTCTAACTTCTAAACGGCTCAAGATAGAAATATGCGGTTTTCGCTGAAATGTATTATTTTAGTAAAAGTTTTGTCTGAATGGATTGAATTTCTTATATCGCTTTCAAGAAAACAAAAATGGCGGATTTTTGAAAAAAACTTTGTTGACTTTTTTAATGGAACACCCAGTATATTTTTTTGTAAATTGAAAGAAAGGTCATTTACCTATCCAGCGATATAAAGTTTTTTAAAATCGGCTGTCAAATCACTGAGTAATTAATTTTTAAAATGAGAGGTGCAACATGGATATCACATACCTAAATTACATAAAACTAAGCAAATTGATATGTTACGTGATTTCCACATTGCATCTCTCATTTTAAAAATTAATTGCTCAGTCATTTGGCAACCGATTTTAAAAAAATTTATATCGCTGGATAGGTAAATGACCGTTTTTTAAAGTTTTTAGTTAAATGACTATTTTTTTATATCGCTTTTAAATAAAAAATGGCGAATTTTTGAAAAAAAAAACGTTGTTGACTTTTTTTATTAAAACACACAGTATATTTTTTTGTAACTTGAAAAAATGGTCATTTACCTATCCAGAGATATAACATTTTTTAAAATCGGTTGTAAAATGAGTGAGAAATTAATTTTTACAATGAGAGATGCAATGTGGAAATCCACGTTGCACCTCTCATTTTAAAAATTAATTACTCAGTGAATTGACAACCGATTTTGAGAAACTTTATATCGTTGGATAGGTTAATGACCTTTCTTTCAATTTACAAAAAAATATACTGGGTGTTCCATTTAAAAAAAGTGAACAACGTTTTTTTTTTAAAATCCACCATTTTTGTTTTCGTATTCGAAAGCGATATAAAAAATTCAATATATTCAGACAAAACTTTTACTAAAATAAAACATTTCAGCGAAAACCCGCTTATTTCTATCTTCAGCCGTTTAGAAGTTATAGGCAGTTAAAATGGGGGAAAATATAAGTGGACACCCGGTACTTATCCTTTCTCGTGGCTTCAGTATCTCTTAGTTTATCCTTATCGGGATCAAATAGGAAAAGGAAATAAATAGAAAAATCATAAATAAGCACATACAGATACCTCTATTATCAAAAGTAATGCTCTGAAAATCTATCAATTAAATCCTGTGGGCATAATTGTCCAAATGAAACTTTTACCATATAATTAATCTAATTCAAACAAATATTTATCGCTTTGTTCCTGATACCATTTATAAAATAAGCTAAACAAACAAACTTAGGTATTTGCAAAACTACTTATACTTCCTATTAAATTATTGAAATGTTGGAACCTTAATTCATATGCTTTTACGCAAATATTTTAACTTCTGATTATAAAGAACATCTATCACATAAGTTATTGACTGACCTTTTTGATTCACACACAATGATGTCTCCTCTTGACCCAAACAGCTCTTCCTTGTTGATTATGTTAGGCTACCAATCAAAGCCCTCTCCGTTCTCAGCATCAATCCAGCAGCATACCAGCAACTATTTCTCCAAAACTAAGCCAGGCCGCTTTTGACCAGTACTCGTTCAATAAACTCCAAAACTCTCTCCTCTCTTTCTCTCAATAATAATCTTCTGAGACCAAGTATCTTTTTTGCTTGGTGTCACCATTAATTTTAATAACGATAAATCTTGTAACTTACTCTTTTGGACTTTACAGAATCAAAGAGGTATTTCTTCTCGATTTGATTTGTCTCTCGTTCCACTTTTCAGCTACTCTCCACTAACAAACAAAACCACTAGTACTTGCTTCTGAACTCTACGCGAAAACTTTCGACTGCCCTTCTCGGATGCCCGCAACACAACAATCTTTTTTTTCTCCAAACTGTCTGATCATTCAAAACCTCTCTTTCCCCCTTCCAAATTGCCAAGCCAATCAGAAACATTTCTCTTTTCCATTCGAAAAACCCAGGCATTCTTTCAAACAATACTTCTACTCAAACTAATCACTTTTCGGAAATTATACAAAAATTCTTGTGTTTAAACAAACAGACTTAAAATTCCAAATCTATCTACCTTTATTTTTCTAAAAACTAATAATTAAAATTACCTGTGGATTTTACCATTCCCGTAACAAACAATCTTTTTAAAATTATAATCCGAAATAAATTGTCGTTCACTTCACTTATTTACAAATGTCTTTAATTCTTCAGGGAAAAACTCATTAAGGAGAAACCCACTGCATAAAAGCTACCTTCTAATAACTAGTTACAAATCAATATACAGGGTGTATCAAATTTATGTGCCCGCGTTAAATTAAAAAAAATAAATTTTTATTCTATCTTTGATTGATAAAGTGATACATAATTGTTGTAGAATTGTTTTTTTTTTAATTCAGAAAATAAATTTATATCAGAAACCACGAGATCATAGATTTTCTTCACCCTGTATATAACCAAAAATTGTATAGAGTCTAATTTAGTTAATAAACAGTGCTTTTTCGGGGAAGGTTAAATCGTTAATGTGGTTTTCGTTAATGGGTTTTTTGAAAGGATTTACAGACAATGGTTTGAAAATATGGGAAAGTGCATGTTATTTCGTTTTGTGAGCGTCAATAGGATTTTTGTAAATAATTCGTAGAAGGTTTAAACAATAAACAAATTTTATTGAATTTAGAACGTAAGGCTTTTTGTTTAGTGCTTTGAAAAAACGATAGTAATTTGATGTCTCTTAGAATTTTAACAAAGTGGAAAGTTGGATACAAATTAAGTTGGTTTCTTAGGAAAGGAAAGTATGGATGTTTTGGGTAGAGAGGTTGTTTTTGATTGGTAGAGAAAGATCGATGGAAGAGATGAGAATGTGGAGTCGGAATTTCAGAGAGAAAAGATAGACACTGTGTGATTAATATCGAGAGAGAGCAGTCCAGTTTTTGAAAAGTAAGAAGTCAGTGTAAAGTGGTGAAATCGGCCTTTGCGAGCAGAATCAAGTTGAAACGAAATCGTTGACCGGTTGAGAAGTAAATTTTCCTGTGTCCGAGGAAGATTCCTTTGTTCTGTTTAGAACGAGGAGCTGATTGGTATCTATTTGCACAAGATATCGAGCAAGGAGAAAACTGAGTAGAGAATTCGAGGAGTCCTGTTTTTTTTAAAACAGTTTGGACGAGAGGGACCTTTTCGCAACAGCCAAAGAGTACGTGTGGGAGAATCAAAGACGAGGCAATCTGTAAAAAGAAGGAGTGAAGAAACAAAAAGGTTAGTCAAATCAATTGTCGAAACGGAGAGAGCTTGTTTATATTCACACCATATATGCTTAATTTTTTTGTATTGAACAGTTCTATAACTCAGTTAGTCATTCCAACTTATAAGTAATCAATTCAAAAGGAGAAAAGTAAATTTTATTAAATTTAGTATGAATAAATAACAATTTATTTAAATAATTTTTTTTTTGTTAAAACAAGGAGACATCAGAATTAAAGCTTGATTTATTAAGTAAGAAATTGTTGCAACAAATTTAGATTTTAGTATTTTTTTTTAATCTTATTTATATGACATATTAGATAAATAAATAATAGATTACATTTATATGATATTGACTGCGTTTAATTTCCCTGCTTTATCCTGGAAGGAGTAAGCAACTAGAGATTTCGAGAGTTTTCTCGTGCGATAGTTTTGACGCACTTGTCTTTTTCACACAATAAGAATTGAGTCGCACGAAGATATTTTGCTGTGTTGTTTGGTATATTATTTTTATTTACACTATATTATTATATAGAAATATATAAAGGTAGAAACTTGACGAGAAATGCTTGGAATGGTGTATACCGTGCACTTAACAGTGAATTTGACGAATTAGGTGATAAAGAAAAAACATATTTGGTAAGCACAGCAAAATTAATTATATATTACTGATAACAACAGTAATTAAAACTGCTAAGTATATTATAATAAACTTTATTTTACATAGTTTCAATTAACGTTGAGTATAGAGGGTGTTCCATCAATATGCGTGAATATAAAAATATATAAATCGTATCTTTTTGCGTTAAGAGGATGAACCCAATGAATTCGGCTCCTCTTATTTCTCTTTCTTTGACGATAAAGTAAACATAACGCTATAATTTGATTTCGCTAAATATAATATATACCTTTTATTCTACGAAATTATATTTAGTTTTATAGGATAAACAACTCGGTGAAGACTGGAGTAGGGCAGCGGTCACGTCTTGTGTGAAATTATCTAAAAGCAACATTTAAAACGAGGGGAACAACATTTAAAAACGAGTGGACGACGGAGGGTCTTTTAAATTCTGTACATGAAAATGAAAAACATAGATTGTAATGTTGTTCTGAAGCTATTTACTTGTGGAATTTTTGTAACAAACTATTCTAAATGGGAAATTAAAATCAAAAAATAATTTTATTAACGTTTCGACGCCCAAATCAGATGTCAAAACGTTAATAAAATATTTTTTTTTTGTTAAATTGTGGCTTATTTCCCATTTAAAATAGTTTATTACATATATTGTATGAACTAATTAGATGAGCTAATCCAAGATCCCACAAATAACTTAGTAAAACAACGATTATAAAAACAAATTAAGACTTTTAATTAAAAACATAAGAAATAATAACTGGCAAAATAGAAATTGCAAATGAATTAAACACGCTTAACAGTACATTAGGACAAAAGTATGGACAAAAAATACCCATTTGTAATGATACATTGTAATGATACATATCAGACGTCGTATTATGTACCGACCTCAGCCACAAAGTGTAAATAAAACTAATATACCAAACAACACAGCAAAATATCTTCGTACGACTCAATTCTTATTGTGTGAAAAGGACAAGTGCGTCAAAACTACCGCACAAGAAAACCCTCGCACGTTCAAAGTCCTTATAACGTGAAACAGCCCATATGATTACATGAGCCACCATTGGAATGTTGTCGTGTGTTCAATCCTCGTACGTTTAAATTCTTATAATGTGAAACAGAGCATAGACAGATTAGGACAAGGTAAGTTAAGTACACGAAGAAGAGCGTACACTGTACATTTCAAAAATCTGAAGATTTGAGGGGGGACAAATTTTATTTTTCTAATCTTTAGGGGGGTAAATAGTAGTATAAATTTAAAATGTCGACTGAATTTGACCGTTGCGTTAGACGCCATCTTGATTTTAAACGAGAACCGTTTTTGCTCAATATCTCCGCCATTTTCAACTTTTTGACAAAAAATATACAAACTGAAATTGTTGAAAATGCGATTTTCTATCATTTCGTTTATTATAATTTTTTTCTTGCGGTCCACATTTTACGCATTATGGGGAAAAAACAGTGACAGTTAAAGCATAATTATTGATTTATTGAATTATCTCGTTTATTATTACTTTTACAACAAATTTTAATATATACAAAAATGAAGAGAATTAAATTTTGTACAATTTTGATCTCCTTCATGTTTTTGATAAAATCAATATTTAAGGTAGTACGTATGCGGTAAAGGCGCGAGCGTAAGACCCGATTGATTTTAAAGCAATTGTTTTTGTTCAATATCTTCCCCATTTTCATCTTTTTGACAAAAAATGTACGGACTGAAATTTTTGCAATTACGATTTACTACAATTTTTTGAGAGAACTAGTGGCGGGTCTAAGAGGGGGGATGGGAAAATTCCCCCAACGGGGTCCAAAATTTAAAAAAAAATGTTAAAATATTAAAATAAGTTAGCTGACATGAAACTTAATTATCGACAGACAAATTCAACCAATAAAACCCGCTAGTTAATAAAATTAAGTGAACTTAATGCATATAAGTTATTATTTATGTCTTTTATGTACTTAGTTTGGTTGGTGTTTGGAAGTTTCAAAAATTGTATAAAATATAATTCTCTTTATTTTTGTTTATGTACAATTATGTCGTAAAGTTAATAATAAATGAGACAATTCAATAATTATGCTTCCCCTCCACTTCCACTATTTTCCTCCTTAACTCGGAGAATATTGATTGCATAAAAAAATTGTGGAAAAGAAATTATAGGAAATTGCGTTTCCAACAATTTTAGTTCCTACCGTTTTTGTCGAAAAGTTGAAAATGGCGGAGATATTAAGCAACAACGGTTCTCCTTTAAAATCAATATGGCGGCTAATGCAACGGCGGAATTCAGTCGAGATTTTAAATTTGCACTACTATTGATCTCCCCTAAAGGATAGAATTACAAATTTTGGGGCAGCTCGGAAAAAAGATTCAATTCAGTAATTATGCTCCCCTCACCACTTTTTACTATTTTCCCACTTAACTCGGAAAATATCAACCGCATGAAAAAAATTGTTGAAAATAAATTGTAGGAAATCATATTTGGAACAATTTAAGTTTAAAATGGCGTAGATATTGAACAAAAACAATTGCTACAAAATCAATCAAGTCTTACGCTAGCGCCATTATCACATATATACTACCTTAAATATTAACTTTAGCAAAAAATGAAAGAAACTAAAATTGTGTAGAACTAAATTCTCTCTATTTCTGTATAGTAACATTTTTGTCGTAAAACTAACAATAAACAAGATAATTCAATAATTATGCTCTATTTATATATAACTGTCATTATTTTCCGCTATAACTCGGAAAATATCGATGGCACGAAAACGTTGTAAAAATAGAAATGACAGAAAATTACATTTTCAACAATTTTGGTTGTTATACTTTTTGTCGAAAAATTGAAAATGGCGGAGATATTGAGCAAAAACGGTTCTCGTTTAAAACAAGATGGCGGCTAACGCAATGGTGGAATTCAGTCGAGATTTTAAATTTACACTACTATTGACTCCCCCTAAAGATTAAACAAATTAAATTTGGGGCAGCTCCTAATGCAAGGTTAGGCCTGTTATTCGTCTAACCCGACTGGGCTAGTAAGGAAATGGGCGAATCACAGTTTCACAAAAAAAAAACGAATATTTCGCGAAATGTACGTCACATCGAAAAACTGAAAAATAAGTAAAATACTAAGTTTTCAATCTAATAGCACATAAAATAATATTAAAAATTGAAAATCGTAGAAATCTTAAAGTAAAACAAAATTTTTCAGCTTCTCGCTGTTTGTTTTTTTTTTAAGTATCAAAAGCATAATATGAAAGTGAAGAGAAGGCGCGAAAGTATAAATTTGATGCCAGAATACTAAGTCTGTCAGATTTGAGAATACTTTATTAATTACCAAATTATGTTAAATTTTGTAAACCTTCTCCAGCGTAGAATTAACCTGTCATTGTACTCTCAATACCCAGAAATCCCAGTCTTCAGATGCTGCAAACGTAAATGACAAAGATACTTGATAGCAGCTTAAATCTAAACGAATCGAAATACCTAAACAATGAACAAATATCCTACTAAAACACAGCCTCCATTTATAAACATAATAAATGAGTTTTAGCAGTAGCTCCCTCTGGCGTATAGCGTGAGAAATACCTTCCATCCGCCGATAGCCCAAACCGCTCGTAGCCCGCTAACGGTGTCGTATCAAACACCCAATTAGCTCCCAACCTATATATCACCTAACAAAATGCCACCCGTGCAACTGATGCTACACACAACTCCAGTGGCGTTACGCGAATCAAACAAAAGGGTAGTCGATATTGTGGTATATTTATATGGATATCAGTTTTAATTAGATAATTGGATAACTAGAATTCACAGCAGCATACTCAGCGGACAGCAGCAAACAATACACCTTTAGAAAGAGTACAGAAAATATGCTATTTGGGCTGTAATATTAAGGATACTTGGAATCATAGCTACGAAAAAGCCAGAAGATCTTTTAACAGTCATAGAAAGCTTCTCTGCAACTAATCTTTAAGCATCAATATACCTATACGATTTCTTAGATGTTACGTTTTTAGTGTCCTCTACGGAGTAGAAAGCTGGAGTTTTACAGAAGATGCCATAAAACGATTAGAGGCATTTGAAATGTGGTGCTACCGACGTATGTTGAGGGTCTCATATATACAACACACAACTAATATAACTATTCTCCAGAAGCTAAGAAAGGACAAAGAAGTTATTAACACCGTAAAGGACAGAAATTTGGCTTACTTCGGCCACATTATGCGTAAAAATAAATACCGTTGATTCTACAAGACAAGATTCAGGGTAAGAGAGGCCCTGGACTTAGACGTATATTCTGCCTAGCCAATCTCATGAAGTGGACTGGTCTAACGTCAACTGATCTATTTCGAGCTGCAGTAAATAGAATAAGATGGGTCAGTGGGCCACCTTTGGCGAAGGGAAGATAGGAGGGAGGACCACGCTGGTTTAGGCCTTCTTTGATTTTAAACGGTTTAGACAAATACTGAACCCCCTGGATCCATACTCCTAGGTATATCTTTCCGCTTCCATAAATATGAATTGGCGTCATATAATTTGTTTGCCTATTTCTCTCCAATTTGCTCTCTCCTTTGCGTGTTGCTTTGCTTCGGAGAATGAGTAACCGGTATGTTCTTTATTTGGTCCGAGCATTGCGTTGAAGATCTTTTTCTGCATCTATTGCCCGCTACGTTGCCGTCAATTATCATTCGTTCTATGCCTTCTCTTCTAGTATCGAATTATTTGTGCAGTGTGCGGTCCTTGATATGCGCAACATTCTACGATAGACTCACATTTCAAATGTCATTATACGCTTGGAATCAGCTTTTTTGATGGTCCATGTTTCTGAAGCGTAGGTGGCGATAGATAAGTATTAATTATTGATGATCGAACCAGGTGTAATTTTGTGTTTTTTTATAGTGTCACTGTTCTTCCATATTTTTGTAAGTTTGACTGTTGATGATTTGGTCATTGTGATGAGTCGACGAATATCGTCTTTGTACCCTCCACTGTTAATGTTGACAAAGTCCAAGTAATTAAATTGTCTCACCATTTTGTAATCTGCCATGTTTGTTATTTCTGTTTGGTTGTTTCTGTTTTTATCGATGATCATTATTTTGGATTCTTGTATATTTATTTTCAAACATTATATTGTTTATATTCTCCTCTGTATGACTGTCAGTTCGGTAGCCCAAGATTTCGTTAAGATAAGTGTTTCTGCTCCATATGTCAAGACTGGGAGGACGCACTAATTAAATACCTTTCTCTTTAATCATGTGGGCAGCTCACTTTTAAAAGTTTCTCTGTTTTCCATATTCTGCTCACCTAAGACCTCATTCTTCTCTTCAGTTCATGGGTCTTATTATTCCTCCAATCATAATTTCATGTCCTAGGTATTTATATTTATCTCCTTATCCAACTCAATGTACTATTGGATATCAGTTGGATATACTTATCCAACTCAATATTAAAAAAAGGCTGTCCACAATATGTCTGCAACGAATTCTGCAATTCTTGGGCACGTGGTTCCGGGTTCACGTGGTTCTGGAAACGTTCCGGGGAGAAGATCAAGAGGACGATCACCAACTAGATGGTCTGACCAAATAAAGCATTCAGCTGGAAACTCATTCTACGAAGCTCTTAGAGCAGCTGAAAATAGAGACCAATGGAGAAACATTTTTAGGAATATTGGAAGAAATCAAGATCTTCAGTAATGGGGAAACGACAAGAGAGAGAGAGAGAGAGAGAGAGAGAGAGAGAGAGAGAGAGAGA
This sequence comes from Diabrotica virgifera virgifera, assembly GCF_917563875.1. Classification (NCBI taxonomy): domain Eukaryota; kingdom Metazoa; phylum Arthropoda; class Insecta; order Coleoptera; family Chrysomelidae; genus Diabrotica; species Diabrotica virgifera. Next base: position 5,475,339 of record NC_065448.1, read on the forward strand.
GAGAGAGAGAGAGAGAGAGAGAGAGAGAGAGAGAGAGAGAGAGAGAGAGAGAGAGACGGGTTCTATTTCTTGCCCACCAATACTGATGTTCTGGTCGAGCATCAAATTTGTCGTTATTTTGTTTTTGAGACGTTTATATTTAAACCTACATTTTCTGTAGCCACAACTAGTTCATGTTCCATTTCTCTTGCCATTCCTAGATCTTCAACAATTATAACTATATCTATTATCGGCGAAACGTAAGTTGTTTAAATATTGTCCATATATTTTTATTCCCTTTGTCTGCCAATCCAAATGATTAAAATCATGTTCCAGCACTGTATTAAAAAGTTTAGGTATCATTGGGTCTCTTTATCTAACCCCCCGTTATATTTTAATGCGATTACTATTAGTATGGAATTTGACAGTGGTAGTTTCCTGTAGGTGTATATTGTACCGGGTGTCCACTTATATTTTCCCCCATTTTAACTGCCTATTACTTCTAAACGGTTCAAGATAGAAATATGGGGTTTTCGCTGAAATGTTTTATTTTAGTAAAAGTTTTGTCTGAATGGATTGAATTTTTTATATCGCTATCAAATACGAAATAAAAAATGACGGATTTTTGAAAAAAACTTTGTTGACTTTTTTTTAATGGAACACCCAGTATATTTTTCTGTCAATTGAAAGCAAGGTCATTCACCTATCCAGCGATATAAAGTTTTTCAAAATCGGTTGTCAAATTACTGAGTAATTAATTTTTAAAATGAGGGGTGCAACGTGGATATCACATACCTAAATAACATAACTGAGCAAAATGATATTATGTTGTGATTTCCACATTGCATCTCTCATTTTAAAAATTAATTGCTCAGTCATTTGGCAACCGATTTTAAAAAATTTTACATCGCTGGATAGGTAAATGACGTTTTTTCAAGACACAAAAAATATACTGGGTGTTTTAATAAAAAAAGTCAACAACGTCTTTTTGTTCAAAAATCCGCCATTTTTTATTTAAAAGCGATATAAATAATGGTCATTTACCTAAAAACTGGAAAAAACGGTCATTTATCTATACAGCGATATAAAAATTTTTAAAATCGGTTGTCAAATGACTGAGCAATTAATTTTTAAAATGAGAGATGCAATGTGGAAATCACATAACTTGCTTAGTTATGGTATTTAGGTATGTAATATCCACGTTGCACCTCTCATTTTAAAAATTAATTACTCAGTGATTTGACAACCGATTTTGAAAAACTTTATATCGCTAGATAGGCGAATGACCTTTCTTTTAATTTACAAAAGAATATACTGGGTGTTCCATTAAAAAAAAGTCAACAAAGTTTTTTTTCAAAAATCCGCCATTTTTTATTTCGTATTTGAAAGCGATATAAAAAATTCCATCCATTCAAACAAAACTTTTACTAAAATAAAACATTTCAGTAAAAATCGCATGTTTCTATCTTGAGCCGTTTAGAAGTTATAGGCAGTTAAAATGGGGGAAAATATAAGTGGACACCCGGTATAATAATTTTGTATATTTTTAATCTAGTCTGCATTCTATATATTATGTCTGTAGTACTTTGTTTAGCTCAACCCTGTCAAGGGCTTTGTGAAAACTGATAAATATTAGCACTAGAGGTTTATTATTGTATTCCACTACTATCTTGTTGAAGTTTTTATACTTTGTGGAGGGGTATTAGTTCTGTAACTTTTTCGGAATCAATCTTGCCTGTTTTCTTGGTTGATAAGTCTGTTGGTATATATTTAAAAAGGCTTAATAAAAACTGGATGAGAGAGGCACAAGATAGATGAGGTTGCAAACAAGAGGAAGAGGCCTATGTTCAGTGACGTAGCTGATGATTGGGGCCCCCCGCGACAATTTTTGTGGGCGCCGTATTATAAATATTTACTCAAATATGTGTAAATGACAATATTTGGCCTTTCTTTAATAAGTCTTCATCGGTTCGTGTTAATAGAGTTTTTGGGAATAGACATGAAAACCTACTATACCTTCATGTCTCTTAATCCGACAAACCTAAACCTATTAGTAAGTTGTTGCAATATTACATCTAAATTTACATTGAAAACAATAACTTCAAAACTTTTTTTGCTACAAGTTATTTTTTCGTCGCAGCTGAGCTCATCGTAATTTTTTTTATACGTTTTTTTCGTTTATTTTTAAATTCCGGTTTAATCTCCACTATTCTGCTATTCCTGCTGCTTCTGCTAAAATTTCAGATACCAAATTTCTCATTTCTCGAGAATTATCACGAGTTGTTTCAAAAAGTTGAAAAACCGTAAACTCTGCCGTTTCAGCTTGCAGAAGTTTTGATGTTAGTTGAATAAAGTTACTAAGTATTTTAGATTGAAAGTAATGTTAACGGCAAATTCAAAATTATTCATATGCTCTAATAATGCATTAGCTTCTAATTTTTCATAGTTTTCTGATAGCAATGAAATTTTCGTTAAAGATTTCATTACTTGTCGGAAAGCTCGACGCAAAGCCATAACAGCATCATGTCTGGATGACCACCGGGTTTCACATAACATTTTTAAGGTTGGCAAACGCGATGAATTCAAAGTGATAATAGTACATACAGGGTGATCAGCTTCTGTGACAAAGTTCAATATATCTGTTATTATACAATATATGAAAAAAAGTTGTTAATAAAAGTTATAGACACCTTTAATGTACTCATTTTAAAATTAGTGAAAAATATACAGGGTCCTCCATAACACGGTGCCAAACCAAAGTTATGTTTTTTTAAATGGAACACCCTGTATTTTATTTAAAATCTGGTTTCTCTACATTTTTCTGATTCTAGAGATATAACACTTGTCCAGGATTATACTGAGTGTTTCAAAGTTACAAGCACTTTTATTAAAAAATCATACTGATTTTATCGCCCTGTATGTTTCTAACGGTGTAAAATAAACTTATTTTTTTAATGCTTTTTACTGTCAATATTAAAGTAGTTTTGTAACAATGTATAATTTTTTTATAACTACACAAATTGTATACAGGGTAAGTCAAAATGTAAATAGAAGATTTTCTTCATAATTTTAAATGGAACACCCTGTATTTTATATTATTATCGAAAAGGTCTATTACTATACTTATATATCTTTGAAGTATTCCCTATACCTAAGGTTATTAGTTTTCGAGATATTTTAGTTTTATTGTTGATAACAACATGTATTACTTAGTTATTAATAACAATACATTAATTTATTCAAATTTATTAAAAAAAACTAAATTAAATAAAAAAAATGTTCAACGTACTTGTTTTGTTATAAAAGGTGTTCTAAATGACCTCCCATAACGTCTACACAAGCCTGGCAACGAGTTTCGAAAGACCTAATGATGTTTGTAAGCATTTGTTGTGTGACACTTTAAAAGGCGTTTTGAATCCTTATTTTCATATCGTCAACTATTGTTGGAGGTGTCGTATACACTACGTCTTTAATATAACCCCAGAAAAAGAAGTCAACTTCGTTTAATTCTGGTGATCTATTTGGCCAGTGACCTGGCCCATCTCTTCCTATCCACCTTTCAGGAAATAGTTCATCGAGTTCACCGTTGACAAGTGCGTTGTGGTGAGCAGAGGCTCCGTAGTGAAGGTACCACATATGTTGGCGGATGTTTACTGGTACATTTTCAAGTAGAATAGGTAAATGATTCACTAGAAAATTTAAATAAGCCTCACCATTTACCGATTCACAGATTCAGTACGGATTGGTTGTGGAGTAATAATGAAAATTGTGTCTCTTTACACTACCATTTTTGTGGAATGTTGCCTCGTCCCAAAAAAAAGAACAAACTCAAAAAATCTCTCTGTATAACTATTTGTTGTTGTGACTATTGACAAAATTGTACTCTTCGTTCGAAATCATTTCCAACAAGTTCCTGATGTAATTGTATATGATATGGGTGCATGTTGATTTTCTTGAGTATGTTTTGGATAGATACATAACTAATACCTTGCTCTCTTGTAATATTTTGAATACTTGTATGAGGATTTTCTGTAACAGGCAGTAAAACATTTAATTCATTTTCATCCGTAATAATGATTTTTGTTTATTACTTAGCTTCATAAACAGAACCAGTAAGATTAAACTTGGCTAATAAGTTGTCAAATGCTCTCTTATTTGGTTGTTGACGCTATAGACACCGTTTCTTATAAATTCTTGTGGCAACCTTGTGGCAACTAATGAGTTTTTGAAACACTCTCCTAAAATCCATATCATGTCTGTCATTTCTTCACGACTAAAATTCATTGTTAGGTAACAATTATAACAATCTGGCAAACAATTATAATCAATATCAAAAATAAAAACGTACAGATAATTAAAATCTTACATCTGACAGTTCTTGTGTCAATTATTTCAAAGCCACCTTGAACAAGAACTTGCAGCAATTTATAGTTCCCATTTCTTCGCGGAAAATTAATATCATTTTGTTAGTAAATACAAAATTGTCGTTATTGTATATAATTTACCATAAACTTGGAGAAAAAATAAAATGCAGTCTAATTTTAATTATCATTAACAAACTCATTGGAGGTTTCTAATATTACGGGTAATTAATTTACTGTAATAAACGTATCTACGAGTTATCAACAATTAAACTAAAATATCTCGAAAACTAATAACTTTAGGTATAGGGAATATTTAAAAGATATGCAAGTATAATGAAAGAACTTTTCGATGGTAATATAAAATACAGGGTGTTCCATTTAAAAATATGAAGAAAATCTTTTATTTGCATTTTGACTTACCCTGTATACAATTTGGGTAGTGATAAAAAATTGTACATTGTTGCAAAACTACTTTAATACTGACAGTCAAAAGCATTAAAAAAATAAGTTTATATTATACCGTTAGAAACATACAGGGCGATCAAATCAGTATGATTTGTTAATAAAAGTGCTCGTAACTTTGAAACACTCAGTATAACCCTAGACAAGTGTTATATCTCTAGAATCAGAAAAATGTAGAGAAACCAGATTTTAAATAAAATGAGGGTGTTCCATTTAAAAAAACATAACTTTGGTTTGGCACCGTGTTATGGAGGACCCTGTATATTTTTCACTAATTTTAAAATGTGTACATTAAAGGTGTCTATAACTTTTATTAACAACTTTTTTTCATATATTTTATAATAACAGATATATTGGACTTTGTCACAGAAGTTGATCACCCTGTATGTAGTACATTCCATACTTTAATACTTGCACTAAAAAAAACATAATAATCGCTTAATTATGTCGTAAAAAACCAACTCCTGTACCAGCAACGGCATCATTCAACACTAGGATCAGATTATGGGATGCACATGAAGATAGGAAACTGTTTTTTCAATGTCAGTTATGCGCCTTTGTACGCCTGCATATACACCACTCATAACGCTTGCCTCATCATACCCCTTTCCTCTGCGGTTGTGTACGGAAAGGTGCTTTGATTCTATAAATTTTAAAATTTCATTTACAGGACCTTCTGAACTTTGGTCTAATATGCAAATAAATCCCAAAAACTTTCAATAACTTCTGCTTTGGAAGGTAAATTATTTTCACCGCAAGTTATTTTTACATACCGGAAAATAAAACTAAGCTGATCGTGTTTTGAAATATCTTGAGTGGTATCAAGAATTATTGAATTAAAACATTTTTTTTTAATTAAATTAATAAATTTATTTTCAGTTTTAGGCTATTGATTATATTCAAAATAAGATAAAAGGAACTACAACGTTAACGGGGTTTTATTATTTGATATGGTCAGTGGACATCTATATATGAAAAAACCGCGGAGTGCTACCATTTAAAGGGGCGCGTTTTTTGAGAAATGGGTGAATTAGTCCCTGGGCACAGGTTACATTAGGGTGAGTTCTATGCACTTTTGATACAAATACATCTACATAAAAATTGTTCCTGGTTAAATTTCCTATCTAAATATAACTTTTTAAAGTCAAAGACACTTTTTTTTACAAAAATATATTCAAAAGAAAAAGCACAAAGAAACCCAAAAGAAAGAAATTTTGTTTTTTGTCCCATAACTTTTGTCCACGGGGATATAGGTATAGACATTGCTTCACAGAAAGAAAACTTACATATTTTCTCTTTAAAATGATGTTTGGTAGAGGTCATTAGAATTTACAGTTTTCGAAATATGATTTTTCAAAGTTCGCCACTCACAGCAAATATTATTCTGTAACTTTTTTCTACGTAACTTTAGGTATATGCAATGGTACACGTAATAGGAATAGAAATCAATTACCTTTAAAATGGTCGACTGTATAACGTTGTACGCTTTTTTTTTAAAGAGATTTTGATTTTTCAAAGTTTTATACTTTTAACGATTTTTTTATAATATAATATAAAAATAAAACAAAATTATTATATAATATATTATATATTATAAAATACCTAATATAAAAAAATATTATTTCTTACATTTTTTACGATTATTCTTGAAAGTTCTCATTATAACTTTTTTTCTTGTACATGAATATACTATCTAGATATTGCGCAACAAAGAGGGCTTACTTTCTGTTCTTTAAAATGGTGTATCATCTATATTTAAATACATAAGGGAAACCGAGTGATTCTTTGATATTTTTTTACCTGTATTATTTAAAATATTTCTTTTACAAAAATTACAAAAACATTAGTCTTAAAAAACATCACTTTAGTTAAAATTATTTAAACGTTGACATTTAAAAAAATTTCAAAATCAAAGTCCATCTCTTCGTTAGCATTAGCTTCAATATCTTCCTCTGACACCTCAGTTATCTTAGAGTTCCCACAATTAGTACCCATGCACATGCACCCTTTGCAGAATATTGAACAACTAATTCCTATCTTCCTACAACCGCAGTTTTTTGTATATCCTTTGGTACATTTACATGCTATTTTTTCAAGCAAAGCTTGTGGTGCAGGAGCTTTGACAGTAAATATTGGAATTAATCCATATTTTCAAGTTTGCCCGGCCGAGTCAAGTGGATCAAAAGTATTACCTATAAAAAATAAAATAATAAATAAAATAAATAAAAAACAATCATAACACACAATCACATAAAAAAGTTATAATGGGGAATTTAAAAAATAATCCTAAAATCAAAAATCGTTGCAAGTACTTATTACAATTTGAAAAAGCATATCTTATTCAAAAATAACCCTAGAATTTTTTATAATACACCATTTTAAAGTAAACAGAATAAGCTTTCTTTTTTATTATATAATATATACCATATAGAAAAAAAGTTATAATGGGGAATTTAAAAATAATCGTAAAAATATAAAAACTCGTTAAAAGTCTTGAAAAAGATAACCTCTTTAAAAGAAGTCGTACAACATTATACAGTAGACCATTTTAAAGGTAATTGATTTCTATTCCTCTTACATTACCATTGCATATACCTAAAGTTACGTAGAAAAAAGTTACAGAACAATATTTGCGAAATAACAAGGATAATTGCCCAAAATTGCTGTGAGTGGCGAACTTTGAAAAATCATATTTCGAAAACTGTAAATCCTAATGACCTCTACCAACATCATTTTAAAGAGAAAATATGTAAGTTTTTTTTCTGTGAAGCAATGTCTATACCTATATCCCCGTGGACAAAAGTTATGGGACAAAAAACAAAATTTCTTTCTTTTGGGTTTCTTTGTGCTTTTTCTTTTGAATATATTTTTGTAAAAAAAAGTTTCTTTGACTTTAAAAAGTTATATTTAGATAGGAAATTTAACCAGGAACAATTTTTATGTAGACGTGTTTGTACCAAAAGTGCATAGAACTCACCCTAATGTAACCTGTGCCCAGGTACTAATTCACTTATTTCTCAAAAACGCACCCTTTTAAATGGTAGCACTCCGCGGTTTTTTCATATAGAGAGATTTATTGACCATATGAAATCATAAAACCCCGTTAACGTTGTAGTTCCTTTCTATAGTACATAATCAATAGCCTATTTCTTGAGCCAGCAAATTTATATCTACGTTTTATATTTGGTGGCTCAAGTAATTTGTTTAAGTTATTGTTTTTATCGATTAATTTAGCTAAAACAGGATCATATTTAGCTAGTAAAAGATCCACCGACAAAAAATTACGTTTTTGGGATTCACTTTCATATAAACTACCAACATCAATTACCTGTTTCATTACTTTCTTCCAAATTCCCTATTTCGATGCTTATTAGGAAAATATGTTTTGGTCCCTAATTCAGAGAAAGTAGCAGTATTAAGCTTGAAGGCTTTAAGGGGCCACTCCTAACGTCGCCCCCCCTTGCGGGCCCTGCAGCAGGCCTGTCAGCTACGATACTACCTATGTTCAGCAGTTCAGCTGTGAACATTTGAGGGTGGCTGGCGATGATATTTAATTCTTAAATTATCTTAAACTAAAGGCAAAATTTAAGTGGCCTCCGCCGCTGTGTCATATTCCAGTTTCCAAAGTCGAAATAATTAAAAGTAATTACCCTGTTGAGATCACGGAAAGAAAGGCCTTGGAAAATTAGAGAAAATTCGCTGGAAATTCGGGAAAATTGTGGATCGGCTAACGACGCCACCAGACTTGATTAAAACTCCACAGTGACATCTTATAGATCGTGAAAAATTCATTTTCTAGCCGTTAGATAGGCCGTTTTGGCCGCAGAACTGTTTAGGGACCGAATTTAAAGGATAAATATACATAAATAGGGTTTCTCTAACCAAAAACAACCCTTGTGTGGTAGATTATTGGTCATTTTTTATAAATTTTGTTGAATTTTCTTCATTATTTTTGCGCTAGTAGAGTGTAGATAATGTAGCTATCATTAGTAGAAGCAAGCAACGACTAATGGAAGAGGAAGGAAATTAATCTTCTTCTTCTTCTTCTTCCTCTTTATAAGCAATTCTGCTTGTTCATTAACGGATTGAAGACCTAAGTGGAAGAAGGAGGTATGTTACAAAGCCTACCTTTCGAGATATGGACAGTCAAAGTTTTTATTCCTCTACTTTTATCATGAAAATATTGTTTGTGTTATTTGGATTTATTTATACAGGGTGATTGATTAGTGTGAGGAAGCTCAGTAGATCTGTTATAGTAAAAATTACAAAAAAAAGTTATTGACAAACATTGTAGGCAGCTTTAAACTCCACATTTTAAAATTAGTTACAATCTTACAGGGTGTTCCATAAGATGGTGGCAGACCAAACTTATGTTTTTTTAAATGGAACACACTATATTTTATTTTAAATTTGAAATCTGATTTACTTCCACATCACAACAATATAAAGTTTTATTATGTTATACCGGGTATTTAAAAAGTTATAACCAATATTACCTGAAAATCGTATCAAGTTTAACTAGCTGTATAATTAAAAAGGAGCATAGGAACATTGATCTATTGCAACCATAGTTTTTAGTAATTATAAAAAATTATAAATCATATTCGTTTTCATAATATTCGTTAAATCAAATACAGGGTAAGTCAAAATGCAAGTACATTATTTTCTTGGTAATTTTAAATAAAACACCCTGTATTTTATATCTCTATCGAAAAGTACTACTATCGTACTTCAAATTTTATGAAGTCTTCCCTATACCTAAAGTTATCAGTTTTCTAGATATTTTTATTTTTCCATCAAAGTATTAATTTGGTAGATATTTTAACGTTCACCAATAATTATTGTGAGTTGGCCATGATTGATGTGTCAGAAACTGACAGTTTGACATTATTGTTTATTAATTCAGTATTGGGGTACACCGTAAATTAGCAACAATTATTATTTAGTAATTCAGTAATTCATTTAATTTAAATTAGCAATAATGAATTTTACTACTGATGAAAAAATGGTAGATATGATCTGGATTTTGGGGGAATGCAATAAAAATTCATTATTATCAGCTAGAATTGATCAAAAGCGGTTTCCAGATAGGCGACAACTTAGACAAGATACATTTGAAAAATTGAAAGATCGATTTAACCGCACTGGTTCAGTGGATTATGAAAAACATGAACGAACAAAAACTAGTGTGACAGAGGAAAACGAAATGAGTGTGTTGATGGCAGATACAGAAAACCCACACACAAGTATAAGGAGTATTTCCAATGAACAATAACTTAGTTACTACTCTGTTCAAAACGTTCTATCTAAAAACAAGATGCACCCTTATCATATTCAAAAGCACCAAGAATAGCACAAATGAATAGTATTTTGTGAATGGGACTTAGAAAAAATTAATGAGCAGAGATTTTTTTGATTGTCCTATTTGGTGATGAAGCTACATTCCATCGAGACGGTTCTGTTAATAGACATAACTTTCACTAAGATTCAACAAGTAATCCATACCACATAGTAACACATAGTCAAACAAGATGGTCTCTAAATGTGCGGGGAGGTATCGTCGGTAACCATGTAGTAGGACCATATTTTTTTTTTGAAGATAACTTAAATGGTGAGATTTACTTAGATTTTATCGTAAATCAGTTACCGATATTACTAGAAGAGGTTCCACTTAATATACGTGAACAAATGTGGTTTCCACATGACGGTGCTCCTGCGCACCACAATGAATTAATACGTGGTGAACTTAATGATCAGTTTGGTGAAAGGTGGATCGGAAGGGATGGACCGGTAAGGTGGCCTCCATTGTCACCGGATTTCAATAAAATGGAGTCATTTTTTTGGGGTTACGTTAAGAACGAAGTATACAAAATACCTCCAACAACAAGGGATGATATGAAAAATAGAATCCGAATTGCCTTTCAAAATATTTCTTTACAAATGCTTAATAATGTAAGCAACTCTTTCAATGACCGCTTTCAAGCATGCACAGATGTTTTGGGAGGTCATTTTGAACACCTTACTTAAGTAAGATAAGTTAAAATTACTGTTGTTTTTTATTTTTCTATGTGTTATTTTTTTATTTTCCGTCGGTTATTTTTTATAAATTTTATTTGAAATAAATTGTTTTCTTTTCTGTGTCGTTATTTCGTTCCTGAATTAATAAACAATAATGTCAAACTGTCAGTTTCTGACAAATCAATAATGGCCAACTCACAATAATTATTGGTAAACGTTAAAATATCTACCAAATTAATACTTTGATGGAAAAATAAAAATATCTAGAAAACTGATAACTTTAGGTCTAGGGAGTACTTCATAAAATTTGAAGTTCGATAGTAATACTTTTCGATAGGAATATAAAATACAGGAATATTCTATTTAAAATTACCAAGAAAATAATGTACTTGCATTTTGACTTACCCTGTATGTGATTTAACGAATATTATGAAAACGAATATATTTTATAATTTTAAACAATTATTAAAAAACTATGGTTGCAATAGATCAATGTTCCTATACCCCTTTTTAATTATACAGGGAGTTAAACTTGATACGATTTTCAGGTAATATTGGTTATAACTTTTTAAATACCCGGTGTAACATAATAAAACTTTACACTGTTGTGATGTGGAAGTGAATCAGATTTCAAATTGAAAATAAAATACAGGGTGTTCCATTTAAAAAAACAAAAGTTTGGTCTGCCACCATCTTATGAAACACCCTGTAAGATTGTAACTAATTTTAAAATGTGGAGTTTAAAGCTGCCTAAAATTTTTGTTAATAACTTTTTTTTGTAATTTTTACTATAACAGATCTACTGAGCTTCCTCGCACTAATCAATCACCCTGTATTGCTGTAAGCATTCCTTTACTTTACAAAGTCTCTTTTCTGCACTCGACTGCTTGCCGAACTCCCGCTTTGCGTCGTTCGGAAAACTGTAGTCGCGTGCGGAAAAGAATGACTTTCTGCACTTGTTAGGAAAACAACTATTACGTTATTTCGCAATTATTGCTATTTTGCAACAATTGTGACAATTATTAAAATTTTTAACAAATCCTATATTATAGTAGTAAATTTAATTATGCAACTTTTATGTCAGTGCAACTTTTCTCGAAAATAAATACTTTTAAAATTATAATCAAAAACCAAAAAAAAACCGAATTTTTCCTTTTCCTTTTTGACAATTTGATTATTTAATTAAGCAATGCTACGGGCCTTTTTGAGTGGGAGGATAACGCAAATATTATTATATGAGTTATTTTCAAGCAATTTCTGCAAAAAACTGTGAGTCACCTATCGACATCCAAATGTACTAATATTTTTACAGATGCGCCCTGGTCTACTGGCCTTTTCAACTCTTGCATCTCGGTTGGTTGATCTCATTTTGAGTTAACGACTGTCCCAAGGTGTACATATGAGTATACGTGTTGAATTAATTGGTTTTTTATTTTCAATTGTCTGATTTTTGAGTTTGGCTCACCTGCATCCATTTGGTTTAATTTGTGTTGAGGTTAAGTCCTCTTTCTTCACTCGCTCTTTGTAACCTGTTCATACGATGCGTAAGTTCATCGATACTGCTGACAAGTACGACTGTATCGTCCGTATATCGGATATTATTTGTCAGTTCTTCATTGATTTTTATGCCTTCGTTGGCTTCATCCAGTTCTTTTAAAAAAATTTGTTCGAAGAATATTGAAAAGGAGAGGAGAGAGAACACATCGCTGTCGCACACCTTTTCTGATCTCAATGCTATCTGTGAGCATTTAAATCAGAAAAACAAATATACAAAATCCATTTCCAGACAATAGGGAACAAGATATCAACAGACGTTTAAAAAGTGATAATAATTTACCTCTGTGTAATTATTGTGATTACACAGATAAATAAGCGATTTTATAATACCTCTGGAACATAATATTAGTACAATCATTCAAGCAATTCACCTCGCAATTCTAAACGCCTTCATGAATTTGTTTAAAATTTTGACAATAGCTCAAAAATTATACAAATAACAAACCTGACTTGGTGCCAATGTATGCGTCCACCCCGTGGGTGAATGTCACCCTTTCTCGGGGGTGGAAATTTAAAATTTCAAAACAACACAGGAAACCGATAGAAAATTGAAAATAACATTTTTTATTTACCTTAATAATTTCTGAGTTATTCGCGATTAAGGATTCCAAAAAAATACGTTTTTCAACAATTTTTCGCCATTAACTCGAAAATTACGCATTTTCAGGAAAAAATCATTCCTATTAAAAGTAAAGCTTATAAAAAACAAAGAGATCAGCCAAAAATTTGTAATTAAATTTTTTAGGTAATATTAAGCAATTTATTGTTGCTGAGTCATTGAAAACGAATTTTTTGTTTTTCATAAATTTATGCAAAAATTTGAGCTCAAATAACGGAAAAATGATTCATTTTTCATAGAAAATGTTACCAAACATTTTTAAAGTACTTTTTCAGACCTTCAAAATAACCTTTGATAAAAGCCTCTAGCATGAAAATTAAGCAGGTTATGACGAAAATTAATCAAGTACCTCGAATTTATAAAAAAAATGACGATAAAATGTATAACATATGCGGCAAAAATATTAATCGTAGCCCATGTAAAATTAACTTTATTTTTTTTCCAATAATACGTTCCAAAAGTTTGAATTATTTAGAACAATTACATTTTAAAAAACCTTGTTTTAAATATTTTTTTTGGAATTTTCAAAAAATACGTTATTTTTTCAAAATATCTCAAAAACTATTGGATTTATTTTAAAAGTGTTCAGACCAAAAGTTTAACTTTTTTTTACTGAAAATTTTGTTTTATCTTTAACTCACGAAGCTTAAAAATTAAGCGAGATATAAGCGTTTAAAGTATCGATTTCAATGCAAAGGGAGCGTTTTTTTAGCCCTTTAACGCTTTAACATTAAAATTCTCTGAACAAAAGGTCTAGAAAGTTTGCGATTCTCATGATCTTATAGCTTATGAAGTTCCCTACAAAATGATGTGTGGGTGAATGCAACAAGCTTAAAGGGAAGCCGAGTTATTGTTAAATAGAATGTGTGTGTGTACTTTATACGCACGTAAGAAGTTATACTTCTACTACATACTATGTGATTTTTAAGACAATACCAAAAATTTAAAAAAATAAAAGAATAAAACGTACAAAAACACATTGAAAAATGCCACAAAGAAAAAATGATTTCTGAACGATAATAATTGTTGGAAAAAATTTTAAGTACGCATTTTCTGAAAAAAAAATTATATAACAAATATACTTACAATCATAAAATGCATAAAAAAATAAAAAAATAAAAACTTGCATCGGGAATCGAACACGTGAATTTCGGGGCGCTTTGATTCGTAATCGAAGCCTAGACTCACTCGTCCAATTCCACATTATTTGTCATGTGGAAAAATAGGGTAACTTAACGTTTTACTCTTTGACAGTTGTTTTGAATATAATTAAATTATGTAGTTTAAATTTTGTGGAAGAAAATATTAAAATATAACAAAACAGTAAGAAAACAATATATTAGATGAAGATTGGTAGAACTTTTATTGGTAATAAAATTAAGTATGTAAATCAAAGCATTACATACCTACTAGATAAATAAATCTACGCCAAAAAATCATAATTTAAAAATAAAAATCGGACCCAATTTGGGATTTCTCCCTAAAATCCCCATTCTTGAGAAAATAAATGTACAGTAGAGCGTCGATTATCCGAACGTCGATCAACCGAACGACCGCTTATTCGAACTATCGACTCCCGCATCCCGCAATCGAATACCGAGCAAGCGTTAGTAATTGACGCTTAAAATATCTTCAATTTTCTTTAATATTGTATCCAAAAATAATTATGTTGTTGCAAAGACTGCACTTTTTTATTTAGTTGCTAGTTGTCATTATCAAGATATAAATAAATATGTAGGTATATAAATATGGTTTTTATTCACTTGTGGATAAATATGTATGACTATAAATATGTATTAATATATTGTAGTTCGATTATCCGAACAAATCCGTTTTCCGAACACCTATGTCCCCCAATTGGTTCGGATAATCGACGCTCTAATGTATTTCAACCTAATCCAAATGTATAATTACAATATGATTTTAATAAAAACTACTTACCAAATTAGAATGAGTTTTCCTTGTCCAAAATAGTCCAAAAGTCCAAAAATATAGGTATATGAAAACTATTTAAAAAGGCAGTATAACTATTAACAACTTTTGTTTGTTGTTTCTTTTCACACAAATTTTAAAACGCAACAACCATAAATAATCAAACTACAGGACAGCTGTGCCACAGCCACCATATTGAATAATTTTTGACATGTCATTTGAACATCCAATCAGAACAAAGTTATAATGCGCATGCGCCGGGATCATAGGTTCTAACATATAAAACAAGCTTGCAGGAAGAATACTCAATATTCAGTTCGAAAACACCACACTCGCCTACAATAAAACACCAAAGTACCTTGGGGTGACTCTTGACAGAACCCTATCATTCAAGGAACATCTGACAAAAACAGTGGAAAAACTTAAATCCAGAAACAACATCATCCAGAAGCTGCGCGGCACAACATGGGGAGCAACGGCTTCCACCTTGCGATCATCTGCCTTGGGCCTAGTCTTCTCAACTGCGGAATACTGCTCTTCAGCATGGCTTAACAGCCCACATATACACAAAGTAGATGTCCAATTGAATAATACAATGAGAATGATTGCTGGAGTTATCAAATCCACCCCTACGCAATGGCTCCCAGTACTGAGCCACATTCCACCACCCAAACTACGACGCATACACGCACTCACTAGTGAGTACAGAAAGATAGTAGGTAACGAGAACCTGCCAATCCATCAAGATATAGATGCCGCCAATGGTAACCGTCTACGCTCCAGACGACCACCAATAAAAACAGCAAAGGTTGCTGTGGAGGGTGAGTTCAATTTAACGACAACATGGACTCGAGAATGGATGGAACAAGAAAATAGCAACTTACCCTGCATCACACAAAAACCACCAGGCTTTGACTTACCACGCAACATATGGTCTGTGCTGAACCGAATCAGAACCCAACACGGCAGATGTGGTTACATCATGCACAAATGGGGTAAACGACCATCCCCACTCTGTGACTGTGGACAACCACAAACTATCTATCACATCACAGAACAGTGTCCCACAAGATTATATCATGGCAGGTCAGAGGATTTCCTAATGGCGACTTTAGAGTCGATAGACTATATAAATAAGTTAGATGTGCGTTTGTGAACCTATGTATTGTCTTATACAAAATACAGGGTTCCCGGAAAATAGTGCGTTCCTTAAAGGTATAGGTAGAAGGCACCATGTAGAACAAAAAACTCTTATAACATTTTTTTCTAAATGCAACCGTTTGACCAAAAAATTAAAATGTATTTTGGTAGGCAAATTTAAATCTGACAACTATGTGCGGTACGCAAATTTAAGCATAGACAGTCCCATGTAAATAAATAGATAGAAGATAGATAGTAAACAGATAGTTTTAAAGAATCCTGTTTAGTGTCAATGCCGAAAATGTTTTCGAATAGTGAGTGTATTACCTATTATGTTATTACCTATGAATGGTGTTTGTGAAAGGTTACTTGAAACATCTATTCGGTATAATAATTATTTTCAAGTAAGTACAACTTAGTTATTTCAGTTCACAAGTAAACAAATTACTGAGACATTATCTGGTGTATTTAAGTTCCACTGTAAACTATTAAAACTATGTAATTCAGTTAAAGCCCTCAGCAATACTCAGCATTCAACCCATTTAAACCTTACTAAATACATAATACTAGTTCAGTTAAAAGATGTGTTTTTATGTTAAAAGATGTGTAATTCGTTTAAAATTATGCAATAGGTATTTCAATACATTTCAAAAGAAAATAATTTTAGTAAACAAATAGTAAATACATAAGTATTACCTACTATTAGGTTGGATTATTTTAAATACTGTTAATCACAATCACAAACGAGTTCTTATTATGTTATTATTCCGTAGTGCGTACGATGTTGCCAGTTTATTAAAATTTCCAAACATTAAAATACAGGTATATGGAAAACAATGTTAACTTTTTTTTGGAAACAGTTAACTTTAGAAAAGAATGGTATAGGACTTTTTTGTTCCAAATTGTGTATTCTCTTCATACCTTAAAGGAACGCACTATTTTCCGGAACACCCTGTATATGTAAATGTAAATGTGTCAGGTGCCATACCCTAAATAAAATAAATAAATAACATATAAAAATTCACCCTCATATAGCCGGTAAAGAAGTATAACTTCAAAAACCAAATAAATTTTTCTATAAATAATTTTCCAAAATTACGGAGCGTCTAAATTTTGATATTTTTGGAGTATTTATTCTTTTACATAGGCAGTGTCTTCTTTGTATTTACATAATATCTGGATTTCCACATGTATAGAGAAAATGCGCTATGAATCTTTTATTAAAGCCACAACTAAAAAAAATGCTGTAAAGACATCTCTAGTGCCAACTATAACTGCCCTAGATGAACACGTCAAAAGAGTTTATCTGCAAATGCAAATTTGGTTGGGCAACAAAACTCTTAATTTTACTGATTGGGGATGGACAAAAGTGAATGGCACCTTGGTACCAAACAAAATGACGGATATTCCTGCACCAGAAGAACTACTTAAAATGTTTTTAAGGGCAGGTGAGCTGTAAAATATCAAAATATTTTTTTCTCTTTCCTTATTGGCTTTGGATTACTTGATCCATTCAGCCACGATAGACACTAAATTACTGTTTGCTACAATATCCCAAATATAATAAGATTACGTACATATGCGCACACATAATACTTATGCACGCACATACATACATAGGTAGATACTGAAATCAATAAAAAGCAAAAAAAACCAAAAAGGGGGGTGGAAACATTAAATTGACAGGCAGGTATACCCTTCATTCATGGCCCTAACCAACTTAAATTAATTTACAAATAATTAAATTGACAAAAAACTAAATGCTAATACTTAATACTAATAAATATATAAGTTTTTTTTAACACATCGCTAAGGCTTTAACCCGGTTCGACACCGCGGAGGTTTAGTACTCTGGGCTAATTAGCAAAATTCATGGAAAAGTTATTTACCAGCAATTTTATTGCTGGAATCGAATTATAAGATCCTATATATTAATAATATAGGTATGCAAAGTCCGCAGATAGTGTGCTACTTTTTTTATAAACAAAATGGCGCCGACAAATCGTATTTTTTTCAATTATTGCTCTATAACTCCGAAGATTTTAACTTTACAACAAAAACACTCAAATAAAAATTCACCGCAATTAAATTCTGCATAGAGATGAGTTTTTCACGATTTGCTCCGACGAAAATTTTCCTCGGAAAATGCGGGTTTTCCCAACAAAAACTATAATTTTCAAATAAAGTTTTAGGTAAGTAATTATTAATCAATAATTAAATAACTTAGTGACATCAAAGATTTCTTGGTATAGATTGTAATTCCAGAAGCTGGTGAAAATTAATGAATATTTTAGCAACAATTCAATTGTTAATTAACAATTTACGATCGCAATAATAACCAAAATAATCATGATACATTGATCAAACTTATAAAGATTATAAAGATGAGATGCTTGTTTAATATTTTATCGACAAAATATAAATTTTTCTTTTTTTTGCATAATCTTTAAATTTTGAAAAAAAAATAGTTCTAATACGTTGGTCTAATTAGTAAAGTACAAAGAAAGGTTATTTACCCGCAATTTTATTGCTTTAATCGAATTATAAGATCCTATATATTATTAATATAGGTATGCAAAGTCCACTGATAGTGTGCTACATTTTTTATAAACAAAATGGCGCCGACAAATCGTATTTTTTCAATTATTGCTCTATAACTCCGAAAATTTTAACTTTACACCAAAAATACTCAAATAAAAATTCACCCCAATTTAATTCTACATAGAGGCATGTTTTTCCCGATTTGCTCCGACGAAAATTTTCCTCGGAAATGTGGGGTTTCCCAACAAAATCTCGAATTTTCAAATAAATTTTTTGGGCCAGTAATTATTTATCAATAATTATATAGCTTGGTGAAATAAAAGCTTTCTTGGTATAGATTATAAATTTAGAAGCCGGTTAAAATGAAACGAATATTTTAGCAACAATTCAATTTAGCAACAATCATGAGACATTGATCAAACTTAGAAAGATTATAAAGACGCTATTTAATATTTTGTCGACAAAATATAAATTTTTCATTTTTTTGCATAATCTTTTAATGTTTAAAAAAATTGTTATAAACAAATTAACATTTCTTAGAAATTGTTTATTATATTCTAATTTTAAAAAATACTTAAAATGCGTATTTCATAGGTCTTGAAAATGAATGCTTAAAAAAATTTTCCAACCATTTGCAAAAAAGTTAGGAAATAGCAAAATAAATATACGATATCTCCATTGTTTATAATTTGTTTTAATTGTTTCAAAGCTTAAAAGTGAGTCTATGGTAATTACTCACAAAGAATGTCAAAAATTAGTGCAATGGTTATATTTTAATAAAAGATTAAAAATACTTTTTTTTGTAATTTTTAGCGCGAAAGTAGGCTTGATACAGAGACGGAGATAAAATGTTCACTCGAAGCGACTGACACGCTTAAACTCGCGTGAGTTGTGTATGTGGGCGGGTAGCTACGGTACTGTATTATTCTACTTTCGCGCGTGTAACTTACAAAAAAATATATTTATAATCTTTAATTAAAATATAACCATTAAGCTGATAATCGATATTGTTTTATAAATAATTAGCTTGTACTTTAAACTCACTTCTACGCTTTGAAAGAATTAAAAAAAATTATTAACACCGTAGTAATCGTATGTTTACTTTGCTGTTTCATAACTTTTTTGCGAATGGTTGCAAAAAAGTTTTAAAGCATTCATTTTCAAGATATTTAAAATGCGCATTTTAGCTATTTTTTAAAATTATAATACAATAAAAACTTTCTGAGAAACGTTAATTTGTTTATAACTATTTTTTTAAACATTTAAAGATTATGCAAAAAAATAAAAAATTTATATTTTGTCGACAAAATGTTAAATAGCCATCTCATCTTTATAAGATTTCAAAGTTTGATCAGTGTGTCATAATTATTTTGGTTATTATTGCGACCGTAAATTATTAATTAACAATTGAATTGCTGCTAAAATATTCGTTTAATTTTCACCAGCTTCTGAAAATATAATCTAAACCAAGAAGGCTTTTAAGTCACTAAATTATTTAATTATTGATAAATAATTACTTATCTAAAACTTTATTTGAAAATTAAAGATTTTGTTGGGAAAACCCGCATTTTCCGAGGAAAATTTTCGTCGGAGCAGATCGGGAAAGACACGTCTCTATGCAGAATTTAATCACGGTGAATTTTTATTTGAGTGTTTTTGTTGTAAAGTTAAAATCTTCGGAGTTCTAGAGCAATAATTGAAAAAAACACGATTTTCGGGAGCCATTTTGTTTATAAAAAGTAGCACACTATCTGAGGACTTTGCATACCTATATTATTAATATATAGGATCTTATAATTCGATTCCAGCAATAAAATTGCTGGTAAATAACTTTTCCCAAAAATGGCCTATTCTCCGATAATCAGCCCAGACTATAGACCTTCTTTGTGTTTTTTATCTCTTTCTCTTTTTAATTTTATAATTTATTATACTTTTTTGTTTATTTTTTTTGTTTTTTTTTCGTTTTTTTTTTCTTTTAAAATATTAACGTCGTGATTCAAAACAGTCAACATTTAACATATTTGAACATAATTATGGCACATTACCGCTTTAATTCATTAGTTTTCAATTTATTGGAGTAAGAGGTAGTTTTCACCCCTTAAAAATAAAAACCAAACTTTGCGACCAAGTCAGGTTTGAAGAGGAGGGTAAAATGAACTTAATTCCAAATTTTCAAGAATCTCGATGAAGGCACTTAGAATTGCGAGGTTTGGATCCATTTTAAGCTTGAATAAATTGTACTAAATCACAAATAATTGTAATACAGCCTTTATCATATTTCATTATTGTTGTTATTATTATTTGTTCATGAATCTATTAGTAGTATAGTATACCACTCTCTTCTGACAAGTTTTGTTGGCAATTTTTTGTCGTCTTTTCCCCAAGGTGTGGGTGTCACTTTTAATTTTATTAAGTGAACACAGCGTTTTTTTGATAATGTCATCATTAGATGGAAATGCTGATGGCAAGTCAGGAACACATCAACCAGCAATTTAATCTATCCTTTTGTCCGAGAAAAGAACAACGGAATTAAACCCAACACAAACCAATTTTTCTATCCGCCGTTAATAACATGGGGACACGCAACCCTTGTCGGGATACGCAATAAAATATACGAGTAGTATCTGAATCTTGGAAAGGAACTGTTTAACAAAAGGTTGCTCCATTAAATGTTCAACATCTCAATAAATTATTTTGTTTAATATTAGTAGTAAAAATAATCTCATTCCCAAAGCACTCTCCTATCCAGACTTTAGATTTAATGCAGAGTTTCGATAAAGATCTACATACATCCTCACGCAGAGCTGCACAAATACATGATGCAGATCGTTCTACAGTCTTGCGTGTATTATATAAAAATTTTATTCTATACAAAACCCAGCTGTTGCAAGAATTAAATGAAGATGACTACGACTGTATCAGACTGTGAATCAGACCGCTTATATGAAAATTAATGGAGAAGAAACAGATCACATAAAAATACTACGTGGAGTTAGACAGGGATGTATCCTATCGCCTTTGATACTAAATATGAACTCTGAGGAGAATTTTTACCGAGGTTCTATATGAAGTAGACGAAGACATTCTTCTAAATGGAGAAAGAGTAAACAATATTAGATATGCTGACGATACAATGGTGATATCAGTTAGTTTGGACGGATTTCAGAGGCTAACTGATAGAATCAAAAAGTACATTCAACAGTACAGACTAATACGTACAGAACCTGTACGATCAACTTGATACCAGGAAAGGTGAAGCAAAGATATATATAAAATAGTCAAACAGAGAGCAAAGAAAGCAAGAGATTTTAATCAGATTTGATGTATCCGAGATGAAAATAATAAAATACTAATTCACGAAAAGGATGTCAAAAAGAGATGGAGAAAGTATTTTGACAGTTTATTAAATGAAGAATTTGACAGACATCCTGTGGAGTTAACGGAGACTGTAACAGCAATGGTTACCAGAATAAGAAAAGAGGAAGTGGCTCAAGCGCTTCAAAAAATAATCAAAGGAGAAGCAGTCGGACCAGATGACATTCCCGAGGAAGTATGGAGAACATTGGGAGAGACAGGAATAAGTTGGCTAGCAGGTCTATTTAATAGAATTATGTAAGTTGGACAAATGCCAGACGAATTCTAGCTAGAAGCCAGTCTACAAAAACAAGGGAGACATACAACAATGTACAAACTACAGGGCTATAAAACTACTTAGCCATATCATGAAAATATGGGAGAGAGTAATTATTGATAGACGGATACGTGAAGAAACTGAATTATCCGATAATCATTTTGGCTTTATGCAGGGCAGATCAACAACATGCAATTTTCATTGTAAGTCAACTGATGGAAAACTACAGGAATAAAGAGACCAACGCTCATATGGTATTCATTGACCTTGAGAAAGCATATGATAGAGTTCCTCGAGAGATTCTGCGGTGGGCACTCAATAAGAAAGGACTCCCTGGCGAATATGTAAAGATTGTGAGAGATATGTATGAAGGAGTAACGACTAGTGTTAGGACAAGTGTGGGAGAGACTGATAAATTTCAGGTGAAATAGGATTGCACCAAGGCTCGGTGCTTAGTCCTTATTTATTCTCATTAGTTTTGGACCAGATAACAGCGAAACTACAGGGTAGCATTCCATGGTGCCTAATGTATGCTGATGATGTATTGTTAATAGGAAATAGTGAAAGAGACTTAGAATAAAAACTGGAACAGTGGAGACAAGCTCTGGAGGAAAACGGTTTAAAACTTAGTAGGACAAAAACAGAGTATTTGGAATGTTCATTTAAATATGGGGTTATTACAAATAAAATGGTATTTTTGGATAGTGAAATGATTGTGAAAAGCGATAGTTTTAAGTGCCTAGGATCGGTATTACAGAGTAATGGATAAATAGATGGAGATGCATGCAGTAGAATTAGGGCTGGATTGATGAAGTGGAAAGAAGCGAGTGGTTTGTTGTGTGACAGAAAAAATCCAATGAAGCTGAAGGGAAAATTCTATAAAACAGCCATAAGACCGGCTATGATGTACGGAACTGAATGTTGGGCAGTGAAAAAGAAAGAGGAACAACGAATGCATGAGGCGGAAATGAGAATGCTTAGATGGATGAGTGGAGTGACAAAGAAGGATAAAATTAGAAATGAGTATATTAGGGAAAGTCTAGGTGTGGGCATTGGTGCCAAAATAAGAGAGCATAGGTTAAGATGGTTTGGTCATGTTCAACGTCGAAACGTTAATCATCCAATGCGAAGAATAGATGAAGTGCAGATTCCTGGAAGGAGTAGGAGAAGAAGACCAAAGAAGACCTGGGGGGAGACGATAAGGCAAGACATGGTGGTAAAGGAGATTAACATTGATATGACCCAAGATAGAATTGTGTGGAGAAATGCAATTAGGGAAGCCGACCCCACATAGGGATAAGGCAAAGAGAATGATGATGAACAGTACAGACTAAACAGTAATCCCCAGAAAACGAAACAAATAATTATCAGCAAGGAGAATATATAACGGGGCTGATCTATACATTAATGGAAGGCAGATAGAGCGCATAAAACAGTATTGCTACCTGGAAACTATTATAAATGAGCAGTGGAGCAATGTACAGGAAATAAAGTACTGCAGAGGAAAGGCAATAGCGGTCTTCAACAAAATGAACACCATCTTCAAAAGCCACAACATATTGCTAGATACAAAAATGAGACATTTGAGGTGTTACGTTTTCTCTGAATTGTTGTACGGAGAGGAAGCATGGACGCTTACAGACACCACTATTAAAAAACTTGAAACATTTAAGATGTGGCTTTATAGAAGAATGCTGAAAATATCATGGACAGCAAGGATCACGGACAAGAAAGTCCTAGGAAGAATGAATAAGGAACCGGAGATTATGTTTACCATCAAACGCATAAAATTGCAGTATCTGGGACACGTTATGAGAAATCAGCACCATAACTCTCTGCTGCAGACCATATTGCAAGGTACAGTCAAAGGTAAGCGAAGGCCTGGTAGAAGGAGAATATCATGGCTGCGGAATTTGAGAACATGGTTTAAGAAAACCTCAAAATGGAACTATTTCGAGCCTCAGCGAGCAAGCCCTAACAACACAAAACATTCCAGGAATGTACTATCAAAGTTCTATTAATGTTTGAATGTCCTGGACATTCAAGGAACATTCGGTGAACATCTGATTAAGTTATTCGTGGAATGTTACCACAAGACATTCTATGAACATACTACCAATGTGCTATATTTTAAGAGAGGCCATTTACTATTCAATTTGCATTCATTTTCAAATTTGCCGCGCGTGTATATATGTATTTAGGCAATCCAAACCACGTGACTTCTGGTTCTGGTTGGCATGCAAAAAGTTACAGGTTACAGAGGTTATGTTTGTAATATCATTTCATTTCATTGTTTATTGTCGTATTTTGTCTATTTTGGATTCATTTGGATTTCGTTTGCTGTATTTTGTGAACTTTATAAACTTTACCACACTGCAAAGTGATTATTTAAGGAAATTATTATTGGAAACTCCAGATGTTTGGAGAAAGGTAGTGAATTTTTCTTTCCTGTTCATTTTTCTCTGATATTTATCAATATTGATGAATTTTGCAAGCAATAACATTATTTCTTTTATTGTTTTAGATATTTATTTAAGCTGAAAATAATTGGGGATTTAGATCCATATTCAGTTCAGTCAGAATTTGATTTTACCATAAAGTGCATTCCACCAAATTACTATTATAGATATTTATACATATCTGGTGGAGTTTGACAGTTACTACTCTAAGCAGCAGATGAAAGCATATATAAGCCTTCAGGCACATAAATATTTTACAGCTGGATTTGTTTTTAAAGTTGGAGTAAAGTTGGAAGTCACAAGCAACAACTTCCTAAGTAGCTACAAGAATATTGAGGAAATCCAGCTCCTCGATACTACTGGGCAAATTAGAAGATTGAAGAGGACAAAGCCTTTTGAACTAGTTTGGGTGATAGGTGATAGTGAAAAGCAGAGCATAATTGCTTGTGTGCCTGTGTATGTTAGAATAGTGCGGTTAGAAAAGCAGAGCATAGTGCTTGTGTGCCTGTTAGATTAGATAAGAGACGCTATGGGGTAAGCTCTTCATTTTAAGGAACAGTAGTAATTTAGGTTAAATTAAAATTGCTCATTGGTCAGAGTTATGACCAGATTGTAATTGTAATGTACAATTCAATACAATGAATCGTCATCGTAGTGATGATAATGGAAAAAAATATGTGACAAGATTTTGTGCAATAAAAATGTTTATATTTATCAAGGATGTATTATTTGGTATGGCCACATATATACTTCTGGTATATCGTCGGTGATGTGACAATACCTCCTATCTGCTTTTTCATGAATTTTGTAGGAGACGAAAAACTTGTTGGGGCCACCTCCTGTTTTTATATATTTTTTGACTTGTTTTGTAGTAAATTCAACTATCTATTTACTACAAAACAAGTCAAAACTTACGTATGAAAGCAGGTGGTGACCTTAAAAAATGTTTTTCGTCTCATGCAAAACTCATGAAAAAACATATATAGGAGGTATTCGCTCTGAGCGTTAACAAAGTGTCAAAGCAAAATCGACCGACCTGCTCATGGTGGCGGTTTTTTGAAATTTTATCAGGACGCTTTGTGTATGTTTAAATGAGACATTTAAAAAAAAATGCCGTGTCCCGCTAGTGATATTATGTATTAATATAAACAGAAAATAAAAACGCCCTTAATCTGATATAAATTCTTCTATTTACAATATTGATTACCAGTTTGATTTTGTATACATAACATCACTATCGCAGTTTATGTCAATAAATCTTTATTAACGAAAAAGAAAATATTTTTGTTGCACTATAAATTACAGTATAAATTAATAACTAATGAATTCTAACAATTGTATTCGGTTATTATCACTACAAAATAAAATATTCAAGTTTAACAAAATAATCCCATAAGACTCAATGTTAAAACGTCCTGACAAAATCTGACAGCGTGTCACGTGACTGTAAGTAGCCAATTGTCACATCACTGACGATATATTTCAGAGAATGTCTAAAAAATATACTTTGAATGTCCTAAGAACATTCGCAGACATTCATGGAATGTTTCAACAAGACATTCAGTCTAAAAAATATACTGTGAATGTTCAAAGAACATTCGTAGACATTCATGGAATGTTCCAACAGGACATTCAAGGAATGTTTAAAGTGCTGACACAGCACATTCCTGGGACTTTCCAGGGACGTTCGTGTGCTTTTGGGGACATTCCAAGAATGTTTTTAATATCCTGTATGTACCTTCTAGGAACATTCCTGGAATGTTTTGTGTTATTAGGAAGGTTATGATTGCCAATATGATTTCCAGCATCCGAAACGGATCGGAACCAGAAGAAGAAGACTACGACTGTAAATCAAATTTTGTGATAAAGACAATAATTGTTACTGACCAAAACTTTGTAAACAAGATATATTTTCTGATGAAGCAATATTTACACTGCGTGGGAATGCTGCAACAATTCGTAAGTTATATCATTGTGATATTATGTTTTTACCTAACTGTTAGTTAATTTTACACTTTGTTCTTGAGGAAAACAAATACTCATCGAAATATCGAATTCAACAGAATTAAATGCAGTTTAAATCTAAGCTACAGACCGCAATTCCCGATAATTCAAAACTATTCTATGGTGTTATAGAATATTTCTAAATCTAACACAGGAAGAGGAAACGCATTATCAAAATATCTATTTTCGTCAAAAACAATTTACGTAAACCCTATCTAAATCTAGAATAACATTCAAAATATTTTTAGGTTAAATATAACTTTATCAAACAATAATTTATTGACTCAACTAATCCCCATACGACACAATGTTTTGCATGTACAGTTAGTCTGGGCAAATTATCGGAGAACAGGCCATTTTTGGGAAAAGTTTATTACCAGCAATTTTATTGCTGGAATCGAATCTTATGATTGTATATATTAATAATATAGGTATGCAAAGTCCACAGATAGTGTGCTACTTTTTTTATAAACAAAATGGCGCCCGAAAATCGTGTTTTTTTCAATTTTTGCTCTATAACTCTAAAGATTTTAACTTTACACCAAAAACACCCAAATAAAAATTCACCGTAATTAAATTCTGTTTAGACGGGTTTTTCCCGATTTAGTCCGACGGAAATTTTCCCCGGAAAATGCGGGGTTTTCCAACAAAATCTTTAATTTTCAACTAAAATTTTAGCTAAGTAATTGTTTATCAATAATTAAATAATTTGGTAGTATAAAAGCTCTGTTCGTATAGATTATAATTCCAGAAGCCGATGGAGATTAAATGAACAGCTTAGCAACAATTGAATTGTTAATTAAAAATATACGGTCGCTATAATTAAACCATAATAATTATAATACATAAGAATAACTATAATTATTGTATAAAAAGCCACTGTACCTATCTAATGTATTTTACAGAATTGAAATTGGACTATTTAAGCGACCTAAGGGATATTTTAAAATTATAAACAATTTTGGCTTATAAACAAATAGAATATCTCGGGAAATATTAAATTAAATTAAATTATAAAAACGGTATTGGAAATAAATGCGGCATGACGCTTCTTTTAAAAGAAAAAACGTTTAATATTATCGTAATTGGTTCCTGAGATACAACCGATCAAAGTTGACCGGCATTTACGGCAAAGATATAAACAATAGATCATAATTTTCAAAGCATCACCTTTTTTTCGGTCCTCTTTCACCACACCAATTTTCATATCTTTAAAATACTCATAACAATATTATTATAATAAAAGCTTTCGATATTATATATAGTGACTGTACACCCCGATAGGTATGGGGCTAAGTCGCGAAAGCTTTCTATATCCTATTTCTTAGGAGGATCAGT
Source organism: Diabrotica virgifera virgifera (assembly GCF_917563875.1). NCBI lineage: Eukaryota > Metazoa > Arthropoda > Insecta > Coleoptera > Chrysomelidae > Diabrotica > Diabrotica virgifera. The sequence continues at coordinate 5,503,383 of NC_065448.1, forward strand.
CCCTTTTGCTTATGTTATCTTCTTAACGATTTCTCTCCATTTTTTCCTATCTCTAGTTTTTCCCCGCCATTCTCTGACTCCTGCGTTTTTTAAGTCTTCTTCAACTTCTTGCAACCACTTTGATCTTGGTCTTCCTCTTTTCTTTCTTCCTCCTGGATTCCATTCTATCATAGCATATGTCACTGCTTTATCTCCGATATTACGAGTGAAAATTGCCAAAAGTAGCAAAATTCCAATCAAAAATTAGGTTGTAGAAAATGTAATCTCAAAGTTCGAAATCGGTATACGTTAAAAAAATGCATTTTCTCGGCTTACCATGGAGCCTTTTCTTTATTCTTTTTTTGTTCCCAAGTAACTCGAGTAGAGCCATCTAACTAACGCATTATTAAATGTCAAAGTTTGTTTTGTTTTGTTATAATAAATTAATTTATTTATTACAACAATTTTTTTTTAATTTGTTTAAATAAAGATTGTTTAAATAATTATTACGGCAACTTTACCGCGCTGATCAGATGGGACGTGAATTGTAAATTGTAGAATTCCCTCATCTTCCTTAGTCTCAGCATTCGTATGGCTTGCATATTGTAGAAGCCTCGGAGGTGTAACCAGAGAAGATTCCCATTGTTTTCATTCTGGTGGGGTGTAGAATAGCATTATGTTTTTTTATATGCCATTAGAGTGAAAACATAGTCTTCTTTTTAATTAACAATTCAATAGTTGCTAAACTGTTCATTAAATTTTCATCGGCTTCTGGAATTATAATCTATACGAGAAGTGCTTTTATATTACCAAGTTATTTAATTATTGATAAACAATTACTTATCTAAAATTTTAGATGAAAATTAAAGATTTTGTTGAAAAAACCCGCATTTTCCGGGGAAAATTTTCGTCGAAGTAGATCGAGAGAAACACGTCTCTATGCAGAATTTATTATGGTGAATTTTTGGTTTGGGTGTTTTTGGTGTAAAGTTAAAATCTTTGGAGTAGAGCAAAAATTGAAACAAAAACGATTTTCGGGCGCTATTTTGTTTATAAAAAAAGTAGCACACTATCTACGGACTTTGCACACCTATATGATTAATATACAATAATAAGATTCGATTCCAGCAATAAAATTGCTGGTAAATAAATTTTCCTTGTATTTTGCTAATTAGCCCAGAGTAAGTATGTTTTTTCGTAAACTACTGAACACAAAGACGTTATTATTATAAAAAAAAAAAGAATGTGTGTACTTTGTACGCACGTAAGAAGTTATACTTCTATTATATGATTTCAACGAAATCAATATACTTTAAACAGTTTCTCTACTACTTTCCAAATATTTTTATTAAAACAATACCAAAAATTAAAAGAATAAAACACACAAACACATTGAAAAATGCCACAAATGATTTCTGAACAATAATTGTTGCCAAAAATTTTAATTAAATACGTATTATCTGAAAAATATTATATAATAATATACTTACAATCATAAAATGTATAAAAAAACTAAAAAAATAATAACTTGCATTGGGCTCGAACCCGCTTCCCGTCTATCCCGCCGATCGAAAGTCAAAGCGAATTCCCACTGCGCCACCTTCGCGTATACGTCATGTGAGAATATACACGAACTGAACGTTTAAACCATAAACTTTTTGACATTTTGTTTATTTATATGAATTTAATCAAATTATTAGTTTGATTTTTGTCGAATTAAAATACAACAAAATATAGCGTAAGAAAACGATATATTAGATGAATATTTGTAGAAAGTTTGTTCGTAATCAGATTATCTAAATTAAAGCATTGCCTACTAATAGGTAAAAGTACATTATTTTTTTACATTTTCAAATAGGTATGAAGATAATTTTTTATTGCAGTACAACTGAAACATTTAGAATTACGTACCTGTGGCTTTTCAAAACTATTTAAAAAGTCACTACAATTATAAATTTGATTTTATTTCTGTCCTCACAACAATAAAAACTAATATAATATACAACATTTTTGTTTACCGATAACCTCCATATTGAACAATTATTGACAGATTATTTCAACACCCAATAAGAGCCCGTATAACGTCTAATACCACACTGTCGGTGTGCGCATGCGCCCAGTAAAATAAAAATTCACCCCCAATCGCGCCTAAAGCAGTATAACTTCAAAAACAATTACACAAAAAAAACAAACTAAAAAACAATGAAATGGTATAAATTGGCGTGGAGCGTTCTAAAGAGGCACATTTCATTTCCAGCAACTGTCAAGCATTCACCTAAAATGAAATACTTTGTTTTGTTGGTAAGCATTGTCGCCATTACAGCATTCGATTTACAAGGTAAGATAGAAAGATAAAAATATAACCAACATAAAAAAATAAAACAATAATTTTAATTTGCTAAATTTTGAAGTATATATTTAATGCTTCTTCGTAGAAAGGTGATTGGGGAAAATGATGCAATTAACATCAATGTTATTATTTTTTATAGGGGAGTCAATATAGAACAAAAACATGCATTGTTTCAGAAAAATTCAAACAAGCTCATATTTTTCTAAAACTTTTTTTGTTAGTTTATATACATGTTAAAGTAAAAAGTTTCGACTCACAGATTTTGTCGCTAATTAATTGTTTATTAATTGTTTAAACAATAACAATTGTTTTGTATAAATAATTTTAAAAATATCGTTGAATTCATCATTTTACTTTAATAAAATATATTTCTATATTGTTTTTAATTATGCAGAATCTAAATATGGCATTACAATTTGAAAATTCTTATACAGAAGCTCTTATACCGTATGTAGTGTAGGAAACAGAGGTTGAATCTTGCAAAATGGACACAAGTCTGGTTTTATTTTTTTTCTGGTATATCAAGGGGTGCTTATTATGAGACTAACTTTTTCTTAACAAATTTCGCCCCGGAACCCCCCTTTTCACCCCCTTAAAGGGGGTAATTTGTGGTTTTTGCGGAACGTTGCCCTTCCTGTACCTTTTGCAAAAAAATTATTTTACAGAAATACGAAGAGGACTATATTTTCTACCATTTACTTCCCAACAGCATATGTCTATCAACCACCGTTTAGTGGGGGTGGGGCCCCAAAGTTAACAAGTTTTTAAAAAAGATATTTAAAAAAAATATACTTTTCCCTAAATGTAATGGAAATTAAGAAGATATCCTGCGGCAATTATTCACAAATAAGTGACTGATTTTTTGATATAGGTTTCACTTAAGGGTAAATGCCCTATTTTTAATTACAGGGTGTTACATTTTAAAAAAACCCTTTTTATACCAGCTGAACCGTTTATGATAGAGTAAAAAGACTTTTAGCGATTACCCATGTACTGGTGCTATTTACAAATTTGTATATTGCACCCCCATTTTTTCCCCGGAACCACCCAAAAAAAAGAAGAATTAATAAAGGAAGTGATTTTCTTGGAATCCTTCATACACAATGCCCTTTATTAATATACTTTATATATCATTTTGTGCACGTTATTATTACCCATGCATGGACACTAAAAGCGATTTCCTAGTGCAACCCCTGTAGCCAAAAAATAAATAAATAAAATAGAGGGTTGAAATTTTTTTTTTGCTTTTTGATCCATATAGGCATATGCTTCATCAATTGTGTTTTTCAAAAATATATATGGTTATTGCAACATCCCTGCGGAAACCAGCCCTATCCTTGAAAATATACTGCAGAAACTACCCCTATCCCTTGGCGAGCATGTTTTTACGATTTTCTCATTACCTATGCATTCTTTTTAAACAATACTTATAAAAGGTTAAAGACCACTATTTACTCTAAAAATTAGGTCCTATTCATTTTTTTCGTATAAGCAACCGTTACAGCACAGTGACGCCGTAAACCTCAGATATGCTTTGGGTGGCTCCCGTTTTTGTTTTTTTTTTCTTCACCTGTTCGTTTTATTAAAAAAGTACTTATGTAAAATGGAACAACACAGTGTAACCAACAAATTATGACCTATGCACATTTTACATTCTTTGTGCCCCAAAGCCACAGTGGTGGCCCAAAATCAATTTTTGCATATTTTCGCCACCTACACGCATTTTATTGCATTAATGCTACCTTAATAGCACAATATTCACCCTTAAGTGGTCGCTAAGCAGTGGCGGATCCAGGGATGGGCGATCACCCCCCTCTCAAACTAAGTGATATTATATTTAAAGATTATAAAAATATTCGTTTATTTTGAAAGAGATATTTATATTATATTATTTTTATAAGAATGGCGTACTTTTTATGCTTTAGCGACAGTGGCGGATCCAGCATCGTTAAGAGGGGGGTGCCAATTGGCTAAATTTTTATAAAAATAAATAATGAATATTTTTATAATCTTTAAATATAATATCACTAGGTTTCAGAGAGATCGCCCCCATCCCCCCTCCCTGGATCCGCCACTGTTTACCGACCACTTAAGGGCGAATATTGTGCTATTAAGGTAGCATTAATGCAATAAAATGCGTGTAGGTGGCGAAAATATGCAAAAATTGATTTTGGCTTTGGGGCCAAGGAATGTAAAATGTGCATAGGTCATAATTTGTAGGTTACACTGTGTTGTTTTATTTTACATAAGTACTTTATCAATAAAACGAACAGGTGGCGAAAAAAAAACAAAAACTGGAGCCGGCCAATGCATTTCTGAGGTTTACGGCGCCACTGTGCCGTAACGGTTGCTTATACGAAAAAAATGAATATTACCTAATTTTTAGAGTAAATAGTGGTCTTTAACCTTGTTTAACCTTGTTTAAAAAGAGTGCATAAGTAATGAGAAAATCGTAAAAACATGCTCGCCAAGGGATAGGGGTAGTTTCTGTAGTATATTTTCAAGGATAGGGGTGGTTTCCGCAGGGATGTTGCAATAACCATATATATTTTTGAAAAACACTATTGATGAAGCATATGCCCATATGGATCAAAAAGCAAACAAACATTTTTTTTCAACCCCCCATTTTATTTATTTTTTTTAGCTACAGGGGTTGCACTAGGAAATCGCTTTTGGTGTCCATGCATGGGTAATAATAACGTGCACAAAATGATATATGAAGTATATTAATAAAGGGCATTGTGTGTGAAGGATTCCAAGAAAATCACTTTCTTAATTAATTCTTCTTTTTTTGGGTGGTTCCGGGGAAAAATGGGGATGCCTTATACAAATTTGTAAATAACACTAGTACATGGGTAATCGCTGAAAGTCTTTTTACTCTATCATAAACGGTTCAGATGGTATAAAAAAGGTTTTTTTTAAATGTAACACCCTGTAATTAAAAAAAGAGCAATTACCCTTAAGTGAAACCTATACCAAAAAATCAGTCACTTATTTGTGAATAATTGCCGTAGGATTTTTCTTAATTTCCATTACAGTTAGGGAAAATAATTTTTTAAAAACATCTTCTTTAAAAACTTGTCAACTTTGGGGCCCCACCCCCACTAAACGGTGGGTGATAGACATATGCTGTTGAGAAATAGATCGTAGAAAATATAGTCCTCTTTATATTTCTAAAAAAGAAATTTTTTGCAAAAGGTACAGGAAGAGCTACGTTCCGCCAAACCACAAATTACCCCCTTTAAAGGGGTGAAAAGCGGGTTCCGGGGCGAAATTTTTTAAGAAAAAGTTAGTCTCATTATAAGCACCCCTTGATATACCAGAAAAAAAATAAAACCAGACTTGTGTCCATTTTGCAAGGTTCAACCTCTGTTTCCTACACTAATGTCTGTGTAGCAAGGAACCATATGGGAAACTTTTTTATTATCAATTTTACGAAAAAAAGTTCTAAATACTGTTATGTACCAAGTCCTATTCTCATTCCTGTTCATTTTATCCTCCATTTATTTAATGGATCCTGAATATAGATTTTGAATAGAGTTAAGGACAAAGTTAATCTTGTCTTAAGCTTTTTGTGAAAAAAAATGCGTTTGCTTTATACAGTATGGTGCAAATGAAAGGAATAAATTCGTTATTTCGTAAACTGGCTACTTAAAGGAAAAGTCCCGAAACAGGTCGATTTTTATTTTTAAATTATGTTATACTAGTGACATACATGTATGCTATACTAGTGACGTCATCCATCTGGGCGTGATGACGTAATCGATGATTTTTTAAATGGGAATAAGTTTAGGTGTGCTAGCTGATTTGAAAGGTTATTCAATTCTCTATAATTTGGTAATATAAACATTTACATAATTATTTGTACAGGGTGTCCAAAAAAATTTTTTAATTAAATTATTTGACAAAAAAAGAAGAATGTATGTATACTCTATTCCACGAGCATACGCCTGTTTTGGATTACTTCGATAACGAATATTTTACTGTGCAAAATAAGCAGAACGAAAATAAATTGCAAATTACATTGTTGTTTACTGGAATAATATTATTAGCGCCATTTACTTTCGTACTTCTTATGTTGCACAGTAAAATATTCGTTGTCGAAGTAATCCAAAAAAGGCGTATGTTCGTGGAATGGCCCATAATTTATTTAATGCAAAATAAATTTTACTTTTGGCAAAAAACAGAAAAAAATGTTTATTTCACAAATAAACATTGCTTTTCGATTAAATTCAATGTTGAAGCCAGCTCCCGCCAACCACCTGCCTCTTGGAAGTTTGAACAGTTGCAATGTCTATTTATGAAATAAACATTTTTTTTTCTGTTTTTGAGCAACAATAAAATTTATTTTGCATTAAATATAATATAATTATATATTATATATATTCTTTTTTTTTTGTCAAATAATTTAATTAAAAGATTTTTTTGCACATCGTGTACAAATAATTAAATAAAAATGAGCACACGACCTCTATTAATTCCCATTTAAAAAAATCATCGATTACGTGATCATGCCCAGATGGATGACGTCACTAGTATGAAATATCATAATATCATAATTTAAAAATAAAAATCGACCTGTTTCGGGATTTCCTTAAATTCGTCATTTTACGAAATATCGAATTTATTCCTTTCATTTGCACCATACTGTATATTACACGAAATCCAGCCCATTCTTGTGTTTGGTCTGAGACTGTTCCTTTTAATATTACTCAGATTTTTTACTAAACCATATTCGATTTCTTCTACACACCTCTCTATCGTATCATCTGATTATTTTTTTTTGTTTTATCTTTTTATATAGCTCATTCTTTATTCCAGGTACAGCCGTAGACCAATGTTTATGCAGAGACGAACTCACTCAAATCTACAATCAACTCGTCGATGCTAATGTCGAATTGAAGGAGGCCATCGATGAAATGATTCAGCTGGAGTCCGATATGGAATACATGGACAATAGGGTCGAAGCCCAGAACGAAAATTTGGAAGAACTCGAAAGTGCACTTACCATGCTTCGTTACATTCAACTCCAAACTCTACAAGAGCTTTCCAGTCAAGACCAGATTCTCAATTGCATTGTCGTCACTGTTCAAAACATCGATGTCCAGGTTAAAAATGAAACAACACATGTCAACCAGCAGACAATTAATATTGGAGCACTCCAGCAGCTAACTAACGAGATTCAAAACTGTAATAATGTTAATAGTTGCGTAGCCCCTACGACTACACCAGCCCCTGCGACTACACCAGCCCCTACGACTACAACAGTCCGTACGACTACAACAATCATTATAATACCAGAATTTGAGTAAGCTTGAGACAAAAAAAAAAACAAATAAAAGGTCTTAAAAACCAAAATGTTTTTTCAATCACCACTAATGTTAGACCCTAAATTTATCATCATCATCATTATTAGCTATTCCATCCATCGTCGGATGCAAGCCTCTATCAGATATGCCCATTCATTACTTATCTTCGTTGTTTTTTGCAACTAGTATGATACAATTGATCCAAAAGATGGCATAACCCAGACATCCAAAGTGAAAGTTATCCTCCAACACCAAATTGTTCTATATAGTGCACAAAATGTTCAGAAAAAAGTCACACCAATTTGATGGTCGGGTTTGGGGAGGAGAGGGGGGAGAAATCGGTAAATTCGTAGTTTTTTACGTTTTTCGTCAATATTTTTAAAACTATGCGGTTTAGCATGAACAACCTTATATACAAAAATGCTATATTAAATTTTAAATACAAAAGGCCCTATGCATAATCCTTCTAAAATAAATGGTTCCAAAATTACGGAGGTAGTATAATATAATTGGTCCAAAAAAGGCCTAACCCAAACATCCAAAATAAAAGTTTTCTTCCAACATCAAATTGTTCTATATGTTCTTGTTGTTCAGTAAAAAGTTACACCATTTTGAGCGTCCGGTTTGGGGGAGATGGGGAGAAGTCGGAAAATTAGTAGTTTTTTATGTTTTTCATCAATATTTCTAAAGCTATACTTTAGCACTTTAGCGTAAACAATGTTCTATACAAAAATGTTTTACATAAAATTTAAAACAAAAAAGGTACTATACATAATTGTTACAAAATCAACGGTTACAGAGTTAGAGAGGGTGAAAAGTGGAGATTTTCGATACTTTTTATATTTTTTGGGCAATTGATGATGGTTTTCGGTTGTGAGGTTGACGTTTCTTCAAGGGCTTGTCACTAACATACCATGGGCCACTGAAATAGCAAATTTTATTTACAAAACACAATCCTGTTAAAGAAAATTTCTTTCATCAATAATAATATTATAAATTGCGCAAGAAATATAAAAAGTGTCGAAAACCTCCACTTTTCACCCTCCGTAGCTCTGGAACCGTTGATTTTATAACAATTATGTATAGGACCTTTTTTGTTTTAAATTTTATGCAGAACATTTTTGTATAGAACATTGTTTACGCAAAAGCATAGTATAGTCGGTTCGCTAAACTCAGACACAACTGGCTAGTGATTTTAGTAAGTAATTTTGCAAATTTGGTAAAATTGACAAAAAAATAATTACTAGATAGTTAATAATTACTAAACAGTTAGTAATTTATCCAATTTTGGCAAAATTGGCAAAAAACAAAAAAATTACAGACTAAAATCTTTAGCCAGTTGTGTCTGAGTTTAGCGAACCGACTATATTAGAAATATTGACGAAAAACGTAAAAAAACTACTAATTTTCCGATTTTCCCCCATCTCCCCCCCCCACCAAACCGGACGCTCAAAATGGTGTAACTTTTTACTGAACAACATGTGGACCATATAGAACAATTTTGTATTGGAGGAAAACTTTTACTTTGGATGTTTGGGTTAGGCCCTTTTTTTGGACTAATTATACTATACTACCTCCGTAACTTTGGAACCGTTCATTTTAGAAGGGTTATGCATAGGACCTTTTTTATTTCAAATTTAATGTAGAACATTTTTGTATAGTTGGTTGTTCATGCTAAACCGCGTAGTTTTAGAAATATTGACGAAAAACCTAAAAAACTACGAATTTACCGATTTCTCCCCCCTCTCCCCCAAACCCGATGCTCAAAATGGTGTGACTTTTCTGAACATTATATGGACCATAATATAGAACAATTTGGTGTTGGAGGATAACTTTCAATTTGGATGTCTGGGTTTGGGTCTAGTTATACCATACTATTACCCAAGTTTTTTTATGTATATATTTTGACCCGTAGAACACGAATTTTTTGGGTAACAATTAATCCGGATGTCGATAAGATTGTTATAAACAAAGAACTTGAGGAATTACATAACAGCGATTTTTCGCCAAAAAAACATATTCTTGTAGTTTTTGGGTCATTCTAAGCAAAAAATGTTCTTACAAGATTTTTCTTAGGATATATTGTTTTCAAGATAAACGCGGTTAAACTTAAAAAAAATCGAAAAATGGCAATTTTTTAATCCGAATAACTTTTGATTAAAAAGTAAAATAGCAATTCTGCTTACCGCATTTGAAAGTTCAAGTCAAATTATATCGGTTTTGATTACTTGCATTGCTAAAAATTAATTTTTTTATTGTCAAACAAAGCTATAAACAAATAGTGTTTTAATGCGTTTTAATGCATTCTACGTAGATATTGCCTGTTTGTAGGCGCGCCTACTCGTTCGATTTTAAATGAGAGATGCATTGAAAACATCACTCAATAGATGTGTTTATAGCTTTATTTAATAATAAAAAAATTAATATTTAGCAATGCAAATAACCAAAACCGGTATATTTCGAATTGAATTTTCAAATGCGGTAAGCAGAATTGGTATTTTACTTTTTAATTAAAAATTAATCGGGTTAAAAATTGCAATTTTTAGATTTTTTGAAAGTTCAACCGTGTTTATCTAGAAAACAATGCATCCTACGAAAAAACTTGTAACGACATTTTTTGCTTAGAATGACCCAAAAAATACAAGAAACTGTTTGGTTTTGCCAAAAATCGCTGTTAGATATGTAATTCCTCAAGTTCTTTGTTTATAACAATCTTATCGACATCCGGATCAACTGTTACCCAAAAAATTCGTGTTCTACGGGTTAAAATATATAAAAAAAACTTGCGTAAGTCCATCTGAATAAAGGAGGCCGATGTACTCCCCCTGGCGACAGGACTAGTTCAACATCTCAATAAATTACTTTGTTTAATATTCAGTCCTCAGAAAAAATAATGTAAGTACTATCTAAGTGGAAAAATATGCATATTTAGAGGAAAAATGATTAACTCCACAATTGATTCTTCTTCTTCTTGACATGCCTATCCTTAACGAATTTTGGCAATCATGATGACAAATCTTTATCTTTCTGCAGCAGCGTCAAAAAGCTGCACAAAAAAGCTTCCTTAACCAGGATGTTCTGTAGGAGGGCGGTTCTGTTTGTTCCTGAGTAAGGTGAAAAACAAATACTCATCGAAATATCGAATTCAACAGAATTAAATGCAATTTAAATCTAAGCTACAGACCGCTCTCCCCGATAATTCAAAACTATTCCATGGTGTTATAAAATATCTAAATCTAACACAGGAAGAGGAAACGCATTATCAAATATCTATTTTCGCCAAAAACAATTCACGTAAACCCTATCTAAATCTAGAATAACATTCAAAGTATTTTTAGGTTAAATATAACTTTATCAAACAATAATTTATTGACTTAACTAATCCCCGTACGACACAATATTTTGCATGTACAGTATGTTTTTTCGTAAACTACTAAATAAAAAGACGTTGTTATTATAAACAAAAACCAATTACACAAAAAACAAACTAAAAAACAATGAAATGGTATAAATATGTCGTGAAGAGTTCGAAAGAGGCACATTTCATTTCCAGCAACTGTCCAGCATTCACCTAAAATGAAATATTTTGTTTTGTTGGTAAGCATTGTCGCCATTACAGCATCCGACTTACAAGGTAAGATAGAAAGTCAAAAATATAACCAACATAAAAAAAATAATAAAAAACTAATTTTAATTCACTTAATTCAAGTATCTATTTAATGCTTCTTCGTAGAAAGGTGATTGGAAAAAATTATGCAATTAACATCACTGTTATTATTTATAGGGGAGTCAATATAGAACGAAAACATGCATTGTTTCAGAAAAATTCAAAAAACTCATATTTTTCTAAAACTTTTTTGTTAGTTTATATACATGTTAAAGTAAAAAGTTTTACTCACAGATTTTGCTGCTAATTGTTTATTAATTGTTTAAACAATAACAATTGTTTTGTATAAATAATTTTAAAAATATCGTTGAATTCATCATTTTACTTTGATCAAATATTGTTTTTGATTATGTTGAATCTAAATTTTTTAAGACTGCTTTGACCGTTCATCTTTCATTCGCATTATATTATGCTTGTACCATGAAAGCTGTTTTGTTTCTATTGCATCTACTGTATTGTAAATCCTTCCTGATCTTCTTCTTATTTTTTCATTTGGGATATGGTCAAGTCTAGATATCAGACACGCTCTTCTTAGATAGTCCAATTCTACTACTTACAGTTTTTTTTCTTTTTCTTCGTCATTTGCCAACATTCAGATCCATACGTCAAAATTGGTTATACAACTGACTTCTAGATTGTCATTTTTGTTCGTAAACTAATTTTAGGAGACCAAAGTATCGAGTTTAGTGTTTGTACCACATTTCGTTCCTGTTGTGTTTTCTTTTATATGACACGTTTTGATGTTATTTTCTTCGCTATCACTACCCCTAGGTATTTAAATTATTCGCTTTTTTTATATCTGTAATCCGGCGTTGTGTAACCCTTCTTCGTCCTTTATTCTAGGATATTCCGTTTTGTTAATGCTGATGGTGAGTCTCCAATTTTCGTATTCTTGTGTTAACTTTAGAATCATATAATCCATCTATTCTTTATCGTTTGCCATAAACACTAAATCGTCTGCGAAGAAAAGATTTGTTATGTACTTCTTAACACTGTTATGTATTAAGTCCTATTCTCATTCCTGTTAATTTTATCCTCCATTTATTTAGTGGTTCCTGAATTTTGAATAGAGTTGAGGACAGTCAATCTTGCCTTAGGCCTTTTGTGACAAAAAAATGTGTTTGCTTTGTACAGTATGGTGCAAATGAAAGGAATAAGATCGTTATTTCGTAAACTAGCGACTTTAAGGAAAAATCCCGAAACAAGTCGATTTTATTTGTAAATTAAGATATTTTCGCATATATGTCACACTAGTGACGTCATCCATCTGGGCGTGATGACGTAATCGATGATTTTTTTTTAAATGGGAATAGGGGTCGTGTTTTAGCTGATTTGAAAGGTCATTCAATTCCATGTTGGGTAGTATAAACTTTTACATAATTATTTGTACAGGGTGCCCAAAAAAAAATTTTAATTAAATTATTTGACAAAAAAAAAATATATGTAATTTATTTAATCCAAAATAAATTTTTCCACATACCTCTACCGAAAGTATACTTTTCCGGACCTGATTGTAGGGAGCAAAGTTGTACTTTTCCTCCCTAGGGAGGAAAAGTAAAAGTGACGTCATTCATGAAATATAATTGACGCCCTGTACAATATCTATTTTCTATTACGTAAGTATCTATACATTTTAACGTTTATTTATAAAACACGCTGTATTTTGCAGAATGGTAAAAAACAGTAAATTGTTATTTTGATTTAACAATGTTTACATTAATAACTTGACTTATATTTGACAGTTGACAGTTATACTTATTGTACCTACTTGTTAGTTTTAGTTCTAATAAATTTTGTCGGTTAGTTACATAAATAAATTAAGTAAAAATGAAAAAATGACTTGTTATTTGAGGAAGGTGAAAAAACCATATGTATAACATGGGAGTAAAGTGCCTTTTCCTCCCTTGAATGATTACTGCCCTCCGCTACGCGTCGGGCTGTAAACTTCATTCTCGGGAGGAAAAGTAGCACTTTCCTCCCTTGTTATACAAATAGCTATTACTGTTGCCCAAAAACAGAAAAAAAATATTTATTTCACAAATAAACATTGCTTTTCGATTAAATTCAATATTCAAGTCGGCTGCCGCCAGCAACCTGCCTCTTGAAAGTTTGAAGATTTAATTGAAGCGAAAAGCAATGTTTATTTGTGAAATAATAGCTATTTGTATAACAAGGGAGGAAAGTGCTACTTTTCCTCCCGAGAATGAAGTTCACGTAGCGGAGGGCAATAATCATTCAAGGGAGGAAAAGGCACTTTACTCCTATGTTATACATATTATGATTTTTCCACCTTCCTCAAATAACAAGTCATTTTTTCATTTTTACTTAATTTATTTATGTAACTAACCAACAAAATTTATTAGAACTAAAACTAACAAGTAGGTACAATATAACTGTCAACTGTCAAATATAAGTCAAATTATTAATGTAAACATTGTTAAATCAGAATAACAATTTACGGTTTTTTACCATTCTGCAAAATACAGAGTGTTTTTAAATAAACGTTAAAATATATAGATACTTACGTAATAGAAAATAGATATTGTACAGGGCGTCAACAAGTTGTATTTCATGAAGGAAATACCATGACGTCACTTTTACTTTTCCTATCTTGGGAGGAAAAATATTTTCCTCCCTAGGGAGGAAAAGTACAACTTTGCTCCCTACAATCAGGTCCGGAAAAGTATACTTTCGGTAGAGGTGGGTGGAAAACATTTTTTTTTTTGGGCAACAGTAAAATTTATTTTGCATTAATAGACAAGTAAGGATCTGTTTTTAGGAGGATGTGAGAGGTGGCATTCAGATTTTTGAGGATAAAGTTAGGTGATAACTTCGTTAATAATAATTGATTTATGCTCCTTCTCAAATATGCCCCGAACATTAATAAAAAAAAAAATAAAATATTTAAAAATTTCAAAAAATTTCGTTTTTTTTTCTACTTTTTTTGCTTATAACTTTAAAACGATTTATTTTGGAACAAAGTCGTATAGGAATAAAAGAAATATAATTAAATTTTCTATCAGATACGATTGGCTAAATATGTCTTAATTTATCAACCTTGCTGCAAAATAGCAATAAATATAAAATAAGGGGGCAAAACAAGCCTGTCCATATTCAATGATTTTCCATCACATAGGTTACACTTGAAACCTTCCTAATTCGCTTAGAAAATTTCTGTAATGTGCTTAAACCGTACACCAAATTTCATTAAAATTGACTTACTAGATTTTGAATAATAATTGTGCAATCTAAACTTTTTAAAAAATTAAAATTTTTTAAAATCTTTCACGACAAAAACTAGAACATACAAAGATTTGTCAATTTTTTTACATATAAAGAAGCACTCCACCTATCTAATGCACTTTACAGAATTGAAATCGGATTGTTTAGGCAGCCTCAGCAATGTTTTAAAATTATAAACAATTTTTTGGCTTATAAACAAATTAGTCCTGTGGCCAGGATGGGGTGCTACGGGCTCCTTTATTTAGATGGACTTACCCAAGATTTTTATGTATTTTTTGACCCGTAGAACACGATTTTTTTGGGTAACAGTTGATCCGGATGTCGATAAGATTGTTATAAACAAAGAACTTGAGGAATTACATAACATCGATTTTTCGCAAAATAGAACATTTTTTTGTATTTCTTGGGTAATTCTAAGCAAAAAATGTTCTTACAAGTTTTTTCGTAGGATGCATAGTTTTCGAGATAAACGCAGTGGAACTTTCAAAAATTCGAAAAATTGCAATTTTTTAACGCGAATAACTTTTGATTAAAAAATAAAATGGCAATTCTGCTGACAGCATTTGAAAGTTTAAGTCAAATTGTACCGGTTTTAATTATTTGCATTGCTAAAAATTAATTTTTTTATTATTAAAAAAAGCTATTTTTTTATAAGCCAAAAAATTGTTTATAAGTTTAAAACATTGCTGAGGCCCCTTAAATAATCCGATTCGAATTCTGTAAAGTGTATTAGACACCTCTTTATATGCAAAAAAATTAGACAACTTCTAAATAATGGTCTACTTTATGTTCAGAAAGATTTTAAAAAATTTGAACTTTTTTAAAAACATTTAGATTGCAAATTTATTATGCAAAATCTGTTAGGTCGATTTAAATGAAATTTGGTACACGGTGTAAGTATATTACAAAGAAGTTTTAAGCGAATGACTAAGGTTCTAAGTGCCACCAAAGTGGTTAAAAACATTGAATAACCACAGGCGTATTTTTCCCCCTTATTTTGTATTTATTGCTATATTGCAGAAAAGGTAATACGTTAAGACATTTTTGAACAGTCGTATCTCATACAAAATTAAATTATCTTTATTTTATTTCTTTACGAATTTGTTCCAAAATGAATCGTTTTAAAGTTATAAGCAAAGAAAGCAGAAAAAATTTTTTCCGCTTTCGACGTTTTTCGAAATTTTTAAATATTTTAATTTTTTTATTCTTTATCTGCAAAAATCCGAATGCCACCTCTCACATCCAAAAATAGACGTTTTTTCACAGATCCTTACTGGTCTATAAATAAATTACATATATTTTTCTTTTTGTTTCTATTAATTTAATTCAAAAATTTTTTTGGACACATTGTACAAATAATTAAATAAATGTTTATATTACTAAATATAAAATTGAATGACATTTAAAATGAGATAGCACACGACCCCTATTACTATTTAAAAAATCATCGATTACGTCATCATGCCAAGATGGATGATGTCACTAGTATGACATATATGCCAAAATATCATAACTTAAAAATAAAAATCGACCAGTTTCGGGATTTTTCCTTAAAGTCGCCAGTTTACGAAATATCCAATTTATTCCTTTCATTTGCACCATACTGTAAGTATATTGCACGAAATCCAGCCCATTCTCGTGTTTGGTCTGAGAATTTTCCTTTTAATATTACTCAGATTTTTACTAAACCATATTCTATTTCTTTTACACACCTCTCTATTGTATCTTCTGATTTTATTTTTCATTTTATCTTTTTATATAGTTCATTCTTTATTCCAGGTACAGCCGTAGACCAATGTTTATGCAGAGACGAACTCACTCAAATCTACAATCAACTCGTCGAAGCTAATGCCGAATTGAAGGAGGCCAACGATGAAATGATTCAGCTGGACTCCGATATGGAATACATGGACAATAGGTTCGAAGCCCAGAACGAAAATTTGGAAGAACTCGAAAGTGCACTTACCATGCTTCGTTACATCCAACTCCAAACTCTACAAGAGCTTTCCAGTCAAGACCAGATTCTCAATTGCATTGTCGTCACTGTTCAAAACATCGATGTCCAGGTTAAAAATGAAACAACACATGTCAACCAGCAGACAGTTGATATTGAAGCACTCCAGCAGCTAACTAACGAGATTCAACAATGTAATAATGTTAATAGTTGCGTAGCTCCTACGACTACAACAACCCCTACGACTATGCCCACTACTACTACAACAGTAGTATTATAAGTATAGATTTTAAGTAAGCTTGAGACAAAAAAAAAACAAATAAAAGGGCGTACAAACAAAAATGTTTTTATTATCACCAACAATGTTAGACCCTAAATTTATCATCATCGTCGTAATAATAATTATTAGCTATTCCTTCCATCGTCGGATGTAAGCATCATCATCAACATCATCATCACATAGCGCTACAACCTTGGGTAAGTCCTGGATGACTGTACAACTTTCTTCCAATTTCTTCGGTCTTCCATCAACCTAGGGTCAAATGGGATGTTCATTTTTCGGAGATCTGATTGGATGTTATCTCTCCATCGCATTCTGGGACGTGTAAGTGGTATTTTGCCTGTCGAAATCTCCTCTCGTACCAGTTTTACAAGTCTTTCGTTAAGAAGTCTGTGCACGTGGCCTGCCCATCTCAGTCGCTGTGATTTATTTTCTTGGACAATATCGGTGTCACTGTAAAGTGCATTTAATTCGATGTTGGTTCTGTTCCTATACTGGTTTGTGTTAATGTAGTGGTGAGGTCCGAAAAGTATTTTTCGTTCAAAACGTCTGAGCTTTTCTTCGTTTGATTTGGTCATGGTCTACGTTTCGCATCCATATGTTAGTACTGGTCTGACGATGGATTTATAAATTTTGATCTTGGAAGTTCTTGTAAGATTTTTTGATTTTATAAGCTTATCCAGTGCGAATAGACAGCGATTTGCTGATTGGATTCTGTCTTTTATTTCTTCAGTAACATCGTTGTCACCTGTGATTCGGTCCCTAGATACTTAAAACGTTGTACTCTTTCGAAATTGAAGGGGTTGACCGTCACATTTTGTCCTATCCTGTCTCTTCGTGTCGTTCTATTTATACACATATATTTCGTCTTCTCTTCATTAATCCTCAGCCCTACTTCGCTTGTTGCTCCTTCCACCTTGTTGAAAATGGCTTTTGTGGATAGGATGGAGTCTCTAACGAGATCAGTGTCATCTGCGTAAGCTAATAATAACTTGGGATCTTGAACCGATAGCAGTTCCGTCCTTATATCGGCCGACCTCACGGCTTTCTCTAATACAAGGTTAAAAAGTAGTGGAGATAACGCATCACAATGTTTGAGCCCACTTTTGATTTCACAGCTGTCAGACAGTTTATTATTTACACGTACTTTTGATATTGCACTCTCCATACATACTTTAGTCATCCGAATGAGTTTCTTTGGTATTGACAACTCCGCCATGGCATTCCATATTTGGCTTCTTTCTACGCTATCATATTATGCGTGTCGAAAGTCTATGAAGAGATTGTGTATGGGTCTGTTATACTCCCATCCCTTTTTTAGAAGCTGTATCAGCGTGGATAGTTGATCTATTGTGGATCTGTTTGCCCTAAAACCGGCTTAATATTCTCCTAGGACATTTTCAGCATAGGGGGTTAGCCTACTATGAATGATGTTTGAGAGGATTTTATATGCCGTGTTTAGGAGTGAAATTCCTCTATAATTCGTGAATTTTGTGTTGTCCCCTTTTTTGTAGATGGGCACTATGATGTTTTCCTTCCATCTTGCTGGTATCTTTTCTTCTAACCATATTTGTGTTGTTAAGTGGTGAATTTGGCGATGTAGTGCGTCTCCACCATATTTCAGAAGTTCTGCTGGTATCTCGTCCGTACCCGGCGCTTTGTGATTTTTCAGCTTATTTAACGCCTTTTGGGTTTCTTCAAAAGGGGGATTTTCGACGGGCATGTCCGCTGTGTTATAGATCTGTTCTTTGTGCTGTTCTCCCTGTATGATGTTTAGAAGGTCCCTGAAATACCCTTTCCATTCTTCTGTTAGTTCATTGGATGTAAGCATCGTCGGATGAAAAATATGCATATTTAGAGGAACGATAATTAACTCTACAATTAATTCTTCTTCTTCTTGACATGACTATCCGTAACGAATTTTGGCAATCATCATGACAATCTTTATCTTTCTGCAGCAGCGTTAAAAAGCTGCACAAAAAAGCTTCCTTAACCAGGATGTTCTGTGGGAGGGCGCTTCTGTTTGTTCCTGAGGAAGGTGAAAAACAAATACTCATCGAAATATCGAATTCAACAGAATTAAATGCAGTTTAAATCTAAGCTACAGACCGCAATTCCCGATAATTCAAAACTATTCCATGGTGTTATAGAATATATCTAAATCTAACACAGGAAAAGGAAACACATTATCAAATATCTATTTTCGTCAAAAACAATTCACGTAAACCCTATCGAAAATATCCAAAAGAAGGCCACCAGACTATCTTTCAAACGAAGAAGGCCAGATTATCAAGAAAGACTTTCTTTAGCACTTTTGAAGCTCGTCGACTCCGTGGTGGCTTAACTATCACCTTCCGAATTTTAAAGTATGGATATGGAGATTTGCAACACTTGTTTATTTTAGATGATCACAGAAGACTACGTGGACATAGTTTGAAAGTGAAGAAGGAACCCTTTTCGTCGATAAGGCGCCAACATTTTCTGTGTAATCGCATTTTTAGTATATGGAACAGTCTCCCAACGGAAATTATAAATTCTCCATCCATAAATGTTTTCAAAAACCAACTAGACAGTTATCTGTTTGTAAACTGATCAGTGTTGTGCACAATCTATTAGTCTATAGTTTATTTGCGAAAATAAATTTTTGTAATGTAGGTACTATTTCATTTATCTTGTAAATTGGCTTATGGGTCTTCATGACCCCAGCCCTTATTTCTATGTAATAATAATAATAATAATAATAATAATAATAAATCTAGAATAACATTCAAAGTATTTTTAGGTTAAATATAACTTTATCAAACAATAATTTATTGACTCAACTAATCCCCATAAGACACAATGTTTTGCATGTACAGTATGTTTTTTCGTAAAGTACTAAATAAAAATACGTTATTATTATAAACAAAAAACAATTACACAAAAAACAAATTAAAAAACAATGAAATGGTATAAATATGTCGTGGAGAGTTCGATAGAGGCACATTTCATTTCCAGCAACTCTCACGCATTCACGTAAAATGAAATACTTTGTTTTGTTGGTAAGCATTGTCGCCATTACAGCATCCGACTTACAAGGTAAGATAGAAAGACAAAAATATAACAAACATAAAAAATTATAAAAAAATAATTTTTTCTCCAACTGTGTTAAAAATTCAATTTTTAGCACTCCATAGGAGCGTTAAAAATGCTACTTTAAAGCACTAGTGCTTTAAAAATTTTAAGGCACTGCAGTTAAAAGTGAATTGTCAAATTGTGAAACGTCAAAATATTTATATTTCACTAGCTGACCCGGTGAACTTCGTTGCACCTTAAGTGTGTCATAATTAGATAATCTCTCATAATTGTGATTCTAGATCAGTTCTTTGTTAAAGAACGCAATTGCTAAAAATCAATTACTCAAAATCAACTGCTCGAACGAAAATGAATTGCTACACATGAAAATTGATCGAAATGCAATTTGCTCGAATAAAAAAGAAAATTATATGTCCAAATATTTTTTCACAATAATCCAAAATTTGTAGGTATGGTCGAATGAATTTCGATAGTTTTAAGGCATTCCAGAAGCCGCTACAGATATAATGTTTTAACAACTCATTAATCATTCAGAATTAGTCGACGGTTATTAAAAGCTAAATAATTAAGACGATAACTGGACGATAACGATTTAATGAATGAAATTTAAATTTTTTTCTACTTTAATGACAAAAAAGAAAACTTATTAGCAGAACCCAATTAAAAATTATTTTGCACATCATATTTGAAATAGTATTTGGTTGAAAAATCTCATTTTTGCTGGCAAAAAATATATTAGTTTGTCTGGACTAAATTACAGTTCTGTTTATCTTAAAAAGGATATGTTACTATCAACATTTACACAGTGTTGCCAAACTGGATTTTGTTATTTTGAGTGTAAATTTTCCCAGCGATCTCCGAGGGTACAATACATAAAAAAGATACATAATATGACAAATTATATGATATTCCACGTATACAGTACGTAAATCGTTCAGCTGGACATAGGGTACATAAAATATATAGATTTAGATAGATACATAAATACATACATTGTATTATATTGAGATAATTGAGGCAACTGAGCTTTCTCGATGACAATATGGTTGTTAGCATTAAGGGGCATTAACCTCAAAATTGACAAATTATTTCGACTGACACAAATAAACGTCAAAATATGAGAATGTAGTAGGTAGCTAAATATTTTTGGCCTAAGAGAATGGAAAAACTGTTTAGTTTTTAAAGTAAAATACATTTTATTATTTTAATTCATACCTTAACCTTTAACTACACGCGCTGGTGTATTTTGTACGCCACATATAAGAATTCTATTACAAATGTATTTAAAAATTTAATTTTTGTCTTTGTTTATTTATCTAACCTATCACTGGAATGTGCTTTACATTGGATTTAGTTTCGTTATAATCGGCGTTCTAGGAAGATCGTAATTTACAGTTTATTATTTATTGTTGTTTCCGGTGGTGGATAACATACGCCACAAGTATAGTAATACAATTAGTAATATAAGTACATATTTCAAATGTTTTTTAGTCATTATGGCACAAAATATATTTTTCTTAATAAACAATACCTTTTCTCAGGTAAAAAATATTTCAAAAAAATTTTTATTAGCAGTTTTATTTATCATGGAATCAGATTCCAGTTATATATCCCAATTTGCTTACTGAGAAGGAACTCCAAGTATTCGCTGACGCCGAGTAAGGTTTATAACAAACAAATAAGTGTAATTTTTCAAAAAAAATAAACAAATCCGCTGTTTTTAAGTGTATTTTCTTGTGGCGTATAAAGTACGCCACGCGTGTAGTTATGTTATATTTTGATGCGCGGGTAGTTAAAGCTTAAAATTCTAAATATTAATTAATTATGACAATAACAAAAAATATTATCAATCATTTAATACATTCAATAGTGTACATGATATTTTTCGTTAGGTCACCTAATAAACATAAATAAACTGGGCCCAGGCGAAAGCAAGATTTTTTGAAAATTGCGTAAAATTAAAAAAATCATATTTTATCCAATTTGAGTCCAAAAGTTAATCTCTTGCACTTTTCTTTTATGGAATTTCCCGTTCGTTCTTCTTCTGTGCTCAGAATTTTTCTACGGCTTACGGTTCGCTATTTCGGAAACGGATTGCGCTAGAGAAGAAAAAATAGCAGCGTTTTGTTCGGAATTAGCAGGGAGTCTACCTGCCAAATTTCACAAAAATCGGTCAATTCGTTTCGGAGGAGTATGGCAACAAAAATGTAAATTATTTAAATGGCTATTAAAAAATAACGGTTGAAGATAAAAAAGTGAAAATTTAGGATTGTATGTATCTTTTGCTTCTACATCATACAAAATTAAGAAAAAACGGTTTGTCAAAAAATTAAAAAAATATATCAGGGGAGGCAAGCCCCCTTATGACGTACGGGCATGAAATCAGAGTTATGCCTATTCCCAGTCCGGTAGAATACACGTGTAAAATTTCATAAAAATCTGTTGATCGGTTCTCGAGTTATAAATGGTGTAACTAACATAACTCGACTTTCTTTTATATATTTATATAGATGTAAAATATTTAAATGGCTATTAAAAAATAACGGCTGAAGACAAAAAAGTAAAAATTTAGGATTGTATGTATCTTTTGCTTCTACATCACACAAAATTAAGAAAAAACGGTTTGTCAAAAAATTAAAAAAAATATCAGTGGGGGCAAGCCCCCTTATGACGTACGGGCATGAAATCAGAGTTATGCCTATTCCCTGTCCGTTAGAATACACCTGTAAAATTTCATAAAAATCTGTTGGGCCGTTTTCGAGTTCTAAATGGTGCAACTATAGTATAGTTGATCCAAAAGATGGCATAACCCAGACATCCAAAGTGAAAGTTATCTTTCAACACCAAATTGTTCTATATGGTCCACACAATGTCCAGAAAAAGTCACACCATTTTGAGCGTCGGGTTTGGGGGGGGGGGGAGAGGGGGAGAAATTGGTAAATTCGTAGTTTTTTAAGTTTTTCGCCAATATTTCTAAAAGTATGCGGTTTAGCTTGAACAACCCTCTATACAAAATTATTCTACTTTAAATTTGAAATAAAAAAGGCCCGTTGCATAATCTTTCTAAAATGAATGGTTCCAAAGTTACGGAGGTAGTATAGTATAACTGGTCCAAAAAAGGCCTAACCCAAACATCCAAAGTAAAAGTTTTCCTCCAACACCAAAATGTTCTAAATGGTCCACATATTGTTCAGTAAAAAGTTACACCATTTTGAGCGTCCGGTTTGGGAGGGAGACGGGAGAGAAGCCGGTAAATTAGTAGTTTTTTTTAGGTTTTTTGTCAATATTTCTAAAAATATGCTTTATCGTAAGCAATGTTATATACCAAAATCTTCTACATGAAATTTAAAACAAAAAATGTTTGATACATAATTGTTATAAAATCAACGGTTCCAGAGTTGCGGAGGGTGAAAAGTTGAGGTTTTCGATACTTTTTATATTTTTTGGGCAATATTTATGATATAACTGTACCAAAAACCCAGACATCTAAAGTGAAAGTTATCCTCCAACACCAAATTGTTCTATATGGTCCACATAATGTTCAGAAAAAGTCACACCATTTTGAGCGTCGGGTTTGGGGGGGGGGGGAGAGGGGGAGAAATCGGTATATATAAAAAGTATCGAAAACCTCCACATTTCACCCTCCGTATCTCTGGAACCGTTGATTTTATAACAATTATGTATACAAACTTTTTTGTTTTAAATTTTATGTAGAATATTTTTCTATAAAACATTCCTTACGCTAAAGCATACTTTTAGAAATATTGACGAAAAACATAAAAAACTACTAATTTACCGACTTCTCCCCCATCTCCCCCCAAACTGGACGCTTAAAATGGTGTAATCTTTTACTGAACAATATGTGGACCATATAGAACAATTTGGTGTTAAAGGAAAACTTTTACTTTGGATGTCTGGGTTAGGCCTTTTTTTGGACCAATTATACTATACTACCTCCGTAACTTTTGAACCGTTCATTTTAGAAGGGTTATGCATAGGGCCTTTTTTATTTCAAATTTAATGTAGAACAATTTTGTGTAGAGGGTTGTTCATGCTAAACCGCTTAGTTTTAGAAATATTGACGAAAAACTTAAAAAACTACGAATTTGCAGATTTCTCCTCCCTCTCTCCCCCAAACCCGACGCTCAAAATGGTGTGACTTTTTTCTGAACATTATGTGGACCATATAGAACAATTTGGTGTTGGAGGATAACTTTCACTTTGGATGTCTGGGTTTGGGTCTAACTATACCATACTACTAACATAACTCGACTTTCTTTTAATATAGATGTAAAATATTTAAATGGCTATTAAAAAATAACGGTTGAAGATAAAAAAGTGAAAATTTAGGATTGTATGTATCTTTTGCTTCTACATCATACAAAATTAAGAAAAAACATTTGTCAAAAAATTAAAAAAATATATCAGGGGGGGGGGGCAAGCCCCCTTATGACGTACGGGCATGAAATCAGAGTTATGCCTATTCCCAGTCCAGTAGAATACACGTGTAAAATTTCATAAAAATCTGTTGAGCGGTTCTCGAGTTATAAATGGTGTAACTAACATAACTCGACTTTCTTTTATATATGTATATAGATTTATTAACATTAATATTAATAGTACAACTTGGGCAATTTGAAAAAGGTGGTTTAAAAGGTTTTTTAAAATTTAATTTAAACTGTATTATTGCATTTTAACACGTTTGTAGAAAAAACAAGTTTATGTAGCGGTATAATATTTTCGCTAAGAATTTTTAGACATTCCCCTCGAGTGTAGACAACCAGTTCTACCTTTTACGGGTCATAGGTTTCATGGTTTCAGAAATTAACAAAAATATTGTATTTTATAAATTTATAACGTGTGTAGAAAAAATATTGTATGATATACGTGTTAAAACTACATTTTTAAGGCACTCTGTGAATTTCAGAATTCGCTTCGCTCATTCTGCAAGCTTTCACATGCATGCCTTAAAATTGTACTTTTAACACATATCATAAATAACTATTTTCTACAACCGTGTTAAAAATGCTACTTTAAGGCACTAGTGCTTTAAAATATTTTTAAGGCACTGCAGTTCGTATTGACCGTATAGGCAATTTTGATGTAATGTCAAAAAAATATAAAAATGGAATGTCAGTCAAGTTCAAGTAAAAGTTTTCGTAGATATTGTCCTGTAATTACGTTTGTAGAAAAAATATTGTATGATATGCGTGTTAAATTTTCGTATTGACCGTATAGACAATTTTGATGTAATGTCAAAAAAATATAAAAATGGAATGTCAGTCAAGTTCAAGTAAAAGTTTTTGTAGATATTGGGTGGAATGCATAAAACATAGTACCTGCTAATGCTTCAAGTATGTTCTATATTTTTAAAGATTTTACTATACTTGTAAAGCATTAAATACTTTGTAAGTGTAGTAAAACACTTACAAATCATTTGTAAGTGTAGTAACGCTTTGTAACTGTAGTAAAATCTTTAAAAATGTAGTACATACTTGAAGCATTAGCAGGTACAACGTTTTATGCATTCCACCCAATGTCCTGTAATTACGTTTGTAGAAGATATTGTATGATATGCGTGTTAAAATAGTTATTTTCCTAACTAGTGCGGAAAGTGATACTTTCCCGCACGCGACTGCCGTTGACCCGAACGACGCGATAGCGGAGTTCGGGCAAGCAGTCGAGTGTGGGAAAGACACTTTACGCATGAGTTAGGAACAATATTTTTTCTACGGCCTATGTTTGGAAAAAGTCACAACAAATAGAGTTACTTATATCAATTTTTATTTACTAGTAAATACAACAAAATATTTAGTGGAAAAAGAAGAACGTCTATTTATTGCTTCGTAATATTAAAGATAAATGAGCAATTCGCAGCATTCTGCAAATTTATAACGGATGCAAGCTGATCCTTGAATTGGCACTGTGTATGCTCCCTCAACCTGTGCTCGCTGTGATCACTCGACGTATATGTAGATGGTTCTAAAGAATCGATACTTAAAATTTTGTTACACACATCTCTTTTTTGCTTTTCAGAGTCTTCTAGGTAACCCTCTGCTACAGAAGTTGTTTTACAACCTCCTAGACGTTTTATATTTGTAATCGTTTCTCCAGAATCGGTTAGGAAGGTTGCTGATGAGCGTCTGTAGCTGTGTCCTGTGTAACGTTCAGGATTGGGTAGATGCAAAAAGGCTGCAATTTCGGAGGGGATTTTTCCAAATGTATTAATTCCTTTACTGTACATTTTCCTTTCTGGTATTTTATAAACAAACGCCGATTAGTTGTGGTTGAAGGTCGTAAACTGACGTATTCTCTGTATAGCTTCAAAAACATTCATTTAGCCCAGTCGGGATGACATTTGACCTTGCATTAGGATCTGCCCCAAATTTTATTTTTCTAATCTTTAGGGAGGGTCAATATTAGTACAAATTTAAAATCTCGACTGAATTCCACTGTTGCGTTAGCCGCCATCTTGATTTTAAACGAGAACTGTTTTTGCTCAATATCTCCGCCATTTTCAATTTTTTGACAAAAAGTATGGAAACTGAAATTGTTGAAAATACAATTTTATATAATTTCATTTATTATAATTTTTTTTCGTGCGGTCGATATTTTCCGAGTTATGAGGGGAAAATAGTGACAGTTGTAGCATAATTATTGAATTATTGAATTATCTCGTTTATTATTAGTTTTACAACAAATATTTACCTATACAAAAATGAAGAGAATTCAATTTTGTACAATTTTGATGCCGTTCATTTTTTTGATAAAATCAATATTTAAGGTAGTACGTATGTGGTAAAAGTGCGAGCGTAAGACCTGATTGATTTTGTAGCAATTGTTTTTGTTCAATATCTCCGCCATTTTCAACTTTTCGACAAAAAGTGTAAGAACTGGAATTGTTGCAATTACGATTTACTACAATTTTTCGAGAGAACCAGTGTCGGGTCTACAAGGGGGGGAAATGGGAAAATTCCCCCCAACAGGGTCCAAAATTAAAAAAAAAAATTGTTGGAACATCACGATATATTAGCTGACATAAAACTTAAAATATCGACAGACAAATTCAACCAATAAAACCCGCTATTTAATAAAATTAAGTGAACTTAATGTATATAATGGCTTTTTATGTCTTTTATATACTTAGTTTGGTTGATGTTTTATTGGAAGTTTCAAAAATTGTATAAAATATAATTCTCTTTATTTTTGATTATGTACAATTATGTCGTAAAGTTAATAATAAATGAGACAATTCAATAATTATGCTTCCCCTCCGCTTCCATTATTTTCCCCCTTAACTCGGAGAATATTGATCGTATAAAAAAATTGTGCCAAAGAAATTGTAGGAAATTGCATTTCCAACAATTTTCTTTCCCACCATTTATGTCGAAAAGTTGAAAATGGCGGAGATATTAAGCAACAACAGTTCTCATTTAAAATCAATATGGCGGCTAATGCAACCGCGGAATTCAGTCGAAATTTTAAATTTACACTACTATTGATCTCTCCGAAAGGATATAATTATAAAATTTGGGGCAGCTTGGATACAAAATTCAATTCAATAATTATGCTCCCCCCACCACTTTTTACTATTTTCCCATGTAACTCGGAAAATATCAACCGCATGAAAAAAAATGTTAAAAAGAAATTGTAGGAAATTATATTTTGAACAATTTTAGTTGAAAATGGCGTAGATACCTATTGAACAAAAACAATTGCTATAAAATCAATCCGGTCTTACGCTCGCGCCATTACCGCATACGTACTACCTTAAATTTTTATTTTAGCAAAAAAATGAAAGAGATCAAAATTGTGTAGAATTTAATTCTCTTCATTTTTGTACAGGTACATATTTGTTGTAAAACTAGTAATAAACGAGATAATTCAATAATTCAATAATTATGCTCCAACTGTCACTATTTTCCTCTCATAACTCGGAAAATATCGACCGCACGGAAAAAATTATAATAAATGAAATTATATAAAATCATATTTTCAACAATTTCAGTTTCTACACTTTTTGTCAAAAAATTGAAAATGGCGGAGATATTGAGCAAAAACGGTTTAAAATCAAGATGGCGGCTAACGCAACGGTGGAATTCAGTCGAGATTTTAAATTTATACTAATATTGACCCTCCCTAAAGATTAGAAAAATAAAATTTGGGTCAGCTCCTAATGCAAGGTTAGGCCTGTTATTCGTCTAACCCGACTGGACTAATTGTTTATTTCTTCTGAGACAACAAATGATCTCGCAGAGTTGTTTTTCGAGTCTGTAATTTTGACGATTATTAGATTCCCTTTGTCTTCAATATCGTCGAGAGTGATTTTCGTAAGTTCCGCTCTACAAGCCCCAGATAAACCAAAAATGGTAACTACTTTTATCATAAGATATAATAATATCTCGTTTGGTGCGTCTAACATAAAGGCTATATCTTCTTTACTAAAAACTTTTGCTTTTTGTGTTCGAAAACCAATATTTTGTTTTTTCAAAAAAGTTGTTAGTTTATAAAACTTACTTATATCAATATTGTGCTTTATTTTCATTAAACTTTTAATCATGGAATAGCGTGACCAAAGTGTGTTTGATTTAAGCACTTTGCTCAATTCTAAAAAGTATGCCAAAAATACTTCTTCTTTATAGCTCCTTACTTTCATGGATTCGCACCAGTTCACAAAATGGACAAATTGTTTTTGATGCCTCTCTTTGGATTTGGTAGGCAACAAATTTAAATTTGTTTCCGCGGCGGCTATCAAGACAGCTTCCGGGATCTCTTCGTCCGATGAATCCATGTAATTTTTTAAAAATTGCAGCGAAAACACACAAATGCATACGTTGTTTGACAAGGTTGTCAAAATCAAACTTTCAATAAAATTGGTTACTATGACGACGATAATGGTTTCAATGACGACGATATTCAAATCCTTGTGATTGTCCACTGATTTGATTTATGAATATTATGTCAAAATAAATCTATCTCAAAGAATTTTCGCGTTAATTTCATTAAAACATGAACACAATAAGATAAATTTGAAATAAATTAGTAAATAATATCTAAATATTAGTTTATTGCATATATTATAATATATTATAATGCCATATTACAAGGTATTCTACTTTCCCGCACTAGTGCGGGAAAGTGCAACTTTCGGAAACCAAATGCGTGCGGGAAAGTGGCTGTTTAGGCACGGCCGTAGAAAATAGTATATTGTGCAACAAGTGCAGAAAGGTACTAATTTCTCACGAGTTTGAAAAGTTGCGGTACGAGCGCAAGCGAGTGCCGCAATTCAAACGAGTGAGAAATTACCTTTCTGCACGTGTTTCACACTATACTTTTTCTACAAGCACAGTTTTTCCTAAATATAAAAATCACAATTTCCAAACGACGATTAATTATAATAGGTACCTATGTGATAAATTTTAAACTGTATTTAATTAATACCTACTAATCAATTTAAATTCCTTATACCTAAATAAATTGCACAGAAATCAGTTAAAAAATTAATGCACTGCCTTAATTTGTTTAAATTTAAACAATTATTACACATTATTGACATTATATTTATG
The DNA here is from genome assembly GCF_917563875.1 of Diabrotica virgifera virgifera. Classification (NCBI taxonomy): domain Eukaryota; kingdom Metazoa; phylum Arthropoda; class Insecta; order Coleoptera; family Chrysomelidae; genus Diabrotica; species Diabrotica virgifera. The sequence goes on from NC_065448.1 coordinate 5,532,806, forward strand.
CAGTCACGGATTTACACAAAACCTACTTCATTCGACGTCTCTTGCACAGGTTGCTAAATCCTTATTGGTTATTTGATAATTATAAAATGTTTAATAAGAATAAAATTGTAAAATAAAACAGTTGTAACATCCATAATTTAGTTTCTATGCTATAGTTAAATATAATAATTGTCTTATAGGTTATATATTTGTCCGCGGTAGTCCACGGATGTAAACAGAATATAACGTTACTCAGAATGAGGTAGTCAACTGTGCAGAAAAGAACTTTGCGGCACAGAAACGTCACTTTTCTGCACACTAATGTCAAATATCTTATACTGTGAGAAAATATTAAGTTTGCTAACATAAAACCGTGCAGAAAAGTGCACTTTGAATAGTGGTTGTAGAAAAAGTACATTTTTAAGGCACTCATGTGAATTGCAGAACTCGCTTCGCTCATTCTGCTAACTTTCACATGTGTGCCTTAAACGTGTACTTTTAACACTTATATCATAAATAACTATTAATTTACTTATATCTATTTATTAATGCTTCTTCGAAGAAAGGGGTTTGAAAAAATGATGCAATTAGTATCACTGTAATTATTTAATGAACCTTTTTTAATAGTATAGTATAGTTGATCCAAAAGATGGCATAACCCAGACATCCAAAGTGAAAGTTATCCTTCAACACCAAATTGTTCTATATGGTCCACACAATGTCCAGAAAAAAGTCACACCATTTTGAGCGGCGGGTTTGGGGGGGGAGAGGGGGGAGAAATCGGTAAATTCGTAGTTTTTTTAAGTTTGCCGCGAATATTTCTAAAACTATGCGGTTTAGCATGAACGACCTTCTATAAAAAATTGTTCTACATTAAATTTGAAATAAAAAAGGCCCTATGCATAATCTTTCTAAAATTAATGATTCCAAAGTTACGGAGGTAGTATAGTATAACTGGTCCAAAAAAAAGGCCTAACCCAAACATCCAAAGTAAAAGTTTTCCTCCAACACCAAAATGTTCTATATGGTCCACATATTGTTCAGTAAAAAGTTACACCATTTTGAGCGTCCGGTTTGGGAGGGAGATGGGAGAGAAACCGGCAAATTAGTAGTTTTTTTACGTTTTTCGTCAATATTTCTAAAACTATGCTTTAGCGTAAATAATGTTATATACAAAAATGTTCTACATTGAATTTAAAAAAAAATGTTCTATACATAATTGTTATAAATCAACGGTTTCAGAGTTACGGAGGGTGAAAAGTCGAGGTTTTCGATACTTTTTATATTTTTTGGGCAATATTTATGATATAACTATACCAAAAACCCAGACATCCAAAGTGAAAGTTATCCTCCAACACCAAATTGTTCTATATGGTCCACATAATGTTCATGTCCAAAAAAAAGGCCTAACCCAAACATCCAAAGTAAAAGTTTTCCTCCAACACCAAAATGTTCTATATGGTCCACATATTGTTCAGTAAAAAGTTACACCATTTTGAGCGTCCGGTTTGGGAGGGAGATGGGAGAGAAGCCGGCAAATTAGTAGTTTTTCGTCAATATTTCTAAAACTATGCTTTAGCGTAAACAATGTTATATACAAAAATGTTCTACATTGAATTTAAAAAAAAATGTTCTATACATAATTGTTATAAATCAACGGTTCCAGAGTTACGGAGGGTGAAAAGTCGAGGTTTTCGATACTTTTTATATTTTTTGGGCAATATTTATGATATAACTATACCAAAAACCCAGACATCCAAAGTGAAAGTTATCCTCCAACACCAAATTGTTCTATATGGTCCACATAATGTTCAGAAAAAAGTCACAGCATTTTGAGCGTCGGGTTTGGGGGGGGGGGGAGAGGGAGGAGAAATCGGTAAATATAAAAAGTATCGAAAACCTCCACTTTTCACCCTCCGTAACTCTGGAACCGTTGATTCTATAACAATTATGTATAGAACCTTTTTTGTTTTAAATTTTATGTAAAAAATTTTTCTATAGAACATTCCTTACGCTAAAGCATAGTTTTAGAAATATTGACGAAAAACCTAAAAAAACTACTAATTTACCGACTTCTCCCCCATCTCCCCCCCAAACCGGACGCCTTAAAATGGTGTAACTTTTTCCTTAACAATATGTGGACCATATAGAACAATTTGGTGTTGAAGGAAAACTTTTACTTTGGATGTCTGGGTTAGGCCTTTTTTTGGACCAATTATACTATACTACCTCCGTAACTTTGGAACCGTTCATTTTAGAAGGGTTATGCATAGGGCCTTTTTTATTTCAAATTTAATGTAGAACAATTTTGTGTAGAGGTTTGTTCATGCTAAACCGCTTAGTTTTAGAAATATTGACGAAAAACATAAAAAACTACGAATTTGCAGATTTCTCCCCCCTCTTCCCCCCCAAACCCGACGCTCAAAATGGTGTGACTTTTTTCTGAACATTATGTGGACCATATAGAACAATTTGGTGTTGGAGGATAATTTTCACTTTGGATGTCTGGGTTTGGGTCTAACTATACCATACTATAATAATAGGGGAGTCAATATAGAACGAAAAAGCTTATATTTTTCTAAAACTTTTTTTTGTTAGTGTATATACATATTAAAGTAAAAAGTTCTACTCACAGATTTTGTCGCTAATTGTTTAATAATTGTTTAAACAATAACAATTATTTTGCACAGATACTTTTAAAAAAATCGTTGAATTCGTCATTTTACTTTGATCAAACATGATTCTTTATTTAAATTCTTCGCATTTTTTATATCTGTTATCCGGCATTTTAGATTCCTTCTTCGTCCTTTATTCTAAGATATTCCGTTTTGTTAATGCTGATGGTGAGTATCCAATTTTTGTATTCTTGTGTTAACTTTAGAATCATATAATCCATGTCTTCTTTATCGTTTGCCATAATCACTTAATCGTCTGTGAAGGAAAGATTTGTTATGTATGTACTTCTTAATACTGTTATGTACCAAGTCCTATTCTCATTCCTATTAATTTTATCCTACGTTTATTTAATGGTTCCTGGATATACATTTTGAATAAAGTTGAGGACAACGTCAATCTTATCTTAAGCCTTTTATGACAAAAATGCGTTTGCTTTATAGGTATATTGCACGAAATCCAGCCCATTCTCGTGTTTGGTCTGAGATTTTTCCATTTAATATTACTCAGATTTTTACTAAACCATATTCTATTTCTTCTACACACCTCTCTATTGTATCTTCTGATTTTATTTTTCACTTTATCTTTTTATATAGTTCATTCTTTATTCCAGGTACAGCCGTAGACCAATGTTTATGCAGAGACGAACTCACTCAAATCTACAATCAACTCGTCGAAGCTAATGTCGAATTGAAGGAGGCCAACGATGAAATGATTCAGCTGGACTCCCATATGGAATACATGGACAATAGGGTCGAAGGCCAGAACGAAAATTTGGAAGAACTCGAAAGTGCACTTACCATGCTTCGTTACATCCAACTTCAAACTCTACAAGAGCTTTCCAGTCAAGACCAGATTCTCAATTGCATTGTCGTCACTGTTCAAAACATCGATGTCCAGGTTAAAAATGAAACAACACATGTCAACCAGCAGACAATTGATATTGGAGCACTCCAGCAGCTAACGAACGAGATTCAACAATGTAATAATGTTAATAGTTGCGTAGCCCCTACGACTACACCAGCCCCTACGACCACAACAGTCCCTACGATAACAACAGAAGATCTTTCTAATATATAATTATAAGTATAGATTTTAAGTAAGCTTGAGACGAAAAAAAAAACAAATGAAAGATCTTAAAAACAAATATGTTTTTTCAATCACCACCAATGTTGGACCCTAAATTTATCATCATCATTTTTAGTTATTCCATCCATCGTCGGATGTTAGCCTCCATCAGATTCATTTATCTTCGTTGTTTTTTGCAACTAGTATGATACAATTGATCCAAAAGATGGCATAACCCAGACATCCAAAGTGAAAGTTATCCTCCAACACCAAATTGTTCTATATAGTGCACATAATGTTCAGAAAAAAGTCACACCATTTTGAGCGTCGGGTTTGGGCAGCAGAGGGGGGAGAAATAGGTAAATTCGTAGTTTTTAAGTTTATCGTCAATATTTCTAAAACTATGCGGTTAAGCATGAACAACCTTCCATACAAAAATGTTTTACATTAAATTTGAAATAAAAAAGGCCCAATCCATAATCCTTCTAAAATGAACGGTTCCAAAGTTACGGAGGTAGTATCGTATAATTGGTCCAAAAAAAGGCCTAACCCAAATATCCAAAGTAAAAGTTTTCCTCTAACAAAAATTTGTTCTACATACAAAATACAAAATCATACAAAAAAGCTTCTATATTTAATTGTTATAAAATCAACGGTTCCAGAGTTACGAGTGGAGGTTTTCGATACTTTTTATATTTTTTGGGCAATTGATGATGATTTTGGGTGGTGAGGTTGACGTGTCTTCAACGGCTTATCACTACGTACCATCGGCCACTGAAATAGCAAATTTTATTTACAAAACACAATCCTGTAAAAAGAAAATTTCTTTCATCAGTAATAATATTATAAATTGCCCAAAAAATATAAAAAGTATCGAAAACCTCCACTTTTCAGCCTCCGTAACTCTGGAACCGTTGATTTTATAACAATTATGTATAGGGCCTTTTTTGTTTTATATAAACATTTTTGTATAGAACATTGTTTACGCTAAAGCATAGTTTTAGAAATATTGACGAAAAACGTAAAAAAACTACTAATTTACCGTCTTCTCCCCATCTCCCCTTCAAACCGGGCGCTCAAAATGGTGTAATTTTTACTGAACAGTATATGGACCATGTAGAAAAATTTGGTGTTGAAGAAAACTTTTACTTTTACTTTGGATATTTGGGTTAGGCCTTTATTGGATCAATTAAACTATACTACCTCCGTAACTTTGGAACCGTTCATTTTAGAAGGATTATGCATACAACCTTTTTCATTTCAAATTTAATGTAGAACATTTTTGTATAGAAGGTTGTTCATGCTAAACCGCATAGTTTTAGAAATATTGACGAAAAACCTAAAAAACTAAGAATTTACCGATTTATCCCCCTCTCCCCCCCAAACCGACGCTTAGAATGGTGTGACTTTTTTCTGAACATTATGTGGACCATATAGAATAATTTGGTGTTGGAGGGTAATTTTCACTTTTGATGTCTGGGTTTGGGTCTAGTCATACGTCATACCATATTAATCGTGACCAATTTGTGACCAGCCGAGTAGCCCCGAATGGGTATATTAAGTATTTCAATTATGCTTTAAAACTGTAGAATAAAATTAACATTAAAACCATTCGGTTTTTAAAGCACATTGAACGCCACCCGATTTGTATTTAACTCGCGCCTTGTTTAGCCTAGGCGCTCAGCGAGTTAAATATAATTCAGATTAATATTGAGATTCTGCGCGTGGAACCTGACGGCACAAACAAAAAATTATAGTGTGGCGGTTAATGTGTTAAGTAAACCTTAGCCGAGCCGCACACCAAAGAAACATGAAACGAAAAACATGAAACATGAAACGAAAAACATGTTTCATGAAACTAAAACACTGCTAAACAAATCTCAAAGTCCGCCTACCAATGAAACGAGTGTGGTTCATGCTCATGACACATTTTTATTTTCGGAGAGTTTCATAAATAGTCGAGGAAATAAAGCTGAAAAAATGGCAAAACCTCGCAATTTTTTCGTCCAGCATCGATTTGTACAAAAATTTGGGATTAGGCTCATTAGACCCTCTATATCATTTTCTATATTGAGCCGTTGTACGCTTTTGCTTTTTTAAGGGTAAAAACTACCCCTAACTTTAAAAAAATATAAAATAACATTTTAAACTTTAATATTGTCAACATTTGGTTCTTATTAGTTACATAATGATTGTTTTATGCTGTAAAATATACTATCATAATATTTCAACCCTTAAAACCAACCTTGTTAGAGCTATATATAAAAAATTTACTTATCATAAAAGAATAATTTCGGCTTGCATCGATTAATATAAAAATTTGGGATTAGCATCATCTCACCCTGTACTTCATATTCTATATCATGCTTAAAGGCGTTGATTATTCTTAGGGGTGTAAACTACCCCTTATTGCCAAAAATGTATAAAAACATTGTAAACTTTAATATGGGTAAAATTTGGTTTTGATTGGTTAAATAATGATTGTTTTATACTTTAGGATATAATATCATAATATTTAAACCCTTAAAAACCACCCTTAATAACATTACAGTTTTTATAAGTAGATATTTTAATAGATCTATACAGAAAAAAAAGTAGAATTAAAGAATTACAAAAACATTTATTTACACAAAATAACGAATTTACAAATATGTACAAATACAAATACAAATAGTTTTTTAGTCATCTTCCAGTATACGAACCGGTTCTGTGGTATTATACATACATTGAAAATTATCCATAAGGGGACTATCCGAACTTTTCGAAAAAAAAATTCGTTTTATAAACATAGCTCCTTCATTTTTGGCGATAAAAAGTTTTTTCAAAAATGAATTTGTAGGATTTTTGAAGACTTATAAGACTGTGTAAACTAAATTCCGTAAGGTCCCTTAGTTTTTAATTAGGGTGGGTTTAAAGGGCTTGAATAAGGGGGTGTTTGCTCGTAAATAGAGGTTTTAAACAGCTATATCTCGCTAACTATTCCCTGTAATGAAAATCTATGTACAACGGAATTTTAGTTATTAAAAAAGCTACAATTTAGTAGTTTATCAATTTTTTTGTATCTCCAGTATTTTCGAAGATATTTTGAAGTAAAAGATGAAAAATGGAAAATTCCAAAAAATTTATTTTTATTTAAACTCCAGTTTTTCTAAAATTAAGCCTTTTAAATAGGTCAAACTTCTTAAGTGTATTGATAATACAAACATAAAAGGAATTACAAAAAGGTGAAGACCAATTTTTAGTTAGGAGGGTAGTTAGGGGGTTGTTTTCACTGATTTTTTTCATAGAGAAAAGTACGCACCGATATTTTTTTGATCATAAGTCGCTTAATTTTCAGACTAGAAACTTTTTGTTATTTTTTTTTGAAAGGGCTAGCTGCATACTTAAAAAAAGGTTATTTAAGTTTTCCTCGAAAAATGCAAAGTTTTTCCGTTATTTTACTTGAATATTTACATATATAATTGTTACAATCTTTGTTATCACCTTTCTTGTGTATTGGCAATATTAAGCCCATTCTCCAATCTTCAGGCGTTGTTTCTTCCCTCCATGCTTGTCTATATATATCCAATAATACTAGTTTTCCACTATTTCCCATATATTTGATCATTTCCGATGTTATATTATCTCTTCCTGGTGCTTTCCCGTTCTTTAGACTCCTTATAGCTTCTTCTAACTCTTCTCTAGTTATATCTTCATTTATTACCTCTCTTTCTACATTCCATTCTTCCTCTTCCATTTCATCATCTTGATTATCTGCTTTCTGTTCTGTGTTTAGTAGATTCTTGAAGTATTCTTTCCATCTTTCCATTATCTCTTCCTCCTCGATCAGTATCTCCCCAGCTTCGTTTTTTATTGCACTTGCATTTATATCTACTTTTTCTTTTCTCAGATTTTTGAGTACTTTGTAGAATAGCTTCTGATTACCTTTATTATCTCTTTCCATTTTTTCTCCAAATTCTGTCCAACTTCTCTGTTTCTCGCTCATTACCATTTGTTTTACTATGTTTCTCTGTTCCTTGTAGCTTGTATAATTTGTTTCTGTTCTATTATTTAAATATTCTTTCCATATTTTCTTCTTTTTTCTTACTTGTTTTTAATTTCATTCGTCCACCAAGATGTTTGTTTCTTATTGTTGTCTTTATTGTAAGTCCCAAAGGCGTCCTTTGCTGCTTGTAATACGATATTTTTAAAGGTTTCCCATTTTGTTTCTAACGGCCTCTGTATAATTTCTTCTTGATATTTATTTATTTCTGGCGATACTATCTGTTGATATTTTTCTGCTATCTCTTTATTTTTTAGTTTGCAAGTCCTTTTTCTTATATGTCCTTTTTTCTTTTCTTTGAATGTCTCTGTTCTATTTTCTTCACTTCTGAATTTAGCTATCAGCAAGTAATGATCACTATGTATCTCATAGCTTTTCTTGACTGTAGCATCCCTTACTGAATTTCTATTATTTCTTTCTACCAATATATAGTCTATTATTGACTTTTGTCCTCTGCTCGGTTCTTCTCTAGTAATCTTATGAATATCTTTATGTTCAAAATAAGTATTTGTTATTATTAAATCATTGTTAATACAAAATTCCAGTAGTCTTTTCCCATTATTATTTCTTGTATTTTCACCGTGTTTTCCGATTACTGCTCCATATATATCGTCCTTTGTTCCAACTCGTCCATTGAAGTCTCCAGCATAACTATATTATTACTTAATTATTTTTTAGGCCACGTTAATTCATCGTCCATTAATATATTGGACAACAATACCAATGATGGAATTTCAGGTAGCGACTTTTCATCAACAACTTAAGAAGATGTTACTACTGGAGAGTCCAATAGGGAACTTGCATAAATTTTTAAATATTAAAATGATATTAAAAAACCTAAGGTAACACGATCTTAAAACGCTTGCATGCGAAAAAAAAAACAAATATTTTTAACCCGTACGCTAATTACGACGCTTTGAAAATGCTATAAAATTCAAATACCTTAGGAGGCTCTTGAACGTCCTTCTATTGGTTCGACGTCACGGGCCACGGTCAACCGGACCTAGCAGTCGGAAACAACGCGATTAGGGTAGGTATCACGGGTTTATTACATTTTATCGTCTTTAATGGAAAATTCCTAGGTATTATTTACGTTCATCTTATATATTGAAATAAGTAGTTCCCCAATCAGCTTAGTTTTAAACTGAAATTGATAAAGTTGAGTGCTACTTTGTAAAGAGTTTAAAACGCATAATATGACGGACGAGGGTTTTTCAAAAGGTCAATCTGACTAACTTACCTACCGTTGATGTCTTCATGGTGGCAACTTTATAAAAAGTAGTGAAAGCTATTCTATTGGAAAAATGCGAGTTGTCAAGGCAAATAAATAAGAGTTAATAATAAGCATGTTTAAACCGTTTATAACAATAGTTTGGTACCATTATATTATAGTACACGGTTTACCCCGTTGGTTTGATCTAACTACCTCTAATCGAAGGATTTCGTATATCCTGGAAAAGATTACGGTGTAATTTGCATTATAATAAAGACTATATTTTATTGTAATGTTTATTAGTACCTACTGGAGCCTTTCATTATTGTGTTCAAAGCCTTCTGAGAAAAGATTATGGTGATTAGCAGACGTATCGATAGAACGTGTATATAGCCAACAAAATCCTTCTTTACAAAGTTAATAATACGCATAAATAAGAAGAATCATTATTGTAATTTTACAAGTTAATATCTTTATCATCTCAGCTTATACTTACACCGCATCCCTCGGTAGACCGCAAGCTATAGTAGAAACCCGACTGTAGACCGCATACTATAGTAGCACCAATACTTTTTAGTTACTCTTACTTTATTGCTAAAAGTTTTGTTTATTTTTAAGTTACTTGTTTCTTCTTTGTTCTTCAACACAAGAAACGACAAAAGTAATTTCATAAAAAAGAACTTTTTGATACATGTCAACAGAGATAAAATGTTAATATTTTGCCTGTCACAGAAAAAATCATTTTTGCCACAGAGTAAAACAAGATACTTCAACTATATTATTTATCTATGGGCAAACTGCATTAAATGCAATAGCCCACCGAACGGGGAAACGATACGAGTTGCCTGTGACGTCAGAGCCCAGGTCTCGCTTTTGAAGTTGTTTGAGACGGAAATTTTAGGCGCGGAACTTTGACCACATGTTGTACGTACACTATTCATTGTTAAGACGTAATATTTTGAATATAACATTTTAAAACATAAATTAACAATTTTATGCAAAAACATTTTTTAGTGCAAGTTCCCTATTATAAATAGTTGAAAGACTGATAAGTTTGTACACACTTGAATGAATAAGGGAAAATGAAAATGTAGTATGTCAAAGTGTGTAAATAATTTTATTTCCTTAGCTGAGCGCTTTCGACATAAACGTCATCATCGGAGCTAATGCTAAAATAAAAAAAGAGATCTTGTAAGAACAAGAAGTACAAAACTCTTTTTTTACTTACGTCAAATACTAAAAAAGTACCGCTACATAGAGGTGTACAAAAGTGCATCTTAGGAATGTACATTTGATTTTTAAATTTTGAATGCTAGCTTAGTCCTCCGTACAACAGCAAACAGCAAAAAAACAGAAAGAAACGGCCACATACACGTTGCACAAAAAAACATATAAACTTTTTTCATGGTCCGGGTGTCGATATCACCCGTCCATCCTTGGCCTAGTAACAACAGCTGACTGACAAGGTCGGATATTCAAATCTGCCAAGGATGGACGGGTGATATCGACACCCGGACCATGAAAAAAGTTTATATGTTTTTTTGTGCAACGTGTATGTGGCCGTTTCTTTCTGTTTTTTTGCTGTTTGCTGTTGTACGGAGGACTAAGCTAGCATTCAAAATTTAAAAATCAAATGTACATTCCTAAGATGCACTTTTGTACACCTCTATGTAGCGGTACTTTTTTAGTATTTGACGTAAGTAAAAAAAGAGTTTTGTACTTCTTGTTCTTACAAGATCTCTTTTTTTATTTTAGCATTAGCTCCGATGATGACGTTTATGTCGAAAGTGCTCAGCTAAGGAAATAAAATTATTTACACACTTTGACATACTACATTTTCATTTTCCCTTATTCCCTATTATAGTCCATCAGTAAGTGACGGTAATTCATCAACATCATCCGAATCGCAGGTTCCCTTATCATCTCATATTAGCAATATATTAGATGGAGATAAAAAATATTCCACAGAAGTTAATAAGGATAAAAAACCAAGAAAACGTAAACGTGATAAATCTACCTGGAAAAAAAATTTGGCGAAAAAGTTAAAAAATCAAGGAAAAGCATACGTATCGTCTACCACTAACAAACCTATGAAAGAAAGAACTATGGGCCCTCCGTGCAAAAATACATGTAGGCTTAAATGATACTTAAGTATATCAAATGAAACAAGAGAACGGATTTTTCAAGAATATTGGGGACTTAAAGATAATAATAAACAGCGCGACTTTATATCCTCATGTGTTGTTTTATATCAAACCTAAATATCAGTACCATGTTCATGAAAATAAACGTCGAGATAATAATGCATTTTATTTCACGGCCAATGAGACTAGAATAAAGGTCTGCAAAACATTTTTGAAGTTATACTTCTTTACCGGCGATATGAGGGTGAATTTTTATATGTTAAAACCTATGATCCCGGCGCATGCGCATTATAACTTTGTTGTGTTTGGATGTTCAAATGACATGTCAAAAATTATTCAATATGGCGGCTGTGGCACAGCTGTAGTTAGATTATTTATGGTTGTTGCGTTTTAAAATTTGTGTGAAAAGAAACAACAAACACAAGTTAGCTAATAGTTATACTGCCTTTTTAAATAGTTTTCGTATACCTATATTTTTGGACTATTTTGGACAAGGAAAACTCATTCTAATTTGGTAAGTAGTTTTTATTACAATCATATTGTAATTATACATTTGGATTAGGTTGAAATACAGTAGAGCGTCGATTATCCGAACTAATTGGGGGACATAGGTGTTCTGAAAACGGATTTGTTCGGATAATCGAACTACAATATATTGATACATATTTATAGTCATATATTTATCCACATGTGAATAAAAGCCATATTTATATACCTACATATTTATTTATATCTTGATAATGACAACTAGCAACTAAACAAAAAAGTGCAGTCTTCGCAAAAACATAATTATTTTTCGATACAATTTTGAAGAAAATTGAAGATATTTTAAGCGTCAATTACTAACGCTTGCTCGGTATTCGAGTGCGGGACGCGGGAGTCGATAGTTCGAATAAGCGGTCGTTCGGTTGATCGACGTTCGGATAATCGACGCTCTACTGCACATTTATTTTCTCAAGAATGGGGATTTTAGAGAGAAATCCCAAATTAGGTCCGATTTTTATTTTTATATTATGATTTTTTGGCGTAGATTTATTTATCTAGTAGGTATGTAATGCTTTGATTTACATACTTAATTTGATTACCAAAAAAAGTTCTACCAATCTTCATCTAATATATTGTTTTCTTACTGCTATGTTATATTTTAATATTTTCTTCCACAAAATTTAAACTACATAATTTAATTATATTCAAAACAACTGTCAAACAGTAAAACGTTCAGTTACCCTATTTTTCCACATGACAAATAATGTGGAATTGAACGAGTGAGTCTAGGCTTCGATTACGAATCAAAGCGCCCCGAAATTCACGGGTTCGATTCCCGATGCAAGTTTTTATTTTTTTTATTCTTTTATGCATTTTATGATTGTAAGTATATTTGTTATATAATTTTTTTTTCCAGAAAATGCGTATTTAAAATTTTTGCCAACAATTATTATCGTTCAGAAATCATTTTTTCTTTGTGGCATTTTTCAATGTGTTTGTGTGCGTTTTATTCTTTTATTTTTTAAAATTTTTGGTATTGTCTTAAAAATCACGTAATATGTAGTAGAAGTATAACTTCTTACGTGCGTACAAAGTACACACACATTCTTTTTTAAATCTACGTTGAATATCACAGACAGACCAATTCGTACAGTTGTAGAAAAACGCACGGAAATTGGAATATTAGAAAATGATCGTAGAGGAAAAAACCACCTAAAACTTCATGACAACATAAGGGAAGAAATGAAACTCCACATAAATAGCATTCCTCGGATCGAAAGTCTTTATACAAGAAGTCGGTCTAATCGTGAGTACATAGAAAGTGGTCGCTTTGCTGATTTGTATTGCGATTATGTTGAGTAATGTAAACAAAAGAACATTCCTTATGGAAAGTATCTTATTTATCACCAAGTTTTTAACAACAACTTTCATATTTCTTTCTTCACTCCTAAAAAGGACCAACGTTCGTTGTGTTTTTCCTATGATAATGCCTCAGACATAGTCCATTTTTCACGGTTTTTGCTCTAAATTTTAAAGAACCGCTTGGTTTGACATGAAATTTGGCATACGTATAGCTTACATGTCAAAGAAAAAAAAAGTGATATTGTGCCGATGTGTGCTTTTGCCCTAGAGGTGACTTTCACCCCCTCTTGGGGGTGAAAAAATATATGTCCAAAATAAGTCCGGAAATGGGTAAACTGACTAATTTTAAGTAACTTTTGTTCTATAGAGCTTTTTCGCCAAGTAAACACTTTTCGAGTTATTTGCGAGTGAATATGTTCATTTTTCAACAAAATAACCACATTTTTGGACGGTTTTTTCGCAAATAACTCAAAAAGTAAGTATTTTGTCGAAAAAATCGTTCTTAGCAAAAATATAGCACATAAAAAAGTTAAAAAAATGGTGTACGCGTTAGGTCTCTGGATCTCGTAGAACCAGAGTTATAGCCAATGAAAAATAGATTCATATTCACCAAATTTCAAATAGAATATTTCGGCGTGAAATATCCAAAAAATTAAGCACTTTTTGGGGAAAATCTATTTTAACTTTTTTAAAGTGTTTAAAAAAGCTTTATTTCTGTTTTTACAAAAAGTTTCTAGCATTAAATTTAAGCAAGTTACGCTCAAAATAAAGTTGGCCCCTTTTGTTTTTGCAAAAAAAAAATCGGGAAAACCACCCCCTAATTAGCAACTTAAATGAAATTAATCGTTACCGCTCCACAAATTATTTGACTTATGTTGTGTTTATATGATCTGTAAGTTTGATCGAGTCAAAGTGCTTATTTTTGAAACAATTTGGTTTCAAAATAAAATTTTTAAAAATTAAAATTTTGAAAAATATGCTTTTTTTCAAAATAACTTAAAAATTATTAGAGATACCAAAAATCTCAAAAAACAAAAAAGTCAGATTTACTTTTCTGAACATCATTTATTTTTTTGTTTTTCTGTTAGACAAAAATTGATTAAGATTTGGTGTTTCTAAATTTGCATACATTCGTGATCAGTGACTCGTTCAACCCCTTTTAACTACAAACCTTTCAATAATAAGGACTTTGAACCGATGAAACTTACAGATCATATAAACAATATATATACACGAGTCAAGAAACTTGTGAAGTCGTAACGATTAAGTTCATTTAAGATACTAATTAGGGGGTGATTTTCTCGATTTTTTTACCAAAACCAAAAGGGACTAACTTTATTTTGAGCGTAAATTGTTTAATTTTGATGTTAGAAATTTTTTTTATAAAAAAAAAATGAAGATTTTGTTAAACACTTTAAATAAGTTGAAATGAATTTTCCCCGAAATTTGCTTAATTTTTGGTTATTTCACGTTAAAATATTCCATTTGAAATTTGACGAATATGAACTTATTTTTCATTAGCTATAACTTTGCTTCTACTAGGTGTAGAGACGTGATATATACAACATTATTTTAAATTTTTTACAGGCTCTATTTTTGCTAAAAATATTTTTTCGACAAAATACTTACTATTTGAGTTATTTACGAAAAACCGTCTAAAAGCGTGGTTATTTTGTTTAAAAAATTAACATATTCACTGTCAAATAACTCGAAAAGTATTGACTTAGTGAAAAAACTCTATAGAAGAAAAGTTACTTAAAATTAGCCAGTTTATCTATTTCCTAACTTTATTTGGACGAATATTTTTTCAACCCCAAGAGGGGGTAAAAACCACCCCCAGGGCAAAAGCACATATCGGCACAATATCACTTTTTTTCTTTGACTTGTTAGCTATGTGTATGCCAAATTTCATATCAATCCAAGCGGTTCTTTAAAATTTAGAGGTTTTGCAATATTTTACCGCTAAAGAACGGACTAACACTCAAAAAGAGGAACTAAGGACTGACTACGAAAACCATATCATGGAAAAGGATTTCTCACGATTAGAGAAAAACAACGATAAAATGAAAATTAGCAACAATTATATAGTCGGTGTGTTTTATTTGCAAGCTGTCCTACCATGTCCCAATGGAAACGTGTCCCTTTTTTGTACAAGTCCAAATTAAATGTTTTAAATTGTACTATTTACGAAATGAATGGAAACACAAATTTAGATGAATGTTTCTGTTATGTATGGGATAAGACAAATGGCAATCGAGGAGCAAATGAGATAGGATCTTGCTTGTTAAGCTATTTAGAGCACATATCAAAAAGATCTGAATGCGATGATCTTAAACTTGTTTTTTTCTCAGATAATTGCGCTGGCCAGCAAAAAAACAAGTACATAATTGCTATGTATATGTATGAACTAAAAAAGTATCCAAATATTAAATCCATATGCCATAAATTCCTGGTAACAGATCATTCGCAGAACGAGGGGGATTGTGCTCATTCTGTAATCGAACGGCAAGTAAAGCCTTACTTAAAATCAAGCCCCATATACTTACCTAACGAATACACAACTTTAATGCGAACTGCAAATAAAAAATATGAAAAAAAATTTTAGGAAACGCTTTTCTTTAGTTACTAGTGACTAAAATTAAAAATTTAAAAAAAATCAACTAAAAAGCAAAAAAATAAAAAAATTCAAACTCGAAGGGTTATTCCAAACAAACTGTTAAACAGATTAAATATACAAAAATCTCACACATTCGTTAAAAAAATGAAAAAATCTAACACATTCGTTAAAGAAAAGCGTGGTGCGAAAACCGTTTATTCGATGAAGACGCCCCACGCTTTTCTTTAACGAATAAGTTAGAGTTTTTCAATTTTTTAACGAATTTGTGAGATTTTTGTATATTTAATCTGTCTAACAGTTTGTTTCGAATAAACCTTCGAGTTTGAATTTTTTTTATTTTTTTGCTTTTTAGTTGATTTTTTTTATATTCTTAATTTTAGTCACTAGTAACTAAAGAAAAACGTTTCCTAAAAATTTTTTTTCATATTTTTTATTTTTTACTTTTTAGTCTCACATTTTTCAAACATTAGAATATATCGTCATGTTTAAAAAAATGATGTATAAGATAGACACATTTTTTGCATTTATTTCAACATTTGATACATTGTACTATTCAGTAATATAAACATTTACATACTTATTTATACAGGGTGTCAGAAATATTCTTTTAAATTAAATTTGGCAAAAAAAAGAAGAATGTGTGTAACTTATTAAATTTAAATTAAAATATATTTTACTGCTGTCAGAAACCAGACAAAAATGTTTATATCACAAATAATCATTGCTTTTCGCGTAAATTAAATGTTAAAATTTCCAAGAGGTAGGTGGCTGGCGGAAGCTGGCTTGAATATTTAATTTAATCGAAAAGCAATATTTATTTCTGAAATACACATTTTTTTCTGTTTACGGGCAACTGTAAAATTTATTCTGAATTAAATAAATTACATACATTCTTCTTTTTTGTCAAATAATTTAATTAAAAAATTGTTTTTGGACACCCTGTACAAATAATTATATAAATTTTTATATTACTGAATAAAGAATTGAATGACCTTTCAAATGAGCTATCGCATGTCCCCTATTCTCATTTAAAAAAATCATCGATTACGTCATCGCGCCCAGAAGGATGACGTCACTAGTATGACATATATGCCAAAATATCGTAATTTAAAAATAAAATCGACCTCTTTCGGGATTTTTCCTTAACCCTGGATTGCTACACTTATTTTCTAAACTCAATCTGCTACATCGAGGTACAGTGGTACCCCAAATAAAATCGACCTAAAATATTTATATATGTATGTTTTAAGAACTTATGACAAAAACAATCTTAAGATATCATGCTAAGAATTTATTTTGTATACAAACATATTTTATTATAATATTATTATTCACAAGTTTATTTTCATATTTTCTACACCCACTACTGCAAATTGGTGTAACTTACACACAAGGTTGGGGTACAAGTGTACCCCAGGTAGCATTCCAGGGTTCAAGTCGCCTTTTTACGAAATAACGGATTTATTCCTTTCACTTGCATCGTACTGTATAAACAAATATATGAGTGTTCAAAATTTAAAACTTTATTGTTTATTTATGACGCATAACGTAAACAATTAACGTAAAAAGTGAAATTATGTATAGGTTATATCATTAGCTACCATCCGTAAAAGTTTCAAGTTTCTACATTGTAAAAAACATGAGAATTTAGGCCTTTTTCCATTAAAATCGTTTTTTTTATTTAAACAATTAATAAACATAAACAAAAATTTTTTGTTGTCTATTCGTGTATTGTCACCGCGAATGCATATGTCTGCAAATTTTGATTCATTTGCATTGAAGAAAAGGCAGTCAAATTAACATCCACAGATTTGACGCAATCTATTGAACTAAATAAAAGCGTTTAAAAAGAGTGGTAAACCATTTCAAGTAAAGGAGCTATCTTTTAGGGATTCTTTCGATCTAAAAGATTTACAGGGAAGGATTGGAAATTTCGTTGGTGGAGAAAAATTAAGCGATATAAGAATTATAAAAATTGATAAAAATGATCCATTTACAGTTTTTTTATAAAACTTCGTACTCTCAGGCAGACTTTTCGGAAATGACTATCAAAACAGTTCGCGGCAACAGTAAATCATTGACCCTTAATCCTGCATACAAATCCAAGATAAAAATTAGTGAGAGTAAGAGGTCTGATCTTCAAGATTTACTGGAAAATGCAGGCATTCCCTCATGTTATGCAGATTGTTATAATACATAATAGACTAAGAGCCGCTATAGGTGAAATTTCTTAATCATTTTAGGCACGACGGGACCCTATAACTTAAATAGTAGAACCTAAAAGAAAAGGTTTGAACACTGTGCCGTCATTTTTCAGTGGCACATGCGTCGACAGTGGCGCATCAAACTTTCCACTTATGGACGGGATACATAAATTAAAAAATACCTTCCCTCACTACCAGGATTCAATTTGTTTCATTTATTTAAGTTCTATGTGATTGAGACATAAGATTCATCGTAATTTTAACCCACCACCCCCTTCCCCCTGCCCCCACCCTGAAAAACTTTATTTTTCGATTTTATTTTTTTTGGTGGGATGCAATCAATTTTAAAATTTCAAAAAATTCACACGAATAGTTAAGGCTTTTATAAAACACGTCTACTTTTTATAGACCTGTAGGTTATGTTTACATAACCTCAAAAAATTTTTAAAATTTTTTTTTTGGAAAAAAATATGTAACTTTTTTTTGGGGATAGCTACAGATCTAATTTTTTCTTAGTCTTGTGTATTTTATCAAACACTATATTTTTAAATTTTTTCAGATTTTTCTGTAACGCTGGTCACCTTCAAAAATCTAAAAAACTGTTTTTTAAGGGGGTTTTAGGGGGTTTGAACGTGTTTCTCCCATTTTTAAATATTCTAAAGGACTCACTTACTTCAAGTTACATATATCCTATAAAATCGAAATTGATTTGATATATTATGAAGTCTATAAAATAGGGAAAATCCCCCAAAAAACAGTTTTTCGGATTCTTGAAGGTGGCGAGCATTACGGAAAAATCTAAAAAAAATTAGAAATATAGTGTTTGATAAAACACACAAGATTAAGAAAAAATTAGACCTGCAGCTATTCCCCAAAAAAAGTTATACGCTTTTTTCAAAAATTTTTTTTTTTAAATTTTTTGAGGTTATGTACACTCTACCTACGGGTCTGTAAAAAATAGATATGTTTTATAAAAGCCTCAACTATGCGTGTGAAATTTTTAAAATCTTAAAATTGATTGCATCCCAGCAAAAAAAAATAAAAACGAAAAATGAAGTTTTTGATGGTGGGGGCAGGGGGAAGGGGGTGGTGGGTTAAAATTGCGCTGAATCTTATGTGTTAGTCACATATAATTTAAAAAAATAAAAAAAATGAATTCTGTTAGTAAGGGAGGGTGATTTTTAATTTATTTATCCCGTCCATAAGTGGAAAGTTTGACGGCACAGTGTTCAAACCTGTTCTTTTAGGTTCTACTATTTAAGTTATAGGGTCCCATCGTGCCTAAAATGATTAAGAAATTTCACCTATAGCGGCTCTTAGTCTATAACTTGTAAGTGTCATTTACTATTTTTGTATGTTGTACTTTGTATCTTGTACTTTTTTAATAAAAAAATATAAGATTTTTTTGTTTATTTTAACTTTATTTTAGTGTCACATTATTAAATCAATTTAAATATTTTTTTACAGAAAGTCACATTTTAATATAAGACGAAAAAGTTTTACCAGAATAATGAAAAAATGCATATTTTTTTAAAGAAGAAAGACATAAGTAGTTGCCATTCAAAAGTTTGTCAATTTAAGAGAAAGTCTCTACTACCAGTTAACTTGTGTCCTTTGAGTCATCAAACCATAATAAAAGCTTTTAATTTGTTTGCAAATTTAAAGGAATATCAGCAAGTAAAAAAACCAATAATCTTTAAACCACGATATTGACACAATGTTGATTTTTGAGTTATGACGTTCTTGAATAAATGGAGCGATATAATATACAATATTATATATACACAATATATACAATATAAATTTGTAAGGAGAGAAAACAAATCGTTTTTTAACAATGCATATACATTTTGGGTAAATTGGGGTTGAAACAGAGATTATGCAAAACGCCAGCCAACACTTAATCTGTTATCAGATTCCGTTCCTTTGTTCTATATATAAATATGTAAATCATAATCGATCTTTGCATCAAGGCACAACTTTTATTAAGGTTTTGCTAAGGCCTCTTTTATATCGTCTTGATTTATTATGGAAATGCTTTGGAACGCTTAAAACATTGGGAAACTTATGTACTTGGCTTGGTCTACTTCGAGAACAGCTAAAGATGATTCATAAATTTCCGACAGTAGATAATACTCTATAAATACCATAAAGTAACATTTAAAACAGACCCTTCTAGTCCAGGGCGCATCTGTTTTGAGATGGACGTTGAGAGGTGACTCAAAATGTTTTTACTGAAAATGCTTGAAAATAACATAAATAATAATATTTGAGATATCCTCCCACTCAAAATGGTCCGGAACATTGTTTAAATAATCAAAATGTCAAAATATGAAAAAAAAATTGGATTTTTTATTGGTTTTTTGATTATAACTTTAAAACTGTTCATTTCTGAGAAAAGTTTTCCTGAGATAAAAGT
Source organism: Diabrotica virgifera virgifera (assembly GCF_917563875.1). Classification (NCBI taxonomy): domain Eukaryota; kingdom Metazoa; phylum Arthropoda; class Insecta; order Coleoptera; family Chrysomelidae; genus Diabrotica; species Diabrotica virgifera. The sequence continues at coordinate 5,553,013 of NC_065448.1, forward strand.
TGCGTAATTAAATTTCCTATAATAAAAAATTGGTTAAAAATTTAAAAAATAGTCACCCTTGTTGCAAAATAGCAATAATTGCGAAAAAAAAACATACAAAAACAAGTATTCGCATTTTACGTTTTTCAACAATTTATGCTACACTTAGGACCTTTTGCATCGTTTGCTATCGTTTTAATAGATTTTGCAAAATAAATTTTGCAATCCAGCTTTCACAAAAAAAATTCATTTTTTTTTAATGTTGCAGGACTGAAAATAAAGCAGATAGCAAGTTGAACTTTTTTTGCTTATAGAAGTGTACTATTCCTTTCATTTGCAATTTGCAAAATTAAAATCGATTAATTACCACGGCGTCATAAAATTTTTTAAATAAACATTAATTTTTGGTGCTACGCGCAGGACAACGGTGTTCGATTCACACAAGTTGATTTCCACCAAAATTTCTTCCAATCTTTATCTAATATATTATTTTCTTACTCTATATTTTGTTGTATTTTAATATTTTAATTCCACAAAAATCAAACTAATTTTATTATTGTTTGTGAAATATTGTTTAAACAATTGCATATGTTTAAAAATAATAAACTTTTATTCTCTAAGTTAAAATATATGAACAAAGAAAGTTTTTGCTAAAAAAAGTATTATTTCAAAGAATAGAGTATGTGTTTTTATTTTGCGATAAACAAATTTGTTTATTTATATCGAAATGTAATAAAAACTAAAATGTATCAATCATTATCAAAGATCATTGGAATGCCCAATCAGAGCAAACTATCCGCTGTCCTGCGCGTAGCACCAATAATTAATGTTTATTTAAAAAAATTCCTGACGCCGTGGTAGTTAATCGATTTTTATTTTGCAAATTGCAATGAAAGGTACTGTACATTTCTATAAGCAAAAAAAATTTCAACTTGCTATCTGCTTTATTTTCAGTCCTGTAACATTTTGAAAAAATGAATTTTTTTTGCGAAAGCAGAATTGCAAAATTTATTTTGCAAAATCTATTCAACTCATGTTAATGAAATTTACAGTATTGTTTTACTGTATCATAAAGTTTTTCTGGGTGAAATATGAAGGTTTTATGTGTAGCGTAAATGGTTAAAAAACGTAAAATGCGAATACTTGTTTTTGTATGGTTTTTTCGCAATTATTGCTATTTTGCAACAAGGGTGACTATTTTTTAAACTTTTAACCAATTCTATATTGTAGGAAATATAATTACTCAACTTTAATGTTAGTACAACTTTTCTTGAAAATGAATACTTTTAAAGTTATAATCAAAAAACGAAGAAAAAAATCGAATTTTTCGATAATTTTTTGACATTTTGATTAGTACATCTTGATGTTAGTACAACTTTTCTCGAAAATGAATACTTTTAAAGTTATAATCAAAAAACGAAGAAAAAAATCGAATTTTTCGATAATTTTTTGACATTTTGATTATTTAAACAATGTTCCTGAACTTTTTGAGAGGGAGGATAACTCAAATATTATTATTTGAGTTATTTTCAAGCAATTTCTGCACAAAAATTTGAGTCACCTCTCAACGTCCAAATGTATTAACATTTTTACAGATGCGCCCTGGTCTACTCGTAATCATTAATTTAAGGGCAAGGACACACCAGGCGGCGCACGTCGAATCGACGTCGAGGCAGCGTAAAACACATGGCGCGGTATAACAGCGGCAGCTATGCTACGATTTAAAGTATTTGTATTTCGTTGTTGCCAAATTTAGTCGCGTGTTGGCTGCTGTACGATACGATGTCTGAAAGTTATGACGATTTGTCTTTTGTAATAAATACAAGTTTATTTTATCTTAGATTAAAGAAAAAAAGAAACGCAGATATTGGATACATCCGATAATAAAGGAACGAAATTATAAGGGATTTTTTACACATTATATTAACTAAATTAATATAATAAAGGCCCAGAGATGTTTTTTAATTTTACACGAATGTCTAAATAATCTTTTCAGGAGTATTAGTGAGTATTAAAAAGCCGTGTTCAAGAAATAACACCGTTATGAGGGAAAGCATATCACCTAATAAAAACTATTTATAACGCTAAGAGGCATTCCATTCTATGGTACGCCACTGAGCAAATACAGGTGTTAAATTGATTAAAAAAATTATTCAAATTAAAGCCAAAGTACGTATCAAGAAAGACGAAAACCAGAATATACAAAGCCGTAATAAGAGCAACAGCCACCTACGGATGTGAGACATGGGTGCTAAATAAAACAGAAGAAAAAAAGATATAGAGTTGAGAACGGAACGTTCTAAGAGCTATTTTCAGGAGAAAGAATACAGATACAGAAGACGGCTGGCATAGAAGCACCAATCAAGAATTAAGGATGCTTTACAAGGAACCAAGTGTAACAAGATACACAAAGTCATAAAGAATCAGCTGGGCAGGTCATGTCGAGGGGATGGATAAAGGAAGAATGCCAAAGATGGTACTGCACAGAAGGCCAGTTGGGACTAGAAGACGAGGTAGACCAAGAAAAAGACGGCAAGAAAGTTTCAGGAAGGTGTAGTATCGATGGAAATTACACACTGGAAAGAGGAGGTGAAAAATAGGATATAGTGGAGAACCATAGTTCGGCAATTTTTACATAGACATCAAATAAAATTATATATAAATTATTAGCATAAACTGTATTATCTAAAATTGTAAATACAAGGCCTGTAGAGCATAATAAATAAAATAATAAATAAATAAATAAAATAATAAATAATAATAAATAAGGTTTTTTTTATTATTTTGTTTGAATATGCATCAATGCGCATATCCCAAATAGCTGGTCTCATCTGAATTTCATTAATTAATTTTTCTACATGTGTATTTCCCATCACAAAAACACGATCTGACAACACTCATTACAGAATTCGCTAGAAAACAGCTGAAACGTCTGTGTTGCACCACGATACACGCATTTATGATATGCCGTCGAAGTCATAAAACCGATTGGCGGTGGATGGGTTCCAGGATATGTCGCCAGAAAGCCGCTGCATAGAAAATTTTAAGTGCGTCTGGTGTGTGTTACTGCATCAAAGTATAGTAAGGGATGCGTCGCTATCGACATCTCAGCGGGGGTTCAGTCGACGTACGCCGCCCCGTCTGTGTTACCTCTAACAATCAAACACTGAAAAACTTTTGTTTTCAATACTTCTAAAAAATTTATTGCAAGTTAATGTCACTACAACTGTGATGGAAGTGAATACTTCTTATCGTTCGGTATGGAATTTTTGCGGATGTGTGTGTGTTTATGTTTTATTGGCACTGGTTTAAGCAACCAACTGGCCAGTCAATGTATTTTGAATTCTCTCTTTTACAAAATATATGTTTAGTATCTAAATCTAAAACTATTACTACTACTAAGTTTTTTTTTACTGTTTTTTTTTTATTTTTTTTAATATATTTTTTAACAGATTTTTTTATTATATTTTTAATTTTTTTTTATTTAGTTTTTTTTTTCTTTTGTTTTTTATGTATTTTTTTGTATATATTTTTTTACTACGCTAAGACCTAAACTCGATCAACCTCGCGGAGGTTTAGATCTTCTTAGTAACTTTTTATTTTATTTAATTATTATTTTTTATAATTTTTTTTAATCTTTTTTCTCAGAGCTTTAATTTTAAACAATTAACATGGTTGTATAAAATTTTATAAACATCTAGATTGTTTGATTGTAAAAGGTATATAAGATTAAAAGGAAATTGTACATTAACTTGAACTAGATTGGTATAGTAATTTGATATTTCAATAAAATGTAAAGGACATTCTAACAGCATATGTTGTAGATCAGCTAGCTCTCCACATAAACATTCATCATTATCTACAAAACTTATTTCTCTTTTGTAGACTGGAGTCAGACAGTGATTACTTCTCATTCGACAAATAGTTTTGATAAAGCCTCTGTTGTAAACTTGATTAAACCATGTCTTGATGGGAAGTGTAGGCTGGATTTTTTTGTAATAATTTCCTTTGTCTGAATTATTGTATTGTTCCTGCCATTTCGTCCGTTTGATAGATCTGATAATAGAAATTATGTCTCCCATAGGAAGTTGATAGGTTTGCAGAGCAGATTCCTTCGTTGTTGCTTTTTTAGCCAGATCATCTACTATTTCGTTGTTTTTTATTCCAATGTGTGCTTTTATCCAGCACAGTATTATATTTTTGCCCGATTTCAAAGCTTCACTGTTCATTGCTATGATGCCACTGATGATATAATTTTCTGCAAAATTATGTACATTATATTTCAATTTCTTTACAATGCTTTGGCAGTCTAACATAATTGAGTTCTTTTTGATTAATTTTTGCGGATGTAAAACCGTATTGGACGTCACTCAAAAATCGAGACGCATAATATGTAGGTACTTAAACAAATTATATAGGGACGTTATAGTAAAATAATATTTTTAAAATTGAATAAATGGATTATATTTTTTAATCAAATAATGTTATATTCAATCTGCATCTTCAATTCATTAAATTCGATTCAATTCATTCAATCATTCAGATAAAGCATCTGTGATGCTCACAATTTGGATTTAGAAAAGGCCTGGGTACGAGGGAAGCACTAGTTGCAACCCATCTGCTAGCTCAGAACTGCTACGATCAAAGGGAAGATGTAATGATGTGCTTTATAGATTATGAAAAAGCGTTCGATAGAGTATAACATCATAAATTCGTACATATACTAAAACAACTCGACATCGGTCAGAAAGACATTCGTTGCATAGAAGCTCTTTACTGGAATCAAACAGCTGTCGTCGCCAAGGTGGATAACGAAACAACACAAGCTAAAAAAATTCTCATAGGTATAAGACAGTGATGCATTCTCCCCCCACTATTATTCAATTTATATACAGAAAGTACCTTCCAGGAAGCTCTTGAGGAATGCAAACGCGGCATCAAAGTAAATGGTACCTGGGTCAATAATATACGATATGCGGATGACTCGGTCTTCATTGCAGACAATATAGAAAATCTCCAAAACCTTTTTAATAAAATTGGAGAGCATAGCAAGAACGTGGGACTTAGCGTCAACATAAAAAGGACGAAGTTCTTATAATCAACCGTCAATAATGTCAACATCAAAATGCAAGACTAGCATATAACAATCAAGATGTAGAACAGACCAGAAAGTAGTAAGAAAATTTAAGGACCTGTGAACCTGGCTATGCGAAGACTGGGTGTCGGAGATGGAAATTAAATGTCGGATAGAATGGGCCAGAAGCGCATTAAGCATTAAGCAATCCTTAAAGTTCCCTGGACCGCACGAATAACAAATGAAGAAACCTTGACAAGAATTGTTACAGAGCGATAATTGTTATATACAATTAAACAAAGAAAAACGGCATACCTGAGGCGCGTAATAAGAAACGAAAGATATCAATTTTTGCAAACCTTAATTGAAGGAAAGATCGAAGGAAGAAGAGGAGTGGGCAGGAAGAAAAGGGCATGCCTCCGTAATGTCAAACAATGGACAGGGAAAGAAACATAGGAGACCTAACACACTGCAAGAGATAGAGAAAAATGGTCAAACGTAATCGCGAACATCCAATAGTGGATTGCATAAAAAGAAGATAATAACCCATTTATCCTCACTATGCATTGTGAATAAAAATAAGGCTTCCAAAATGGCCTAGCCTCATTTGTTAGGACGTAACAGTTTGTAGGTATAAGGTTTAGATATTGAGCTTACATAGGCTTTATAAAAATAACAGAGTATCAAAAATATAATATTTTGAAAAAAATAAATATAGTATTTAAAAAATTGTATGTGTTTACCAAAAATGTAGACATATAGTAAATGTTAATCATCTACTTTATCATAATCATCGCCTACTTTATTTCTAACCAATATCGTACTAAAAACTCTCCCTGTATATTTGCACACCATCTATTATTCTATTCGTTATACTTTAATGAAAATTAAGGTAATGGTTAAATATTATCAAAAAACAAATGATATGAGGCAAAAATATGAAAGGTAAACTAACGAATTGAGTTCTGCTCTGATCACTTCTTTGATCTAAAGTTAAAAATCCCATCACAAGATCTAATCTTGAAAAATTCCATTTACTCCTTTCGTTATTTTTTCTACAGAACGAGAACATTCGACACCCCATTAAATTAGAATATTTTCTCGAGTTCCTTTATCAGTTAGATGAAGCAGCCAATTGGGAGAACCGATTTCCCTCCTGCCTCTCATCTTATTTTTTTCTGGAAGTGCTTGTTTTACAAATGGAATCAGGCCGTTTTCGGTGGGTTGACTTTGTAAATAGTTTTCTGTTTAACGCTAATGTCAACACTGTCAAAAAAGTTTTGTTAATATACTGTTGTAGAATTGTTTTTTTTTAATAAAAAAAAATTATAGTTTATCATTTAAAAAGAAAATTAAATTTATATCTAAGACCATTAGATCATAGATTCTCATCCCAATCTAATTTAGCTATTAGACAGTGTTTCGGGAAAGAGAAAACGATTAGAGATAATGATTAGACGAAGTGAATTGGTACACTAACAAACAATTCGGGAATAGAAAGTGGACATATCGTTTGGCGAAAACAATAATGTTTTTAAAATGTTTCCGGGAAGGTTTAATGATGGTACACACTTTGTTTTAGTTTTTAGAAGTAAAAGTAGTATGTAGGAAAAAACTAATTATGATGTTTCTTAAAATTTGACAAATTGGAAAGTTATATAGAAAAATATTTGGTTCTTAAGAAATGGGTAGGAAAGGTTTTGAGAGAGGTTTGTTTTTGATTGGGTGGAAAAAATCGGTAGAAGGGATAAGAAAGTTGGAGTCTGAATTTGTGAGAGAAGAGAGGGTCACTGTATAATGGATATTTGAGGAGAGCAGTCGAGTTTCCAAAAGTGAGAGATCAGTGTATAGTGTTGTGATCGGCTTTTGCGAGCAGAATCAAGTTGAAACCGAATTGTCGACCGGTTGAAAAGTTAGTTTTCCTGGTCCGAGGGAGATTCCTTTGTTTTGTCTAGAACGAGTAGCTGATTGATATCTATTTGCACAAGATATCGAACAAGGAGAAAATTTAGTAAGAAAAGTCGAGCAAGTCCTGTGTGTTGTTTTGGAAGCAGTTTGGACGAGAGGGAACTTTTCGCAACATCCAGAGAGTACGTTGGGAGCATCGAGGACCACGCAAACCAGAAAAAGAGGAAGTGAAGAAACAAAAAGGTTAGTCAAATCATTTGTTGAATGGGAGAGAATTTATTTATATCAGAACCATATTTGCTTATTTGTTTATTGAACATTACTATAACGCAGTTAGTCATTTCAAAGTTAAGAATTCAATTCAAATGAATAAAAGTAAAATTTCTTAAATTTAGTATGAGAAAATAATAATTTATTTAAATAATTTTTTGTTGTTGAAACAAAGAGATATCAGAATTAAAGTTTGATTTATTAAGTAAGAGATTGTTGCAACAAAGTTAAATTTAGTATTTTTAAATCATATGTACACGGTTTATTTGGTAAATGGATAATATATTACATTTATATGATATTGAATGTTTTTAATTTCCCTGTTCCATCCTGGAAGAAGTAAGCAACTAGAAATACTAGAAGCCACAAATCATAGCTATTGTATCAAATATAGAATTAGCCCTGAGAATAAAATTTATTGGAATATTTAATTTGAATTTAGTTTTTGTTTTACATAGGCAGTGATTAAAGTAATTGATTAATTAATTAAATTAAGAATTTGCTAATCATCTTAATTAAGAGATAAAGTAGAGCATAACAATACTTGATGAAATGTATGATTTTCTTTTTAGTCTCAATTTTAAAGTTTCTACACAGGGTGTCCCGGAAAATAGTGCGTTCCTTCAAGGTACGGGCTAAGTGGACCATTTAGAGCGAAAAAGTCTGATACATTTTTTTTGTAAAGTCCACAGTTTTCAAAGAAATAATTTATTAACTTTAATGCATTTGATAAATGTCCACAGAAACGCAAATACAGCCGACAACGCTGCGTTCCTTCTTCTGTGTAAAAATAATTTTACTGGAACTCAACTATCATGAATCATCGACCATTAGGCATAATATTATGTAATGATAAAATACTGATAACAGTGATAGAAAAACAGCATAATATTTGTGTTTATTAAATATCTAATAAATAAAGTTTGTATAGTGTTTTAACTTACATGAAAAAAATTTATTACAATCAAATCAATCAAGCTACTTCTTCAAGGAGTATCTATCAGTAGAAGATGTTACAAAAAATTTGAGTACTACACTTCTCCATTCAATCTTCTGGGAAGTTCGAGTGGTTCAATCAGATGATTACTAATAATCCCAACCCATACATTAATAATTTTGGCATTATTAAAGTAAAACACACAAACATCATTTCTCGTAAAACAAGCTTTATCTGCACACAACACTTTACACATTTTGTTTTGAAACCATCTACAAATCCTTAAGCTTCGAGTTAAATCGCCTTGGTGTACCTAAATCTTGCACCAATTATACACTATAGGTATTACGTAATTAACATGATACTTGCGATCGAAATCATAACAATACCACAACAATACAATGTATTCTCGGGTTACAGGTAATTATGATATAACTGTTTGTGTTTACAATTTTAAATATCTTGTCTATATCCAAATAAATAAAACTGCCGGGTTGCCAAATGTAAATTTTAGTAAAAGACATTATTTTATTTTTTTGAGGCAACAGACGACTTTAGAAAAAAAAATTTATAAGAAAGTTTTCTTTTAAATGGTGCATTCTACCCACACTTTTAAGGAACGCACTATTCTCCGGGACACTCTGTATAGCCAAATATACAATAAGCGCCACGCTAGTAGACACACTGATACCTAATTTCTAGGATTATGGGCTAATCCGACCCGTTTTCATATTATGTAACTTTCATGTCTGTCATGTCATGTCACTATCATGCCCTGTGACTCTCATGAAACTATTTAAAATAATTGTTTACGACTTTAACACAATGACAACTATAAACTTCGAATACAACTGGTGTATAAACTGTCAACTCTCTATGTTAAGGTAAATTTTCTGACGTTCTAGACGTCACTAAACATTTCTGGGTTTTTCCATGACATGTCGAACATTCTCCAACTTAAGACTTATCCTTTTACGTCAAGGGACTCTTTCTATGTAGGACCAATCTTACGCAACCGTCGTAAGAGTATTTACTAAGGATCCAGGATTGTATTAGCTCAATGTTCCCGTGTGATCACCGATATCATAAATTAAGTCTGGAAAGGCATCCAGAATTTTTACTTCACTGTGGCAAATATGCTAGGAAATGGTTGACTGGTTTCTATACAGAGTGCGGCTGATGTGTGAAACAATTGGGCGTTTATTGATACAAGCATACAATTTGGACCACATATACTACCCATATAAAGGTTCAAATTTAGATATGAAGCCATCTTAGATTTTACCTTTTACAAAAATGGCGAGCATTCAAAATGGTGGCTATACATATTTGTGTGTTTAATAGTACGATAACTTTTGAACGAAAACTCCGATTTCAACCAAATTAGGTATATAGGTTCTTTATTTGATTTATAAGATCGACGTGGTGAACCGGAAGAATCGGTTTGCCAGAAGTGCCAGAAGTTGTGTTTCCTGGTTTTTTATGTAAAAATATGTTTTTTTTTCAATTTTTTCCCTCTGTATATATTAGTTTTTCAAAAAGGTAATACCGTCTTTGTAAAGAACATAGAAACATTGTTTAGGAAATATTTTGAACTTTTAAGTTATGTTAATTACCATTTAATAAATACATAACGTATCTTTACAGGTATTCTTATTAGTGCGACAGATTCATGCTAATATAAGAATTGTGCATTTAATGATACAATCATACAATTTAACCACATATTCTACAAATGTAGAGCTTTGATTTTGGCTATGAGGTCAACTTGGATTTTTCCTATAACGGTAATGGCGGACATTAAAATATATGTATTATGATTAAATTACTTCTTTTAATAAACCTGTCGCAAAAACCTGCGTCTTGAACCTTGACACTTAAGCATGAAACTCCTACTTTGAGCAGTTTACGTCTGGGGAAGTTGCCACACCGACCCCCCTACTAGTAATTATTATTGGACCTTCCAGCGACCCATAATAATTTATAATTTTCAATACAAATATTTTCCCAACTTAGACTTACTTTAAAATGTGTAGTTTTACACAAAAATATGCTCATAACAATACATGTCATGTAAAGATACGTTATGCATTTATTAAATGGTAACTACAATAACTCAAAAGTTCAAAATATTTCCTAAAATATATTTTTACGCTCTTTTCAATGGCGGTATTACTTCTTGAAAAATTAATATATCGACGCTGTCAAGCCAAAACGGCATAATCGACATTAACTTGATTTTTCAGGAAACACAAAAAACTGATTATTTTTATTTTTGCCAATTCTGCTTATCTGCACAGTGATTCAAAAAAATTGGTGATTTTTTTTTCAAATTTTAATATATTGTGAACATTAATGTGGCTGAAAATACTGTCTGAAATAAATTAAAAACTAGAAAATGGCGCTTATGTCCAATCAAGATATAACATTGGTGAATATGCCAAACTTACCTCTGGCGTTTGTGTCGATCGCATCGTTGTAAGGTTAGTCAATATGGCGCTTAAAAGGGATATATGCCATTAATGAAAAAAGAAACGAAAATCAAAAATTGTCGTTTATGCCAACCAGAAAAATGATGAAATTACGAAGATTTTTGATAGGGTTTATTTTTTATTAATCAAAAATACATTCTAAGTTAAAAACAAAACCTTAAATTCTTTAAACATGTTTTGGTGCTAGGATGAAATACTTAAAAGTAAATATGAAATACTTAAAAGTGGATATCTAATAATAAGTAGTGGATTCTAATTCATAATCACTGTCAACATTTGGTTCAACATCCGTATTGATTTGATTGCTTGTATTTTCCTTATTTTGATCACTACTTATACCGACATCCAAACCATTATCTGCTGCTAAGTTGAAACATGATGTGAGATCGTGACTAAATATTTCTTCTTCTACTGCAACGTCTGGTGGTTCCTCAAAGATGATAATGTCATTGCTAAAAGCTTCTGCAATGTTGGCATTATAAATGTCATAAACCTCTAAGGGAAATATAGGGGGATTATTGTCAGTCAGTATATCATTTTGTACTGATTCGGTATATGTTTTATTTTCATTCAGTAAGGCCATTATTTTTTTACTTCTGCTATTCATGTGCCCCAAAAAAATGGCATAAACGCCAAAAATCGATCGCCATTTTTAGCTATATAAAATTGATTTGAACTCTATGCTGTAATACAAAATGAATTGTTCATCACACTAGTACAAAGTTACAATAGAATATTTTAAAATAAACTTTTTATTTGCGCAATTTTTAAATAAGAAACCTGCATAAGAATACCATTGAGGAATGGCACTTGTGTCAACCAAGATGTAAATATGTGGTTTTGGCATAAACGCCTCATAGTTTTTAAAGAAATTCAGTGTGTTTACGCTTCAAAAATCAATACAAATTGAAAATATTGCAAAGGTAGATAATACCTTGTTACTTATCCATAAAAATTGTAAAAATATATACCTTTACTATTATTACTGGACCGAAATGTACACAATGATAATCTTACGGGCACTGGCGATTATGTCAATCGGTGTTCACGTCGGTGTTCACGTGCGTGACTAGACTGGCGTTTATAAAAAATTTAAACCTATATTACACCTATTTCACTTTTTCTGCGGTTATTCCGCGTTGACTGTCTGGTGCGGAAATTAAAATCCTATTTTTTAGTTTAGCTAACTAAAAAGTGGTCATTTTGGCGTTTATGCCGTTTTGGCTTGGCAGCGTCGATATACATTGTAAAAAAATTAAAAAAAAACATATTTTTACATAAAATATGCAGGAAAATCACAACTTCTAGTAAACCGATTCTTCCAGTTCACAACACCATTTTTATAAATCACAAAAAGAACCTATGTACCAAATTTGGTGCAAATCGGACTTTTGGTTCAAAAGGTATCGTGCTATTAGACACATATGTACAGTCACCATTTCGAATGCCCGCCATTTTTGTAAAAGGCAACAACTGAGATGGCCTCATATCTAAATTTAAACCTTTATATGTGTAGTTAATATGTTTTAGCATATTAAAATTATGAAATGCAATTGGTTAGCCTCAAAACTACCGACCGATTGCACTGCTCAGCTCTGCCTACATACTGTTGAAACGCTTACTACAACAGAAATAGTAGAAAACATATTAGTCCAGAGAAATAAGATTTTTCTCGTGACACATCCCCCTCCAGGCCGAAACCAAATTTTTTGAGTAGTATGGACATCTATATTATTAACCTATATGTTTCCTGCAGCCGATTTTGATGATATACATAGTTATAAACAAATGAAGATCAAAAAACGCTAAATATTCGCTTTTCCGTCTATTACCAAAAAGTTAAGCACTTTAAACAAATTTGAGTGTAAGAAACTCATAAATCGTATAAAAAACTTCAATATGGCGTTCTCTGAATATGTCCATCCTTATTGGTTGCTTAGAAAATTGCAAAATAAATCATAAATTTTGAGTTTTTAAAAATATTCATAACTTATGTAAAAATTAACTTAGAACATTCTTATTACACGGAATGCTGATACTTCTTGTACTTAAATTATATTTTAAATTTCAAAGCAATTGGTCAAATAGTTTAAAAGTTATTTAATTTGTTTATCCCAAATTCATTTTTTTTGCAACACTACAAGTCAGAAAATTATGAGGCTACAATCATACTTCGGACAGTTTATGAAAGAAGAATATTTATACTATTAACATTATTAAAAATAAATGACAAAAAATAATTTTAAACAGTGTAAAATTATTTTGAAAAAACATGTCAATTTTTTGCTTACTTATAAACAATTGGAATAACTTTTTAACCGTTATCTGTAGAAAAATTATTTTTTCATATTTAGAACGACTGAATTTTTATACACATTCATAAAGAAAAACAACTGTCCTAGGACAATTAGGGACAAAGTTAGCCCCCCCCCCATTTGTTTAATTCACATGTTTTTGCAAAATAATTTTGCAATATTTATAATTATTTTTTGTAATTTTTTTTAAATTAAATTAATACTGTAAATTTCCTTCTTCCATAAACTATCCAAAGTATTACTGTAGCTTCATCATTTTCTGACTTACAGTGTTGCAAAAAAAATAAATTTGGGAAAAACAAATTAAATAACTTTTAAACTATTTGACTAATTTCTTCGAAATTTAGGGTATGAATTAAGCACCATAAGTCTCAGCATTCCGTATAATAAGAAGGTTCTAAGTTAATTTTTACATGAGTTATAAATATTTATAAAAACTCAAAATTTATGATTTATTTTGCAATTTTCTAAGCAACCAATAAGGATAGACATATTAAGCAAACGCCATATTGAAGTTTTTTTATACCGTTTATGAGTTTCTTACTCTTAAATTTGTTTAAAATGACTATTTTCTTAGTAATAGACGAAAAAAGCGAAAATTTACCGTTTTTGATCTTCATTTGTTTATAACTATGTATATCATCAAAATCGGCTGCAGGAAATATATAGGTTATTATTATAGATGTCCATATTACTCAAAAAATTTGGTTTCGGCCTGGAGGGGGTTGTGTCACCAACAGGCTATTGTTTTTCCTTATTTCTCTGAACTATATTTAAATTTATACGTATTGAGCAAGCAGTGATAGACCTAACTGTATGCTGAAGCGCGGTTTTCAAAGAAAGCTAAAAACATCGGTCGCTTTCATTGACCTCTAAGGTGCATACGATACTGTTTGTGCAAAGGACTAATCTGCAAACTACTCCGTGCCATTCCGTGGCAAAAAATAACGAAACTCATTATATCCTGCTCACCGACAGACCTTTTTAAGTCACAATGAACAATTGTAAAAGTGTCCAAATGAAGCTTAGCAATGAAGTGCACCAGGGATATGTTTGGGCATCTTTAATGTTTAATCTATATAACATGGACCTACCTAGGACAACTTCGCAGAAAGTTGCGATTATGAAAGAATACTATGGGGACACCAGACTAGTGCAACAACAACCAAAGTGTGCTGTTCCCATCTAGATAATGCCGAAGCTAACAAAAAACTCCTCGTTTACTTTTAAAACAGACGACTGCCTCATAACACAACACCAAAATATCGTGTAGTAACTCTTGACAGAACTTTAAGTTTTAAAGAACACCTAAAAAGAAGGCCAGCAAAACTCAAAATGTGAAACAATATATTTTAAAAGCTATGTGGGATTCCTCAACTTCCACACTCAGATCATCTACTTTCGGACTTAAATACTCGGTAGCTGATATGCTTCCTCGATATGGTTCAATAGCAAGCATACGACGATGGTTGACAACCAATTAAACCAGACAATGCGAATGAGCTGAGTCACATCCCACTGCCGAAACTACGGAGAAGTCATTCTCTCCTCAGACAATATAGAAAATCTAGGCTAACCATCAACTACCCTTCCACCATGAGAAGCTTGATGTCGAAATGAAAAAATTGCGCTACAGATAACCTCCATTGTTAAAGGCCACCTCCTTAGATCAGCAACATTTAAGCCTCACCAACACTTGGGGAAGGCAATGGGAGAGTGAGACCACAGGAAGTACACCAAATGCTGTGTTGACAGCTTATATATAGGAGGAAAAGCTGAGTGTGCGAGTGTGAGAAAACTCCTGAGTGTGCCTGTGGTGCGCAACGACAGACTTTCCGTCATATTGTTGAAGAATGTCCCTAAAGGCAGTGCTCTGGAGTTCTTGATGAGTTCGTGAATGCGACCAAAAATGATTTAGATAATTGGCAGTTGTAATACTGAATTTAACGTTCTCTATTGTTATTAGTTACGTGTAGGTCAGGGTAATAAGACAAAAATATACCCTGTTCGTGATACTTTAGCAGCCAGGGTACTGAAGCGTTTTTTCGACAAGTAATACCTATAGGAACAAATTGAAACTATTTCCTGCGTAGAATCTGGCGGCCATTTTTATTTATAAACAATTAACTGTCAAAAAATGACATTTTTCCCTTTTTTTTCAAATCAATGGAAAACAGCGAAACTTATGAGTTTTTTAGTACAAATATCTTTGAGATTATGGAAAAAGCTTTAAAATGACATATTATAAAGTTTTGATATACTCATTTATTGTTAATATAAATGCGAAAAAAAGGTCGGAATTGCAAAAAAAATTAATTTCGCAATATCTATTGTAAAAATTAGTATACAGCTTTGAAACTTTTGTAATATAAGGGCTCTTTGGTGCTTAATATGTGATAAAAATTTCAAAGCGATTCATTCAATTGTTTAAATTTTATTCAAATTGTTTATCCCAGAGAGCATTTTTTTGCAATAACATAAGTCAGAAAAAAATGGCGTTACAATCATTCCACAGCTGTCAAATGGAAGAGCATGAGCTATGTTTTCAAATTGGTTTTAAAAAGGTGAATAAAAAATGCATTTATTAGTAATAAATAATTATGCAAAAGTATCGCAAATCTTTCCTTATAAACTTTTTGGATAACTTTTTCCAAAAAAATTAACTTTTTTACCCTGTTTTAAGTGCACAACTACCAAGTAATGTTATCTATATCATAATTGATAAAAAATTGTAATAAATATGTATAATTTCTTATATAACAAAATAAAAAGTTTATAAGGAAAGATTTACGATACGTTTGCATAATTATTTATTACTAATAAATGCATTTATTATTCACTTTTTTAAACCAAGTTAAAAACATAGCTCATGCGCTTTCATTTGACACTTGTGGAATGGTTCTAACTTTATTTTCTTCTGACTTATGTTATTGCAAAAAAAATGCTCTCTGGGATAAACAATTTGAATAAAATTTAAACAATTGAATGAATCGCTTTGAAATTTTTATCACATATTAAGCACCAACGAGCCCTTATATGACAAAAATTTCAAAGCTGTACACTAATTTTTACAATAGATATTGCGAAATTAATTTTTTTGCAATTCCGACCTTGTTTCGCAATTATATTAATAATAAATGAGTATATCAAATTTTGTAATACGTCATTTTAAAGCTTTTTCCATAATCTCAAAGATATTTGTACTAAGAAAACCATAAGGTTCAATGTTTTCCATTGATTTGAAAAAAAAAGGGAAAAATGCCATTTTTTGACACTTAATTGTTTATAAATAAAAATGGCCGCCAGATCCTACGCAGGAAATAGTTACAATTTACTCTTATAGGTATTACCTGTCGAAAAAACGCTTCAGTTCCCTGGCTGCTCGAGTGTCATGGGAAAAACCTTATTACCCTGGACTAGTGTTCTTATTGTAAGCCACACGCTAAATAAATAAATCTGTATCTCCCTCAGTATTTCTTTTTATATCTACAAAATCGACTTCAAATCTTCTTCCCTGATGCTCTCCTTTCACTCTTTCTGATTTTTCGATCTGATGTGGTGGAGCACCAAGCCGTACAAGGTGTTAATTACAAACGGAAAGATATATCTCCAGATTTTAATCTAAAGCAGCAGTAAAAAGTTACCAGCCCAATAAGAATTTGCTCCTTGTCTGCCTGTCCATAAATTCTGGATTGCTCTATATTCAACAAAGCCCGAAAAGAGGAATCAAACCCGTTTAGATTAAACGAGTAACTCAGGGAATAAATGATGGCTGCAATTAGAGTAATTTAAGGTCTGGAGGATGAGCAGGAGAATATGGGATCGGAATCGGGATCGGGATGCGAGTGGTATTATTTCAGGAAGAAAATGAAATACCAGGCCATGCTATTTATTTCCGAACAAAAAATTATATATTTCAGCGGGAGCCGCAGTCATTCGATCGGTCGAAAGAGTAGCGGACTCGGAAATTGGACTTTAGAGTTGTTGTAATTTCGTGGGATATAATGCATACATACACAGGGTGTTTACTTGAATTGGCAAAATATGATGTGTGAAATTTTTTTATTATTAATTTTACGAAATAAATTATTTTTCATAAAAAGTTCTGCTCGGTCTAATACATAAGACTCAATCGTCAGATATAAAATTTTATCAATCTTATACGAGTTATGTCAAAAAATATGAATTTGTGTGGCGTCAAAAAATGAGTGGCGACAAATCAGGAGACGGATTAGGCCCAAAAATTTCAGAAACACTATGTATAACTTTTCTAGTAAAACGATTTTCACGGTATTGTCTTACATCTATGCTAGTGTTACTTAATACACTTAATATTAAATGCATCGTTAAAATGTTACAAGGTAGACATAAACTAACTGAAAGATTAAACTCTTCAATGTTCATCAGATTTTTAATAAATTTTGTTGTTAAGAAATCATTTTAGTCCATGTGGTGAGACCGCTCCCGTCTGGAAAAATTTCTGATTCGGTTTCTCTGTGGATTCCTATTCAAAAATGTCCCCTTTAAACAAATCTAAAGGGACCGGGCGAAATTTTTGGGCAGAAATTGTTTAAACAATTTTTTTAAACAAATACAAAAGATCACGTTTTCTTGCTCCGTTACATATACTTTTAAGTTTAGTGGGTCATTCTAAACAAGAAAGGTATCTTGTAAATTTTCTAAAAAATTGATAGTTTTCGAGTTATAGGCGATTTAAAATCTAAAAAATGCGAAAATACTCATTTTCGACGCCTAAAAACTTATATTGAAGCTTAAACATTCAGCTTCTAGATTCTTAAGAGTGATTGCGTTTAAACTTAATTTTAACCGTTGTTTTTTAATTGTTAAATATGCATGTTCATCCGATTTTTTTGCCGGTGCGGCGCGCTCATTTTCAAAATTCTTCAATTTTCCTCCGAAAGATATTTTTTATATATTATTTGGGATATTCTAAATAAAATAAGTTTCTTGACATTTTTCTCAAAAGTTAACAGTTTTAAAGTTATAATCGATTTAAAATCCGAAAATGCGTTTTTCTGGCATTTTTGGGATTTTAAATCGCTTATAACTTTAAAACTATTAACTTTTAAGAAAAATGTCAAGAAATTTATTTTATTTAGAATATCCCAAAGAATCTATAAAAAAATATTTTTCGGAGGAAAATAGAAGGTTTTTGAAATAGAGCTCGCCGCACCGGCAAAAAAATCGGATAAACACGCATATTTAACAATCAAAAAACAACGGTATAAATTAAGTTTAGACGCGATCACTCTTCAGAATCTTGAAGCTGAATGTTTAATCTTCAATTTAAGTATCTGGAAACCTCAAATATATTAATCTAAATATGAGTTTTTAAGCCTCGAAAATGCGTATGAAAACTGTCAATTTTTAAGAAAAATTACAAGATATCTTTCTTGTTTAGAATGACAAAACTTTCTTGTTTAGAACCAAAAAATCTAAAAATATACCAGGTTCAAGAAACACGATCTTTTGTATTTGTTTAAAAAAATTGTTTAAACAATTTCTGCCAAAAATTCCTCCCGGCACCCTTCAAATTTGTTTAAAGCGGTTATTGTTTAATAGGAATCCACAAAGAAACCGAATCAGAAATTTTTTTCAGACTGCAGCGGTCTCACCACATGGACTATTTATAATAAATTACTTTTCATAATAACAATTTTCGATATTGTGAAAAGTAAACGTATTTTACTCTTCGAAAATTTCGAATTTCTTAGCGAAATTCATATTTTTTGACATACCGTCAAAATTGATAAAATTTGACATAAGACGGTTGTATTTTAGGTTTTAGACCATGCAGTACTTTTTTTAAGAATCACTTTTTTCGTAAAATTAATAATAAAAGAGTTATCTGAATTGAAATAACTGAAAATAATGTTAGTTATCCATAATAAAAAAAAATTAATTAGAAGGATGTAACTGCATACTAGAATATAGTTTTTAATTCCAAACCAATTTTCATAATAGCCATTTTCAATATTGTGAAAAATAAAGCTACTTTACTCTTGAGTGAAATTCAAACTTTTTGACATACCTCCTATAATATTTAAAAAATTTGATATTTGATGGTTAAATCTTGGTTTTGGCCCATGCAGAGCTTTTTATGAAGAATAACTTTTTTTGTAAACTTAATAATAAAAAAGTTTTCCATATGGATACAACTTACAGGGACATACTGTATATCCCTACATATTTTCCTATATTTAGGTTTCTCTAATAATCTCTGCTCCACAAACTAACTGTTTAAATGTTAATGGAAGTTTAAAAGTTTCTTTTTTTTTGTCTGTTATTTTAGTGTTCAGCATTTGGCTTTCCATAGATCTTTCTGTCTTTGCTATTTATTCCATATTTTACTTTGTAAACGTCTAGGTCTGAGAGCCATATAAGAGGACAGGAAGTATACGTTGATTGAAAACTCTTGTTTTTAGGTATTGGGGTATTTTTTTTCTTTAGAATATAAGACAGTTTTCCGAATGATACCCAGGCCAATCTTAGTCTTTTCTTTATTTCTTAAGTCTGATTTTCTTTATTAAATATTTTTTTTCACAACATTTGTTAGATAATAGTTATATAGTGACTGTCTTGATACATTCTTATTGGCATGGCCTAAAGCAGGGGTGGGCAAATACTTTTAAGCGCGGGCCAAAATGAAATTTTCAAAATGTCTCCCGGGCCGGAGGACTATACCCAGTATGTACGCTAATGTTTTTGGTGGAGGTTTTTCTCTGTCCAAGAAATTTTTTTGGCAAAAATACTATAAGTATCATTTTAAAGCATTTGGAGAAAGACAGTTGACTTAATAATAATAAATTGTCTTTCTGGTGTGTATATGCGAACAATTTGTTCCCAGTAAAATTACGAAATTTTTAATATGGTCCAAAATATTAAGCCATAACAAGGATCCAGATGAAAAATGAACTTCAGAAATTCGATCAAGAATAGAGTAATCAAGAGCAGCCTTTTTGAAGATGAGGAAATTTCTGAGTAACCAAAGACTCAATCTGCAAATCATATCGGATTGTAAAATGTTATGTCAAAGTCAACCATCATAGACGAAATTTAAAGGAAGCAACTGATCTGGTATTGTCATGTACGACGTCAATAGACGACGACAGACTGCCAAAACAAATTTTAAAATGGACGCCAAGGAAAAGAAGGAAGAAAGGAACGCCGAAAGAATCCTGGCTAGGCGGCATTCAGAAGGCAATGTCGGAAATGAACTTTCACCCTGACGAATGCAGCGACGGACGAAGCTGGAAACTGGCAACCGGAAGGCGAAGAACACTATAAAAATCCGGGATAATAATAAAAATGGTATGTTCACTCTATTCTTCTTTTTTTGGATTGTTAATGCTGACTTAATGAAAAAGCTGCGAGTTTTTGAGATGTGGCTTTTTAGGGGAATTTTGAAAATACCATGGATCGATCATACTACGAACGAAATGATGTTGCACAGAGTGGAAAAGGAACAGAGAACTTTTGACCATCGTTAAAGGAGAAAAACAGCAATGAGAAAGGACACATACTTAGAAATGATAAAGTAAGTAAGTTGTTCTAAGTTGTTGCAGCAGCTGATTATGAAGGGTAAAATCGAAGAAAAAGGTCCTGGTAGACGACAAATACCCTGGCCGAAAAATATTCGCAACTGGACCGGGTTAAATACAAAGACGCTTTTAAGAAAAGCAGAAGATAGATATTCAATATTTATACGAACACTAATACTGTTGCATAATCGCATAAAAGAGATTAAGGCGTATGCGCAAAATTTCGGACCAATGCTTTTTAAATGCATAAATTTTTTTCGAATCTTGAGAAAACTAATAAATATTTTTGAAAAATTACATTATTACCGAGGGCTAAACATCCCTTAGAATTAAGAAAAAGTTTCTTTGAATGATATATTTGAAATTAAAAATCATACTAAATTTTTTTTTATTCACCTCTGTGATAAACATTATAGAAGTTTTTAGGGACTTTCGGTCTCAGTAATGTAATATTTCATTCTGCGTTTAAATTTTTCAAAAATACTTATTAGTTCTCTCAAAATTTGAAAAAAATTAATGCATTATTGCGCCTACTCTCTTAAAAAAATTGCTTGCGGGATTTCTCAATGGGCCGGATAAAGTAATGAAAAGGGCCGGATCCGGCCCGCGGGCCGGCTTTTGCCCACCCCTGGCCTAAAGGATAGTAGAATCTTTTATTAGTTTATTGTAGTATTCCACTTATATTATCATCATCAGTGCGCATTATAGCACTTTTTTCTTCTTTTATGGCCTTTGGGAACTGCGCCCATTTAGCCAGCAACACTTCTTGAAATCGACGCCTCACCATACACCAAGACCATTACGAATCCATCTCCGAATCTATAGCTCTTTCCTCTTTATGAGCCAAAGTCTTCTTCAGAACAATCCTCGATCCGCCCCTGTCTCTGGCAACTCTTCTCCATGCTCTAATCCACTTATATTAGAAAATATTATATTTAGAAAGAGTCACTAACCAATCCTGTAATGTATCTCGAATCTACCATTTAGTCCTACACCACTGTTTAGACTTTCTCGTTTCTACAAACAACATTAAAATCGCTAATAGTCCAGGGCGCATCTGTTTTGAGATGGATGTTAAGAGGTGACTCAAATTTTTTTTCAGAAATTGCTTGAAAATAACTCAAATAATAATATTTGAGTTATCCTCCCACTCAAAATGGTCCGGAACATTGTTTAAATAATCAAAATGTCAAAATATGAATGAAAAATTCGATTTTTTCCTTGGTTTTTTGATTATAACTTTAAAACTATTCATTTCTGAGAAAAGTTGTACTAACATAAAAGTTGCGTAATTAAATTTCCTACAATAAAGAATTAGTTATAAATTTAAAAAAATAGTCACCCTTGTTGCAAAATTGCAAT
Organism: Diabrotica virgifera virgifera; assembly: GCF_917563875.1. Lineage (NCBI taxonomy): Eukaryota > Metazoa > Arthropoda > Insecta > Coleoptera > Chrysomelidae > Diabrotica > Diabrotica virgifera. Next base: position 5,574,912 of record NC_065448.1, read on the forward strand.
AATTGCGAAAAAACCATACAAAAACAAGTATTCCCATTTTACGTTTTTCAACCATTTACCGCTACACCTTCATATTTTAGACCTTCATATTTTAAACAAAAAAACTTTATGATATAGTAAAACAACACTGTAAATTTCATTAAGATCGGTTTAATAGATTTTGCAAAATAAATTTTGCAATCCAGCTTTCGCAAAAAATATTTATTTTTTCAAAATGTTGCAGGACTGAAAATAAAGCAGATACCAAGTTGAATTTTTTTTTTGCTTATAGAAGTGTATTGTACCTTTCATTTGCCATTTGCAAAATTAAAATCGATTAGTTACCACGGCGTCAGGAAATTTTTTAAGAAAACATTAATTTTTGGTGCTACGCGCAGGACAGCGGTGTTCGATTCACACAAGTTGATTTCCACCAAAATTTCTTCCAATCTTTATCTAATATATTATTTTTTTACTCTATATTTTGTTGTATTTTAATATTTTAATTCCACAAAAATCAAACTAATTTTATTATTGTTTGTGAAATATTGTTTAAACAATTGCATATGGTTAAAAATAATAAACTTGTATTCTCTAAGGTAAAATATATGAACAAAGAAAGTTTTTGCTAAAAAAGTGTTATTTCAAAAGATAGATTATGTGTTTTTATTTTGCAATAAACAAATTTATTTATTTATATGGAAATGTAATAAAAATTAAAATGTATCAATTATTATCAAAGATCATTGGAATGCCCAATCAGGGCAAACTACCCGCTGTCCTTCGCGTAGTACCAATAATTAATGTTTATTTAAAAAAATTCATCATGCCGTGGTAGCTAATCGATTTTAATTTTGCAAATTGCAAATGAAAGTTACAGTACACTTCTATAAGCAAAAAAAATTTCAACTTGCTGTCTGCTTTATTTTCACTGCTGTAACATTTTGAAAAAATGAATTTTTTTTGCGAAAGCTGGATTGCAAAATTTATTTTTCAAAATATATTGAACCGATCTTAATGAAATTTACAGTATTGTTTTATTATATCATAAAGTTTTTCTGGGTGAAATATGGAGGTCCTAGGTGTAGCATAAATGGTTGAAAATCGTAAAATGCGAATACTTGTTTTTGTATGGTTTTTTCTCAATTATTGCTATTTTGCAACAAGGGTGACTATTTTTTAAATGTTTAACCAATTCTATATTGTCGAAAATTTAATTACGCAACTTTTATGTCAGTACAACTTTTCTCGGAAATGAATACTTTTAAAGTTATAATCAAAAAACGAAGAAAAAAATCGAATTTTTTCTTAATTTTTTGACATTTTAATTATTTTAACAATGTTCCGGACCTTTTTAAGAGGGAGGATAACTCAAATATTATTATTTGAGTTACTCTCAAGCAATTTCTGCAAAAAAATTTGAGTCACCTCTCAACGTTCAAATGTACTAATATTTTTACAGATCCGCCCTGGTCTATAACCTTTTCAACGTTTTTAAAAACCTTTCTACTTCTTAGATACTATTTAAGTTAGAAAAATAAAATTCTATTAGGAATTAGCAAGTTGCCATCGTTTTCCCTAATGGCACTGCGCAGACATGCCGAAGTCAGCAGGAAATGACCATTGCAGAGCGCAAAGTCTCAATCATTAATTCAACTCTAAGCTTTCTCATAAAAGTGCTCAAGCTGCCGAAAATACGTGTGAAGTCTCTTTCGAAAGGAAGTGGATGTATTAGGCCAGTCTGGAACATCGACGGTATTTTATACAGTTGTGGTAAAATGTAATAAAACATTTTTTTATATGTTTTTTTTTGAAAGATGTTAAATTTATAAGGTAAAGAGGCGACGAATAAAGAAGACGAAAGGGACTCTACAATAAGGCAGAGATTAAGGATGTTACCAGAAAGTGGTTCCAAGAGGAATTTCAGATTTATTTTTTTAGATATGGGACTTCCCATTTCTCAGATTTCCAAGCCTTTTCATAGATTTTAAGCAAGCAGTTGAGAGCCTAATAAGACCCGACTTAATCGAAGACATGAAAAACCTGGATATCCCAATGAAACTTATAAAGCTTACGAAAATGACAATGATGACGGTGGAAGGAATGACGGTAGCAATAATAACAGATTAAGGCATCACCAACAATATACAAATAGCGACTGGAGTACGACAGGGCGACACTCTATTAGCGTCACTATTTAATGTTGCTATAGAAGGAACAATCGGGGCATCGGTTAACTCCAATAATAAAACATCATGGGAAATAAAAAGGCGAATAATAATTGCAAACAGGTGTTATCATGGTCTATCGAAGTACTTATCTAACAAACGTCTGTCTCAAAAAACTCGTATAGGGCTGTATAAAACATTGATAGGCCCCGTTCTCACATATGGATCAGAGACATGGACGCTAACTAAAACAGACGAATCCGCTCTATCGATTTTTGAAAGAAAAGTGCTACGCAAGATATTCGGAGCAGTCTGTGAGAACGCAATATAGAGGCGTAGATATAACTTTGAACGGCAGAATATCTACAAGCATACGTTTGGTGGAAAAGATATTATCACTGTGATTAAGCAAAACCGCCTGCAGTGGGCAGGGCATGTAGCCCGGGCCCCTGAATCGAACATGATAAAAAAGATTCTAACAGCTCATCTTGCGGGAATGAGAAGACGGGGTAGACCAAACTTGAGGTGGATGGACGGGGTAACACAAGATGCCGAGAAGATCGGAGTCGACAACTGGAAAATGCAAGCAAGGGACAGAACAGAATGGCGTAGAAAGCTTGAGAAGGTCGAGGCCCTCTAAGGCCTGTAGCACCAAGATGATGATGATGATAGAAGGAAGAATAAGAGCTACCGAAATAAAAGGTACAATTATCACATCGACGTTGCAACTTGTGGCGTAGTTTAAAGAAAAAATTTGCGAAGTTGAGCAAGGTAGCATCCAGGGGGGTTACACAATATAATATCAAAATAAAACAAAATATCCAATATGCTCAAGAAAAAATACAATTAATGTGACACGGGTAAATATTGGGGAATATATTCTCGTGCTCGATGTGCCAGATGTTTATTGTTTTATGTGTAAATAACGTAATTATTGTAAAATTCTTATACAGATACATGTACATGAAAACTAATAAACATATTATTATTATGTATTATTATTATTATATAACTTTGAAAAGGTAGAAAACTTAAAATATCTTGGGGTCATAGTTAATGGAACTAATGATAGAAGCATAGTAATTAATGAAAGAATCCTGGTAGGAAACAGGACCTACCGGAAATAAAACTTTCTTAAAGATAACAAGCTTACTCAGAATACTAAACTGAAAATTTACAAAGCAACAATTAGACCATTAATCACACAGGGTGATGAAAGTCAAGTGCCTGATACAGAAAGATGAAGAAAGATTAAATATCCTAGAGAGAAAAATAATTCGAAGAATAGCAGGCCCATTAAACAAGGCAGTAATGAATTTAGAAAACTGATGAACTACGAACTAAGAAAATTTTTGTATGAAGAAGACATTGTTAGATTTATCAAGGCACAAAAACTAAGATGGATGGGATATGGACATATAGAAAGAAGAAATCCAGAAAGAGTTATCACCAAATGGACACCAGTATCAGGCAGACCACGAAGAACACCCAAAACCAGATGGAAGAACCAGATAGTTGAGGACTTTAAGAAAATAGGAGTTAGAGAATGGGCAACCATAAACAAAAACAAGAAAAAAGTAAGTTATCAATCGAAGTAGCACAGAAAACGACAATAAATATCGTCTCCATACCACTAGATTGACAACAGATGGAATACTTTCTTTGGTTACAACCTCCCGAGATTTTCAAAAATTATAAATCATACAGGATGCCGAGGAAATTAAGATGAGAGAATTTTAAATAATTCACAACTCATCTGCTCAGCGTGGTAAAAGCTCCAACAAGAAAGATACCTTAATACTCAAACAAAAGAGTAAATGAATTAAAAATGTATAAGAGCAATTCCAAATGATTTCGCCGAGTTTTGTGGACGAGGTCCTCGGATTTGTACCAAATTTTAATATGTTATGGTACCTCGTTAAAAATATTTTCCTGAGAATTATAGGCCCCTAGGTCTCATAGGGCCTGAGATAGGGGCCCTGAAAAGGCCTAAAATTGACCTTTTAAAGGTTTTGAGCGTTATTTTTAAATTATGATATCTCGAAACCTTTTGAAGCAAGTTTAGTTTTTAAAACTCGAGTTTTTTTGTTTTGACGTTTAGTATTCACAAATAAATTTTCAAGTTTCTAAATATTGTGCTTAATTTTGGGGAACTCATTAAGTGCGAAGCAAACTTTGAAAAATTGATATTTTCTTATCTTTTTCATTCTATTGCCAAATTTGAACGCGACGTCGAAGGATCTTTTGCAATATCTTATTTTTAAGGTATTAAAGAAAAGTTTAAAATAGTTATAGGTATAACTTTTTATATTGAAAGGCAGCGAAGATATGTGGATTCGAGCAGGGCCCTTTTTGTGCAAAACATCGTTTTTGGAATTTTCAGCCTAGTGCAACTTTTTTCTTCCTATTTTTTTTGGCCTGAAATTTTTTTTGGGAGTAGTACTCTATATGTGTAATAATCTTTAGGTACGGAATTTCTTGGCCCGGCCCTCTAAGTCTTCGTTCTAAATCCATGAACAATCAGGATTTTTTGTACTAACTCAAATTACCTAGTTTTTTAGGACTCAGTTTAATAAATTCGAATAATATTCCAGGCTGTATGCTCGCCCCCGTTAGGTAAATTATTCCGATTGGTTTTTTTGCACAAATATGATGCCAGGCGGTATCGAGGTCGGAAAATTGTTTAAATAATTTTTTTTAAACAAATTCAAAAATATATTTTTTTACTTCAGATATATTTTTTAGTTTCTTTGATTCATTCTGAGCAAAAATGATTTCTTATGATTTTTCTCTAAAATTGATTGTTGTCGAGTTATACGCAATTTAAAATTTGAAAAACGCGAAAATGGGAATTTTCTAGGCTTAATAACTCGGTTAAAATTATCATTATGAAAGTCAGAAAGTAATCATATCAAAGTTTAAAGCTCTTCCTACAATATCCTGAAGCAATTTTTGTCTTTAGTTTATTACGAAGCTGTTATTGTTAATTATCAATAATGAGCGTTGAGCGCGTATGGAGGCGAGTGGTGAGTGCTCGAGAGATACACGCTTAGCGCTCATTGCTATTTTTAAAAAATAACAGCTTCGTAATAGAATAATGACAAAAATTTCTTCAAAATCGTGTAGGAAGGGCTTTAAAGTTTGATTTGTTCACTTTTTGACTTTCATAATAATAATTTTCACCGAGTTATTAAGCCTTGAAAATTCCGGTTTTTGCATTTTTAAAATTTTAAATTGCGTATAACTCGACAACAATCAATTTTAGAGAAAAATCACAAAGGATCTTTTTTGCTCAGAATGAATCAAAGAAACTAAAAAAAACTTGTCTGAAGTAAAAAAAAACATATTTTTTGAATTTGTTTAAAAAAAATTATTTAAACAATTTTCCTACCGCGGTACCGCCTGGCATCCTGTTTGTGCAAAAAAAACGAATCGGAATAATTTACCTAACGGGGGAGAGAATACAGCCTGGAATATTATTCGAATCTATTAAACTTAGTCCTAAAAAACTAGGTAATTTGAGTTACTCAGTACAAAAAATCCTGATTTTTCATGGATTTAAAACGAGGACTTAGAGGGCCGGGCCAAGAAATTCCGTACCTAGAGATTATTACACATATTATAGAGAACTACTCCCAAAAAAAATTTCAGGCCAAAAAAATAGGAAGAAAAAAGTTGCACTAGGCTGAAAATTCCAAAAAACGCTGTTTTGCACAAAAAGGACCCTGCTCAAATGCATATATCTTCGCTGCCTTTCAATATAAAAAATATACCTACAACTATTTTAAACCTTGCTTTAATACCTTAAAAATAAGGCATTCCAAAAGATCCTTGGACGTCGCGTTCAAATTTGGCAATGGAATGAAAAAGATAAGAAAATATCAATTTTTCAAAATTTGCTTCGCACTTAATGAGTTCCCCAAAATTACGCTTAATATTTAGAAATTTCAAAATTTATTTGTGAATACTAGACGTCAAGACAAAAAAAAATTCAGTTTGAAAAATTAAATTTGCTTCAAAAAGTTTCGAGATATCGTATTTTAAAAATAACGCTCAAAACCTTTAAAAAGTTAATTTTAGGCCTTTTTAGGGCCCCTATCTCAGGCCCTAAGAGACCTAGGGGGCTATAATTCTCAGGAAAATATTTTGTTATGAGGTACAATAAAATACTAAAATTTAGTACAAATCCGAGGACCTCGTCCACAAAACTCGGCGAAATCGTTTGGAATTACTCATAAACATTCTCAGTTTCTTTGCAAAACGAAAATGCAACAGCTGCATAATACTATGGTCAAATCTGAGAGTGCAGGGAGAGTCTATACCGGTTTAGGGGGTTGTTTCCCCCTCATCAGTAGTCCCATATCCTCCTCTCTCAGATTCTTCCACGTACCACACTTTGGGCCTTTCCTTTTTACCACGCTGAGCAGATGAGTTGTGAATTATTTAAAATTCTCTTATCTTTTTTTTTCCCTAGAAGCCGTCTGTTGTGAACCGGTTGTACTGCAGCCACTTGGCTTATTGTACATCTTCCATTGTTTATGAAACCCATTCCAGAATTCTGGAACCCTGTACCAGTTACAGGTCTAGTGGGCGGGTGCCATATAATTTTGGAGTCATTTCGATGTCTCCGAAAAGTGTTTGCCGCCTCCGATCCAATGCCTCACAGTCATGCAAAATATGGTTGACTGTTTCAGGTTCTCTGTTACAGAGTCTGCAGCTCAAGTCTCCATGAAACAGCCCCATTGTATGCAGGTGACCCTTAACTGGCGCATGTCCAGTGAGGAAACCTGTTATGACTCTGAGCTGATTCCTGCTTGTTTTCAGCAGTAACTCAGCTCTACTAGCACATGTCTGTCCGATATACATCTTGCCATGTGTTTGACCGGGTACACTCTCCCAGTGTGAGTTGTGTTGGCTTCGGACCTAGGTTTTTTTTCGTTCGCGGACGGTGCTTTTTGGCACTCCCACGGCCGGCTCTGGACCCAGGTATTTTGTAGCTGATGCTCTCTTGGCAAGTGCATCAGCTCTTTCATTGCCGTATATGCCCCGATGACCTGGAACCCATACCAGTATAACACTGTTATGTTGTGCCAGTCTATCAAGTTCTTGTCGACATTCCCACACCAGCCTAGAGTTCACCTTAGGGCTTATAAGAGCCCCAATGGCTGCTTGGCTATCTGTGCATATGTTAACCCGCTGCAGTTCGAATGGCCTCAGGTTGTTTTCTCTTGCACACTGCAAAATTGCAAAAATCTCTGTCTGAAATACGGAGGTACATTCTCCCAGTGGAATAGAAATGTTGAAATTTCCACCACTATAGAATATTCCTGCGCCCGAACCGTCTGCAGTTTTAGACCCGTCCGTATACCAGGTGCAACCCTGCAGTCTGGGTCGAGAGTTTCCTCTGTCCCATTCGTCTCGTGGGCAAATGTCCACTTGAAAAGGTACTTCAGGCATATATCTTGATGTCATATGGTCAGAAATCATCATCCATTCGGCATCATTAATTTCATTCGTTATTTTACTATGTCCTGATTTAACTGGTACGTTGCTCAGGTTTTCTCGCAGTCTATAATAGCCCATTCTCGCCTCACCTCTTATTGTTATATGTAAAGGAGGGAGATCCAGTAGTGCCTCCATAGCTGCCGTAGGTGTGCCCCTCATAGCCCCCGTGATCCCGAGACAAGCAAGTCTTTGCACCTTGCTTAATTTGATGATGGCACTTTTTTGCTGCACTTTTGGCCACCATACCACTGATGCATATGTAATTGTGGGTTTTACTACCATGTTATAAGTCCAATATACCATGTCTGGTCTCAAACCCCACATTTTTCCATGAGTACGTCTGGCTACCATTCTCTTATCTTAATTTCCTCGGCATCCTGTATGATTTATAAATTTTGAAAATCTCAGGAGGTTGTAACCAAAGAAAGTATTCCACCTGTTGTCAATCTGGTGGTATGGAGACGATATTTATTGTCGTTTTCTGTGCTACTTCGATTGATAACTTACTTTGTTTTTCGGTAGATGGCCCTAGTTCATCCGTGACATTTCTTTCTTTGCAATTCGGAAAGGCCCAAAGTGTGGTACGTGAAAGAATCTGAGAGAGGAGGATATGGTACTACTGATGAGGGGGAAACAACCTCCGAAACCGGTATAGACTCTTCCTGCACTTTCAGATTTTACCATAGTATTATGCAGCTGCTGCATTTTCGTGTTGCAAAGAAATTGAGAATGTTTATACATTTTTAAAAACAAGAATAAATGGAGAAATTTTGTAGAAAATGCCAAGTCACACAACCAACTGTAAACCAAAATATTAATGTGGACTGGCTCCCCGCGACAAATGAATCGAAAGAGCTCCAAGAGGGCGGCAATCACTCCTCTAGGAGTGTAGATGCCATGATGATATTATTTTTCCGTTCAAATCTGGTTGCAAGAAGAACGGCCCAATTAAATCCCATAGAAATTTCAACAATTATCGGTCGAGTCCATTAACAACCTTTACATATCAAATTTTAATCATCGCCAAATCAATCGGAACAGGCCTAAAATACGTGTGAACTCTCCGTAAAATGGGAGGGCAATTTTGGTGTCAAGGGTCGTGGCCCTCTCTTCGTTTTGGTATGAAAAAAGGGTGTTAATGAAGTGAACCTTTTCTCTAATACCCATCGTCAATGTCCCATATTGAAAGCCATGCTTGTTCGACCATTATCTTACGTATTAGGTACAGTGGCGCAGTTATAAATCTTGCAAAATTTTTGGACTTTTTAAAGGGTTTCTGTAAACAAGTGTTTGAAGGAGACGAAACGGAAGGCACATATTAAAATCAAAAATTTTTAATTTGTTTAAAAAAGATTGTTTAAATAATTATACAGCTTTCAAATAAGAATATTTATGTTTTAAACGTTAAGAGGTACACTTGTTTTAAGTTGATCCAGAAAAAAGTCTACAACTGAAATAATATGTAGTTTTATTTTCTTATAAATAAATTAATTTATTATAACAAAACAAAAAAGGGTATACCTGCCGGTCAATTTAATGTTTCCACCCTCCTTTTTGGTTTTTTTGCTTTTTATTGATTTCAGTATTACCTATGTACGTATGTGCGTGCATAAGTATTATAATATGTGCGCATATGTACGTAATCTTATTATATTTGGAATATTGTAGCAAACAGTAATTTAGTATCTATCGTGGTTGAATGGATCAAGTAATCCAAAGCCAATAAGGAAAGAAAAAAAAACAAAACAAAAGCAACTAGGACATTTAATATTGCAATAGTTAGATGGCACTACTCCAGTTACTTGGGGACAAAAAAAGAATGAAGAAGATTGCTCCATAGATAGCAGAAAAAATTCATTTTTTTAACCTATACCGATTTTGAACATTGAGATTCCATTTTCTCCAACCTGATTTTTGATTGAAATTTTGGTATTTTTGGTATTTTTCACTCACTTGGTAGTACCGATAGTTTTTATTATTATAATATATGATGTTATGAGTCTTAAATGTATGAAGATTTGTGTGGAAAAAGAGGATCGAAATGAAAAGGTGATGGTTTGAAAATTACCACCCTATGCCCCTATTGTTTATATCCTCGCCGTACATGCCGGTCAAATTTGACCGGTTGTATCTCAGGAACCACTCATCGCAATTAAACGTTTTTACTTTTATAAGACGCGTCCTGCCTAGTTCTTTCTAATACCGTCCTCCTAATTTAATTTAATATTTACCGAGATATTCTATTTGTTTATAAGCCAAAAAATTGTTTATAATTTTAAAATATTCCTGAGGCCGCTTAAATAGTCCAATTTCAATACTGTTAACTAAATTAGATAGGTATTGTGCCTTTTTATACAAAAATCATAGTAATTCTTAACACCAGATTTATTGTGGTTATTATAGCGGCCTTAAAATTTTAATTAACAATTCAATTGTTGCTAAACTATTTATTCAACTTCCATCGGCTTCTGGAAATATAATCTATACCAAAAGAGCTTTTATATCACCAAGTTATTTAATTATAGGTAAATAATTACTTACCCAAAATTTTAGTTGAAAATTAAAGATTTTGTTGGAAAAACTCGCATTTTCCGAGGAAAATTTTCGTCGAAGTAAATCGGAAAAACATGTATCTATGCACAATTTAATTACGGTGAAATTTTATTTGAGTGTTTTTGGTGTAAAGTTAAAATCTTTGGAGTTATAGAGCAAACATTAAAAAAACACGATTTTCGGGCGCCATTTTGTTTATAAAAAAGTAGCACACTATCTACGGACTTTGCATACCTATAATAATAATAATATAGAATGATAAGATTCGATTCCAGTAATAAAATGTCTGCTAAATAATTTTTCCCAAAAATGGCCTATTCTCCGATTATCTGCCCAGACTAAAAAGGGACTACAGATTGACAACAACAGCATATTTAAAATGCCTGTCAGAAAATTTTTCTGTTACAGAACACATCACTCGCTTCCTTTCACTTCATTCATCCAGCCCTAATTCTACTGCATGCATCTCCATTGATTTCTCCAATAATACTCTGTTTTTGTCCTACTAAGTTTTAAACCTTTTTCCTCCAGAGCTTGTCTCCACTGTTCCAGTTTTTGTTCTAAGTCTCTTCACTATTTCCTACTAACACTACATCATCAGCATACCTCATAGGCAAAGTACATTCAAAACTTAATATTTGTTTGTGATATAACGTAACCTCAATAACAGCAATTGGTGGTTATATACACCTTTTCAACAATTTTTCCTTAATTTTTCTTTGATAACGATTTCTGAAGTGGAAATCGAAACGTCAGGTATTTTTAGGTAACATATGTAATTATCATTACAACCTAACTGCGTGGCTAATCCCATATAAACATAACATTTAACTTACACATGCCACGAGTCAACCGTTTTATAGCCACTTTACACGATGCAACTAATTGCGCAATTAATTGCACAATTTCTTGCAGCAATAGAAATTGCATCGTGTCATACGAAAATTGCACAGAAAAGCTGCAACTTCTTGCAGCAATTTCTTGCCGCAAGAAGTTGCAGTTAAATAGAACATGTCCTATTTTTCATGCAATTTTTTCTGTAATTTGGTTATATTTTTAGTGACTTTTAAGGCTACACTGTTTGTTTTTACTACATTGACATTCTGTCATCCTAAATTTCAAACTAAACAATTTTTTAACAAAACTAGAGGAATTTTTTACCAATTTCACGCTGCACAGGTAACATTATTCTGGGGGATAACTTTAATTATGCAACATAGGGATTAAAAAAACTATTTTCTATTTGTATTTCTTACTTCTTACAACTTGTTTTCTTTTGTAAATGAATAATGTATTATAGGTATACATACTTGCATTAGGTATTAATTGATTTTGTTATAATACATATTAAATTCAGCAAAACTACAAAGAATTCAGCTGGAAACTCATTCTGCGAAGCTCTTAGCGCAGCTGAAGATAGAGACCAATGGAGAAACATTGTTAGGAATATTGGAAGAAATCACGATCCTCAGTAATGGGGAAACGACAATAGAGAGAGAGATATTATTATAATTAATTGATGGATTCGACCGTTACTTGATGGAAGTTCATTTTATCTAACAATAAAACACTGAAAACGTTTGTTTTCTATACTTCCACAAAATCTATTACAACTATGTGACTACAGCTGTTTCGGCAGAGTGCCTTTCTCAAGTGATATAGTTTACAATGTGTTTGCCTTTTTAAGTCTTTAACTGAAGAGGTTGAGGAGTGGGGAGCTGTTTGTTTCGAGTTGGTCATTCAGAATTATATCTGTATTTTTCAGTTTATTAATTTCCATAGATTCTAAATCTAGATAACAATCAACAAACGATTCCGTAACGCAATAATATCAGCCAAAACATATCCTGGAGCTGATATAAACTCTGACCATAATCCTCTTGTAGCCCAATTACGAGTCAGACTAAAAACCTTAATCCAGAAACAGAATAACAAAAGATTAGATATGGATCAACTTAGAAATCCCGAGATAAAAGTCAAGCTTACAAATAGCATTAATAGTAATGTTGCTTTAACAACAAATACGGATGATATTGAAAGAGACTGGATCAACTTAAGGGACGCTATATGCAACGGTGCGAAAGAAGTAATTGGTGACTACGAGCGGAAGAAGAAGAACGAATGGATGACAGATAAATATTACACCTCATGGGCAGAAGGAGGGAAAATAAGAATAATCCCGAACAATATAAAGAACTGGATAGAACTGTCAGCAGAAAGATAAAAGAATCCAAAGAGAAATGGTTACAAGAAAAATGTCAAGAGATAGAAGAGCTAGAACGAAGACACGATAGTTTTAACATGCATAAAAAAATTAAGGAGTTTTCTTATACTTACAAGAAAAAACAGTTTGGTAAGTTAATAGACGAGAACAACAAACTTATTGTAGATAAAGAAGAACAGTTACAGACTTGGGCAATTTACATAAAAGATTTGTTTACGGATTATCGTCATATTTCTACGAACTCTCTTGATCTGAATGGACCAAAAATATTGAAAAGTGAGGTGATAAAAGCTATAGATCAAACGAAAGATGGGAAAGCAACAGGATGCGATGAAATACCAGTCGAATTTTTAAAAGTTTTTAACGAGAACAACATGAATGTAGTATTGAAACTGTTCAATAAGATATACGATACTGGTCAAATTCCATCGGACTGGCTGAAATCTACATTTGTGCCCCTTCCCAAGAAATCCAATTCTAAGACGTGTAGCGAATATCGCCTTATAAGTTTAATGAGTCATACCCTTAAAGTATTCTTGCGTATTATCCATTCCAGAATACGAGCAAAATTAGAACACAGCATAAGTAAAACACAGTTCGGTTTTAGATGCGGTTTTGGAACTCGAGAGCCCCTATTTGCAATACAAGTCTTGATTCAAAAATGCCTGGATCAACAGAAAGATGTTTACGCCTGTTTTATCGACTATGAGAAAGCATTTGATACTATCAAACATGACAAACTCATAGAACTATTACATCTTTCAGGACTTGACACTAAGGACATCCAGATTATAAAAAATCTATATTGGAATCAAACAGCCCACATAAAGAATGGACATATGGTGAGTGAAAACATAACCATTTCTAGAGGGGTTAGACAGGGCTGTATTTTTTCGCCACTGCTTTTCAACGTGTACACGGAACAAATATTTCTAGAGGCACTAGAAGAGCACAATGAGGGCATCAAGATTAATGGCGTACCAATAAGTAATTTTCGATATGCAGATGATACTGTTATAATAGCCGATAACATCGAAGATTTACAGATGATGCTAAATAGAGTAAATACAACTGGCAACCAATTTGGACTGAAGATCAATAGAAAGAAAACTAAATTTATGGTGATCAGTAAAAAGAACATTCAACATATCGACCTGAATATTGAAGCCGAACGTATTGAAAGAGTACACCGATTTAAATATCTGGGATATACAGTAAATGATAAGTGGGACCCAGACGTAGAGATTAGGATCCGAATTGAAATAGCAAGATCCAAATTCATAAAAATGAGAAAGCTCTTAAGCAACCGCAACCTAAGCGTTAACCTCCGATGGCGCGCCACAAAATGCTATGTACTCTCTACGCTACTTTACGGAGTAGAAGGGTGGACGTTAACAGCAGCAACTATAAAGAAGTTAGCGGCTCTAGAAATGTGGCTGTATCGACGCATACTGAGAATTCCTTGGACAGACAGAGTGACCAACACAGAGGTATTGAGACGAATGGGTAAAGAGTTGGAATTGTTAACAACTGTTAAAAGGAGGAAAGCGTCATACCTGGGCCATGTGTTCCGTAATGATAAGTACAGTCTGCTACAGCTTATCGTCGAAGGCAAGATTGAAGGTAGAAGAGGTTTGGGCAGGAAGAAGAAATCCTGGCTGAGAAACTTGAGAGAATGGTTTCAAATACCAGAAGCTGCGAACATAATACATGCGGCACAAAACAGAGAAACCTATCGTTTGATGGTCGCCAACCTTCGGTAGAAGACGGCACATAAAGAAGAAGATAGATTCTAAAAAAGATAGCTTAAGGCCTTTATTTTGGATATGCAGAATTTGAAACCCTTCATTGAAAGAATGATTATGATCTAGAAGGTGAAGTGCGTATGTAGAAGTGTCTGTTTTTCTATTGTTGAAAGCCCTTTTGTGTTCTGCTATCCGTTTGTCAAAAGTTCTGCAAGTTTGACCGATGTACGTTTTCGGACAGTCACCACAAGTTAGTTTGTACACACCACTCTGTAGTTGCTTTCTCTTTCGGCTTTTATTGTTCTTAATATATTTGCTTAAGTTGTTGTTAGTTCTGAAAGCTGGTGTCATTCCTTTCTTTTTTATGTATCTGGCTATTTTTGTTTTGTTATCTTGCCAGTATATGTGAGAGAGCAGAAGGTACTGGGTTCTTTCTGTGGTGGTGGATACACTAATTTCAGGGTTTCTTATCGAGTATTTTTATCGGTTTAAAATTTTGTTAACTGTTTGTTCGTTATATCCGTTGTTTACTGCTATTTGTTTAATGATGTTTAGTTCTATTCTAGTTTAGTTGATGTTTAGTTTTATCTCGAAGTTATTTTTTGTCATGGGAATTTCTGTCAGTCTATGTATCATGCTATGGTAGGCTGCTAATTTGTGTTGTGTAGGATGGGATGATGAATTGTGTATAGTTGTGTCAGTATGTGTAGGTTTATGATATAAACTTTCTAGATGTAACGATTACCAGACTACACAACAAACATGAGTTCTCCGTATATCATAAACCTACCCATACTGACACAACTATACACAATTCGTCATCCCATCCTACACAACACAAATTAGCAGCCTACCATAGCATGATACATAGACTGACAGAAATTCCCAGGACAAAAATAACTTCGAGATAGAACTAAACATCATTAAACAAATAGCAGTAAACAACGGCTATAACGAACAAACAGTTAATAAAGTTTTAAACCAAAAACTCCATAAGAAAGCCCTGACATTAGTGTATCCACCACCACAGAAAGAACCCAGTACCTTCTGCTCTCTCACATATACTGGCAAGATAACAAAAATAGCCAGATACATAAAAAAAGAAAGGAATAACACCAGCTTTCAGAACTAACAACAACTTAAGAAAATATATTAAGAACAATAAAAGCCGAAAGAGAAAGCAACTACAGAGTGGTGTGTACAAACTAACTTGTGGTGACTGTCCGAAAACGTACATCGGTCAAACTGGCAGAACTTTTGACAAACGGATAGCAGAACACAAAAGGGCTTTCAACAATAGAAAAACAGATACTTCTACATACGCACTTCACCTTCTAGATCATAATCATTTTTTCAATGAAGAGTTTCAAATTCTGCATATCCAAAATAAAGGCCTTAAGCTATCTTGTTTAGAATCTATGGAAATTAATAAACTGAAAAATACAGATAAAATTCTGAATGACCAACTCGAGACAAACAGCTCCCCACTCCTCAACCTCTTCAGTTAAAGACTTAAAAAGGCAAACACATTGTAAACTATATCACTTGAGAAAGGCACTCTGCCGAAACAGCTGTAGTCACATAGTTGTAATAAATTTTGTGGAAGTATAGAAAACAAACGTTTTCAGTGTTTTATTGTTAGAGTATTATAATTTTCTCAAAATATAATCTAATATCTAATAACTCTACTTAAAAAATTACATTTAATTTATAAAAATAAACATAACCTAAAATTTATGCTATTTTGTCAAAGTTTCTGTCTATTTCATGTCAGTTTATGCAATTGTTTGCACCGTGAAATCACTTTATTGCAGAAAGTAAGTTGCAACTTATTGCGCAATTACTTGCATCGTGTAAAGTGGCAATTAGAACCCCAGCAATTCTAGATCCCCCAGAAATACCTTTTGAGGCCACCGGACCTCCGCCACTGTCGATACCTATCGTCAATTCCATATTGAAAGCCATGCTCGCCCGACCATTATCTTACGTATCTCAATTTCCATTATATTCGGAAAATGAGGTTTCCTCATCGTGGAAGCAAAGAGGGAAAAATGTTATGGCTGTCATTTGTATCTGCGAAAAGGGCTGTAAAGAATATTAGTTTAAATTTTATTTTCATTTTGGGGAAATTATGTGATGGAGCTTTGGGAGCACTTCATGCTCGGATTGTTAATGGTCGTCAAAATTATGGTGTTAGAAGAATACCAGTGAGAAATCAGTTGAATTGTTAAAAATTAAGTTCTATATAGAGTCCCTGATGTTCTATATTCTCTCCTATTTTATGTAGCTCTATTCTTGATCTTTAAAGACCGATACTGATGAAATATTGGAAACATGGCGAAACTACTGTGGCGAGCTATATAAAAATAACGAGGTATCAGCAGAAAATCAGTAGCCTTCTGACTACCCTAGAGAACCTACTGTCTTACTCGCTCAAGCCAAAGATGCAATTAAATCACTAAAGAGAAATAAATCCGCAGGCATTGATTCAATACCATGTGAATTACAACAGTTACTAGGTGACAATGGATTACATATCATCCATTCCATCTGCGTCGCTGTTTTGAATTCAGGAAAATGGCCATCTGATCGGTGTACCTCAATTTATATCCCACTACACAAAAAAGGAACTACTACCAGATGTGAAAACTACCGCACACTCTCACTAACACATGCTAGTAAAATGTTGTTGCATATCATCAATAACAGATTAAAAACTTATCTACATTACCAAATACCTCAGGAACAAGCGGGGTTTGTATACGGTAAAGGTACAAGGGAACAAATCCTGAACCTGAGACAACTAATTGAAAAGTCTAGAGAATTTCAAGTACCTACGATTATATGCTTCGTTGACTACCAAAAGGCATTTGATTGTGTAAGCTGGATAAATCTGTGGTCAATTTTAATAGAAATGGGCACACCAATACACCTGGTGACACTTATTAAAAATCTGAACCAGTCTAATATAGCGACAGTACGACTAGATCAGAAGTTCTCAAACCAATTCAAGACCGAGAGAGGTGTTAGACAAGGATGCGTGTTGTCCCCTGACTTATTTAACATTTATGGTGAACATGCCATGAGGATGGTTTTAGAAGGATGGGCCGGTGGAGTAACAGTAGCTGGTAGGAAAATCTCCAATTTAAGATTTGCTGATGACACTACACTTATAGCAGCAAATGAGCAAGAAATGTTTGATCTTCTGCGAAGAGTTGAGTACGAAAGCAATAAAGTTGGTCTGAAAATCAATAAAGCTAAGACAAAAATAATGGTGGTCGACAGATTCGACACTATTCAACTAACTAACATGTTACAGGAATACCAGATAGTAAACACCTGTGTCTATCTCGGGTCTAGTATAACTAAAGATGGTAACTGTGAAGCAGAAGTTCGGAGACGTATTGCTATGGCAAAAAATGCGATGAGTCGCCTAACTAAAGTTTGGAAAGACAAAGCTATCTCTCAAAATATCAAGATGAGACTGGTGAATGCCCTTGTATTCTCAATATTTCTATACGGAGCAGAGACTTGGACTCTTCGCGCATGCGAGCGCCAAAAAATTGATGCCTTTGAGATGTGGTGCTGGAGAAGAATGCTACGCATACTTTAGACAGCTCATAGGACAAACGTTTCCATTCTAAATCAACTCAATAATAAAAAAAGGCTGTCCACAATATGTCTGCAACGAACTCTGCAATTCTTTGGTCACATGGTTCGCAGAGGTGATGCTAGTTTGGAGAGATTAATTGTTTCTGGAAACGTTCCGGGGAGAAGATCAAGAGGACGATCACCAACTAGATGGTCTGACCAAATAAAGCATTCAGCTGGAAACTCATTCTGCGAAGCTCTTAGAGCAGCTGAAGATAGAGACCAATGGAGAAACATTGTTATAAATATTGGAAAAAATCACGATCTTCCGTAATGGGGAAACGACAAGAGAGAGATTGTTGATCTTAGCAGAAATCCAGATAATCTGTGTAATGTATTTTTTATACAAAACCGTGATGAGAATGTACCCATACTTATATTTTTTCGGCTTTGAACAGTGCTATACAAAGGTTGTTGTAATCTTCTGCATAAAAAGTGTGCTGCCATGAATTTTCTAACCGAATATAGAAGGTAAAGAATACTCAGAACACTTTATATCGGACATACAAATTCATTGTTTCAACAAAGTACATCAGAGCATAAGAATACACTTAAAAGAAGACTAAATTGGGATGAAGTAATCGGAAAGATATTAGAGGGCAGAGAAGTGACATGGAAGTATGCAAAAATGTTGACAAGAAACTGCAAAAAATGAAAGAAATAAAAAAAAATTAAACCTTACACCATTATATGCTCGAAATAGTTTTGATTTGATATACAGGGTGTTTCATTGGGAAAGTAACATACATTAACTGCAGAAAGAGGACACTTAGGCGGTCTCAAAAATACCATACTTAATGAGTCTTACTCCATTAATAACAAAGATACTGAGTGTTTTATCTATTTTGCCATTTTCTTAATTGGTTCATAACTTTTTAACCACACTGTATATTTATTTTATATTTGGCACGAAAATATGGTTTAAGGTGTACAATAAATTAAATTATTTACAATTGTAAAAAATCCAGGTCCGGATTAAAAAAAATTGGAAAAATATTCCAACCCAAAAAAAAAACACCCTGTACATGAAATTTTTTTAAAATGAATTCTTCAGTTGAAAATAGGATGAAAAACTAAATTTAGTGGTATACTTTAAATTTTTGGCAAAATGATTTTTCTGGTCAAATTTTGAATTTAAATTCTGAAATTATGTGAATTTCGAGAACTCTAAGTAGAAAAAAATTGAAATACAGCTTACAACTTGTCAACCGCACTGTATATTTATTTTATATTTAACACGCGAATATTCTTTTAAGTATCCAATCAATTAATTTATTTACAAATAAAAAAATCCAGGTCCGGATTAAAAAATATATAAATGTTCCGGCCCAAAAAACACCCTGTATTTTAAATTTTTTTAAAATGGATTTTGCATTTGAAAAGAGGCTGAAAAACTAAATTTAATGGTATACTTTATATTTTTGAAGTGATAAAATTTTGAATTTGAATTTTGAAATTATGTGAATTGCGAAGCTCAAAGTAAAAAAAATTTAAATATGATTTAATTTTAATTAATACCATTATTTTATCTAAATTGGTAAAATATTAACATTTTGACACATAACAATAATTTTTGATGGTAGTAATTTTAAATAAGTACTTTAGTTTTGAATAGTTATGCTGCACATTTTCGCTGTTTTGTTATAATTTTTAGATACTTTGTTGATTAAAGTGATGTATTCTTTATTGACTCTTTATTATTTATTCATTATTTAAATATGGATATTCGCCATAAACTATTTGTCACAGGTAATAAAAAAACACTGAAATGTTTTAACATTTTACCAATTTAGATTAAATAATGGTATTAATTAAAATTAAGTCGCATTTTAATTTTTTCTACTTAGAGCTCTCGCAATTGACATAATTTCAGAATTCAAATTCAAAATTTTATCAGAAAAATAATTTTGCCTAAAATTCAAAGTATACCACTAAATTTAGTTTTTCATTCTCTTTTCAAATGTAAAAATCTATTTTAAAAAAATTTAATATACAGGGTGTTTTTTTGGGTCGGAACATTTTTACAATATTTTTTAATCCAGACCTGGTTTTTTCATAATTGTAAATAAATTAATTGATTGGACACCTAAAAGAATATTCGCGTGTTAAATATAAAATAAATATACAGTGCGGTTAACAAGTTGTAAGTTGCATTTAATTTTTTTTCTACTTAGAGCTCTCGCAATTCACATAATTTCAGAATTCAAATTCAAAATTCGACGAGAAAAATAATTTTGCCGAAAATTCAAAGTATACCACTAAATTTAGTTTTTCATCCTCTTTTCAACTAAAAAATCTATTTTCAAAAAGTTTAATATACAGAGTGTTGTTTTTGGGTCGGAATATTTTTCTAATATTTTTTAATCCGGGCCTGGATTTTTTACAGTTGTAAATAAATTAATTTATTGTACACCTTAAAGGATATTTGCGTGCGAAATATAAAATAAATATATACGGTGTGGTTAAAAAGTTATGAACCAAATAAAAAAAATGGTAAAATAGATAAAACACCCAGTATCTCTGTGATTAATGGAGTAAGACCCATTAAGTATGGTATTTTTGAGACCGCCTAAGTGTCCTCTTTCTACAGTTAACGTATGTTACTTTCCCAATGAAACACCATATATAAAATAATTTAAAATTTGAAAATAAATGTTCAATAATTTTTAGATGATTTGTAGATTTAATTTTACAAATTTAACAGTTTTGCCAAAAGATAATTTGCTGTACATTATTAATTTTGTTATAATATGACATGTCTTGCATATTAAATATAGAAAGTTAACAACATTATTCTGATAGCTATTGGTATTTTTGATCAATTTTAGAGTATGATTCCAACTGTATACATAGTGTTACTGTTTGCTCAATGCTTATCTGAACTTAGTCAACATAAACCAATGCTAACTCACCCCTTTCCATTTCGACCCCCATTGTTAAAAACGGCGCCAAATATGAACTAAATATAAAAAACCACTGAAAAAGCTTTACTCGAGAACTGTCCGATGTGTCAACGACTAGCAAAAGAGCTTTTTCGAAGCTGTCGTCATGTGTGTCGCAACCTGTAGTGCCCTATAGAGCTCCAGATAAAGTTTTATTACACAAGAAAAATATAGAATCTTTCACAATCTTGGAAAAAGGCTCTAATGGTCCATTATTTGTTACTATAACGCTTCAAGATCTAGAATTTTCCATTGAAAACTCCAAAAACAAACTATTGTAACCTTCTGCATAAAAAGTATGAGCTATCGAACATTTTCTAATCGAGTTTAGCTGGTCAAGAATGGTCAGAACAAGTTATATCGGACATACAGCTTCATCGTTTCAATAAAGTATATCAGAGCATATGAAAACACTTAAAAATTAGTCAAAAGTCACTATGTACACAGATTGAAATTTATGAAAGTGTATGATTAACGATATTTCTCACATACTATTTTTAATATTATTTTCTTACAGATTTTACAGACATTATTTATATTATTTTGTTCTGAAATATAGCTTGAAAACCTTTTTATGTAGCATGTTCGTTTTTTGAAATATTCTCTGGTAAATGTAATAAAAAAAATTTCAAAATAAAACATTCAATTTTTAGATGATTTGCAGATTCTATTTTAAAAATTTCTAAAAAAAATTTGTTGTAGGTTATTTTGTTATTCAGGCCATACATTGTATATTAAATGTAGAAAGTTAATTGCATTCTACTGATAACTATAGGTATTTTTGATCAATTTTCGGATTTAGGCGATTGATTCTAACTGTATAGTGTCAATGCCTATCTTAACATATCCAATATAAACCAATGCCAACTTACTCCTTTCCATTTTGACCCCCATGGCTAAAACCGGCGCCAAACACGAACTGAACACGAAAAACCACCGAAAAAGCTTCAACAACTAGCAAAAGAGCTTTACCGCAGCTGTCATTATGTGTGTCGCAACCTGAAGTGCCATATAGAGCTCTAGGTAAATTTTTATTACACGAGAAAAATAAAGAATCTTTCATAATCTTGGAAAAGACTCTGGCGATCAATTAAATGTTGCTACATCTCTTCAACACTAGTTCTTTCTATTGGAAACTCCAAAAACACATCCTAAAGACGTGATGATATCCCACCAATATTCATAAAATATCTTCCTTTCACAGTAAAAAATAAGCTTGCTAGATTTTTTCAACACCTGTTTTTTAAAATATAAATTTCCAAACCTCTGGTTTTTGCCAATTACTACTCCCATATTAAACCCAATAAGCTGAAAGATGTAACCCATCATACCGTCTCAGATCTCTGACATGCAGCATGTGCAAAATATTAACAGCAATATTAAATTTTCGTCTAACATGGTATTTAGAAACAAATAGTCTCCTTACCCCATTTCAAAGTACTTCTCGCACTGGAAGATCTACCGTTGAGAATCATATCTCACTGTAGAAGCTTGAATAAGTTAATGAAGCCCAGTCAATCAGAAGATAATAGTAATATTTTGATATAACTCAGGCCTCTTCTGCTTTGAACAGTCTTACATAAGGACTGATGTAACCTTCTGCATAAAAGTGTGCTATCATGCATTTTCTAATTGAGTATAGCTGGTAAAGAATGCTTTGAACAATTTATATCGGACATACAGCTTCACTTTTTCAACAAAGCACATCAGAGCATAAAAATACATTTAAAAAACAAGACGAAAATTATTATCGATTGAAAATTCTACAGGTAAATAGAAAAAGTATTTAACGATATTATTATTTTCTCACTCTCTAGTCTTTCCATTAACATGTTGTGAAATACAGCTCTAAACTTTTTTATGTAGCGTGACCACTTTTTGAAAAAATATCCTCTGGTAAAAATAACTTAAAAATTTGAAAATAGATCAATCAATGTTTATATTTTTAACAAATTTAACATTTTTGTCAAAAGATACATAATTTCTGTTGGTTAATGTGGTTTATAGGATATGTACTAGGTATACTTACATTAAATATAGAAAGTTAATTACATTATACTGATAACTATTCTTATTTTTAATCAATTTTCTGATTTAGGTGATTGATTCTAACTGTATAGTGTCAATGCTTATCTTAACCTATCCAACATAAACCAATGCCAACTTACCCCTTTCCATTTCGACCCCCATGGCTAAAACCGGCGCCAAATACGAACTAAACACGAAAAACCACCGAAAAATCTTCACTCGAGAACTGTCCGATGTGTCAACGACTAGCAAAAGAGCTTTTTCGAAGCTGTCGTCATGTGTGTCGCAACCTGTAGTGCCCTATAGAGCTCCAGGTGATCGGAATGCGGCGTTGGCGACGCCCTGGCTACGAGTTCGCGTTTGACAGAAACTCGACGAGTTGGCGTTGCGCCCCTAACGTCGCGACGTCCCTTAGCCGCCTCTCTAACGCCGGCGCCCGCGTGCGCGGCCAGACTTCATGGTTGTATACAGGTTGTTGCGAAATAACGTCGTCGAACTTTAACAGGAACGATTAGCAAAAAATAACAAGGGTTTTTAGTTGTAGGACCAACAATTTTTTTAATTATCATATTCGTATATATTATTCGTATATAAAAACGCAAGGTACCCAGACATCATATTTGGAAAGCGCTTGAAGAGTTCGATGTTGGAGTAGAACTAATTAGTGCAGTAATAGCTATGTACCGGAAGAATTGGAACATTGTGTGAGCATTAAACTGTGAATCAAACAAATTTGCTACCACAAAAGGAGTACGGCAAGGTGGAGTTTTGAGCCCACTGCTATTCATTATATACATGAATGAATACATGAATATAAATGAATGTGTATTTATGTATTTGCAGATGACATTGCATTGATAACAAGTTCAGAGAAATCTTTACAAAACAACCTAAATTTATGGACGAGAGGAATTGCAGACAAAGGAATGAAAATAAATTTAGCAAAGACCAAAAATCTACTTATATCCAAGACACCAAGAGAAATACATATAAACTTAGACGAAAATTTAGTAGAACAAGTGGAGGAGTTTCAATATTTAGAAACTAAATATAAAGGAATAATAGATGAAAAAAGAAAAAATGCAAAAGGAGCTGAACAACAGAATTGCTAAAACATCACGACTATATCACTCCCTGAATACAGGTTTCATTAGCAAAAGAGAAATTTGCAAGAAGACAAAAGTGACAGTATATAAGACAACATACCTCCCTTCTCTGCTATATGGAAGTGAAACAATGCTAACTGAACGGGAGAAGAGCAAGATACAATCTTCCGAAATGAAGTATTTACGAAGAGTAGAAGGAGTCATGCTAATGGACAAGGTAAAAAATGAAACGATAAGAAACAACCTAGACGTTGAGAGTGCCAACAAAGCAATAGAAAGACCACAACTAAGATGGTTTGGTCATTTAAATAGGCTAGATCCACATAGGCAAGTCAATGTAGTTTGGGAAGCAAAGGGAATTAGTACAAGGAGAAGAGGAAGACCGTGTCAACAATGGAACGATGCTGCGGGAAAATCACTACAAAGCAGAAACATCACATGACAGGAAGCCAAGGGAAGGACATCCAACAGAAAACTTTGGAGAGAGATGATTAGGGAGTAAAAACACATTACTCGACACCTCACGGTAGAAGAGAACCGGATTATACAGGGTGTCCCCGAAAATAGTGCGATCATTTAAGGTATTAAAACAAGAATTTGTTTGTTTGTTCAGGAGGAAGACAGGGTTTAATGTAAACACTAAAGGGCCATGCCCAACTCTTTTTGAATTGTGAATGTCTATTTTTAGATTTTTGTATATATAGTTGTCAGATTTCAGTTTGCATAACAAAATATATTTTGGTTTTTTGGCCAAACCATTGAATTTAGAAAAAAATGTTATAAGAATTTTCTGCTCTACATGGTGCCTTCTACCTATACCTTTAAGAAAGGCACTATTTTCGGGGACACCCTGTATATATAAACGGAAATAAATTAATCGTTGGTTAAATTAGTCAAGCAGAAATATAAGTAATCGTACAGAACAAATAAAACCCCAAAGCTGTAACCTGTATCCTTAAAGTGACAATACAGAGATTACTTCTTATTTTCTTCTTCTTCTTTTTCTTTTTGTATAGACTTTTGTATAGTCTGTTTTTCAATATACCTCTAGTAAGTTGTCGTTTCGTGGTCTTCCCACTGTTTGTCTTCCTATTGGGGACAGTCTCTCGCCGTCCTTACGACTCTATTTGTTGTCATTCGGCTTATGTGGTCATTCCATTTTACTCTTCTCTTTCTTACCCAGTTTTTTATGTTTTCACTTGCATCTCCGTCGTACATTTGTACTTTTAGCTCTGTCCCATAGTGTCTTATCATCGATTTTTCTTAGAGTGTTCATCTCTGCTGTTTCTAGCATTCTTTTTGTCCTCTCTGTATCAGGTCGTCTTTCTGATGCCTACGTTATTATTGGTCTGATGACTGTTTCGTAAATTCTGCCTTTAATTTTTTTCCCGATGTTTTTATATCTTCATATTGTTTAATCCAGATATCCTGCAGCTCTGTTTGCTCTATATACTCTATTCCACTTCTGTTTCGAGCCTTTCGTAGCTAAATAGTGTGGTGCCTAGGTATTTAAACTCCATTACTTGTTCTATTATCTGACTTTCCGGCTCTAATTTACATCTTAGTAGAATGGCTTTTATAACCATTCATTTTGTTTTTTGGGGGGAGATTTAAATTTTAAATTTTCTGGCGGTTATATTAAATTGGTGCAGTAATATAAATCATTTTCACTTTGAAAGATTAGTATTGCATCGTCTGCATAGCAGATTATTAAGTTATTTTTCTTTCATTTTAGTTTTTACTACAACAATCCCTTAATTGAAGAAAAGACAAGAAATCAAAAAATGTCTTCGAGGTGATCTAATTATGTCTTTACGTAGTTTAAACTATAATTTTGGGAACCTAAACAATATAATATTACTTCATCTAATCAAAATAAAGTCTTCAACTAATCAAAACGAAAGATTAAGAGACCACCATTACCAAATTAAATATGGTCCAGACAATAGCAAGGTGCAGGGTGAACTTTTTGCCAAACATAATATTTAATATATACGTATAGAATAGTTTGGATCAAGACATCATAATATCGGCAACTAGTGTTAATATTATTTTTTTAAAATTAATATACATTTAAAAAAACATACTTCTATATTTCATTTATTATACAGGGTGATTGATTAGTGGGAAAGCTCAATAGCTCCGCTATAGTAATAGATAGCAATAAAAGCTAATAACAAAAATTTTAGCCACCTTTGAGCTTCACATTACAAAATTAGTTAGAATGTTACAGGGTGTTCGATAACGCAGTGGCAGACCAAACTTATGTTTTTTTTTTAAATGGAACACCCTATATTTTATTTTATATTCGACATCCTGTTAACTTCTTCATCACAATAATATAAAGGTTTGTTATGTTATACAGGGTATTTACAAAGTTATAACCAATTTTGTATAAAAATCGTAACTCATTGTATAAATCGTGAAAATCGTAAGTTCAACTCCCTGTATAAATAAAAATAAGCACAACAGCAATGGTTTATTCATGCCATATTTTTTTATTTACTGTCAAAATTTTCAAGAATTATTGTCATTGCTAATTTTCTTTATATCAAATACAGGGTGATTCAAAACGCAAGTACATTATTTTCTCAGTAATGTTAAATATAACACCCTGTATTTTATATCATTATTGAAAAGTAACATTATTGTACTTTAATTTTTATATAACATTCCCGATGTCCAAATTTATTAGTTTTCGACATATTTTCATTTTTCAGAGCAAATTATTTTAGGTGTCTAAATTTATTTAAATTTTAAGTAAGCCATGACTGAATTGACAATTGACGATTACTGATTATCAATGCGATAATCAATGTAACAATGTAGCAAATAAAGAAAAAAAATAATTTAGTATTAACACATTTAAAAAAAACACAAACACAAAATGCAACATTTTGTGAAGACAATTAAACACTACTTTTGTATGTAAATGTTACAATGTAACAAATAAAGAACGAAATATAATTTTTCAGCAATACATTTTGCAAAAAAACATGTTTGAAAAAATTAGAAGCTACTTTTAGGAGCAAACACTAGCGATCAACAGGTAGCAATAAACCCGTTCCAAGATGGCGGCTTTAATTTTGAATATTTTGTCGAGATATTTGGCACACATATTCGTAATATAATAAAGAATGGCGGTACTGAGCCCAATTTCAGAAATATGTTAGTATGTGGAAATTACTCTATAACTAAATAAAATATTGAAAAAAGGAGCCTGTACCGCCATTAAGACAGACAAAAAAATACACTTTCTTCAAATAAATTTTTTTATCCCTTGCCTAGATTTTGTGTCACATTGGAACTACTAAAAATCGATTTTTTTATAACAAGAAATCGAACGTCACTGACTTACAACATTTCGCGCCTATGTGTATAAAAATTATTGATTTTGATAGTATAAACGTCACTGTCAGTGTCGAATTACCGACGCACTGTTGCCTCACTTTTGAAAGTTCGCAGAACTTTCGCAATCTTAGACCACGTTTGTTGCTACCTGTTGATCGCTACTGTGTGCTCTTAATAACATATTTTTAATATTTAATTACATAAGGTGTTCAAAATTACCTCCTAACACATTTATGCACGACTAAAAACGATCATCGAATGAGCTACTTACTCTACGAAGAATTTGTAAATTAACACATCGAAATACACTTTGTATTCTATTTTTCATCAATCCCTTGTTGTTGGAGGTATTTTATAAACGGAGGTATTAACGTAACCCCAAAAAAATCAGGCCAGTTTATTAAATTCTGGTCATTTGGGTGGCCACGCTACTGGTCCATTGAAAAATGAAAATATCTCGAAAACTAATAAATTTAGACATAGGGAATGTTATCTAAAAATTAAAATACGGTAATGCTACTTTTCAATAGTGATATAAAATACAGAGTGTTCCATTTAAAATTACTGATAAAATAATGTACTTGCGTTTTGACTCACCCTGTATTTGATATAAAGAAAATTAGCAATATCAATCATTCTTGAAAATTCTGACAATACCTAAAAAATACGGCATTAACAAATCATTGCTGTTTTGCTTATTGTTATTTATACAGGGAGTTGAACTTGTTACGATTTTCATATAAAATTAGTTATAACTTTGTAAATACCCTATATAACGTAACAAACCTTTATATTTTTGTGATGGAAAAGTTAACAGGATTCCGAATTTAAAATAAAATATAGTGTGTTCCATTTAAAAAAACATAAGTTTGGTCTGCCACTGTGTTATCGAATACCCTGTAACATTCTAACTAATTTTGTAATATGAAGCTCAAATATGGCTAAAATTTTTGTTATTAACTTTTATTGCTATTAGGGGAGTGCAACTAGAACGAGAAGATACAATGTTTCGGAAAAAATCAAACAAGGTTATATTTTTCTAAAACTTTTTTTGTTAGTTTAAAAATATGTTAAAGTAAAAAGTTCTACTCACAAATTTCGCCGCTAATTGTTTATTAATTGTTTAAACAATAACAATTGTTTTGTATAAATAATGTTAAGAATATGGGTGAATTCAACATTTTATTTTGATAAAAAAATGTTTTTATTTTAGTTTTGATTATGCTGAACCCGAATCAGACATTACAATTTGCAAATTCAAAATGGCGGATTCAAAATGGCGGATTTTTTCCTAAAATTCCTTAAAAAGCAGTTGTAAAATCCGAATTTTTGTTATAAAACGTGTTTGTTTACATATATGTGGATATTTTTGAGAGGTTGCTGAACCTGAATCAAATTTTGATAATTTAAATTATAAAATGGCAGATCCAAAATGGCGGATAACTTAAAAAATAGTTGTAAAATCATAATTTCTTTACAAAATGTATTTATTTCTACATATATTTATTTTTGAGAGCTTTGATAAACCTAACTTAAATGTTAACATTATAAACTATAAAATGGCGGATCCAAAATGCGGATTTTCTAAAAAGAACATAAAAAAGAACATTTTTCTAAAACATTTATTGTCTTTATTTTTAACAGGTTGTTGAATCTGAATTAAAGATAAAAATTTAAATTTCAAAATGGCGGATCCAAAATGGCGGATATTTAAATGAAAAACAAGTAGAATCCAATCAAACAAATACGGAATTTCATTCTTAAAAAAAAAGATCAACAAATAATTTTCACAAAAATATTAAAAACTAAAATGTATTAGAAAGAAAGAACCAATTATTCAAAATCTATCTCTTCAATATTCAAAAAATTGTTGCAATGGAATCATAAATAAAAAGTTATTCTTAGTAAAAAGCTCTGCATATTCTAAAACTTTAAATGCAATCATAAAATATCAATTTTGTACAAGATATGTCAATAAATAAAAATTTCAGTTAGGAGTAAAATACCTATATTTTTCATAATACTGAAAATTGTTATTATGGAAAGTTGTTCAGAATTAAAAACGATGTGTCAATATGCAATTACACTTTTATGCAATTTTTTTACATAATACCTCGTATAATATTGATAAAATATAATATTTTATATTTGCATATTAAGTGTTAGACCATGCACAGCTATTTATGACGAATAACTTTCTTCATAAAATTAATAATAAATCAGTTATCATAAATAATAAGTGAAAATTTAATGATGTTTGGTATAATTAATTTGAAACAATATTAAAAAAAAACAAATTTTCGATTAGAAGGATATAATTACATATTGGAACATACTTTTTAATTCCAAACAACTTTTCTTTATAAAAATTTTCGATATTGTGAAATATAAAGGTACTTTACTCTTGAGTGAAATTCATATTTTTTGACATACCTCGTACAAAATTAACAAAATTTGATATTTAATGGTTGCATCTTATGTTATATACGATGCAGAGTATTTTATAAAGAATAACTTTTTTTCGTAAAACTGATATTAAAAAAGTTATCAATAGGTTCCAAGTTACGCAGACATACTGTATAAGAGCTAAAAAAAAAATTTTGTTTTTGAACATTTATTATTTTTGAAGCTTATTATTAAATTAATTTTAGGTAAGTTTTACAGAAAAAAGTTTTGATCACTCTGTATATACATTTTTTCAGCTGGTAATTTTCGGTTTTTGTATTACATTTTTGTTATCTTTCTTAGTTTTCTCAAAAAGAAATTGTTTATTTCATTTTTAATCTAAAATAATTCAGTGTTTTTTAAAGATTACATCCTAGGTTTTAAAAAAATTGTATTAGATTTATTCAAACTTGAGTAATACCGTCTTAAAGTGGTGGGAATTCTGTAGAACTACTAAGTTTTCAAAAATTACATTTTTTGAGACAGCGAATTATTTGAATTAAATTTTTGAGATTTTTTTTTAATGAAACATCGTTTAGTAAGATGATTGAGAGGTAAGTTGTGCAAATTTGAGAGCTTTGTAAGTAAAATTGTATTAGTTACACATTTTTAAATCATTTTTAAACAAAATTCATGTAAGTCTCACTTTCCGCCCACACCGTACTTATGTCCATACATTTTATTTCTTTTTATTACAACCATAAGATAGCTTATTTTATCATCTTTCATGTCAAATTTGTAAAATTTCTTTTGATCCATTAGTTAAAGAATTACATTTAAAAAACTCAACCGTGCCCTTCTTCCAACGCTAGGTTACATTGCGCCAATGTGTGTGAGAAGGGTGACTTTAGCGTTATAAATAAAAAATTACAGAAGCTAGAGATTTAATTTTAGAAAAATCTTTATATAAGGTTTTTTTTGTAAAATTTTCTGAATTTTTCAATGGTCAAGTCAGTTTTTTTCTAAAAATTATATTTTCGGAGTTATTTAAAAAACATCTAACTTCGCTGTTCATTTGTTTAATAAAAAATGAAGCACCCACTTCACGAGTAGAACTTTTTGATATGTTGTTTATTAAACATTTCTTAATGAAATTACAAAAAGTTTTATCTTGTTTGATTTTTTCCGAAGTGAAAATCTAAATGCACTCCCCTATATATATTATAGCGGATCTATTGAGCCTTACCCCACTAATCAATCACCCTGTAGTACTGCATTATTGTTTTACAATTTTTGTTTGATATATTGTTTTCACCCAATTTTAAAAAAATGTGAAAACTTTGAATTATCCACCTCTGTCTATCCGTCCGTCTGTCTGTCTGTCTGTCTGTGAACACAACTCCTCCGTCATTATACCAGGTAGAATGACAAATTAGGGGTCAAATGAAAGCTTATGATCCAAGGATGGAACCAAAGGTGAGAAATTTGACCTAGGCTGTCTGTCCGTCTGTCCGTCCGATCCCGAATATAACTTCTCCGTCATTATATCAGGTAGAATGACAAATGAGGTGTCAAATGAATGATTATAATTCAAGGATGGTACTAAGGGTGAGAAATTTGACACAGGCTATCTGTCCGTCCGATCACGAATATAACTTCTCCGGCACTATACCAGATAGAATGACAAATGAGGTGTCGAATGAAAGCTTATAATCCAAGGATGGTACTAAAGGTGAGAAATTTGACCTAGGACTTCCGGTTTTAGAAATTCGACTAGAAGTACTGTTTTAAAATCACCGGAATAGTACAAGTGATATATTATTCGACGCGCCTTCGCAAGAATAGAACAAATATATACTTCCGGTTTCATGACTGTCTGTCTGTCTGTTTGTCCATCCGCGAATACAACTCCTCGGTTATTAATACAGGTAGAATGACAAATGACGCATCGAATGAAAGCTTGTAACCCAAGGATGGTATTAAAGATGAGAAATTTGACCTCGGACTTCCGGTTTTAGAGTTGCAACCGTAAGTACTGTTTTAAAGTGACCGAAATAGTATAAGCGATATATCATTCGACGTGCCTTAACAAGATGAGAACAAATGTAAAATTTCTAACCAGAAGTGCCATATTATAGTCGCAGAAATAGTACAATGTAACAAATCAATTTAAGAGTGTTGCAAAGTTGAGTTTGAATCTTTAGTTCCGGTTTTGAAGTCATTTCTGTTTAAACAATGATGACACAAAGTTTAGTAAAAATGACTCAAAATTAGTAAAATCGTATATCAATCGACGCAAAGGTTCAAATATCGACTTTCAGTACTACTTTTCGATTACTTTGGGTGAAAACCTAGGACTTACGAAGTCCAATTACTTTTAAATTGTGACTTTATAATAATTATTGGTTGGTATTAGTTTTATAATGATATTTTTATTTGTTTTTGGACATAACAGGAGCTCTCTAAACTGCCCTTTTTGGTTTATATTAGATAATAATAATAATAGATACGAGATTACATTTAAATATAATGTAGTTATTAAAAGAACTTACGGTTTATCTTGTGATCAACGTAGCGTTTAATCTGATGCTTTCTGAAACAAATTAAAAGAAAAACTGTGTTAAATATAGATGAAGTAGTACAAAAATAATTTTGTGCAGGTAAAAAATGTGCAGGTGACAACTTAGAAAATGAAAGAAGTTTACTGTACAGTTTTTCATAAACTATTAATATTTTGTCCTAGTAGGAATGTCACTAAATATGTAAGAGAACTTATGCTGCATATTTCACTTTACTATTTATGGCATATTTTATATTCATTTTCTACTAAAATATTATGTTAGTGGGTTTCATACATTTTTATGTATAACTTTGCTGGTAAATATTTTGAGCTGTTTGAATTAAATACAGCTTAGTTTATTATTTGGTTTATATGATAATAAAAATATAAGTCTTCTTTCTTTTAGTACAAGATCTGAAAAGAAATAATATAAGAAAAAACAAGCAAATGCAGAAAACAAGTGATAAGAGAAAATGAAGAGTGTTAAAAAAGTTTCCACGGAACGCAATAATCGTGCTGACCAATTTAATGAATGTTTCATTTAGACTGAGATATCTCGCGAAGCTCTGGAAATTGCCAGAAGTTATTAAGATCGCGAAATTAGGAAATTCTCCTAACGATTCATCACCCTATATAGGGTGAGGCAGATAACTGGCCTATTAGAAATATTTAGAGAACTAAAGACAACAGAATCATGAAAATTGGAATGAAGGGGTTTTGAAGGGTGATCTATTTAATGAAAATATTTTCATCAATTTGCCACTTCCGGTTATACCGGAAGTTGCTTAAAATTTCGTTTCTTTAAATGGGACACCCTGTATATTTTTACATTTTTAGATTCTACTCGATGTCTTCTTTCTTAAAATATGCGGTTTTGTAATGTTATACAGGGTAGTTTAAGAGCTAATTCCGTTTTTTTATTAATTTCGTAGCAACTTTCACACCCAGTAGAATTGTAGTAGTTGAATATCAAAAACTCTATTTATGTTAAAATGATTTTTAATATAGTCTACTATTGTTAAAAATTATTAGTATAGCTAAATGTTAAATTTTAGTATACAGGGTTGGTCGAAACTCGGAATGAAGATTTTCTGAATTTTCTTAAATGAAACATCCTGTATTTTAGTATTGCAATGAAAAGACATTTTATGGTACTTTTTTATTTCTTAAGCATTCCCTATACCTAAATGCTTTCATTTGTGCTTAATTGTTAATCGCGCCAAGAATGTTAACTAGGTACGTAGGTATTTTGATAGGTCAACCATTATTGGCAATTTTAAAGATCAGTCTAGATTAATATGTATTTATTTCCGAAAAATTATTTGTGATTGAATATTTTCACGGCCAACCTAATAAAATTTCACGTATTTTTTGTTGAAATTAATGTTTGGTTTGGATCACCAATAACTCACAAATTAAAGCAGTTAGGTATAGGAAATGCTTAAGAAATAAAAAAGTAGCATAAAATATCATTTCATTACAATAATAAAATATAGGGTGTTCCATTTAAGAAAACTCAGAAAATACTCTTTCCGAGTTTCGACCAACCCTGTATAGTACAATTCAACATTATCTATACTAACAATTTTTAGCAATAGTAGACTATATTAAAAATCATTTGAACATAAATAGAGTTTTTGATGTCAAACTACTACAATTCTACAGGGTGTGAATGTTGCTAGGAAATTAAGAAAAG
The DNA here is from genome assembly GCF_917563875.1 of Diabrotica virgifera virgifera. Classification (NCBI taxonomy): domain Eukaryota; kingdom Metazoa; phylum Arthropoda; class Insecta; order Coleoptera; family Chrysomelidae; genus Diabrotica; species Diabrotica virgifera. The sequence continues at coordinate 5,608,805 of NC_065448.1, forward strand.
AAACGTAATTATCTCTTAAACTACCCTGTATAACATTACAAAACCTCATATTTTAAGAAAGAAGACATCCAGGAGAATCCAAAAATGTAAAAATATACAGGATGTTCCATTTAAAAAAACGAAGTTATAAGCCACTTCCGGTATAACCGGAAGTAGCAAATCGATGAAAATATTTTCATTAAAGAGACCACTCTTCAAAACCCTTTCATTCCAATTTTCATGATTCTGTTTCTTTTAGTTCTCGAGATATTTCTAATAGGACTTTTATCTGCCTCACCCTGTATAGACCAGTCTCCCTACCCCCGATGATATCAAAATTGTCTGAAAATCTCCTACTGAAACGCAGAAACCAACAATAGGCCGAAAAGACCTGGCACCAAACCATAATGTATTATACAGGGTGTTTGGTAGGTCGATGGAATTTTTTAAGGGATAATAGGGGACCGCATTTGCAACATTTTTTGCTAATAATATATCGCTCAAACTGTTAAGGTTTCCGAAATAAAGTTAAATTTGTCAATATTCGAAAATAAGGCTGCTCGTCTATTTTATTTTTAAAAATAATTATCTAAGCGAGATACTTCCCTGACATACAAAATGTCTTACGTATTACTTGCTCAGATTGCAAAAACCCTTCGTTGTTAATGCAACTCCAAACACAATTCGAATGTTAAAACAGTAAAACGCACCTTTCATACGCATACAATAATCATGTTTATAAACCAAAATAAACCACTTCATAGCACGTAGATTGTTTGTTAGCATAGCAGGTAGATTGTTTTTTGTTTGTTATGCGTTCGGAGAATGACGATAGCTGATGGAAATTGTATGCGAAGAGTCAGTGTTGTAGGTTTACATTTTTATTCCATTCGTAAAACAGGGAGGTAGTACGCCTAGATAATTTTTAAAGGTGAAATAGACGGTTGTCAAATATTGACAAATTTAACTTTATTTCGGAAACCTTAACAGTTTGAGCGATACATTATTAGCAAAAAATGTTGCAAATGGCGTCCCCTATTATCCCTTAAAAAATTTCCATCGACCTACCAAACACCCTGTATATTATACAGTTGTAATTTTTTGTAGTTGAAACTGTATCGGAAAATTAAGTAGTGGTTTTGTCAAAATAAACATCGTTTTCTTTGATTCTAGAACAGCTAGTTACTGAGCTATCATCCCACGCATTTTTTTTTAATTTTTCGAGACCACTAGGACCTTTTCACCAAACCCTCCTTTATGTTACTTGTTGCTCGGCCTATAAAAAAACGCCAATCTAGTTGCCGTAGACTGCAAAATAGCGAATGAGGGTTTCGAACGTTTAGCTCTATCGAATTCAGGAAAAAGCGTACACAACATTACGAAATTTTATTTATGTGGGTTGTGTGATGCTTTTTGTGTGCGATGTTTTGTCTATGTGTACTTTTGCGTTTGTTTCGGAAGACTACATGCCGAAGTGCCATATTTAAAGCCTACTTTTTTTCTATGAAGTGATGTTTGAATCAGTTTATTTTTTTAAACATAAAAATAAAAAACGTTCATAAAAACCTGATGTATTTATGTATGTTACTGCAAAATTTTTAGGGGACAACTTTTTTTCTTTAGTATTTGTTTGGAAAAACATTAATTTAGAAAGTACAGCCGCTACGTTCATTTATTAAGGCTACTAAATTAAGAGTAACCCAAAGAGCAATGGAAACGGCAATACTGGGGAGAACAAGAAGATATACACTGCGGTGCAAAAAAATCCATCCACTAAAAATATAACTTTAAATTTAACTTTATTAAAAGCAGCATAAAAATGTAGTTCAAAATGGCGACAATTTTTTACCTTTTGCCATCTATTGGCATTTCTCGAAAGCTGTAGAACGTGCACTGACATGAACGTGCAATGAGAAATGCATTCCAAACAAAACCGAGGTTCACCGATGAACCTGGTTCAACCGAACCATAGATTACCGCAGGTATGAGAAATCGACCCTTAGAATGTTAAGATCTCAGGTAAATAGTACCTAGAAACATTGATTAAAAACTTCCCAGCTAATGCTAGAAATAAACGGACAGGCCGTGCATAATTACATCTTAATGGTTTTCGGGATTTCCATTGCAGAGTAAACTGACGAAAATATGTAAATATATGTATTTACCACTTAAATATGCACTTTCTTCAAAAAATCTATAAATTTGTATGCAACATATTGTAAAAATATGTAACTTACATATAATCCGCGGCTCATTTATTATGCTAAAGCAACTAGCAAGATCAAATCTTGATCCGGTTCTGAAGTACGCACGCATTCCAGATTTGCTGTAGTCGTCGATTCAATGTGACTAATTTAGAGTGACAGTATGTATTTCGTTGCTAATCTTTCAAGATATGTATGTATCAGCGCTGTCAGCTCAAATAAGTCATATTATATCATATAAAAGGATATATTAGTGTTCTTAGTAAATGTATTATTTATTATAATTTTTGTGTCTTTGGATTTGTCTTCCTAGGGAATAAGATATTTTATAATAATAGTAAGTATATTTAAAGTATTTTTGTACACTTCACTTGGTCTATTAAAGGGTACCCCCCGTTAAGATAGGCAAAATGCCCTCACTCCCAGAATTCAATTTTTTTAATTTTTTTACGTTTTATGCAATTAAAAAATGAGATAACGCGGATTTTTAGCTCGCCACCCCCCTTACCCCTCCCCACACAGCCAAAAAGGTAGATTTTTAGATTTAATTTTTTTTAGTTGCGTTGCAATTGATTTAAAAATTTCAAAAAATTCATTTATGTATCTAAGACTTTTACAAAACATGTCCATTTTTTATGGACCCGTAGGTCGAATGTACATAACCTCAAAAAAATTTTTAACTTTTTTAAAGCTTATAACTTTTTCTTGGAGGGGGCTGCAGGTCCAATTTTTTTTTTGAATTTCGTGTATTTTATCAAAAGCTATCTCTATGATTTTTTTTAGATTTTTCCGTCACCTGCGCCATCTTGAAAAATCCGGAAAACTGTTTTTAGGGGGTTTTTGGGGATTTTCTCCATTTTATAGACTGCAACATAGATCAACTCAAGGTTTTGTTAATAGATTATGTATAATTTGAAATAACTGAGTATTTTAGGACTATCAAAAATTGGGCATAACACGATTAAACCCCACAAAAACCATGTTTTTTTAAGTTATGTAAGGGTTTTTGCCGGCTTAATGATATTTTTTGAGATCAATACAGCCTAAATATTTTTTTTTTCATTTTTTTACTTTATACGTGATTAAAAAATAAGACTCATCGCATTTTTAGCCCACCACCCTCTCCCCCTGCCTCCACAAAAACCTCAATTCTTCTATTTTTTTTTATTTAGTTAAGTTGCAATTAATTTAAAAATTTTATGAGGCTTCTACAAAACATATCTATTTTTTATAGACCCATAGGTCAAGTGTACACATACCTTAAAATTCCTTTTTTATTTTTTTAAGACGTATTTTTGACTTCGATCGATACTTGTTTTATCGATGTTTTTTTAAAACGTCCAATGAATTGTACATCTCTCTCCCGGACGGCCGCCTCAATACGTGTTTAGCGCTCATTTTTAATTATTAAAATTAATAGTTAGTAATAAAATAATGACAAAAATTTCTTGTAGGGGGGCTTTAAACTTTGATTTGGTCACTTTCTGACTTTCCTAATAATAATTTTTAATCGAGTTATTAAGCCTTGAAAATGGCCATTTTCTTGTTTTTCAAATTTTAAATCGCGTGTAACTCAAAAAAAGTCAATTTTAGAGCAAGATGGCAAGAGACCTTTTTTCATCAGGTTGATCCAGAAAATCTAAAACAGATTTGTCCGAAGTAAAAAAATTCATTTTTTGAATTCGTTTAAAAAATTGTTTAAACAATTTTCCGACCGCGGTACAGCGGTACCTTGCGAATTTGTTTAAAGGACCTGTTTTTGAGTAAGTTTTTGCAAAAAAACGAATCGGAATAATTTACCTAACGGGGACAAACATACATCGTGGACTATTTGCATTATGAGCTAAATGTAGATGGGTTGGAAAACATTAAACGATAGATATCTATGTCTTGTATATATTTTGTAGATGCGAGTTGCGCAAACGGAAACATAACCATAGGCTGTTCTGTTGTTCGCATGTAGCTCCCATAATATAATATTTATGGCATGGAAGATATTCTACAAAAATCATCAAGCCAGCAGAATATCTTGCAAAACTCTTTGACAATACAGATGTTATACCTGTAATAGACGAAGACAGCGATGAAGACTTTAGAACTGTTAAGTGTAATACCAACGAATATAACTCTCCGAATACTCTATGAATATACTTATACGGAGCTATATATTCTTTGGTAATATTTTACTCATTCTTTTTATGGTGTTTTATGTGGCAGTAAACGTGAAGCAAAATTACATTATAGGCAGAGATACATATTGGTTATGTAGATGGTATGTACTGTACACGCACATGTTTGAATAATTAGAATATGTATAATGTAAGGTAATATTAGGGTACCTACTAAATACAAACTAATGAACAAAGAACAAAATGTTTTGATTCACAAAACTACAAGAAGTATGATATATTAAAATGTACATTTTGTAATTTATAATTTAATAATTATTAACTATTCTAAATGGGAAATAAGCCACAATTTAATTAAAAAATGATTTTATTAACGTTTCGACGTCCACCACGGACGTCTTTGTCAAAATACAAAATATTAATAAATTAAACAAAAATGTTGCTTGGTAAAAAAATCTTATCTTAAAAATATCTAATAATTTAATTTAATCTGACTTATTTATATAGATCGCCCCAAACCGTTTTTTCAGTGTGTCACAGATTATCGAATTCTCTCTAACGCATTAGAGATGGAAAATAAAATCATTTTTAGTTAAATTCTGGCTTATTTCCCATTTAGAATAGTTAATTACAAAAATGCCACAAAGAAATAGCTTTAGAACACCATTTGCGATTTAATTGCAAAGCCAACTTAAAAAAAAATAAAATCGAAAAATTTACGTTTTTGGCTGTGGGGGCGGGGTAATAGGGGAAGTGGGCTAAAATTGCGGTGAGTCCTAATTTTTTAATCACATAGAACGTAAAAAAATAAAAAAAAATATTCAGGCTGTATCGACCTCAAAAAATATGATTAGACCCGCAAAAACCCTTACAAAACTTTAAATAAATAAAAAATAAAAGAATTGACGTTTTTGTGGGGGCAGGGGAGGAAGTGGTGGGCTAAAAATTCGATGAGTCTTATTTTTTAATCACATATAACGTAAAAAAATGAAAAAAAAAATATTAAGGTTGTATCGATCTCAAAAAATATCATTAAGCCCGCAAAAACCCTTATATAACTTAAAAAAAAACATGGTTTTTGGGGGGTTTAAAGTGTTTGGCCCTATTTTTGATTGTCTTAAAATACTCAGTTATTTCAATTTATGCATAATCTATTAACAAAATTTTGAGTTGATCTATATTGCAGTCTATAAAATGGAGAAAATCCCCAAAAACCCCCTAAATAAATAGTTTTCCAGATTTTTCAAAATGGCGCAGGTGACGGAAAAATCTAAAAAAAATCATGGACATAGCTTTTGATAAAATACATAAAATGCAGAAAAAATTGGACCTGCAGCCCCCTCCAAGAAAAAGTTATAAGCTTTAAAAAAGTAAAAAAAAATTTTGAGGTTATGTACACTCGACCTACAGGTCCATAAAAAATGGATATGTTTTGTAGATATCTCAGATATATGTGTGAATTTTTTTAAATTTTTAAATCAATTGGAACCCAACTAAATTAAAAAAAAAATAAATTTAAAAATCTACTTTTTTGGTTGTGGGGAGGGGTAAGCGGGGTGGCGAGCTAAAAATCCACGTTATCTCATTTTTTAATTGCATAGAACGTAAAAAAATTAAAAAAATTGAATTCTGGGAGTGAGGGCATTTTGCCTATCTTAACGGTCAGTATGTATGAGAAATCTTGTAACCTGTCAAAGCAAAAGGTATATAGCTCAGTGGTATTCATATTCTTTTTTTTTATATTTTTGGTATCGTCTTACTAAAAATTTTTTAAAAGTGGTAGATAAAGAAAGTTTGTTTAATATTTAAATAAAATACAAATAACCTGTTAAGTATATTAATTTCGTTGAAATCATAATAATAGAAGTATAACTTCTTACGTGCATACAAAGTACACACACATTCTTTTTTTTTAACCGAGTTGCTACTTCTCTTTTTATTAAGGATATTATATTTTCTATGAGTCAGTCAACGAAATTTTAATACCCATGTCCTTTATATAATTTCAAACAATAAAAAACTTGTGGTAATTCAACTTTATTCCCTGCAGTCAAGGGAAAACTAGTTCTAAACTTGGAGCCGCAGCCAAGTGCAAACCGGGCCCAGTTCCTTGCTGAGGAACTTTTGGGTTAAAATACGGTCACAATCAAAGTTAGAGAAGCACCGACAACATGGAAACCGCATCCCACACATCCACATCCACATCGTACGATGCGATTATTCGCAAATTGAAAGTTACTGCTCGTGGTCTACGGCCTTTTCGGATACTTCCACATTTTTATACTGACTTCAAGGACGTGGCGACATTTTTTATTTAGGGCGAACTATTGCTTTTTAAGCCATTATTCTTGCGCTCGAGGTTGAGAAAGAGCGGGCTGTTTACTTCGGGGAGTATTTGTTTTTTAGGAAGAGCCAAAATTGCTGTGTTTTATTAAAAGGACTTGGAATGCAAGGCTTGATTGTGATATATTTTTATAACAAGCAACTTTATAATAAGCAACATTTCGACGTTGCAGTCATAAATTTAAATGGGAGGATAAGAGAAACTTGTGGCCGGTTTGCGGGATGCAAAGTAGTCGGGGTACACTTTAAACTATTTTATTGGTTTATTATTTAACATCAAACTACATACTAACAAGTAAAAAAAACTATGACACTTCTTTTCAGAGTTTCTGAATGTGTTCTGACAGACTTCAGTTAATCCTTCTCCTCTTCTTTTCTTTTCTTTTCTTTTCTTTTCTTTTCTTTTCTTTTCTTTTCTTTTCTTTTCTTTTCTTTTCTTTTCTTTTCTTTTCTTTTCTTTTCTTTTCTTTTCTTTTCTTTTCTTTTCTTTTCTTTTCTTTTCTTTTCTTTTCTTTTCTTTTCTTTTCTTTTCTTTTCTTTTCTTTTCTTTTCTTTTCTTTTCTTTTCTTTTCTTTTCTTTTCTTTTCTTTTCTTTTCTTTTCTTTTCTTTTCTTTTCTTTTCTTTTCTTTTCTTTTCTTTTCTTTTCTTTTCTTTTCTTTTCTTTTCTTTTCTTTTCTTTTCTTTTCTTTTCTTTTCTTTTCTTTTCTTTTCTTTTCTTTTCTTTTCTTCTCTTCTCTTCTCTTCTCTTCTCTTTTCTTTTCTTTTCTTTTCTTTTCTTTTCTTTTCTTTTCTTTTCTTTTCTTTTCTTTTCTTTTCTTTTCTTTTCTTTTCTTTTCTTTTCTTTTCTTTTCTTTTCCAGAAAGGACGATGTACTTACTGTGGACTATACGTTAAAATAAGTTTATTTATTTTATCAATAAATGCAATATTAGGACGAAAAGCCATTGTATAGGGTGAGGCAGATAACTGGACTATTAAAAATATCTCGAGAACTAAAAGCAACCGAATCATGAAAATTGGAATAAAAGGGTTTTGAGGGATGATTTATTAAATGAAAATATTTTCATCTCTTTGCTCCTTCCGGTTATACCGGAAGTTACTTATAACTTGGTTTTTTTAAATGGGACACCCTGTATATTTTACGTTTTTGGATTCTACTCAATATCTTCTTTCTTAAAATATGAGGTTTTGTAATAATATACAGGTTATTTTAAAAGATATTTACGTTTTTTTATTAATTTCGTAGCAATATTCACACCCTGTAGAATTGTAATAGTTTGACATTAAAAACTCTGCTTACGTTCAAGTGATTTATAATATAGTCTATTATTGTTAGGAATTATCAGTATAGCTAATTTTGAAATTTTAGTTTACAGGGTTGGTCGAAACTCGGAATTAATATTTTCTGAGTTTTCTTAAATAGAACACCCTGTATTTTAGTATTGTAATGAAATGATATTTCATAGCACTTTTTTTATTCTATAAGTATTCCCTATACCTAACTGCTTTAATTTGTGAGTTATTGGTGATTCAAGCTAACATTAATTGCAACAAAAAATACGTAACATTTTATTAGGTTGGCCGTGAAAATATTCAATCACAAATAATTTTTCAGAAATAAATACATATTAATCCAGACTGATCCTTAAAATTACCAATAATGGTTTAGCTATCAAAATACCTACGTAGTTAAGATTGTTGGTGCGACTAACAATTAAGCACAAATTAACGCAGTTAGGTATAGGGAATGCTTAAGAAATAAAAAAAGTACCATAAATTATCATTTCATTACAATACTAAAATACAGGGTGTTCCATTTAAGAAAACTCAGAAAATACTCATTCCGAGTTTCGACCAACCCTGTATACTAAAATTAAAAATTTAGCTATACTAATGATTCTTAACAATAGTAGACTATATTAAAAATCATTTGAACGTAAGTAGAGTTTTAGTTGTCAAACTACTACAATTCTACAGGGTGCGAATATTGCTACGAAATTAATAAACAAACGTAATTATCTTTTAAAATACCCTGTATAACATTATAAATCCTGATACTTTAAGAAATAAGACATCGAAGAGAATACAAAAATGTAAAAATATACAGGGTGTCCCATTAAAAAAACGAAGGTATAGGCAACTTCCGGTAAACCCGGAAGTTGCAAAGAGATGAAAATATTTTCATTTAATAGATCATCCTTCAAAACCCCTGTATTCCAATTTTTATGATTCTGTTGCCTTTAGTTCTCGAGATATTTCTAATAGGCCAGTTATCTGCCTCACCCTGTATAAAAGAAGAAGAGCAATAATTACAATGTTTTAATTTTATCTAATTTGAAGAAATACATGATTAAAAAACTTAGTTTAAAATTTAATTTTTAACAGAAAGACACTCGTATGTGTTTTATTATAGTGATGAGCGCGCTAATAACCGGTAAAATAGCGCAAAAAATTAAAAACAATACATTGCGAAACAAAAAGGGATGAAACTAGTGGATATGGAGATGGAGTACATTACATAGTTTCCCACCTTTAGACGTATCAGAGAAGTATGACAACTGCCACTGGGACATTAGAATTTTATAAAATACTCCTGTCACAGACGTCTAAGGCTGGGAAACTACTATGTAATGTAATGTTAATTATTTATACGTTTATAACGATCATTTCCACCTCCATTAGTTTCATCTCTTTTTGTTTCGAAATGTAATATGTTTTCTATCTATTGCGTTATTTTACCGGTTATTAGCGCGCTCATCACTGTATTTGACGTTGTTGATAAGTTCTGAGCAGGCAATTGGTATTTGCCTACACATGTTCAATAATTATTACGGAAGTTATGGATATACAGTGGAATTACGATAAGTCGTCCCCCGATAACCCGGAAGTCCGGCTAACCCGGACCGATTTTTATCAGACAAACATTTCAAAAATAAAAATGTATGTAATATAATATTTGAGAAATAATGCGTATTTGTGTAATTTGAACTACATAATATACCATAGTAAAAATGACTCATTGCACACAACGTTCATTGTCGTGTTATCGAAAACAACAGGCACCTGTAGTATCCTTTATTTATTTGAAACTGTCTTAGCATTGTTTAGAAAAGATTAAAAGACTATTATTATATTATTATATATTGTTGTGATCTTGATTATTGATATGAGATAATATTTTCATATGTCATTTAATTTAATCAATGCATTAATAATAATCTAATTAATTTACCAGATCACATATCAATATGTTTTCAATCTCAGGGCTTTTTATAAAATTAATTACTTACTTACGTGGCTTCTAAGTATTTCTTAATGGTTCCTAATCGGGATAGGAAAGAAAAGAGTAAAATAATAACACATATGGGTTACAAGTGTAATCAAAATATTGTTTATTTTATTTAAATGGCAATCACTGCTTAATATTTGCTATATCTTATTATTCTTAAACTTAACATTTACACATGGGAATCTTATTTCCTTTTGATTTCCAATTGAAAGTTTTTACTAACATTTAACTATTATGATTTATTAGCAACAATTCTATTTAAGTTTGATGAAGCTTTTCTGATATTATTGATTATGTTTTTTCAATTTTAAATGTGGTATTTACTACGAAAAACCCATACATTCATGTCCAAACAAATGAGACTGACCTTTTTCTGGTGCACTGAGAATGTCTTCACACAAGACCCGTTTCCTGCTATCCTTGGCTGCAATCAAAACCTCGTCCTGGCTTCCAGTAATGTTCTCCTCTGAAACTAGCTCGTATAGCTCTCGTTTCCTGCTTCTGTCGTGATGCTGTGTTCTACCTTTTTTGAAACTGCAATCAGCTACCGGGAACTCTTGGCTCAAGGAGGTTCTTTTACTCTCAACCTGGCCTACCTCTCGTTCTACGATAGATACTCCACACTCACGGAACTACACCGGCTTTCTCACTCTCCGTACACTACCGTCTACTACTCGACTTCACTTCTCGACAGCTCAAAACATTCTGATCTCTATTTGTCATTCATTCCCCTACTTTCTAAATATCCCTTCAGATTCACAAATCAAACTTCCACCACCAATTCTCATTCGCAGTATTCCTCAAAACCAATTTTTAAACTTTCTAAATATGCTTAATGGATTTCAAAGAAAATAGTTAATTCCCATTCTAAAATTACTTTCTACTATATACAAATTTTAATGACCTATTCTCTATTTCCACTTAGTCTTATTTAGCATCGGCTAATGACCGATCCTTCCGCGAACAAACGATAATGACCTATTAACGATTTCACTTGAGTCTTATTTAATCAATTCTTAAAATTAAATATAACAATTTGTTGTATACAGGTTGTTCTAAATTTATATGCCCGTGGTTGAGAAAATTGAAAATATTTTATATTAAATTGAATTCTGTTTATAATTATCAAAATTTAATTTTTATATCAAATAGAAATATAACAATATATATTATATATATATATAAATTCTTTTTCAAAGAATGGTCTTAGTCTTCACTGTTATTAAATAACATAACTTCGTTGCGATTGAGACGGTATTGTGTGTAGTAAAGTCGCATTGTTCGCTTCCGTTCTGTAATCGTTCGTAAATCTATTCAGATTTTGTGTTTGCGTGTTTTTTTGTCTACGTAATGGGAATAAAACGTAAAAATGTTGTTTTTGTTTCAAAATGATATCAAAAGACAGTTTGGACAATCGGTGCAAAGCTAATAAAGCTAAAAATGAGACTCTCGATGACGCGACGCTTTGTATGTGTGGTTTTTTTGTGCGAAGCGCGAAAGTGGTTTGCCAGTGTCTGTGTGCCAATTATTACGGAGTTTATCTGTAAGCATACCATATTTTATTAATTTTTACCATTTTCTCCGGCTAACCCGGATTTTCGATAACTCGGATCGGCCGCAGTCCCGATTAATCCGAGTTAACGGGGTTCCACTGTACGTAATTTGCCAAATATTATTTTAGCACTAAAGTAAAGTGGCGCCAAATTTAAACACTTAATTTTTGAATTAAGTGAGGAAATTTAATTTTATTGAATTAAAATATTAGTTTTTGTAAGATAGAATCTAATAATTACCTTAGAGTAGGCGCAAAATCTTGGTTCAATTCTATTTAAATGTATTAATCTTTTTCGAATCCTTAGAGAACTAATAAATATTTTTGAAAAATTTAAACGCAGAATGAAAGATTACATTATTACTGAGGATTAAATGTCCCTTAGAATAAATGAAAAGCTTTTTTTAATGTGATATTTATTTGAAATTAAAAATCACACTAAATTTTCTCTTGGTTTTTCACACCTGTAACTTATTAAAATAAACATTATAGAAGTTTGCAGTGACCTTGTGCCCTCGGCAATAATGTAATCTTTCATTCTACGTTTAAATTTTTCAAAAATACTTAGTAGTTTTCTCAGGATTCGAAAAAAAATGAATACATTTAAAACACATTAAAAATTTTGACAAGCGACCTTTTGCGCCTTCCCCTTAATGAGATGGGAGTACCTCCTCCTCCTAAGTGCCTTCTCTATTGAGGTTGGCGATCAATATGGCAAATTTCTCTCTGTTCTGGGCTTGATGGATTAAGTCATTCCCTGTTGTGTGGGTCCAATCTCTGATGTTTCGGATCCAGGATTTCTTCTTTCTTCCTATACCCCTTTTACCTTCGATTTTGCCTTCTAATATTACCTGAAGCTGCTCAAATTCCCTATGGCGCATTATGTGTCCTAGAAATGACGTCTTTCTAATTTTGATCGTATTGACCAGATGAAAACCTGTGTTCATTATTTCCAATACTTCTTCATTTGTAGTTTTGCTGGTCCAGCTTATTCTTAGCATTCGGCGGTACATCCACATTTCGAATGAATTCAGTTTATTGACGTCATACTGTTTTAATGTCCAGGTCTCACAGCCATATAGTAATAGAAACCACACATAACACTTTAGTGTTCTCAATCTTATTGTGACTGATAGTTTGGGGTTACAGAGCATTTTACGCATGTTCATGAAGCCAGATCTTGCTATTTCAATGCGCCTTCTAATTTCTTTTGAGTGGTCCAGCTGACTATTTAGCTCTCTGCCCAGGTATATGAAGCTCTTGGAACTCTGAAGGTTGATACCATTGATTTGTATGTTGGTTGTAATTTGTTCATGGGGGTTCTTGTGGAATACCATGATTTTGGTTTTGGAAAGATTAATATCCAAGCCCAGTCTGTGACTTTCTTCTGATAGTATGTTCATCAATATTTTTAGTTGGTCTTCTGTTTCCGCTAATACCGCGGTGTCATCGGCATATCTTACATTGTTAATGATAATTCCATTGACCCTGGCACCTTCAGGGCGATCTTCAAGAGAAGCTCTAGTGATATGTTCGGCATAGACGTTAAATAGTAGAGGGGACAGAATGCACCCTTGACGCACTCCTCGTTCTATGTTCACATAATTGGTATTTCCGTTGTCTGTTCGAACACATCCTGTGTGGTTCCAGTATATATTGCTTATTATAGCTATGTCGTGTCCATCCAGCCCTACTTCTATCAATTTTTCGTGTCTAATGCGGTCGAAGGCCTTTCTATAATCGACAAAGCACACATACAGCTGTTTTTGAACCTCGAGATACCTTTCTGCTTCTGCCATTAGTGTCAATCCCATAATTGCTTCTCTGGTGCCTGTCCTCTTTCTAAAACCATATTGAGAACGACTCAGGTATTCTTCACACTTATTGTGAATGCGGTTATACATTACTCGCATAAAAATCTTAGCGGCATGACTCATTGGGGATCGGGTTCGATGGTCTTCACCTTTTCGTTTTTTAGGAAGAGCTACATATGTGGATGTTAGCCAGTCATGTGGTAGAGTGCCATGTTCATATATAATGTTAAAGAGGTAGGTTAATTTCCTGACAGCATCGTCACTTAGGTGTTTAAAATGTTCGGCTGTTGTTAGATCTTCGCCGGGTGCCTTGTTGTTCTTTGGGTCTTTTATTGCCCGCATAACTTCTTCGGTTAAAATATTTAGTTTTCCATCTGTATCTATTTGTGGGGGCTCTTCTGTTCTCTGATCACCAAACAAATCTTTAAGATATTGTTCCCATATTTCTTTCTGTTTTTTAGGGTCTAGTTCCATTTGGTTTTTCTTGTTTGTTACAATAGTTAAATGTTTGGGTTTCCATATTCCAGCGACTTCTTTAACCTTTTTGTGTAATTCCCTATCTTTATGCTTCCTTTGCAGATTCTCTACCTCTTTACATTTTTCTTTCATCCACTCTTCCTTAGCTACATTAATCTTTCTCTCAATTTCCCTGTTGAGTTCTTTGTATCTTGTTAGGTGTTTGTATTTTACCATCCGTCTCTTCTCCATAATTTGTAATATTTCGTTTGTCATCCATGGTTTTCTTTGTTTACGGTTTTCTTTCTGTATATTTTGGTTTGCTGCCTCCAGGACAGTATTTTTAATTTTTCCCCACATGTCGTCAATGTTTTCTTTTATTGTCTTCTCTTTATTGGGAGCTAATGCCTTAGACTCTAACTGCGTGTCTACCATGTCCTTATACATATGTTTTGGTCGTTGGTCAGCACTACTCCATGCTATTCTCTGACTGGGTTCAGCCTTGTCTACTCTTTTAAGTTTTATTCTGACAGTTGCGACTACAGGGTTGTGGTCTGAATTTATGTCACAGCTTGGGTACATTTTTACATTTAGAATACCATTACGGAACCTTTTGTTAATTGTAATGTAGTTGATTTGGTTCCTCACAATATTTCCTTCGCAATATTGAGGAGACCTCCACGTATACAGACGTCTTTAAGGTAATTTAAACCATGTGCTAAGAACCACCAGGTTGTTCTCTTGGCAAAATTCAACAAAACGTGTGCCTCGTTCGTTCCTGGTTCCTAAACCGTATGGGCCGATGATCGATTCGACCTTTTCTGCTCCTAGCTTCGCATTCCAATCTCCCATAAATATGTTGATGCCATCTGATTTTATGTATTTTTTGATCTTTTCAATATCGGAGTAGAAAATCTCAAGATCTGTGTCTGTGCTGTCTGCTGTCGGTGCGTATACCTGTATTATTTTGATGCAGTGGCGGCCCGTGAGGTAGTGCCATAGAGCCATGGCACTACCTTGCTAACTATCCATAAACATATTTTTTATCTTCAAAACTTTTTAATTCCTATTAATTTTTTTGTGTGTATTTCTTTTGATCTTCATAAATTATATAAAATATGACAACTATGGGCGCAATACAATCCCTGCCGACAGCGGAGAGTATTCGACAGGAGAATCTCCTTCGCGCCGAAGTCAGTACTGGTACGAGTAAAGAGAGAAAGATTTTACGAGCATTATATGTAAGTGACAGAGAAAGAGCTATATTGGACTATTAGTATACCTTAACATTAGAATCTCTGTGTCAGGCACGAGGGTATGAAGCCAGGTCTATTTATTTTGAGTTTCTTTACGTGCTGGTTTGTCGCTTTTATTATGTATATTTTCTGTTAAAAAGTTTTTGTATTTATAATTAAACTTTTGGTGCTTCATGATCGTGGGTATTTTGATAATATTTTGATTATTTCTTAAGTTTAATTTATTAATTGACAATAAAGATTAGTATTTTAAAATTTTTTTTGGTGGTTTTTCGCTAGAAAAAAAACTACAAATGTTATAAGGTGTTGTGGAGCTTTCGAGTTAGCTTTAAGAGGTCACGACGAAAAAGAAAATTCAGAAAATAGAGGCATATTTAAGGAGCTGGTCAATTTTAGCGCCGAATTAGACAACGACTTAAAGGTTCATATTATTCAAAGTACCAGCATCTTTCAAAGGTCTACCTTCTCCGGACATTTAGTTGCTTCTAATTTATTTATGTCGGAGAAGTTTTCTACTTATAAGCATCAGTTCTCCGAATCATTTCTTAATGAACCATGGAGACTGGAGACAATTTTAATTTTTAAGCAAAACTCGGTTTAAAACTGAATTAGAAGTAGGTACTGTATTAGCGAGACGAATTAAGTACTACCTCTGGGGCTGTTTCGCTATCGGTTTTATTGTAGAGGGAAGGTTCAAAAAGCACATTTGAAGAAACTATTAAACTTTTAAGTATTTTAGTTACCATTCCTATATCAACATCTGAAGCAGAACGCTGTTTTTGGATGTTTACATCGAAACCTAGTGCTTTAGGTATGCTATCTGCAGAAAAGCATTTTGTAAATTGTATTGATAATTTTAATTATAAAGTCATTGAAAACTTTGCAACCAAAAAATAGAAGAATGAACTTCATATATCGTAAACTTTAAAAGTGACATTACAAAAATTTGTGCATGTGTGTGAATAATGAAATAGTATTATTTTTATAAATTGGTAAATAGAGACTAAATCGTAATAACAATTTTCAAGCACTATCAGCAGTGAATGCTGGTGGTAGGTTAAGAGGTTTTTATTATTAATTAATTTACGGAACTGTTTTGATCAATGTTGGACAATTGCTTGGCACCTCAGATCAATAAACTTAAGATATGTACATAAGATAAAAGTATCCGCGCATATTTTTTTTAGTTTTTGTTGTCAGTATACCTTTTTTTGACAATATCGTGAATCCGTCACTAAAAATTTTGGCGGCTGCCCGAGTTGTGGCACTACCTTCTTAAAGTGGTACGAGCCGCCACTGTATTGATGTCGAATGGTTGTCCATTTAACTTGATGATCATTACTCTATCTCTGACTGGTAGAAAACCCTTCGTGTATTGTTTCATGAATGCTGTTACCAACACTCCTACACCTGATTGGGCATCATCATCTTTGCCTGCATAATAGAATCGGTTTCCATTTATTTTATCCACATTTTCCTCTCCTTTCCATCTCACCTCACACATACCAAGTATGTCCCACTTCATTCGTCTCATCTCGTTTTCAGCGTTTGCTAATTTGCCTGCTCTATACAATGTCTTAACATTCCACGTAGCAATTCTAATGGACCGCGTTATGTAATAGCGGATTAAGCGCCAAAATGTAGTTTTGAGATAAATCGGTTTAAAGATTTTAAATTTGTTTTTGGTACTATTTCTAAAATACAGTACTCACATGTTTCATATTTAATATATGAATGCAAATGTAAAAAGACTTTTACATGTGTTTAAAATTTTTTTAAAATAATTTATATTTTAAAAGTTATTCGATCAAATGTCGCTTAATTCGTTAATGATTTTTTAAGATATGCATGAGCAAGATCCGAATACCGGATTAAGAGACATATTTGGCGCTTAATCTGATGTTACCTGACAAAGGATGTCTTTTAATTCGATATCTTAAACGTTAGTAAATATGTTATGTTTTGTAATAAAGAATTAACCGACTATTCGTGGCGCTTGATTCGTTATTACACTTACAAAGATGCGGATTTTTGTTTATGACAATGGATTATGTACCATTATTGGCGTTTAGTTCGATATTACAAATCCTAGTGTGAGATTTTTTTTAATAAAATAAAAAATGTCGCTTAATACAGGCATTTAAAAACAGCTTTTTTTTTAATTTTTTTACAAAAAACATATTTTTATACATAGATTTGCACCCTAGCTGCAAGATGGCACTAATATCTCGATTTTGGACTTTTGGCGGTTAATCCGTTATTACATAACGCGGTCCAGTTTCCTCCCGGGGATTCTTAGCATCCCTTGACGATCGAACGCCTGTCGGGGACTAGTGGCCATGTTTTGATTTTGACTAGATGGGAGTTAGAGAACGGAAACCATAGGCAAAAGCAGGAACCAATGAGAAATATTGTAGAAGGTGCCAAGTCACACAAGCATTGTAAAACCAAAATGTCGCGATTTTAGTCCTCTACAAATAATTTCTCATGACTTTTGATGTAAGATAATTAGAGAAACAGGAATTCAACAGTTTAAAATTTCCGCGTTCAGTTTTCTACAGCCCATTTGGCGATTCAGCACCCGGTATACACATACTTTTTCTCCTCTGTTGTGGACTTTTGAAGATTTAAATAAAATTTCGACATCACCAGCAGCAATAACCCTTGACATACGACTTTTTAAATGAACGGAAAGTTATTTTTGCCGTATTTTTACCCCAAACCAACATCTTTTCATTCAAACCCCGAAAGCCTGCGGCCTTTTTTCGTTTTTATTGGACCACCGACAACACTTCCCCTTAGAACAGACAAATAAAAATTTCAATAAAGGTTCACTATCGATTTGCTATATGTTTTCTTAGCACTTAATGGAATATGTACTGATAGCCGAGTAAATACACAATGGGAGAGGGTTGAAAAATGATATATTTGTTTAGGGAAATGGAAGAAGCTATTGTTGTGATATCAGTATTGGTTTCTAATAAAAATCCGATTATAGTTTAGCCGCAGGATAAATATTTGATTGGTGGTAGCGTATATCTAATTTTTTTGTTCATTTATCATCTTAACAAGCAATTGTTAGGCCAAAGGGTACACAGTATTTTATGCAAATATACATATAAAAGGTATTAAAATAACCATGAATAACTAACATTTTCACTGACGTTGGACTTATAATTTTAGTGCTGCCGTTTGCTTTTATTTGTCAGTTGATTTTGTTTCTGTAATTTATTTCTTTATATAGACCGGGCAGTATCGTCGCCCCCGCTAGCGAAATTAATCCGATTCGATTTTTTTGCACAAACTTACTCAAAAAGAGGTCCTTATAACATATCCACAGGGTGCCGAGCGGTGCCCGGGCCGAAAAATTGTTTAAACAATTTTTTTTAAACAAATTCACAAAAATAATTTTTTCATTTCGAACAAAAATTTTTTAGATAAATTGGCTTATTCTGAGCAAAAAAGGTCTCTTGTAATTTTTTTCTAAAATTGATTGGTGTCGAGTTATATGCGATTAAAAATTTGAAAAATGCGAAAATGGCCATTTCAAGGCTTCTTAACTCGATTAAACATTATTATTATGAAATTCAAAAAGCCACCAAATCAAGGTTCAATTCCCTTCTTCAAGGTCCCGAAGAGATTTTTGTCATTATTTTATTAGAAAGCTGTTATTTTTAATTATTAACAATTAGCGCTATAGTAGAGGATGTATCGTCGCCCCCGTTAGTGAAATTATTCCGATTCCATTTTTTTGCAGAGACTTACTTTTTCTACGAGCGTGCAAAAATGTCTACTTTCGCGCACGCATTTTATTTTAGAAAGTTTCACTTTTCCGCACGCGTGTTACTTTTCCTCACGCGTGTTACTTTTCCGCACGCGGTTTTTACTTTTCCGCACGCGTGTTAATTTAGATATGTAAATATGGCCTTAAAGTAATTATAATACATGCAATAAACTAATATTTAGATATTATTTACTAATTTATTTCAAATATATCTTTTCGTGTTCCTGTTTTAATGAAATTAACGCCACAATTCGATGAAATAAAATTATTTTGACATAATATTCGAAAGTCAAATCGGTAGACAATAACAGTCGTTTTGAATCATCGTCATGGAAACCAAGATCGTCGTCATGCTAACTAATTATATTGAAAGTTTGGTTTTGACAACCTTGTCAAAGAATTAATTTGTGTATGTATTTTCATATTAATTAAATTAATTGATTAAGATTTGGTAATTTTTTAAAGACTTAGAAAAAATATTGTTCCTAACTCTTGCAGAAAGTCTCTTTTCCGCACGCGACTGCAGCTTGCCGAACTCCCGCTTCGCGTCGTTCGGCAAACTGCAGTCGCGTGCGGAAAAGAATGACTTTCTGCACTTGTTAGGAAAATAACTATAAAACGAGGTCCTTATAACATATCCACAGGGTGCCGGACGGTAACGTGGTCGAAAATTTGTTTAAACAATTTTTTTTAAACAAATTCACAAAAATAATATTTTTACTTCAAACAAATTTTTTTTAGATAATTTGTGACATTCTGAGCAAAAAATGTCTCTTGTGATTTTTTTTGTAAAATTGATTGTTGTCGAGTTATACGCGATTTATAATTTGAAAAATGCGAAAATGGCCATATAACTCGACAACAATCAATTTTAGAGAAAAATCACAAGAGACCTTTTTTGCTCAGAATAACCCAAATTATCAAAAAAAAATCGTTCGCAATAAAAAAAATATTTTTGTGAATTTGTTTTAAAAAAAATTGATTTAACAATTTTTCGACCAAGACACCGCCCGGCACCCTGTGGATATGTTATAAGGACCTTGTTTTGAGTAAGTTTCTGCAAAAAAATGGAATCGGATTAATTTCATTAACGGGGGCGACGGATACATCCTGGACTATAGCGCTAATTGTTAATAATTAAAAATAACAGCTTTGTAATAAAATAATCACAAAGGTCTCTTCAGGACCTTAAAGAAGGGGTTTGAAACTTGATTTGGTCACTTTTATAATTTTATAATAATAATGTTTACTCGAGTTATTAAGCCCTGAAAATGGCGATTTTCGCATTTTTCAAAATTTTAATCGCATATAACTCGACAACAATCAATTTTAGAAAAAAATGACAAGAGACCTTTTTTCCTCAGAATAAGCCAATTTATCTAAAAAAAATTTGGTCGAAATAAAAAAATTATTTTTGTGAATTTGTTTAAAAAAATTGTTTAAACAATTTTTCGACCACGGCACTGGCCGTCACCCTGTGGATATGTTATAAGGATCTCTTTTTGAGTAAGTTTGTGCAAAAAAATCGAATCGGAATAATTGAGCTAGCGGGGGCGACGATACTGCCGGTCTAATAAGTATAATTGTATTTTTATAAATAAATTTTAAAATTTTATAATTAATAATTTAAAAAATAATTTTATAATTAAAATCCGCCAATTTTATCGTGTCTCTCTTAATTGTCTTAATTTTCTAATTTTCCCGAATCCCTTCTATTTTAATGTGGTGTCTTCCTCTAATTTTCCACGAATCCTTATAATTTTTCCTAACTTCCCTTAATTTTTCCTGACACACTAATTTTTTCTGACTCCTTATAATTTTTTCTAATTCCCTGTAATTTTTCCCGTCTCCTCCTACTTTATCGTGTCTCCCTCTAAACTTTCATGTCTTCCTTCTATTTGATCTCGTCTCCTTCTAATTTTCCTTGACTTATTCCTATTTTATTGTGCCTAACTCTAACTTTTCCTGACTTTCTTATATTTTATCGTGTCCCTTTCTAATTTTTCCTGAGTCCCACCTATTTTATCGCGTCTCTCTCCAATTTCTCTCTTCTCTTAAAAAAGGAAGGCAAGCTACTCCCCAAACGAAGTACAGCTCACCTGCACTTACAGGAAAATAAATTAAAGTGCACATAATTTTAACAAAAAAAGTTTAAACTCTTCACCACTTTTGACAGTAAAAAATCAATATATTATATTATTTAGAACAAAGGGCCTAGCCGAGTAAGATGATGAAAAATGCCCTCAACTCGATTCGAATTCTATATAGGTCACCGTTTAGCACATATAGAGAAACTCACTTTCTGAAATTTTTAGACCCTAGGTGGTCACGTGGCGCACCTAGGGCTAAATTAGGCTTTTTATGTTTTTATTTTTTTATCTCAGCCGCATCAAGAGCTAGCGAAAAACTTTAAATTAAAAAAGTTGTAGGTTTCAAAAAGTTATTATATATATATATGGTATTTTATATACCATCTTTAACACCAAAATTAATTAAGTTATTTAAACAAAACAAAAACATTAAAATTGCTACTAAAAATGTCAAAACTTTGAACAGTCTTTATACCAGAACTAAGACTCCGCTAAAAATTATGGAGAGTTCTAATGTTATTTACTCCATAACTTCTAGTACTTGTGGTAAATGTTACATCGGACACACTTCACGTAACCTATCTCTTAGACTAACGTCTCATAAAAGTGATATCAAGAGAAATATCCCTTCTTGTGCATTGGCAGAGCATGTTATTAATGAGGATCATGTTTTCATTTTTCAAGAAGCAACAATTTTGGAAAGAGAAGTAAATTTACGTAAAAGAGAATTTAAAGAAATGGTTTGGATAAAAAAATCAAATTGTATTAATAAGAGATCTGATATCAAGAATCTAAGCATTATTTATAATAACATTTTGGCTTTGACTAACTAACTTTGACTGTAATTTTTACTAACTTTGACTTTAATTTTGAGATCTGATATTACTAAATTATGCATTTTATAAACAATTTGGTCATATTAATTTTTAAAATTTCACTAAATAGTATCAAAAGAAAAATATTTATAACATTCTAAATCAACTTGTTTTACATTACTATCAGTTTTTTTTACTAATAATTATAACTTCAAATTTGCTTACATCTTTATATCATTATTTTATACACTGTTAACTAACTTCTTTCCCAATCTATCGAGTTATTAAAGTAGTCTAACTACATTTGATTAATGTCCTTTTGACATATTTCAAAATTAATTTACGTTTACAATTTATATTTTTTAGAAAGAATTTTTATGTTTTTTATAAGTATGTTAGTTATTTTGTAAACCACGAGCAGTAAGTTTTTTATTTTTCTAGTTTTCATCTAAATTTAAACATTTGTATTTTTAGATTATCTTGATAAAGGAAATAAATTGTCCGAAAGCTCGACCAAAGTTCAAAGTGTTTCACTTCTAATCAGCCCAAAACACATTGACTGCATTCCCCAAAATTATTCATTTTGTATTCTTAACAGTCACTACATATTAATAATTATATATATATATATATATATATATATATATATATATATATATATATATATATATATATATATATATATATATATATATATATATATATATATATATATATATATATATATATATATATATATATATATATATAATCGGTTCATAACGTTCTACGACGTCTTCCGATTAACAATCGCCATTGCTCTCGATCGTAGCACATGTCTTCATTCAAGCCTCTTTCTCTGGTTTTCCTATGGATTCCTTCTATCCAGCTTTTCCTAGGTCTCCCTCTTTTCCGCCGTACTTTTGGTGCCCATCATAGCACTTGCTTGGGCAATCTGTCGTCTTCCATACGTTGTACGTGGCCAAACCATCTTAGTTGCTTTGTTTTTATATCGTCCATTATTGTATGCTTTACATCCATTATCTCCAATATTCTTGTATTTCTGATTTTTTGTATTCTTGATATACCAGCAGATCTTCTCCAGAAGGCTATTTCAGTTGTTCTGAGCATATTTTCTGATTTTCCTTTAAGTGGCCAAACTTCGCTGCTGTATGTTATAATGCTCTTAACAATGATGTTATAGACGTTATGTTTATTTTCTTTGGAGATACTTTGGTTCCATAGGATTTTGTTCAATAATGCGATAGCTTTCCTTCCTTGTGTGCACCTTTCTTGGATATTCTTGTCCAATGTTCAATCTTGTGTAATTTTAAGACCCAAGTATTTATATTCCTGACAGTGATTAATAGTTATTTCATTTTCCAACGCTAGATCCTGCTGTATACCTCCAACGCACATATATTCCGTTATCTTGGTATTCACTTCTAAACCCCAGTTCCGGTACTCTTGTATGATTTTTCGGGTCATATATTCAATATCGTGATAATCCTGGGCCATAAGAATCTGATCATCCGCAAAACATAGAGTGTATAGCATGTTATCATCATTTAGCGGTATACCCATATTCTTACATTTCCTTTTCCAGGATTTCAAAACTTGCTCTAAATATATTTTAAATAGTGTCGGCGATAGACAGCAGCCCTGTTTAAGACCCTTATTCACTTCAAATCCTGACGAGATTTCCTTGCCTAGCTTAACTTTTGCTATATTATGGTTTAATGAGGTTCAGACTGATAGGTTTTTCGAGGGCTTCCCAAAGTTCACTTTATGGTACAGTATCGTATGCTTTTTTTAAGTCTATGTACACTAAATGCAGTTCTGGATTGTAGGCTATTTGTTTGTCTATTAACTGTGTTACACAATATAGGTGGTCAGTGGTGGATCTGCCAGCGCAGAAACCGGCTTGCTCTTCGGCCTCTAAGCCCTTGTATTCTTCTTCTATTTTATTTTTGATAATTGTTTCATAAACTCTGCTGATGGTGCTTGTGACAGATATTCCCCGGTAGTTATCGCATATATTTTTACTGCCTTTCTTGTGTATTGTGGAAATTACAGACAATTGCCATTCTTTTGCTGTGACTTCGCCATTCATACATCTATTAAATAGATCTCGTAGGTATTCATACAGGGTGTTGCTACCATAGTTAAAAACACCATGTTTAAAATTGTACCTCGACACCGTAAGGTACAAGAGGACGGCTTAAGTAAGTAAGTAAGTAAGTATGTTTAAAATTGTATCAAAAAGCGAAAAAAAAAACAACAAAATTCGGTTTTTAATTATTAAAAGTACGTTTCACCAATTTTAAAAATCTGAAAAAATTCAAGATGAAACATTATGCAAAAATAAACGTTACAAATTTTTTTCGTGAAAACGAATGTCTCAGTTATTTCTTTATATTCATTTAAAATTTTAAAATCGTCCTAAAATTTAAATTTCCCGCCAAAAATTAAAAAAAAAATTTCGGACAGAACTTTTTGAAACTTAAAACTTTCTTATTTAAAGTTTTCCGCTAGCTCTTGATGCGGCTGAGATAAAAAATAAAAACATAAAAAGCCTAATTAGGCTCTAGGTGGATCACGTGGCCACCTAGGGGGCTAAAAATTTCAGAAAGTGAGTTTCTCTATATGTGCTAAACGGTGACCTATATGGAATTCGAATCGAGTTGGGGGCATTTTTCATCGTCTTACCCGGCTAAGGCCCTTTGTTATAAGTTACTAAGCTATTTTCAGTTTCTTTACATAGTAGTCAACAAATATGTTTTTGCATAAGTACAAAATATAAAATAAGTGTGTGATACATAAATTTTTATTCAGATTTTTTAGGTTTAAAATTATTTAAAAAAATTAGAAATTCTTTCAAACTACCAGGGCCTTAAAAAAATTAAAATATGAATCGACTATTGTTAAAGGAGGTATTGTTCAATGATGGCATAGAAAAAATATTTAAATTCACAACATTTGTAACAGCAGACTCTATTAACATTAATATTTTGAACAATAAATATCGTCTCCATACCACTAGATTGACAACAGGTGGAATACTTTCTTTGGTTACACCTGAGATTTTCAAAATTTATGAGGGGGAAACAGCCCCCGAAACCGGTATAGACTCTTCCTGCACCCTCAGATTTGATCATAGTATTATGCAGCTGCTGCATTTTCGTGTTGCAAAGAAATTGAGAATGTTTATACACATTATTAATATTTTGTTTGAGTCGGCCATGCTCTAAATTGTTTTAAAATTTTAGTTTTTTTCTCCATCTCGATTGCGAAAAGATTATATAGTCCAGGAACCGAAGCTTTTCACCTCGCAATTTTTACAGAATGGATCGATTTGCTTGAAAATTCAAGAATAAGTAGTGGATAGTCCAAGGATCAAAATCTATATGATGCCGAAAGGTGCTTTTACCATTGGGTTGGTTGCCACGCCATTTCGAAGGTGGAATTTTTTTTATATTTTGATCGCAGCAGTTGATAAAAACGTTCATTCTAAGCAAAAAATGTTGTATACATTTTTTGATACAATTAATAGTTTTTGATTTATTCGCTATCGAAAGTGTTAGTTTTATATATTGAAAAAATTAATGTTTTTCGATAATACTCATTTACCATTCACTCAATTTTTGCCGTAGAAATTTTTTTTTTCAAACAAGTCCATGGGAATTAAATAACCTACAATTCCATATTTAAACATTTTTTCGTATCTCTGATGCTAATCTTTCTATTCTAAAAAATATGGCATTTTTTACCCAACAACAAAAATTCGTGATTCGCTTTGAACTCCAGTTTCTTAAAAACTAATCACTCTAAGCCAGTCAAACTTCCAGAATATATTAATAATACATAAATAAAGAAGAATAAATAAGGCCAATGACTAAAAACACCGCTAACTTACATTATTATGCTTCCAATTGGATTTCTCCTTTTTTTTTTTCAAAAATATATATTGATTTTTTAACCGAAAGTTTTTTATTTTTTATCTAAGAAAGTTTCGTAAAAGAATTTTGAAGGTTTTTTCAAGATCTATAAGCCTAGTAATACTAAATCTTTTTAAAATCCTCAGTCACAAAAAGAGATGACTTTGAAAGGGTTGTTAAAGGCGGTTTTTGCATGTTTTTAAAAGTTTTAATTGTCAGTAGCTCACTCAATTTTTGGCGTAAAAAATTTTTTGCAAACCAGGTACTTGGGAATTAAACAAGCTACAGTTTCATATTTAAACACGTTTTCGTATCTCTGATGCTAATCTTTCTATTCTGAAGAAAAGGCCATTTTTTCCAAACTACAAAAATTCGTTATTAATTATCTTTTAACTCCATTTTTTTTTAAAAACTAATCATTCTAAGCCGGTCAAACTTCTAGAACCCATTAATTATACATAAATAAAGAAGACCAAATAAGATGAACGACTAATTTTAATTAGGGTGGTGATTAGGAGGTTGCTTCAGATCAATTTTTGACGAAGAGCTAACATTATATTATAATAAAGTATAGCTCGATTACTATTGCTGTAAAAAAAATTAAAAAAAACTGTTTTGTTTATTTTTTTAAAATGTAAATTTTTGTTAAGTAAAGTTGTTTTGATAAAACGAAAACTTTTGGAGTTATTAGCAGAAAACCTATTGAAAACATTGATTTTTTCGATACAAAACTAACACTTTCGATAGCAAATAAATCGAAAACTATTAATTTTATCAAAAAAATGTATAAAACGTTTTTTGCTTACAATGAATGTTTTTACTAACTTTTGCAGTCAAAATATAATAAAAAAATCGCCCCCCCCCCCCCAGGATGGGGTGGTGGCAACCACAACCATGGTAAAAGCGCCTTCCGGCATCATTGCATCATATAGATTTTGATCCTTGGACTATCTATCCACTACTTATTCTCAAATTTTCAAGCAAATCGATTCATTCTGTAAAAATTGCGAGCTTTTGTCCTATTTTAAGCTTCATTACTTGGACTAATAGACCATTTCTTCCTGTTCTATCTGTTAGTTTTTTGTCGTTAGTCCCAACTCTAGTATGTAATATATTATTTACACACTGTTAATAACAACTTTTTACGCTATTAAGTATTTAAAAATATTTATTTTCGTTCCTTCGAAGTTTGTTCAGGAATTTTATCCGAATATTTCCGAAAACAACAAAATTTGTAGTTGGAATATTTGTGTTTGGCCCACTTTTCTTGGAGAATATTAAACGGTCCAAAACTTTGCCAATTATACCGCTCTCTTCGGTATTTTCTTTCCCACTTATTCTGTCTTGGAAAATTTCCAAGACGCTCATAATTTGTCTCGAAAAAAAAACAAGTTTATTGCGTGAATTATAGATATATACGGAAAAAATAGGCGCCTCTTGTATAATATACATAATGTATGACATAATTGTGTGAATATTTTATGAATGCGGTCGATAATTCATAATAATTCATTTTATACATAAAATGCCGAAAATAGCTCTTTTACATTATATATTCAAACATGATAAAAATAAATGCCACAATCTGAGAGAAAAAACGCTGGGGTGGGCTGAGATGTAGATGAAAATTGGATGCGCTTTTCATAACATAATCATCATCATTAGCTCTACAACCCCTGGTGGGTCTTGGCCTGTTTTAGAATCAGCTTCCATTCGTAAGTCGTCTTTCAACTAGTCCTTAAATCGTGCTCTAGACCTGCCTCTTTTCTCACTCCTTCTGGTCTTTGGTTATAAATGTGTTTTGACGGCTCCATCTCGTTCATTCTCTCTAAGGGTACGAACATGCCGAAGATACATGGATGAGCGCGGTGTAGGTCGCGATCGCTGTCGAGGTTTACAGCGATTACGGGCATAACGTACCGAAGATACCTTCCTATCAGTGTTCTTTGAGGTTTCCATAAAACCAAAACTTGCTGCAACCTGATTACAACACGAAATGAATAAACACACCAACCGTATCTCCGGAGAATATCACGTGGTTAAAGAACCACCAATAATAAACTTTAATTTACCACTATCAGCAGCTCGATGGCGAAGTTGCCTTAGTGGCCTAGTCACCGCATCCTGTTTATTTTGATGGACCTACCAATCCTAGTTACACTGCAAAGGCGGTAAAGCTTAAAATTATAGCGTCTACACCATAATCCCTTTTCCTGCATGTCATTATAAGTATGTCTGAGGATTTTACGTCTAAAAGAGCCTTAAACGTTCTTCATCGTCAACGTTCACGTTTTTGGCGCGTAAGT
This sequence comes from Diabrotica virgifera virgifera, assembly GCF_917563875.1. Lineage (NCBI taxonomy): Eukaryota > Metazoa > Arthropoda > Insecta > Coleoptera > Chrysomelidae > Diabrotica > Diabrotica virgifera. The sequence continues at coordinate 5,636,740 of NC_065448.1, forward strand.
GAGGACGGGCTTGATTAGAGTTCTGTATATCAGTATCTTCGTTTTTTTTTTGTGATTATGTTTGATGTTAAAAGTTTTTTTAATCCATAATATGCTCTATTTACTAGTTATTTCTATCTATCTAATCAGCCCTAAACATCCATCCTTGGATATAGGCCTCCTCTTCCTTCTTTCATGCCTCTCTGTCTTCCCCTTTTTCGTTTGTGGTTCCACGGTCTCCAATGTATAATCGTCTTACTCCACCTTTCATCCTTCTGCCGTAGGGTGTGTCCGGCGAACTTCCATTTAAGCTTTGCTACTTGAGTTGAGACATCTTTCACTTTTGTTTTGTTACGGATCCATTCGTTTTTTTCCTGTCTGATAGTTTAATCTTCAGCATTTGTCTTTCCATGGATCTTTCTGTCTTTGCTATTTTTCCATATTTTCTTTTGTAAACGTCCATGTCTGAGAGCCATATATTAGAACAGGGAGTATACATTGATTGAATACTCTTGTTTTTAGATATTGCGGGTATTTTCTGTTCTTTAGAATATAAGACAATTTTCCGAATGATGCTCAGGCCAATCTTATTCTTCTCAATTTTTTTTCAGGCAATTTTCAGGCAATTCTCAGGCATTTTTTTTTCTTCTTTAAGTGCCATCTCCGCGACGACTGTCGGCAATCATCACAGCTATTCAGACTTTAGAGATGACTGCTCTAAAAAGTTCAAATCACTTATACTAGCCTACTTCTACAACAGGTCAGATTTATGCGCCATATTTTAAAAGCTTATAAAGAATGCCATCTCTTTCAGGAGCTTGAGAGGCAGAATTAAAAAAAAACTTATGTCCGCGATGTAATTCACACAACCTTGGTCTCAGACCGTACCCCACTCTCATGATTCTTATCTAGCTAGCCAATGGTTGAACTTAGAGGAATCTGGCAAATGCCTACAAGCACTTTTAATTCTCTCAGCGACAGTTTTCAATGTAAACAAATGATTCGATTTATTTATTCCAACCAACGCTGCTAACGCTCTCTTCCCACGATTCGCAATATCGCGGACGGACGCAGACCAGCTCGCACCGACTCACCGTGGGAAGTGTCTCGTCCGTGGTAGCACAGACACGTCTGTGCTGGTGCGTTCTATCCATCGAAAGTAGGTACGATCAAAGGTGTGATATGGCCTTAATTTTGGTTTTTTTTTTAATTTGTACCAAAATGATCCAACTTTATGGAATTCTACAGCGCCAGAGCATAAGAACAGGAACGATGTATACGATGCATGGAATCGTATAAAGAATCAATTAAAGGATAGTACTGTTTAGATTAAAGAGTTCAAAAAAAGAAGCGAGTTAAATTGTTAAATCAAACACTACACAGACGGACGTACATGGACTGTCACAGTCCATGGAAAGAGCTCTGTCAGCGGTGCGTTGCCGTTTGGTCGTCAGCTGTGCGTGATGATCCGTAGAATCGCAGACCGTGGGAAGGAGGTATATGACGCAGTTATTATGGTAGGGGAGCCCAAGCGGTGATTTTTGCAGTCACTCGAGCGCGTCAGATTAGCATATGGTGAGAAACCTGGTACCCTGCAGATGCACCTCTACTATATATTGGCTCTTAACACAGGGGAGTTCGTTAAGGGGGGCCCAAAAAAAAAATTTACCCTTAAAAAAACTCGAAATTGTCAGATTAAGATAAGGTAGGTTAAGTACATGCAAAAGAGTGTATATTTCAAAAATCTGACGATTTGAGCCGGGCGTAAGGAAATGGGTGAGTCCCAAAGTTTCACAAGAAAAAAGCGAATATTTCGCGAAATGAATGACAGATCGAAGAACTAAAAAATATATGCTCAATATTTTTTAAAAATCTATCCAATGATACCAAACACGACTTCTCACGGAGAGGGGTGGGGGTAAATTTAATATTTTAAATACGAATACCGCGATATTTCGCGAAATGAACATCAGATCGAAAAACTGTAAAATACACTTATTCAATATTTTTGAAAAATATGTCGAAAGGCACCAAACACGACCCCCCATGGATGTGGGGTGGGGGGTTACTTTAAAATCTTAAATAGGAACCCTCATTTTTTAATGCAGATTTTGATTCCTTAGGTAAAAATAAGTAACTTTTATTCGAAACATTTTTTCGAATTATGGATAGATGTCGCTATAATCGGAAAAAACAATTGTTGGAAATGGAAAATTAAATTAAAAAATGGCAAGCGCCTACTAAAATGGAAAACTTTACTTAACTTTTTTTGGTTTTAGGACCTACTCTTTACAACCCAATAGGTCCCCAAAGCGCTCGAGTGACTGCACATTTAGCATACTTTGCTCCCCTACCATTACAGAGAAAGGGTTATTCGGTGTAATGTAGACTGTATAAACACTCTTAGTATGTCTTTTCGTTTTTCGTTCGAAATTCTAAAACGCAAAACCTTCAGTAAAGTTTTTTGGATCGTTACAAACAGTAAAAATATAAAGTAAGAAAAAAGAAGACATCGAAATACCTGCCGTAAAATACGGACTGTTATAAAGAAACTAGAAACAATTACTTTTAAATAGTTCATTATCATATTTTTATTATTAAATGCTTTTCTTTAGTTCAATCGTTTGGGTCAAATTTTTAGACGTTAATTTGACTGCCTTTTCTTCAATACAAATGAATGAAAATTTGCAGACATATTTATTCGCGGAAACAATACACTAATAGTCATTAAATTTTTTTTTATGTTTATTAATTGTTTCAATAAAAGAAAAACAATTTTAACGGAAAATGCTTAAATTCTCTTGTTTTTACCATGTAGAAACTTGAAACTTTTACAGATTGTAGCTAATTATATAAATTATACATAATTTCACTTTTTACGTTAATTGTTTACATTATGCTTCATAAATAAACAATAAAGTTTCAAATTTTTTGCCGATTTCGACTACTTTTCATGTTTGAACATCTTGTTTATAAATAAACATCCTAAGCGGCGACGATTTTGAACGCTCTTATCTTTGTTTATATAGACATCGGCACTTATTCGTGTCAAATTTCAATACGATACGAAACAAATCTTCAACCAAAACTTGAATTTAAAAAATTCATGTTTTTAACGAAGTCTTAGAAAAACTACCGGTAAATACGTTTCGTGCTACAATTAACATTAGAATTCGTAATTCGCGAGAAATTAACAGGGTCTACACCGTGCAATAGTAAAGCATTAGAAGAGATGGAAATACTGCGAAAACTGTAATAGGTGTAAATGATGATTTTGATTTAAGAAATGTATGAAGAAATTACAGAAAATGTACAATGTATGTATCAAATAAATGTTGAAATAAATGCAAAAATGTGTCTATTAATATCATATACATCCTTTTTTAAACATGACGATATATTTTAATGTTTGAAAGGTGTAAGATTAAAAAGTAAAAAATAAAATAAAATAAATATGAAAAAAAAATTTAAGAAACGCTTTTCTTTAGTTAAGAGTGACTAAAATTAAAAATATTATAAAAAAAATCAACTAAAAAGCAAAAAATAAAAAAATTCAAACTCGATGGATAATTCGAAAGAAACTGTTAGAGACAGATTGAATATACAAAAATCTCACACGTTCGTTAAAAAATTGGAAAAATCTAACACATTCGTTAAAGAAAAGCGTGGGGCGCGAAAAGTAAAAAAATATCTATCCTTAAACCGTTTATTCGACGAACCCACGCTTTTTTTTAAAGAATGTGTTAGATTTTTCCAATTTTTTAACGAACGTGTGAAATTTTTGTATATTCAGTCTGTCTAACAGTTTTTTTTCAAATAATCCTTCGAATTTGAATTGTTTTTGTTTTTTGCATTTTAGTTGATTTTTTTAAAATATTTTTAATTTTAGTCACTGGTAACTAAAGAAAAGCGTTACTTAAAATTTTTTTCATATTTTTTATTTTAATGTATTGTATCAATTCCACAATAAACGGTCACAGCAGCCCTGTGTAATTATTAAGAAGTTGCCGAAATTCACGGTCAGGTTTATATTGTTAGTAAACTAGTGGCATTAGCCTAACTGGCGTTTAAACTGGTCGTAAAATATTGAAAGTCGTAATCGTTAAATCTGGAGCTTGGAGCGGGGTGCAGCTTTATAGTGGTTTGACACTCAGCTGTTGGTTAAGGGTTTTATCTTGATCGCCGAACTTTATAGCCCTTAATACCAGATTAATTTTGTGTGCTAACAAGCCATTATATTTATATTAATGGCAAGGACAAGCAGACATTTGCCACTGGATTGACGTTAGTGGGAGATGGAATTAGATTTTTATGCATCAAAGGAAAACTATCGCTATTGACTTAATGGCGTAAAAATATAACTTTGTGGGAAGCACCTTCTGAAAGAACAATTAAGATGAATGTCTCCCTTCTGATATGTAGGTACGTCATTATTAAATACAGGGTGTCCCGAAAAAATTGGTCATAAATTATACCACACATTCCGGGGTCAAAAATAGTTCGATTGAACCTAACTTACCTTTGTACAAATATGCTCATAAAAAAAGTTACAGCCCTTTGAAGTTACAAAATGAAAATCAATTTTTTTCAATATATCGAAAACTATTAAAGATATTTTATCGAAAATGGACATGTGTCATTCTTATGGCAGGAACATCTTAAAACAAAATTATAGTCAAATTTGTTCACCCTATAAAAATTTTATGGTGGTTTTGTTCCCTTAAACCCCCCCAAACTTTTGTGTACGTTGCAATTAATTAATTATTGTGGTACCATTAGTTAAACAAAACGTTTTTAAAACTTTTTTGCCTCTTAGTATTTTTTCTATAAGCCAGTTTTTATCGAGATGCACCTTTTTTTTTAATATGTCCACATAAAAATTTTATGGGGGTTGTGTTCCTTTAAACCCCCCAAATGTTTGTGTACGTTCCAATTAAACTATTATTGCGGTACCATTAGTTAAACACAGGGCTTTTAAAACTTTTTTGCCTCTTAGTCTTTTTTTGATAAGTCACCTTTTATCGAGATGTGGCTTCTTTTTCGAAATATACCTAAAAATATAAATTATAAATAAATTTTCAGGTTATTAACAGGTTTCTATAATCGTATTTAACCATATACAAATATGTGGTGGATTCCACAAATATTCAAAATATCTCGATAAACACTGGCTTATCGAAAAAGTACTAGGAGGCAAAATAGTTTTAAAAACATTGTATTTAATTAATGGTGCCACAATAATAATTTAATTAGAACGTACACAAAAGTTTGGGGGGATTTAAGGGAACAAAACCCCTTATAAAATTTTTGTGGGGTGCACAAATTTCACTTTCAATTTTTTTTAAGATGTTGCTACCATAAGAATGCCACATGTCCATTTTCAATAAAAAATCCCTAAGAGTTTTCGATATATGAAAATAAAACAATTTTCATTTTGTAACTTCAAAGGGCTGTAACTTTATTTGTGTGCGCTTTTGTATATAGGTAAGTCAGGTTCAATCAACCTATTTTTGGCCCCAGAATCTGTGGTATAATTTATGACCAATTTTTTCGGGACACCCTGTATATTCTTGATGTCATCCCATAGTTAATGTGATGGTTACGCCGTAAAGTATATAGGCCAGGATCCCGAGTACTAAAAAAAGTTTATTGATAGCAAGCTGAAAAATTTGTTAATAGCTTAGCTAGTGTCTAGTGTCTAGTCGGACAAATTTTGATGTATGGGAACACTGGTACCGGGGAAGTTTTAATTTTGGAACAGGTCACAGGTTTCGAACGTAAGACTCCGTAAACGTCGCATGTATTTTGTCGGACAGAACTTCCAATTGATTTGTTACCCTTTCATTAAATTCTCTTGCAAAAATCAGACTGCTATTTATCACCAACATAATTCCTGTGGATTGATATGTTCTCCCTGTCGGACTTATTAAAATTCCCAACATCTTTGTCGGACACACATTTTTTCATATATTACATAAAGTTTGCTATTCAATAATATTAAAAACAACCTGCTAGTTTTCACATCAAAAACATGTCAGGATGACAAGTTCCACAATTAAAATTATGTTCCAAAACTTCCCCTGTTCCAGTGTTTCTATACATCAAAGTTTGTCCAAGTAGACACTGTTAAGCTATTAACAAATTTTCAGTTTGCTATTAATAAACTTTTATTTGGTACGCGGGATCCAGGTCTAATAACAAGAGAAGGAGAAACAGAATGAAAGCAGATGCGAAATTGAAGAAAAATTAAAGGGAGAAAATATAGTCTGATACATACAATCTTTTAGCTTAGGGCCGGTTTTTCAGTGATGGGTTAACCTACTTATTTTTCGGTCACCGAAATATTTATGGTTCATCAGTTTTTCAGTACTAGGTTAGCGTTTAAACCCGATTAAGTTAACCAAGATTTTAACCGATACCCATTAGGTGGTTTAACTCCGAATTTTTTGGTTACGCTTGCGCATAGGTGCAGTGAATGCATCAGAGTCGAATTTGTTTATTTTGAGAATTGCCTGGCAGAAGAGATTAGTTAGGTTATGTTATTTTGTTTTTATCGCGGGAGATATTCTATTTTTTTACCCCGTTATTATAAGGAAATTATTACATATTATTATTATATCGTTATTATATAGAAAGGAATTATAAAGAAATATATTATTTAAAGATATCATAACTGTAATAACAGGTATGTTTATGTTATGTATTTAATAAAACTATGGACCGACTTGACTACTTTATTTAAACACATTAATTTGTATCTTTACATGAGACAAGATGGACAACGTCAACATGACATCATTGCCGACATTACAGTGTTCTTTCAGCGTGTGACATTTCTTTGACAGCTCCCAAAGTATGTTATTGGAGTGTGTTCCGAAATGCCCTAACTTAAATAAGTAAATATACAACATTTCTCCCCTTCTTTTTTAAAGATTCAATCTGATAGGTGCTTTAATCATTCTACCAGATCTAGTGTGTAGGGGTGATTGAATAGAAGGTGAAGTTGTAGTTGTAATAGAACTAGCAGTATGATGAGTGGTTTCTAAAACCGGTGACTGAATAAAATTATTTGGTGCAACTTCAACTTCCATGACATTAGGCTGATTCTTATTACCTCTATCTAAAATTAACGAAGGGCTAGCACTTATTTTTCGTTGCACAACTACATCACACACCTCCGGTAAAACACTATCTTCGATTGGTAAAGTCTCATAAACACTACTTCTTAAATCATCTGAATGAACAAACTTAATATTGTCCTCTATTTGAACAAGGTATGTACTAAAAGTTAGGACTTTTTTAATAACACCCTTTTGCCACAGCTTAGTACGCTTATTTTTTACAAAAACATTTTGGTTTATTTTATATAAAGATCGATTAGTTATGTTATTAGATTCAATACATTTATTTTGACTTGATGGTTTTAACAAATCAAAGCGTGTTCTAGGCCTATTTTTAAAAACAGCTTCGGCAGGTGAGACTCCTGTTACAGTCGAAGGGGTATTTCTGTAACTAAAAAGATAATTTTGTAACTTATTCAAGACTAATTTTTCTGACATATCTTTTCCCTTTTCTGAAAACAATGTTTTTTCTAAAGCTTTTTTAACTGTTTGAACGCCCCTTTCAGCCAACCCATTACTTTGTGGGTGATATCCTGGTGACTTAACAGGTTTAATCCCATCCTCGTCGCCAAAATAATGTTATGTATTTAATAAAACTATGGACCGACTTGACTACTTTATTTAAACACATTAATTTGTATCTTTACATGAGACAAGATGGACAACGTCAACATGACATCATTGCCGACATTACAGTGTTCTTTCAGCGTGTGACATTTCTTTGACAGCTCCCAAAGTATGTTATTGGAGTGTGTTCCGAAATGCCCTAACTTAAATAAGTAAATATACAACAGTTTACACATACCTACTGTAACAGGATTTAATGCATGATTCCTAGTAATATTGTAAAAAGATAATTATACAATTGTCTCTACAGCAAAATAATTATTTACCAAACAGTTGAACTTCTTATTTCCTGTTCCTGGTCAATCTGTTCCTAATAGCGATACCACCGAGGTCTTTGACAAGCGAAATCGACAGAAAAAGTCTAAATCATCCCAGTAAAATTTACTTTAAATGTAAATAGTCTCTTCTGTTATAAAACCGAGGTAGATATTATTATGAATCAAATGAAGATTTAAATAATTTTTTTAATTTGGGTATGAAATTGTTTTTATAATTCTGTCAAATTTATCATAATTTCTCGAATTGCACATGCGCAAGTACAGTTACTGCTGCCAACAGAAGAAAAAAAGTGGTTAGCTAACCGAGATTTTTTTAATCTAGTTTAAAGCACTGAAAAACGCTAGGAGGGTTAAAATATTGGTTAAAATTTAAACTAGGTTGGCTAACCAAAATTTTAACCATTCACTGAAAAACTGGACCTTGGAACGGATAGGGCATATTATACAGAGACGCCCACACTCAGATATGCTGAGAAGAATCAGGTGTAAAGGAATGCCTAGAAGAAGATGGCCGGATGATGTAGACGTAGATATAAGAACAATGACTGTTAAAGATTGGTAAGTTATGTGCAAGGACAGGAAGAAATAGAAAATAGTCGCGACAGGAGCAAAGAAACAAAGCAAGCTATAAATGACATAGAGGAATAATCCATCTCGCTCAGGAATATAATTTTGAATGTCATGGCGTTAGCTATAATTCCTAGGGATTATAACGCTTAATGAATCAATGAATATTACATTTTTAAGTCTTACTTTGTAAGATGCAAATATACAATAGAAAAAAGTATTAATACAAAAATAAAAAGTATATTTTATACACAAACATACAAATTCTTTATTCATCATTTCTATAGGGGGCGACACCCCGTGGCCCTTCCTCACCAGTCGCCACTGCTTATAAAATTAAATAAATATTTATTTTAATCATACACCAGACATTTTGTTTTACTTTATTGATTCATTAATTATTGCAATTCAAGTTATTCTAATTATTTAACTGTGTCTTTGGAAAAACATTTATTATGATTTGAAAAATCAAGTCATAATATTGCAAAAATACTTATTTATCTACTCTATCCCATATTATGTATAAGTTTTTAGTTTGTGAAAACTGTCATAGATAGCAGTGCGTGAAGGATTTAAAGTGTGCGTGAGGTAACAATGTATTTTAAATGGGATTTACTTTTTCGCACTGCTTTTTGGCACACTTTCATATAATCAAATATCCTTAACTTTCGCGTTGTCATGGTGATGACTTGTGAGCAATAAATTACAACAAAAGCTTTGACAGTTTTATGGTTTGAAAGAAGTTAGAATTTTTAAATGTCAAAGTTCTAAAAATTGTAGAATAGAAATGAATTCCATAGTGACGAAGAGTTACAGTTTTTTTATTTGCTTATCGTAGATAAAATATTGTATGAAACTGTGCGTGAAGTCCTTTTTGCGAACTTACGCGATGTATAGCACTCGTCCGCTGTCGTTCGTGCTCTAAACATCGCGTGCGTTCGAAAAAATCATACTTCATGAACTGTTTCATAAATAACTATTTTCTTCAAACGTCAAATAATGATGACATTACTTATCTAACTTGATCCTGTCAAAGTTTGATGTCTCCGCCGGCAGCAGTTTTTTTCCCATTTCTTTACGGCGGAGGGAAAAATGTTGTCATGGCAACAATATGAAACATGTCACAAAGCAACAATACAAATGTCATTAACAACAATTAAACATCATTTTTATTTATAGTAATATTAAAAGTACAATTAGTTACTGAGGCATTTTCAAAATTGAAACCGTGCAAAAATGTTCCCGACTCTTGATACGCATTGGTAATTGTTGATGATACTGATGGTCGAGCACAACTTTCAGCAATCATTCCCGATGTTGGCGAATCATGAGGGTTTAAAATTTTTTGAGCATTATCGTTCTTATTTCTTATTGAATCCTCTATATATCCTTCGGCAACCGTGCTTCATTTCCAGCCCCCATGTCGTTTGAGGCATTCTAGATTTCCGCCTCCATCAATTAAAAGTGTTGCTGAAGTTCGTCGTAAAGAGTGACCGTGTATGCGCTTGCATCGTTTAAATTTAAATAACTAGCTACTTTTTGGGCTACTGCGCTGATCGAATGTATTCCCATGACGCTTCGGTAACACTTTCCATTTTGGTACTTGATAAAAAATCGGTTTTCTGTGAAATTTTCAGGCCGCAGTGATGCATACTTTTTATACAGTTTAATGTAGTTTTGACCAATTATCGTAAAAGATCTAATTTGTCGTGTTTTACTGTCTGGGATTTTGATAATTATTACATTTTCTTTATCCTCAATGTCACAGTCTTCATTTTTACCATTTCGTCGCATCGACAGGCGCCGGTAACCCCAATTAACAAAACAATCTGAAATATTTTTATAATTTAGTAGAGTATACTACATGCTTTGCAATATAATTTTTTTTACCTTTAATCCTAAATACAACTTATCTGGCGCTTCAAACAAAAATTTATCAAACTCGTCTTTAGTGAAAACTTTAGACTTCTTTGCAGTATATCCTTCGCTTGTCTTTTTCAGAAAGGCACGTAACTTTAAAAATTTGCTTATATCCACATTTTTTCTATAGATTTCACATTGTAGAAGATTTCCATTTATTTTCATTTTCCATTATATTAAAATATGCCAGTAAAACGTCTTCGGTAACTTGCTGTACTCCTCTTGTATCGCACCACTCTTGGAAGTGCTTGTACGCTAACCGATACTTTATTCCGGACTTGGAGGGCCCCAAACGTGCTACTGCATCATTAGCCGCGGACTCAATTTCGTTTAGGTTTTCCATTTTCGCACTAAATTTGCGCTTGCGGTTGCAACAACAATAAGCTGTCTTTAATAATTGCAAACAACTGTCAAACAACTGTAACCAGGGAGACGCAAATCCCACCGACGACTTAATTATTTTAATTTCTAACATCTAGACGACTTTGATAGTTGTCACAGTTAATTTCGAGTAAAAATAGCGTATGAATTGTACTATTTATGGTTGAAAATTGCTACGTTTGAAGAAAAAATAGTATACTTTATTCGGCAAAGAAGCGACTTTTCTTGACTTGCCCTCTATTACGCGCCTCACTTCATTCGGCGCGTAATATCGGGCGCGTCAAGAAAAGTCATGCTTCTCCGCCTCATAAAGTAATATACTATTTTTTTTACGTCAAATGCTCTTTCCAGGTATTTTTGTAATTCATTTCCAGGGAATTATAAAATTACCATTAATTAATTTGAACCCGATAGCACTCATCTAGATGAAATCAAGCCTCTTCTTGTAATATCTATCGTTTTTGTGGAGAATGAGAGAATGACACATGGACCAGATATTCCATGCTTAATATCTGTCTGATATTTATGTCCTCGTCAATCGTCGGCTACAGACAACAGGACTGTCCAAATGAATTTCAGAAGGACTGTGATGTTATAGGATATTAAAATTGGTTTGGCATCGAGCCCAGGCAGAGGGATGTAAATCGTTAGGGGAATAAAGGATGATATTACTATTTAATAAAATCGCTAATTACGTAGAAACATATAATTTTATTTAACCCGCGAGTAGTCGAGAAGTCGCGCCGTTTGAAAAAATCTAACATTTTATCCTTTTTCGTGATAACTTGATGAACAATTTTGTAATATAACTTTCCACTCGTAAGTGCCTCTAGGAAGGGTGTAGTATTGCGTAGGTTTATTTTTTTCTTTATTTTTTCTTCTTCTTCTACTTCTTTTTTTGGAATTTATGGCTTTGGTGAAAAAAAAATTAGCTTCAATTATTAATAGAAATAATATTTCTAACATTACAAGTAAATAAAAATACTATAACATAAAGATTTATGGTAAATTCGTATTTAAATTCGTTTTGTTAGATAAAATCTAACGCGCGACCGATTACGTGACAGAAAAGAGCGCGACTGTTCCTGGGTTAAAGGATTAGTACGGCGTTATTCGACCAAGCGCCATTTCTTTAAAATCGAGATAACAGCGGATTCTGGTGACACATAACTAAAACTATCTTGAGAAAATCCCTGTTATTGTCACATTAACGGTTACTAAGAAAAACAAAATTGAACCAAGCGGCATTCTGTCTATTAAGGGTTTTTAGTTTTGCATAACAAGACTATATCCATAACGGCCATTCTTAGTTTCGCAATAGTAGACTAAGCGCCGACTAAGCGTCTTTGGTCTGGTTATGCTAAACTAAGCGTTTGACCAGAATAACATTTTTGTACCCCTTAATGTACACATTGTGTGTGTGTGTGTGTGAAAAAAATGGCTTGGATGCGGGTCCGTTAGCCATAGATTTTTATTTTATTTTTACCTCAATTTATTAGTTTTGTTATATTTATACCTATTTCACTTAAATGACTATATTTGTTTCTTTCAAGTAGTTTATGAGTAATTTAAATATTTCCATTTTATGACAACTTAGTAGATATTCTATACTAAATGGAAAATGAACTTGTGTTTGTCGTAAATTGTAATATTTGATTTATATATATCTCGTTAATTTTGCATTCAAAGAAAATATGGTTCAAATCTCTAATCGAAACATTATCACAAAAACAGACTGATGAATTAACTATTCCTAATTTGTGCAGTTGTGCCTCATATTTTCCGTGTCGAGTTTTTAATCCGACGATAGTAGAAATATCTTGCTTTGGCAGGTAATATAATTTTATATAATTTTGAAGTTCGGTCAAAGAAAGATCGATCTTTTTAAGTGAAAATGTTGTGCTTATGTATAATTAAATTGAAAAATACAAATAATCTGTATAAAATCTCTATATATAAGGCATAAAATAGTTCTAAGAATAAAAAAACACGATTCACTTCAGACTGTTTCAAATACCCTAACGCTTTGTATAAAAACAAAATACTGAAAATTCTACAAAATTCAATTCATATCAATTGTCAATGGTTGGGACTGCAAGTTATTAAAAAATAAATCTCATTTTACAACGTCTTAACACTCTCTTAGCAATAAAAAAACGTATCTATGTACCACTGTTTAGTACACTAACGCTTCGAATAACAACAGATTTTTAACAATTGAACAAAATTCAATTTATGAATTGTCAATGGTCCCTACTGCAAGTTAATAGATAAATAAATTTAATTTTAAAACGACAACATAGTCTTGGCAATAAAAAAAAGTATAGATGTAAAATTAGAAGAAGAAAAAATGTAGAAAAAATGTTACCGCTATGTATTTAGATATTTATACACTTTTATACAAATAGCAACTTGTTGTTGTTTTTTTTTTAATTTTCCCCTGTTTAAAAACTCTGTATACTCCAATTTTTTATTGATATAATTTTAACTGCATTGGAATTAACGCTATTGAATGGTAAAGTAAATTTAGAGCAATAAAATGCAAAAAATATATTTAATGATAATTGAATTGATTATATTGTAGCAATACACGTTTAATATATAAATTAAAAAATACTAGTTTATTTATTTAGTGATTGCAAGAGGCATATCGCAATATTTTGTTTTGCATTAATAGACCAAATGGCATAAAAATGGTAGTTGGTCTAGTAATGTATAACAGCTAAACTTCTTAAAATGTATTTAAAGCATAAGTAGACCAAGCGACATTTTATTTTTTTTTTCTAGAATATGGTAGGTGCGATTATATTGAAACTTTGTAACCAAAAAGAATTATAGGTGATCATTCTTCTGTTAAAATTTTGTGCAAATATATTAATAAATGCATTTTTAAGAAACGAAAAACTTTGAAGCCATTTATCTCAAAACTATGTTTTGGCGCTTGGTCGATTTATGTATAACCCTATAATAATTTAATTATTAGGTAAAATTGTAAGGTTTTGGAACTGATTTTTATGGCAAGTCTAGGTTATTCTTCTTCTTCTTTTTACATTATCCATCTTGACCTGTTCTTAACCGATTTTGAGCTTATTTCGTTGCTATGATGTTGGCTGTCAGCTATCTCGCCACATTTTAAAGGGCCTTCCTATTGGTCTCTTGCCTGTTGGCTTCGAATCCCTGGCTATATGGGCTATTCTCTCGCTGTATATTCTCGTCACATGCTGGTTCCCCTCTCGTCTTCTCTGTTTTCCCCACCGTACTATATCTTATTTGTTACAGAGATCTCTTATTCTATCGTTCGGTATTCTGTCTCTCAGTGTTTTTCCAGTTATTGACCTCAACGTTCTCATTTCTGATGTTCTCAGTATCCGCTTGGTTTCTGCTGTGTCACATCTTGTTTCTATCGCGTACGTCATGATCGGTTTTACACATGATTTGTATATGCGTACTTTCCCTTCCAGCCTCATACAATCTTTATTTCTCCAGATGACATTCCTCAGACATCCTGGCACGTAATTGGCTATATTTGCTGACTTTCGGACGTAAGACCTAGTTAAATATTATAAATTATTTGGGATTAGCCACCAGGGCCGCTTTACCAATAAGGCAATATAGGCAGTTGCCTAGGGCGGCAAATTATAAGAGGCCGGCAAAAATATTGTACAAAAAAATATTTGTATATAAAAATTAAAATCGAATAATATTTCAGTACATCCATCAATGGAATAGAAGTGGTCATTCATTTCTAGAAAACAATGCATTCTCTTAACACTATTCATTCAAAAAGGACAGAAGTTGTAAATTTAGGAATTATTATAACGATATATAGGGATAACGTATCCAATATTTCTGGCACACATTCAGGACTGCAGGCCAGAATAAAAGATCACAATAAACTTGCTGAGTACGTACCTTGCTCTGGACATTCTCTCAATTTGATTGGATGTTTAGCAGCAGAATCCTGTCTGAACGCCACTTCCTTTTTCATTTTATACAAGAATTATATACATTTTTTTCGGCTTTCATATATAGATGGAAAATTTGGACTGACAACTTAAAATCACGTGTTGTAAAATCTATTAGTGAAACTAGGTGGTCCGCAAGGGTGGATGCAACTAAAGGGTTATACACATACACTGGCTTCAACCTTCAAACTTCAGCTGTGAAACATCAAGCACTTTCTTTGTAAAAATGGACACTTTTGAAATGGCTTTATTAGCTGTATTTGGCAACATATTTTAGAAAGAGTGAACCTATCCAATAAGTCAAAAGTCCTGCAATGGAATTGGGTTCTGTCGTTAAAGAGTATGGAGATCTTTCAAATTACTTTACCTCAATCAGAAATAATTTTGCCATTTATTTAGGAAGCCAAAAAAACTGTGCCCAAATAAAACATATATAAAGAAATAAGAAAGAGAAAAAGAAAACTTAAATTGGACGACTGGGCCGATGATGAACTAAACTTTTCAGCTAGTGATGAGATGAAAATTCACACGTTCTATATTATAATCGACACTCTGATAAGAGACCTGAATAGACGTCTGGAATTTTATAGGCCTGGATCCCGCGTACCAAAAAAAGTTTATTAATAGAAAGCTGAAAATTTGTTAATAGCTTAACGGTGTCTAGTCGGACAAACTTTGATGTACGGGAACACTGGAACTGGGAGAGTTTTAATTGTGGAACAGGTCACAGGTTTCGAACGTCAGACTACGAAAACGTCCCATGTATTTTGTCGGACAGAACTTCCAATTGATTTGTTATCCTTTTATTAAACTCCCATGCAAAAGTCAGAGTGCTATTTACCACCAACATGATTGCTATCATTTGACATGTTCTACGTATCGGACTTATTAAAATGCCCAACATATCTGTCGGACAAACATTTTTTCGTACATTATATAAACTTTGCTATTGACTAAACTTAAAAACAACTTGCTAGTTTTCACAATCATAAACTTGTCAGGATGAACGTTCCACAATTAAAATCTCGTTCCACAATTAAAACTTCCCCTGTTCCAGTGTTCCCATACATTAAAGTTTGTCCGACTGGACACCGTTAAGCTATTAACAAATTTTCAGCTTGTTATTAATAAACTTTTTTTGGTACGTGGGACACAGGGCTATTGTCGACTTATTTCTTAACGTTTTCGTGTTATAACAGATTTGCCAAAATTAAACAATGAAGAAATTATCAAAGTAGCTGAAAATCTGATATAAATTTATAAAGACGACCTAGATTCATCATTCATACATGAATGCATTTACTTAAGGGTCATTTGGATACCACAATAAAATCACCAATTGACATATCTACAGATTTAAAGAAGAGTGGATTGAAAGATATTTTCCCTAATTTAAACATTGCTTTGCGCATTTATTTGTTCATCCCAGTTGCCAACGTGTCCGCTGAAAAGTCATTTTTCGAAAATGTCGAGAATTAAAAATAATTTCCGATCAAGTGTGACGCAAGAACGTCTTAATAATTATTTGTCGATTTTGTCCATAAAAAGTGAAGTAACAAAGGCGATAAATTATGACGACATTATAGATGATTTTACCAAAGAAAAATCAAGAAAGAAATCTCCGATGCCATCGAACTGGAATGACAATTTTTTCTGTTATATGTATATAAACATCGTAGCATAAATCCATTTTTAATGTATTCTTATTTAAATAAAAATCTGCTTGCAATTTTTTTTCGCAAAAATTGTACATGTTTGAAGGTCGGCTACTAGAGAATTGCCTAGGGCCTAGGGCGTCAATTGACCTAAATGCGGCCCTGTTAGCCACAGTTGATTGCAATGACAATTACATTTTTCTCTATACCTAAAAACAATTTGACGTTTCGATTTCTACTCCAAAAATCGTTTTCAAAGGATTATTATACCAAGGTATTGATGAGGTACTCAGGTACTGATGAGAAGCAGATTCTATGAGTTGTGGGTGATTTAATTATAAATAAAAACAATGTAATAGCTCATCATTTTATTGAACAAAACATATGTCTAATTAATTATAATTTTTTATTAACTTAAAAATGTATAAATCTACGAAAAATATCAGTTGATAGTTCATATTTCTTTCCTAGGTGGCGCTAGAATAGACCAGTAAGGATCTGATTTTAGGTGGATGTGAGAGGTGGCATTCAGATTTTTGCGGATAAAGTTAGGCGATAACTTCGTTAATAATAATTGATTTATGCTCCTTCTGAAATATGCCCGGAACATTAATAAAGAAAATAAAATATTTAAAAATTTCAAAAATTTTTTTGCTTATAACTTAAAAACTATTTATTTTAGAACAAAGTCCTATGGGAATAAAACAAAGATAATTAAATTTTCTATCAGATGCGATTGGCTAAAAATGTCTTAATTTATCACCCTTGCTTCAAAATAGCAATAAATATAAAATAAGGGGGCAAAACAAGCCTGTCTTTATTCAATGATTTTCCATCACTTAGGTTACACTTGGAACCTTCCTAATTCGCTTAGAAAATTTTTGTAATGTGCTAAAACCAAATTTCATTAAAAGTGACTGACTAGATTTTGCATAATAATTTTGCAATCTAAACTTTTTTTAACAAATTAAAATTTTTTAAAATCTTGCACAACAAAAACTAGAACATACAAATATTCGTCAATTTTTTTTGCATATAAAGAAGTACAGTGGAACCTCGATAACTCGGATTAATCAGGACCGCGGCCGATCCGGGTTATCGAAAATCCGAGATAGCGGGAGAATATGGTAAAAATTAATAAAATACGGTATACTTACACATAAACTCTGTTAGAATTGAAATAACATGAAATATATTTATAAATATGCACAGTACCTACCTACTCATTAAAATTACTAAAAAAGAACACCAAACACAAACCTAAGGAACAATACAAGACACACAATACAGTCACAATGATGTAATGTTATTTAAGAACAGTGAAAACCAAAGACCATTGTTTATAAAAGAATTTTTTAAATAGTCTTTCCTAAACAGTGCTAAGACAGTTTGAAATAAAAAGGAATAGTGTCTACAGACAGGTGGCTGTTGTTTCTGCGGCGTGTGCTATGAGTCATTTTTAATATCCTATAGTTCAAATTACACACATATACATTATCTCTCAAATATTATATTACATACATTTTTATTGTTGAAAGGTTTGTCTGATAATTAACTATTTTGATGGGAAATAAGCCACAATTAAATTGAAAAATACAAAATATATAAAATCAAAATGTTTATCTGATGAAAATCGGTCCGGGTTAGCCAAACTTCCGGGTTATCGGGGGCCGACTTATCGGGGTTCCACTGTACTCCACCTATCTAATGCATTTTACAGAATTGAAATCGGATAAACAAATTAGTGCTGTGGCCAGGAGGTGGTGCTACGGGCTCCTTTATTTAGATGCACCTACCCAATTTTTTTTTATGTATTTTGACCCGTAGAACACGAATTTTTTGGGTAACAGTTGATCCGAATGTCGATAAGATTGTTATAAACAAAAAAGTTGAGGAATTACATAAAATCGATTTTTTGCAAAATAAAACATTTTTTTGTATTTATTGAGTAATTCTAAGCAGAAAATGATCTTACGTAGGATGTTTTTTCGTAGGATGCATAGTTTTCGAGATAAACGCGGTGGAACTTTCAAAAAATCGAGATATTGCAATTTTTGAACGCGAATAACCTTTGATTAAAAAATAAAATAGCAATTCTGCTGACAGCATTTGAAAGTTTAAGTCAAATTATACTGGGTTTAATTATTTGCATTGCTAAAAATTAATTTTTTTATTATTAAACAAAGCTATTTGTTTATAAGCCAAAAAATTGTTTATAAATTTAAAACATTGCTGGGTCCCCTTAAATAATCCGATTTTAATTCTGTAAAGTGTATTAGATAGGTAGAGCACCTCTTTATATGTAAAAAAATTAGCCAATTTCTAAATGGTCTACTTTTTGTTCAGAAAGATTATAAAAAATTTGAACTTTTTTAAAAACATCTAGATTGCAAATTTATTATGCAAAATTTATTAGGTCGATTTTAATGAAATTTGGTACACGATTTAAGTATGTTACAAAGAATTTCCTAAGCGAGTTACTAAGGTTTTAAGTGCCACAAAAGTGGTTAAAAAATATTGAATAACAACAGACTTATTTTGCCCCTTATTTTGTATTTATTGCTATATTGCAGAGAAGGTAATACCTTAAGACAATTTTGACCAGTCATATATCATACAAAATTCAATTATCTTTATCTTATTTTTCCACGACTTTGTTCCAAAACGAATTGTTTTAAAGTTATAAGCAAAGAAAGCAAAAATAAATAGATGTTTTTCGAAATTTTTAAATATTTTAATTTTTTTATTATTGTTCCGGGCATATTTGAGAAGGAGCATAAGTCAATTATTATTACTGAAGGTGTCACCTAACTTTATCTGCAAAAATCCGAATGCCACCTCTCACATCCAAAAATAGACGTTTTTTCGCAAATCCTTACTGGTCTAGGAGTTATCTTCCGGGATAAACTGCAATTTAGCGTGACGTATCACCCTAGCCTTTTATGAAATTAGAAAAGCTGTTTCGTTTGTACGAATAACAATATGTATTTCTGAATATAGCTTCTTCCAAAGTGGAAGAAAGAAAATAATTTTAGTTCCGATTCGATTTTAGTTCGAACGTGGAGAAAGTAGATTGTTTATTTGATCATAAAAAACTCGGTCAGAAAACACTATAGAGAAGTGTAGATAGATAAATATCTCACGAGTGATCCACAGTGGTGAAGCAAAAGAAAAAAAACAACTGAATGAGGTCCTGGCCCTTGTTGTCGGCCGGCCGGCGCTATTCTCCACCGCGTGACGTCATTGATCGATCTTAGAGCCGTCGACGAAGTCGTTTCCATAATCGGCCGTCGGGAAACACAGTAGCGGACCAAAACGTAAATCAATGCCAATTAAACGCAGTTTATTACAGTTCAAACTTCGATGCAGAAAAGAATTTTTAATCATACATACCAGAAAGAGTCTAATGATCAAATCGCACAATTTTGGTTACCAGTTCACCTCTACGTGAGACGATTATGCCCGCAAATTGCTAGTGCAGAATGTCCAATGTGGCATGATGTGTGTGACACGTAGAGCCATCCTATGGAAATCATATGTCGTTGGTGTTTCATCATCATTCTCTTTGCCTTATCCCTATGCGGGGTCGGCTTCCCTAATCGCATTTCTCCACACAACTCTATCTTGGGTCATAGCAATGTTAATCCCCTTTACCAACATGTCCTGCCTTATCGTCTCCCCCCAGGTCTTCCTTGGTCTTCCTCTTCTGCTCCTTCCAGGAATCTGCACTTAAGCTATTCTTCGTATTGGGTGATTAACGTCTCGACGTTGAACATGACCAAACCACCTTAACCTATGCTCTCTCATTTTGGCATCAATTGGTGCCACACCTAGACTTCCCCCAATATACTCATTTCTAATTTTATCCTTCTTTGTCACTCCACTCATCCATCTAAGCATTCTCATTTCCGCCACATGCATTCGTTGTTCCTCTTTCTTTTTCACTGCCCAACATTCAGTTCCGTGCATCATAGCCGGTCTTATGGCTGTTTTATAGAATTTTCCCTTCAGCTTCATTGAAATTTTTCTGTCACACAACCCACCACTCGCTTCTTTCCACTTCATCCATCCAGCCCTAATTCTACTGCATGCATCTCCATCTAGTTCTCCATTACTCTGTAATACCGATCCTAGGTACTTAAAACTATTACTTTTTACAATAATTTCACCATCCAAAGATACCATTTTATTTGTAGTAACTCCATCTTTAAATGAACATTCCAAATACTCTGTTTTTGTCCTCCTAAGTTTTAAACCTTTTTCCTCCAGAGCTTGTCTCCACTGTTCCAGTTTTTGTTCTAAGTCTCTTTCACTATTTTCTATTAACACTACATCATCAGCATACATTAGACACCATGGAATACTACCCTGTAGTTTCGCTGTTATCTGGTCCAAAACTAATGAGAATAAATAAGGACTAAGCACCGAGCCTGGGTGCAATCCTACTTTCACCTGAAATTTATTAGTCTCTCCCACACCTGTCCTAACACTAGTCGTTACTCCCTCATACATATCTCTCACAATCTTTACATATTTGCCAGGGACTCCTTTCTTATTGAGTGTCCACCCAGAATCTCTCGAGGAACTTTATCATATGCTTTCTCATGATCGATGAATACCATATGAGCGTTGGTCCCTTTATTCCTGTATTTTTCCATCAATTGCCTTACAATGAAAATTGCATCTGTTGTTGATCTGCCCTGCATAAAGCCAAATTGATTATCGGATATTTCGGTTTCTTCACGTATCCGTCTATATCAATTACTCTCTCCTATATTTTCATGGTGTGGCTAAGTAGTTTTATAGCCCTGAAGTTTGTGCATTCTTGTATGTCTCCCTTGTTTTTGTAGACAGTTACTAATATACTGCTTCTACATTCGTCTGGCATTTGTCCAACTTCCATAATTCTATTAAATAGACCTGCTAGCCAACTTGTTCCTGTCTCTCCCAATGCTCTCCATACTTCCCCAGGAATATCATCTGGTCCGACTGCTTTTCCTTTATTTATTTTTTGAAGCGCTTGGGCCACTTCCTCGTTTGTTATTCTGGTAACCATTGCTGTTACTATCTCCGTTAACTCCACAGGCTGTCTGTCAAATTCTTCATTTAATAAACTGTCAAAATACTCTCTCCATCTCTTTTTCATGTCGTTGGTGTTTATATCAATCAAATCACATCAAAAGAAGTTGAGAATTATCCACCTATATGCGTTCTTTGTTAATCGTTTCTCTTGTGGATCTTCCTACCACTTCCTCCAAAAATCCATTTCCGTTGATTTCAACGTTACCAATGTTTTTTCTTTCAGTAGCCATACCCCAGAGCTGAATATTTTCTTTGCTGATGAATTTGTTCCATAAAATAGAACTGCTTAACATTGTAATGGTTTTTCTACCTACCGTATATCTTTCTCTTATGTCTTTGTCTAATTGTCCATTGTACGAAATTTCTTCTTCTTCTTCGTTTTATGTAGACATGACTCTGTCTGTTTTTCAATGTGCCTCCAGTAAGTTGTCATTCCATCTTTTTCGTGGTCTTCCCACTGATCGTCTTCCTATTGGGAACCGCCTCTCACCGTCCTTACTACTCTATTTGTTGTCATTCGGCTTATGTGGCCATTCCATTCTACTCTTCTGTTTTTCACCCAGTTATTAATGTTGTCCACCTTCCATCTCCGTCGTATATCTGCACTTCTAGCTCTATCCCACAGTGTCTTGCCATCGATTTTTCGCAGTGTTTTCATCTCTGCTGTTTCTAGCATTCTTTTTGTCCTTTCTGTATCAGGTCGTGTTTCTGCCGAGTATGTCATTATTGGTCTGATTACTGCTTTGTAAATTCTTCCTTTCACTTCTATTCCGATGTTTTTATTTCTCCATATTGTTTCATTCAGGCAACCTGCGGCTCTGTTTGCTTTGTACAAAATTTTGATAACTATATGTAGATATTTGTAGCGTAGCAGTGCTTATCGTGATTCTGTAATTTAATATCAGATATTTTAATGTCTTCCAACGTACAAGTATTCGGTTTTCTTTTCATTGATTTCTTTACCCCATATACTACTCTTCAATTCATTTTCGGGCTCAATTTTGAGCCACTATTAATCCCTTTAGTGTTAAAAAACCTGTTGTTATTATTTGTGTCTCATTTTTTATACATATTTGTTATTGGTTAATTACATAGTACTTTGGAGGCTTTTAGTAATTTTATTTTAATATTAGTACTTCCCATTGATTGCGACAGCTTCTTCAGTGGAACTCCTAATAAACAAAACAACGTCAAATAATGAAAGTGAAAAATTTCTCTCGTCAAAAAAATGCTCGATAAAAAATTGAGCGGAGCGAATCTAATGCTTCTGTTACAACTCGGAAGGACAATATCGGAAAGCTTTAAAACTTTGCAAATACTTTAGGGGATTGATTGAGCATCTCATGCCAGAATTATTTTTGAGTGGTACAAGCGTTTAAGAAAGGAGGAAGGATGATATTAAATGTGCCGGGCGCTCCGTGCTGCCTGTGCCTTCAAAGACTGCCTGGGATATACAAAAAATTACTGAAATGGTTAAAAAAACTCGTTGATTAAGCAGTACAGATATTACTGAACATGAGCATGTGAATATGTGGAAATTAATAAAGATACTATAGACATATTTTGCATGAAAAAATAATGTGCATAAGAATGTGAAATCTTGTGCTCAGATTTCTAACGAAAGAACGTTATATATTTTAACGAAACATGTAATTTTCAATACCATAATACCAAGCTAAATTCATGCCATGGAAACCCATGAGAGAGTTTTGAGTTTGAGATTTTTTTGTTCCATTTATATGTATATGGTGTAGTTCACTTGAAATTGGTATCACAAAGTCGTTCAGTCAATCAATTTTTATATTTAGAGGTTTTACGAAGACCCAGGGAAAAATTTGAAAAAAGAGGTTCGAAAAGTGGAAAGATCCTGTATCCTCCTGGTCTGGAGCTGTTCCCCAGTCCCCAGTATAGGCAGTTGGAGAGATACTGAGGGGAAGGGCAGTTTGGTTAGATAATATACATAAAGGAAATAAATACCATGGTTATCATCCAGAGCAATAAAGTCATATTAAGGATCTAGATAAAGAAATGAAATACTTCGGAGGCAGGACTTTTGATAGGGAATCAGAAATTCTATCACGAATAAAGCAATCAAGAGCAGCCTTTTAAAAGATGAGGAAATTTCTGAATAACCAAAGACCAAAGATTGTAAAGGGTAAAATCGAAGGTAGCTTGGGTCTCAAATACTCTGGTGGAAAAACATTAGCGACTTGGTCAAGTTAAAAATACAGACACTTAAAAAATGTCGAAGATAGAGTAATCTGTTGAGGATTATTTGGCTAATAACTAGGTTACAGTATAAGATCACCTACCCTATTAGCTAAATTTGGCCCACTGCAACACGAGAGGCAAATCGCAATCAGACCACAGAGCTTCTAGCCCTGGATCCCGCGTACCAAAAAAAGTTTATTAATAGCAAGCTGAAAATTTTTTAATACCTTAACGGTGTCTAGTCGGTCAAACTTTGATGTATGGGAACACTGGAACAGGGGGAGTTTTAATTGTGGAACGTGATTTTAATTGTGGAACGTGTCATCCTGATTGTGAAAACTAGCAGGTTGTTTTGAGGTTTATTCAATAGAAAACTTTATATAATATATGAAGAAATGTTTGTCCGACAAATATGTTGGACAATTTAATATGTCCGACACGTAGAACATGTTAAATAACAGGAGTTATGTTGGTGGTAAATAGCAGTCTGATTTTTGCATGAGAGTTTAATGAAAGGGTAACAAATCAGTTGGAAGTTGTGTCCGACGAAATACATGGGAGGTTTTCATAATCTGACGTTTGAAATCTGTAACCTGTCCCAGTGTTCCCGTACATCAAAATTTGTCCGATTAGACACCGGTAAGCTATTAACAAATTTTCAGCTTGCTATTAATAAACTTTTTTGGTACGTAGGCTCCAGGTCTATTCCCAGGTTATTAACGATTTCTATCGAAACGATTTCTATCGAAACGATTTCTAACGATGATTTATATCGATTTTTTATCTAGCTCTTGAGCCGCCAAAACTCTGTAAAAATAGCTTATTTTTTAAATTTCCAATCAAGTTCAAGAGAAATCGTTGGAATACAACAAACCGGCATATTTATGTTTCGTGGACCTTAAGAAAGCATTTGACAGGGTCACATTAAATGACGTTATCCACTTGTTATACTCGAGAGATGTACCTCTGGGAATAATTAAAACGATAGAAAACATCTACTAGAACAACACAATAAAAGTGAAAGTGGAAGATGAAATAAGTGACCCAATTGAAGCCAACAATGGGATAAGACAGGGGGATTCCTTGAGTCCTTTATTGTTCAACCTGATCATGGACGAAATAATAAAAAAAGTAAGAACTAAAAAAGGATAGGTACCAAATGGGACAAAAACAACTTAAAATAATCTGCTATGCGGACAATGCAATACTAATCTCTCAAAGTGAAGATGATTTACAACGTATGCTGCACCAATTCAACATAATCGACAGAAAATTTAATATGTTAATTTCCTCAAAAAAGACAAAATGCATGGGTATAACAGCAGATCCAATAAGATGTAAATTGGAGCTGGAAGGTCATTAGGCATCACACTATCTAGCTACGGAAGGCTCGAAACAGAAGTGGAAGATCAAGTGAATAGAGCAAACAGAGCCGCATGTTGCCTGAATGACACAATATGGAGAAATAAAAATATCGGAAAAGAAATAAAAGGCAGAATTTACAAAACAGTCATCCGACCAATAATGACATAAGCGGCAGAAACACGACCCGACACAGAGAGGACAAAAAGATGGCTCGAAACAGCGGAGATGAAAACCCTTCGAAAAATCAATGGTAAGACTCTATGGGACAGAGCTAGAAGTACAGATATACGACGGAGATTTAAGGTGGATAACATTAATAACTGGGTAAGAAACAGAAGAATAGAATGGAATGACCACATAAGCCGAATGACAACAAATAGGGTAGTCAGGACAGCGAGAGAATATCCAATAGGAAGACGATCAGTGGTAAGACCACGAAAAAGATGGAACGACAACTTACTAGAGGCACATTGAAAAAACAGACAGAGTCATGTCTATACAAAAAGAAGAAGAAGAAGAAGAAGAAGATTTAAATTTCCCATAGACTCGTCCACGGCCTGTATCTTGTTGTTTATTCTTCTACACAATGTCTGAAAGAATTAGTTGCAATCGTTTTTGTAATAATTGTTCTACATCTCTACATTTTCTCTAAATCCTGCAAATATTTATCATACCGTTTTTCTAGAGTCGGAGTACGGGTAGTAACAAATTACAAGGGATGCTAATTGCTTTATTGCTTACAGTCAGAGGGTTAATTTACTAACTGTTCAGGAGGGTCCTTTGTATGTACGCGTCGGTTAAGTTACAGGCAGCGTGTTGACTCGGGGATTTTGGAGGATGAGGCATTGTTTACCGATTGTTAATTCGGGGATGTTACTTTCTCAAGATTTAACCCTACGAAAACTTCCGAAATTATTTCGTAAAGATAAGTGTGTATATATCTTAACCATCAATTAGTTAAGCACATTTTTATGTTAGGTGTCCTACAGATCATAATCTGGTTACGCTAAAGGTCTCATAGAAAAAATTATTAAAAAAATTAGTATCCTTTGGTCTTAGTAGAATCGAATTTTATAGGGAAAATAAATTTATTAATTTTATAAATAAGCTGAACCTATCTGTTCTACAGTCGGAAAAATGAAAGAATACCCATGAACGAACATAAAAAACACGCTGTATTTTCCTGTCACCGTGTCTCAAAGAAAATTTCCCAGCGCAAGTACATGTAATAATAATTATTACATGTACTTACTCTGGCCAATTTTTTGTGTGACACGGTGACAGGAAAATACAGCGTGTTTTATATGTTCGTTCATGGGTATTCTTTCATTTTTCCGACTGTAAAAGACCTTCATTTGGAAATAAATTTGTACCAACAAGTTTTGCAAATAAATTTCCTATAAGATATAAGTGATTGCAAATTGAAAACAACCATTACTGTTATTGCAAAATTACTTCTTCTTCTTCATGTGCCATCTCCTCTAAGAAGGTTGGCAACCATCACGGCAATTCGCACTTTCGATACCGCTGCTCTAAAGAGATCAGCAGAAGTGCAATTAAACCAAGCTCTCAAATTGTTTAACCAGGAGATGCGTCTTCTTCCGCGACTCCTTCTACCCTGTATTCTTCCTTGCATTATCAATTGTAACAAGTTATAACGCTCGCCCCTCATAACATGTCCCAGATATTGCAGTTTTCTGACTTTAATTGTATTACTAAAACCAAAACCATTACTAAAACCTAAAAATTACTAAAAAATTACTAAAAACAATTAAAAAAACTGTCAAAAATCAACGGTCATTAAAAAATCTTTTTCGGGTATTTAAAAGCCATATAGAAGCTTAAAAAATTTACCCGAAAAACCTTTTGAATATAAAAAAATCAATACACAAGTTAAATTTTGAAAAAAAAAGTTACTAATTTTTAAAATTATGCGAAGGAAACAAGAAAGTTTTAAATACTTCGATTTTTATCATTTTTTTTTAACTGGGGTACTATGAGTCAACACATTCAAATATTATGAACATACTTTTAAAAGACTATAATTATTTATTTTCCACGTTTCTTATATAAATAAGAACCGGCATTGTAAAAATAAGAGCGCATTGGTATACGGATCCGAAACATGGAGAATAAAGAAACACCAAAAAAGTAAAATAGAAGCTACTGAGATGGACGCCCTAAAAAGAGCAAGTAGAACATTAAGATTGGACCGGGTTATATATGAGGAAGTAAAGCGAAGAATTAATTTACCGGAGACGGTCGTAGAATGTATTGAGAAGAAACAATTAACGTGGTACGGACATGTTCAGAAAATGGGAGAAGAGAGACTGCCAAAGAAAATTATGAGATGGATACCTACAGACAACAGAAAAAGAGGAAGGTCAAGAATGACGTGGATACAAGGAGTAAGACGATTAATGAGTGTACGAGGATTAGAAGATGAAAACTGAAATGATAGAAGATATTGGCAACAAGGCATCGGACAACGTCGGAGGACGTTTTAAACCCGAATTTATATATATTATATAAATAAATATTCAAATGAAATATTACGACAGGTTTTCCTTTTCTTTTTCTTCCGTTAAGGTTCCAATTCCAATGTTAATTGTAGTAATTTTTTGTCGGTTAATCTAAATACAAACACTTGTAAATGTTTAATTTTAATTAAATAATTAAATTAATTTAATTTTAATAAATAAAAATATTTTAATAAATTTTAATAAATAAATTAAAATTAATTTTATAAATTAAAAATGATTCAATAAAAAATAATTTAATAAATCCCGGATCGATTACTTATTAAAATATTTTTTAAACTATTTAAATGCAAAAAATAAATATTTATGTAATTTAATTTGTGTTAAATACAAGAATATACAAAAACTAAGAAATTACATAATTTTATAAGACACAACTCTAAAATCGATCCGAATCTAAGCCTTTTATTAATATGGTGTATTTCTTCATGTAATTCTTCTTCTTTATTATCATCTTCCAGTCCTTCATCATCTAATTCAAAATCTATTCCTTTTTCCGGAGTTTCATTTTCTCGACATTAGGGATGGGAAAAACCTACCGGTTTAAACCTAAAACCGGTTTTTTTACTTCGCAATAACCGGTTTTACCGGTTGTTTTTTTGTCCCGGTTATAACCGGTTTTTTCTTTTTAAAGTAAAAACCGGTTATTAGGTTTTTACGGTGATTAGGATTAGGTTAGGTATTATTCTGGATCCCAATCATAATTATTATTCTCAAGTCATTATTCCAAACAAAACCATAATTCAAATTTTATTTTATAAAATACAGAAGCAAACTGAAAGTGCAATCTCAAATCAGCCAGAAACAATTATTAAGTTTTATTATAATATTTCCTTGAAAAGGTATTTGTAATCATAATATTTACATAAGAAGTGATCTGGTTGAATTAGACGCAAACATCATCTATTTTTCACACTTAACTCTTGACATTGAAAGTGGATGAATGACTTTTTCTGATTACCAAAAATAATGCTCTGACTATAAATATCGAATTACTGATTACGAATATGAATCTCCAAGAATTTCGCTACGTTTTCAAAACGATACAATCATATAGGAAGTATTAAATGAGTTAAAATTCTACAAATATACAAACGTGTTATAAGTAATACATGTTCTTTCGATAGTACTAATTATGATCATATTGATATCGAGTCTACTGGAGTATCGCAAACTAAAGTGTATTGTAAATGTAATAGGTCTGGATTCCGCGTATGAAAAAAAAATTGATTAATAGCAAGCTGAAAATTTGTTAATAGCTTAAGGGTGTCTAGTCGGATAAACTTTGATATATGGGAACATTGGAACAGAGGCAGTTAACAGGTTAAACATTTGGAACGGTCAGGCCACGAAAACGGCACATATATTTTGTCCGACAGAATAGACTTAAACTCTCCGAACAGAGATTAAACTCTCATGCAAAAATCAGACTGCTATTTATCACCTGTCATAATTCCTGTCATTTGACATATTCTACATGTTCCACTCACTAAAACGCCCATTTGGTGATAAATAGCAGTCTGATTTTTGCATGAGAGTTTAATCTCTGTTCGGAGAGTTTAAGTCTGTTCTGTCGGACAAAATACATGTGCCGTTTTCGTGGTCTGACCATTCCAAATTTTTAACCTGTTCCACAATTAAAACTTCCCCTGTTCCAGTGTTCTCATATATCAAAGTTTGTCCGACTAGACACTCTTAAGCTATTAACAAATTTTCAGCTTGCTATTAATCAACTTTTTTTTCATACGCGGGATCCAGACCTATAACTTTGTAACCTATTGGATTAAAAAAAACCGAAAACCGGTTTTTCCAAAAACCGGTTTTTTTGACCAGTTATAACCGCCAGGTTAAACCGTAAGTAAAAAAAAACCGGTATAACCGAAAACCGGTGTTTTGTCAAAAACCGCCATCCCTACTCGACATTCTATTTAAATATCAATATTGTTGGGAATCATAGCATCCTTGCATGATTGCAAGAGACAATCAGACAATCTTTCGCTGAATTTTCGATATAAGTTTAGAAAAAAAAATGTTAATAATTGAAAATTGAAGAAGTTATCCTATTTATTCATTAGCTTAAAAATTATACAGTTGTTTAAAAAGTTCTCTAGTCTCTCCTATTTAACAGATTTTAGTAATTCGATTTTATTTGATTATCATTTTATTAAATTTTATTTGAAAGCTTGAATGCCCTTTTATTATAATATGTAAAATGTTCAGCTATTTAAAACTTTTTTGGCTCCGCATAATTTTAAAAATTAATAACTTTTTTTCAGAAATTTAGATCGCAAAATTATTTTGCGAAAACTACTTGACCAATTTTACTGAAAGTTTGTGTTGTATTTTTGCATATTAAAATAGTTTTTTCTACGGGCGTGCTTAAACAGCCACTTTCTAGCATGCATTTCGTTTCCGAAAGTTGCACTTTCCCGCACGGCGTGCGTGAAAGTAAATTTTCCCGCACGGCGTGCGGGAAAGTAGAATACCTTCTAATATGGCATTATAATATACTATAATACATGCAATAAACTAATATTTAGATATTATTTACTAATTTATTTCAAATGTATCGTATTTTGTTCATGTTTTAATGAAATTAACGCAATAATTCGATGAAATAAAATTATTTTGACATATTATTTAAAAGTCAAATCGGTAGACAATTACAATGGTTTTAAATCGTCGCCATGGAAACCAATATCGTCGTCGTGGTAACCCGTCCCAGCAAACAGGCCGACGTGTTAATTACGTGAATTTTGGGTACATTTGTCACCAATATACGTAAATTGCTTACGTGAATTTCACGTGAAAATTTGGTTGGAATGTCACATTGAAAATACGTCTTTAAATTACGTGAATAACTCGTCTTCCATAGACGCGTTATTTACCTTAAATGGCAAGAAAATGTTTCGGGAAATTCACGTTGCAAATACGTGTTGATTAACGTATCTTTTAGGGAATGTATATATTAGTATTCACGTGAAAGAAACGTCCTCGGTTCACGTAAATAATTCGACCTTAATTAACTTATGAATCACGTAATTATTATCCTCATATGATATAAATAAAACAAACATAATATAAAGTATTAACAATGTATTTATTTAGTAGAATTTAGAGACTTTAAAACATTTGTCTTGTATTATTATACAAGATAATGAACCAAAAATGCTACCGACCTAGAGACACATTAAAAAATTTGCCAACACAAAACACAACACAGGTCACTTTTTATTTTGACGACACTTTCTTGTTTTTTCACGACACTTCATCCCTCGAGCAGTGAGGTAAACGTTAATATGAAATACACTATTAAAATATAATTATAAATAAACCTGCCTAAAATAAAACGAGGGAAATAAAGCTCTTCACGTTTCACGTGTTACTGTCACTTTTTGTTGTGAGAAATATGAAAAGCTGATTAGAGGTTATGGTCATCGATTATAAAAATCGATTATTTGTAAATTACAGTTAAACTATTCTACAGTCGGAAAAATGAAAGAATACCCATGAACGAACATATAAAACACGCTGTATTTTCCTGTTACCGTGTCACAAAGAAAATTGTCCAGTGCAAGTACATGTAACAATAATTATTACATGTACTTGCGCTGGCCAATTTTTTGTGTGACACGGTGACAGGAAAATACAGCGTGTTTTATATGTTCGTTCATGGGTATTCTGTTATTTTTCCTACTGTACTTACTTTAAATTAGTATTACGTATTTTCTTTTTGTTTTTAAATTTCTTCTACTATTAACTAATTAGTCTTATTAAAAATCTATTTCAATACCAGAATAATATAAAAAAATAATCCTATCGAAACGTATCTATTATTCGATAAATCGATTAATTTAGTTTTCGAACCAAATGTTAATCACGTACCGTGGTCACGTGATAGTATTTAAAGGAGGAGAAAGGCTTGGTAGTACGTCATCACCGCGCGCGATTTGAAAATTAGACTTAACATCATTTTAGCTCCTGTGTTATTTTTAAAGAAAAAAATAGCAAAAATAGCTTCAAATCAAGGTTGGATTTAAATAGTTATGCTAAATGATTTTAAAAACAAAATCATTAACTTTTGGTTTAAATATTGGTATTATTTACATTACTTTTACGTAAAATACAGCTAATTTTTCGACGTCCATAAAATACAGTAAGTACAATTCAAGCGATACGTATTTAACCAACACCGTTGTA
Source organism: Diabrotica virgifera virgifera (assembly GCF_917563875.1). Taxonomy (NCBI): domain Eukaryota; kingdom Metazoa; phylum Arthropoda; class Insecta; order Coleoptera; family Chrysomelidae; genus Diabrotica; species Diabrotica virgifera. The sequence continues at coordinate 5,668,631 of NC_065448.1, forward strand.
AAATAATTTTGTTTTCCAAAATATTTCTCAAAATTTAACCAAAGGAAGTTATTTCTGTTTCGTCATTATTACGTGAAATAAACGTACCTTTGCGATGTAACTGACATTCACATTTATGATAAAAAACATGTACAATATTCATTATGATTTTATATTATTCTAATGTCAAACATGTATAAAGGAAGCACTAATATATAGGTGAATGATTTGGCACTGAAATACGTTTTTTTTTCCGTCATAAATCACTGAGTTACGTATTCGTTGAAATATGCCGTAAATTTAACGTAATCATCACGTAACTGGGCTCAAACCTGTTTGCTGCGGTTATTATGTATATTGAAAGTTTGGTTTTGACAACCTTGTCAAAGAATTAATTTGTGTATTTTCGTTTCTAAATAAAAATTGATATGACTGTATTTTTTGTGGCTTCTTTCCAAACGTACGGCTCTAGAAAAAATATTGTTCCTAACTCATGCGGAAAGTGTCTTCTCCGCACTCGACTGCTTGCCCGAACTCCGCTATCGCGTCGTTCGGGTCAACGGCAGTCTCGTGTGTGAAAGTATCACTTTCCGCATTAGTTAGAAAAATAACTATTCTGGGTAAATTTTGAAGGTTCTATATTAGCCCAGTAAATGAACGGGAAATACGGCGATACCGTGTAATTTTAAGGGGCAGCACCGAATTGCATGAAAATTAGGATTTAGGCTCTACTGACCCTCCACTTCAAAGTTGAATTTGTGTCGTCGGTTGCTTTTTATTTTTTAGGGGAGGAAACAACCCCTATTTTAAAAAAATCGTATAATTGTAAATTAAAGCGGGTAATTGATTCAAATCGTATTTTAATAAAATGAAGGAATGTCAATTAACATGAAATAACATAGTTCAAGATTTTGTCACAGTTTAACCCTTAAATTTCACCCCCTAGAATAGTTACAATTCAAACAAACAATGTAATTGAATACCATGTCGTTACTGATTTGCATTCAAATTTGGATTTAGGTTATACTTACCTTTTATTTCAAAATTTGAATACTGCCGCTAGTTGATTTTAATTTTTTAGGGGTGAAAACTACCCCTATGATAAAAAAATCATATAATTTTAAATTCAAGTAATTTGGAATTATCTAATTATACGGTCACATTAAACTTAGATTCCTTTACTGATTAAATTTTTTGCCACATAATTTCTACCGTTATAAAAATGACCCCTTGAGAAGAAATTCGAATAGTTACATTGTGTATACAGTGTGGGCCAAAGAAAACAATCCACCTCGATATTTGGCAGTACTTATTAGATTTTAACGAAATGACGAAACAGGTTGATTTTTGATCTAATGGGGACACATTTTTACGGTACATACATCTGTCATTTGTCAACCCCCTCCCTTCCACTTCCCCCACCCCTTATCTTTACATAGGGAATAGGACTCGTGTGGTAGCGCATTTGAAAGGTTATTCAACTCTCCATTCAGTAATGTAAACATTAACATAATTACGGAGTTCAATTGCTTGAATTATACATTATAAATTCGATGACTACAATGATACTGCCAATATTTATGAGTTGCGTTGCTTCGACAACTTTATTGGAAGATAGTCCTTTCCTCTGTAAATCAACTTTAACTTTTGTAGTAAAAATTGTAGTATTTGATCAAAATTCTCGTGTTAGTGATCTCATAATAAGTCACGAGGGAAAAACCAGGAAAATAAACCTTATTATACTAATCCGGCATGGTAAGTATTTGGCCTTACATTTAGTTTACTCTCAAAATTCACTACAAACTCTGATTTTATATGTAAGTTATGGACTTACAACGAAATTACAAAAACCATAGATAAATATCTTTTAAACTATCTCATATAATAGTACAAAATCCTTTATTTTAAGAGAAAAGACATCAAGGATAATCCAAAAATGCAAAAATATACAGAGTATTCCATTTAAAAAAACATAGGTTTGTGTCACCCTGTCAATACGAGTGGCCTTGTATATTTGAAAATATATTTAGGGTATGGTCCTATCTGTGCCCCGACTTTATCTAAATAACTTTTTTCGTATCTCTTACTACAAACGAGTAATTGGACTTCCTCGCACTAATGCCCCATCCTGTATGACTCTATGTTGTTGGTTTTTTACTCATAACTAGGTTACTTTTTAAGCTATAAAGTGCTAAAAAAACCGATTTATAGGTTTTTCTAAGGGCAATAAGAGTACTTAAATATATTTTTTTAATCCCTTATTTTTTAAAAGAGTTTGAGTTAAAAGGGCTTGAACGAGTTACTAATCACCAGTGTATGCAAATTTTGAACAGCCATATCTTACCCAATTTTTATCTTACATAAAATTAAAAAAAACGGAGTGTTTATGCGAGTAAAAACTATATTTTTTTACTGTTTGAGATTTTTCGTAACACTAATACTTTTGATATTATTTTGAAAAGAGTGTAATTTTTCCAAAATAAAAAAAAAAGTTTTTTTAATATAAATCCAAATTTTTCCAAAAATAAGCACTTCAAATCGGTCAAACTTACAGATCATATTAGCAATACATATATAAAGTAAATGGTAAAGAAGTAATGATTAATTTCATTTGGCATGTTAAATAGGGGGAGATTTTCACGACTTATTATATATAAAAAAAAACGGGCCAACTTTATTTTGAGCGCAACTCGCATAATTTTGATGCTACAAACTTTTATGAAAAATAAAAATAAATATATTTTTAGACGCTTTAAAAGAGTGTTTATGAGTTTTCTGCGAAAAGTGCTTCATTTTTTGGTTACTTCAGCTTGAAACATTCGATTCGGAATTTTACGAGTAAGAACGTATTTTTCATGATATACAACTTTGCTTCTTCTGGGTTTATAGTCCACGTGAATACACCATTTTGTTCCTTTTTTTACAGGCTACATTTTTTCTAAGAATATTTTTTTTTTCGATAAAGTACTTACTTTTTTAGTTATTTGCGAAACACTGCCAGAAAACGTGTTTTTTTTTTGTTGAAAAATGCACATTTTCACTCGCAAATAACTCGAAAAGTATTAAAGCAGTTAAAAAACCTTATAGAACAAAAGTTGCTTAGAATTAGTCAATTTATCCATTTTCAGACTTATTTTAAACATATGTTTTTCACCCCCGAGAAGGGGTAAATTTCACCCCCCTAAGTAAAAGCAACCAAGGGCGCAATTTCAACTTTGAAATATAGGGTAAGTAGAACCTAGATCCAAATTTTCAAGCAAATCCGTCTTGCCCCTGAAAATTACACGCCAAACCGGTCATTTACTGGGCTATATGTGGCTTTTAAATAACTGAAAAAGATTATTGAAAAGACTTTGATTTTTGACCATTTTTTAATTGTTTTTGCTAATTTGCAACAACAACAATAATAATAATTAGTATTATTTAAAATTACTGTAATCGAGTTTCATTAAGAAAATTGAAATGATGCCCTTTTTAACATTCCACGCTTTTACTAGCGTCACAAACAACACCAACACATTTTCAGATGTTGTGCTGTGTTTTGTCTTGTATGGAAAAGTGTGCTCTAAAACTCAAGAAAGATGTTGGCAACATGTGTTTGTTGAAATACAAATTGGGAAGCATATGGTGAAAGTAATTCAGCGGCGTAGTTTTCATTTTTCTTAGCAGACTGTGTGAAAATTAAAAATGAGTGTAAATATAAAATATACAAAATGATAAATCTCCTACAATCGATCAATACCCATTTGTGACAAGGTGATAAAGATGCTACTTTTTCACGTACCTTACCTGCTATTATGAATGTGGCTGTTAATTATCCAATTTCTAGACTGACGTGATTCCATACCACCGTCATACTCAATCAAGTCGTCTTTTCTGGGTTTATTGTATCTATGTTCACCTAGATCTAGACTACACACTGCAGTAAACGGTATTTGTCACATTTAATTTAATATTTTATTAGCTTCCTGTTTTTATTACTGGATGTGTTCAGCATATTTTATTCTTCATGTGTTTCCTCAGCTCGTTCCTTTTAGGAGGTCGCTGTTTCTTAAGGCGAATTTAGACTATTCACTTTAGATGTACACTGTGGATGATTCATCTGCAATGGAAGGTATAAGGGTCATTCCATTTCAAATCACTCAATTTTGGAGCAAAAAAATTTTGGACCTTCGATTTGTCTGAAAATTGGTATATAGCTTCTGCGGGACGTACAAATAAGATATTTAAGGTCAAAAAATCTTCTTCTTTTTTTTTTCTCAAAATGTAATTTTATGCGATTTTACAGTGATTTGGTGTTTATTTATACAAATTTGCATTTTCTATCGTACAATATGAATGGAAAACATAATATTTTAATAGAAGGGACTCAAAAATGTCATTATATGACATTATAACTTACTTTGATTCAAAACAAGCTTTTGATCAAATTTTATAGTGTAGAAAACGTTAAAATACCGTTTTTTACATTTTTCTCCATTCCCAAAATACATCATAATCGATTTGGCTGAAAATTTGCCCACAGATAGACAAAACATAGGACTTTAAGTGGTGAGAAGAATTTGAATTATATTACAATACCAAAAAAGTTACATGCAATATTATAGTCAAAAATATAGGCGTCTACTGTAAGTAGAATTAACTCGAAAATATCGACCTCACGACAAAAATTGTTAAAAAGAAATTGTAATAATTGTAAATACGATTTATTTGGAACACTTTTAGTTCCTACCATTTTTGTCCAAAAGTTAAAAATGGCAGAGATATTGAGCCAAACAGGTTCTCCTTTAAAATCAAGATGGCGGCTAACGTAACGGAGGAATTCATTCGTGATTTTAAATTTAGGCTACTATTGACTCCTTTAAAGATTAGAAAAATAAAATTTTGGGCAGCTCGGCATTCAAGGTTAAATGCTATCCCGACTGGACTAATATATACTTTTGAGTCTGATATTACTGCATGTAACTTTTTTGGTATTGTAATATAATTCAAATCCTTCTAACCACTTAAAGTTCTATCTTTTGGATATCTGTGGGCAAATTTTCAGCCAAATCGATGATGATGTATTTTGGGAATGGAGGAAAATGTAAAAAACGTTATTTTAACGTTTTTTACACTATAAAATTTGATCAAAAACTTGTTTTGATTCAAAATAACTTGTTATAATGCCATATAATGACATTTTTGAGTCCTTTCTATTAAAATATTATGTTTTTCATTGATACGTTACGACAGAAAATGCAAATTTGTTTAAATAAACACCAAATCACTGTAATATCGCATAAAATCACATTTTGAGAAAAAAGAAGAAGATTTTTTGACCTTAAATATCTTATTTTTACGTCCCGCAGAAGCTATATACCAATTTTCAGACAAATCGAAACGTCTATTACGCCAGATCATCCATTTGATAAGTCCATATTTGGAATAGTTTCATATTTTTTTGCTAATTTTTTGCTAATTTATTACCACAAAAACAAATTTTTTGCTCCACCCCTAACCGAGAAACAATGGTTGATGTAGCGTAATATTACGTCACATCAACGATAGCCATATCTGGCGAACCTAAAGAGCTAGAAAATCGTACTACGCGGCATATTTTTTTGCTAATTTATTGCTGTCGATCTGCATATGCAACATACCCCAACACCACCCCTGCTTCCCTTACAGCTAAACAACACCCCCAAAAAACAAAGAAAAATCTTGAAAAATGATTTTTGTGATATAGTTGACGGTTGATATTTAATTGCTAATTTTTTGCTGCCATTAGCCGCAAAAAACAATTTTTTTGCTCCACCCCTAACCGAGAAACAATGGTTGATGTAGCGTAATATTACGTCACATCAACGATAGCCATATCTCGCGAACCTAAAGAGCTCGAAAATCGTACGACGCGGCATATTTTTTTGCTAATTTATTGCTGTCGATCTGAATATGCAACATACCCCAAAACCACCCCTGCTTCCCTTACAGCTAAACAACACCCCCAAAAAACAACGAAAAATCTTGAAAAATGATTTTTGTGATATAGTTGACGATTGATATTTAATTACTTATTTTTTGCTGTCATTAGCCGTAAAAAACAATTTTTTTGCTCCACCCCTAACTGAGAAACAATGGTTGATGTAGCTTAATATTATGTCACATCATCGATAGCCATATCTCGCGAACCTAAATAGCTAGAAAATCGTACGACGCGGCATATTTTTTTGCTAATTTATTGCTATCTGAATATGCAACGTACCCCAAAACCACCCCTGCTTCCCTTACAGCTAAACAACACCCCCAAAAAACAACGAAAAATCTTGAAAAATGATTTTTGTGATATAGTTGACGGTTGAGATTTAATTGCTAATTTTTTGCTGTCATTAGCCGTAAAAAACAATTTTTTTGCTCCACCCCTAACTGACAAACAATGGTTGATGTAGCTTAATATTATGTCACCTCATCGATAGCCATACCTCGCGAACCTAAAGAGCTAGAAAATCGTACGACGCGACATATTTTTTTGCTAATTTATTGCTGTCGATCTGCATATGCAACATACCCCAAAACCACCCCTGCTTCCCTTACAGCTAAACAACACCCCAAAAAACAACGAAAAATCTTGAAAAATGATTTTTGTGATATAGTTGACGGTTGATATTTAATTGCTAATTTTTTGCTGTCATTAGCCGCAAAAAACAATTTTTTTGCTTCACCCCTAACCGAGAAACAATGGTTGATGTAGCGTAATATTACGTCACATCAACGATAGCCATATCTCGCGAACCTAAAGAGCTAGAAAATCGTACGACGCGGCATATTTTTTGCTAATTTATTGCTGTCGATCTGAATATGCAACATACCCCAAAACCACCCCTGCTTCCCTTACAGCTAAACAACACCCCCAAAAAACAACGAAAAATCTTGAAAAATGATTTTTGTGATATAGTTGACGATTGATATTTAATTGCTTATTTTTTGCTGTCATTAGCCGTAAAAAACAATTTTTTTGCTCCACCCCTAACTGAGAAACAATGGTTGATGTAGCTTAATATTATGTCACATCATCGATAGCCATATCTCGCGAACCTAAATAGCTAGAAAATCGTACGACGCGGCATATTTTTTTGCTAATTTATTGCTATCTGAATATGCAACATACCCCAAAACCACCCCTGCTTCCCTTACAGCTAAACAACACCTCCAAAAAACAACGAAAAATCTTGAAAAATGATTTTTGTGATATAGTTGACGGTTGATATTTAATTGCTAATTTTTTGCTGTCATTAGCAGTAAAAAACAAATTTGTTGCTCCACCCCTAACTGAGAAACAATGGTTGATGTAGCTTAATATTATGTCACATCATCGATAGCCATATCTCGCGAACCTAAAGAGCTAGAAAATCGTACGACGCGGCATATTTTTTTGCTAATTTATTGCTGTCGATCTGAATATGCAACATACCCCAAAACGTATTTCCCAAATTATTTCCCATTTAGAATAGTTGATTATAATAATTAACTTACGTATAAAAATTATTTTGTACGTGTTATGTCAACTGAATACATATATTTATTTTGCTAACCTAAATATATACTTTTATATATACATTGATTTATTACAATTAAGTTTAAAACATCTGAATAGTTCTGCTTCCCTTCCTTTAACAAATATTTTTATATCAACCAAACACTAAACATATCAAAATATCTTGTACCAAAATATACAGTCACTGCGCACGCTAAATAATGACGTCACTGGCTATCTGAATAGTTCTGCTTCCCTTCCTTTAACAAATATTTTTCTATCAAACAAACACTAAACATATCAAAATATCTTGTACCAAAATATACAGTCACTGCGCACGCTAAATAATGACGTCACTGGCTTGATGAAGTTTAATTCGCGTGTATTTTTTTCATACCTAACTTTTTTTATTGGCGTACACGTTAGCGTGTACCTAGACACAGCGAAATATAACCATAATAATAACTAATGTAAAACTATGTGACGTCACGGGTCGTTTGAACTATTTTATACCGAAGAAGACTTTAAATATGTATTTCTAAGTTATTACGAGTTTTTGAAGCGTGAAATTTTGGAAATCTCATTTTTAAACAAAACTGAACATTATTATGTAATAAAAAAAAATTGTGCAAGTTCCCTATTGTTCGAAAAAATTTTATAACAGATTTCGAAAGCTTGTTGCTTGGAAACAGACCGACGCTGTAGGCGGAGGTCTGTTGCCTGTAAGCAACAAACTTGAGACAGTTGTTAAAAAATTTTTGAGCATTTATCAATGTTCGAGGGTTATTCGGATAGAAAATTTTTTGCTGGTTATGAAAAAAAAATAAAATCGACGCCAATTCTTCCACCGTCCGATTTCCATCTAATTCATATTTTCTATCATTGCAAAAGTCCATAAACGCTTTCCATACAAATTTTTTACTGTAAACAGTATTCTTTGGTATATTTTTGATTCGATAATTTCATTAATATTCTCATCAGTATTACAACCAAACCGTGACATTTTGAAATATTGAATATTTGAAATGTCAAAATCGAAATGAAACGAAATGTAGGTATCCATAGCTACATGATTGAGTGAAAACAGCCCATGGGATCTGTTTTCAGTATAATGTTGGTTTTATTGGTTGTATTCAATCAGATGACCACAAATTAATTGATTTCATTGGATTTCTAATTGAGCAAAAAATTTTCGTTTAAACAATATTTTCGTCTCTGTTTTTTTATCTCGAAACCATTTGATCAATCGATATAACTATAACTAATCGAGAAAAATAGTCTATTAAGAATTACTATACTGCATAGTAATCCGGGGAAAGACTTGCAAAAGCATAAAAATTACTATACTGCGTATAATAAAAATTAATATAATTATAGTAAAATTTATTATACGTATAGTAATTTTTACTACGCAGTATAGTAATTTTTATGCTTTTGCAAGCCTGTCCCCGGATTACTATGCAGTATAGTAATTCCTAATAGACTATTCGTCTCAGTGTATTGAAAGATATATTGTAAAAAAAAATATAAAAAAACCAACAATATGAAGCTGAAACAACATTCAAGATATTGTTATGTTCGAAACTGCCCTTAATATTAGCTAACTGCACAAACTTAAAATTTTTAATTTATGTAATAAGTACATTATTTATTAAGAAATCTAAGATAACATTAACAATATATTGATAATACAAATTGTAATTCATTGTATTATTTATTATTTGTTTATCGTATTATTAATGTAGGCGATAAATAATTACTTTTGTCAACTCTAAAATAAAAAACCGAAACTTAAAATTAAAATTCCTTTTTTCTTAAAACATTTTGTACGAAGTTTTTACACGTGGCATATTTATAAAAATAAGCATATCGATATTTTTCTTCTGTAAGGGAAGCAGGGGTGGTTTTGGAGTATGTTGCATATGCAGATCAACAGCAAAAAATTAGCAATTAAATATCAACCGTCAACTATATCACAAAAATCATTTTTCAAGATTTTTCGTTGTTTTTTGGGGGTGTTGTTTAGCTGTAAGGGAAGCAGGGGTGGTTTTGGGGTATGTTGCATATTCAGATCGACAGCAATAAATTAGCAAAAGAATATGCCGCGTTGTACGATTTTCTAGCTCTTTAGGTTCGCGAGATATGGCTATCGATAATGTGACATAATATTAAGCTACATCAACCATTGTTTCCCAGTTAGGGGTGCAGCAAAAAATTTGTTTTTTACGGCTAATGACAGCAAAAAATTAGCAATTAAATATCAACCGTCAACTTTATCACAAAAATCATTTTTCAAGATTTTTCGTTGTTTTTTGGGGTGTTGTTTAGCTGTAAGGGAAGCAGGGGTGGTTTTGGTGTATGTTGCATATTCAGATCGACAGCAATAAATTAGCAAAAAAATATGCCGCGTCGTACGATTTTCTAGCTCTTTAGGTTCGCGAGATATGGCTATCGTTGATGTGACGTAATATTACGCTACATCAACCATTGTTTCTCGGTTAGGGGTGGAGAAAAAAAATTGTTTTTTACGGCTAATGACAGCAAAACATAAGCAATTAAATATCAATCGTCAACTATATCACAAAAATCATTTTTCAAGATTTTTCGTTGTTTTTTGGGGGTGTTGTTTAGCTGTAAGGGAAGCAGGGGTGGTTTTGGGGTATGTTGCATATTCAGATCGACAGCAATAAATTAGCAAAAAAATATGCCGCGTCGTACGATTTTCTAGCTCTTTAGGTTCGCGAGATATGGCTATCGTTGATGTGACGTAATATTACGCTACATCAACCATTGTTTCTCGGTTAGGGGTGGAGCAAAAAATTTGTTTTTGTGGTAATAAATTAGCAAAAAATTAGCAAAAAAATATGAAACTATTCCAAATATGGACTTATGAAATGGATGATCTGGCGTAATAGACGTCAAATCGAAGATCCAAAATTTTTTGCCTGAGTGATTTGACATGGAATGTACCATAAACATACTCTTCATCTACATTTCATCCAAGATGCACATCCAAAGTAAACGGTGAACAAAGTAGAAGGTGTTCCTACTTTTGATGAAATGGTTGGATGATTCTTCCCCAATAAACCACTAGTGTAAAGTGTAAACTTGTTTTTTTCGGTATTTTTGTCATAAATTTATATTTTGATACCTACCTAAAATGACTTTTCAGTGGAAAGATGAACATATGCATATATTATATTTCTAGAAATAAATATATCGTAATCATGAGTAATCGTGGTATACGCTCTGAGCTTCGGTGGTGGCGATCCTAGCGGATTACTAATTCAACTTTCACCGGTAATTTTTAAATTTATTATTTAATTGTTATCGCTTAATATTTACAACGCTAAAAAGTAATTAAATTGTAATCGATTTTTTTTAAATTTTGCTAATCATTTTGACGTTCTATTGATAAAATATAAATTTCTTACTTCGGATACTTTCACAATTATCGTGTAGATGGCGCTAATATTATTATATTAATTTATAATTACATATTACGGAACATTAAAAAAACTTAATTTCAGTATTTAAAACGTAAGTATATTTAAGGTAAAAATATATACCACAACTTTGACCAACTAATATTTTTTATAATTAATGTTTTTAATTTTAATTTTAAATTAATCACTTTGACATTTATGTCAAATTTCCAGTAAATGTTTACAGACTTGCCACTACTGGCGCTCGCGAATTTGTAAATATCCCCTCTACGTACGAGCTCACAGCGTATAATAAATCTGAAGACTACAATAAACTTGATAAAAATAATAAACTTAAAGATAAAACCCATAACTAAATTAAAATTCATGGTGACGTTTCAATTATTACTTTAATCATCGTCAGAATAATAAGTTTCTTAAGCGGATGCTAGAGATGCATCAAGTCAAACTAGTTTGATTTTACTCAACAAACTTGACTTGACTTGAAAATCAAACTTTTTATATAAAAAAGTTTGACTTGACTTGATTTCGATATCTTTAGGTTTGACTTGAATTCAAACATCTTCAAACAGTTTGAAAAGTTTGAATATTACGCAACGTGTTTATTTGTTCAGTGGCGGATCAACGGTGGGGAGTACTGGGTGGGGGAGGGGTAGGGGAAATCCCCCAATCCCAACAAAGTCCAAAAAAAATTTTTTGACAAATTTCAATAAACAGAAATGTATTGGCTGATATGATATTTAAACCGCAGACAGACAAATAAAACCCAATAAGCGCGCCAGTTAGGATAATAATTATTAAGAAAGCTTATAGCGTCTTATAGTATGGTACAATTGATCCAAATAATGGCATAAACCAGACATCCAAAGTGAAAGTTATCATCAACACCAAATTGTTCTATATGGTCCACATAATGTTCAGAAAGAAGTCACACCATTTTGAGCGTCGGGTTTGAAGGGAAGAGGGGAGAGAAATCGGTAAATTCGTAGTTTTTTACGTTTTTCGTCAATATTTTTAAAACTATGCGATTTAGCATGAACAACCTTTTATACAAAAATGTTCTACATTCAATTTGAAATAAAAAAGGCCCATTGCATAATCCTTCTAAAATGAACGGTTCCAAAGTTACGGAGGTAGTATAGTATAACTGGTCAACAAAAGGCCTAACCCAAACATCCAAAGAAAGAGTCTTCCTCCAACACCAAATTGTTCTATATGGTCCACATATTGTGCAGTAAAAAGTTACACCATTTTGAGCGTCCGCGTTGGAGGGGAGATTGGGGAGAAATCGGTAAATTAGTATTTTTTTACGATTTTCGTCAATATTTCTAAAACTATACTTTAGCGTAAACAATGTTCTATACAAAATAGTTCTACATAAAATTTAAAACAAGAAAGGTCCTATATATAATTGTTATATAATCAACGCTTCCAGAGTTACGGAGAGTGAAAAGTGGAGGTTTTCGATATTTTTTATATTTTTTGGGCAATTGATGATGATTTTGGGTGGTGAGGTTGACATTTCTTCGAGGGCTTATCACTAACATGCCACTGAAATAGCAATTTTTATTTACAAAACACAATCCTGTTAAAGAAAATTTCTTTCATCAGTAATAATATTATAAATTTCCCAAAAAATATAAAAAGTATCGAAAACTTCCACTTTTCACCCTCCGTAACTCTGGAACCGTTGATTTTATAACAAATATGCATAGGACCTTTTTGTTTTAAATTTTATGTAGAATCCTTTAGAAACCGCATAGTTTTAGAAATATTCCAATTTCTTTACCGAAAATTTACCGATTTCTTCCCCCTCTCCCCCCAAACCCGACGCTCAAAATGGTGTGTGTAACTTTTTTCTTAACATTATGTGGACCATATAGAACCATTTGCTGTTGGAGGATAACTTTCACTTTGGATGTCTGGGTTTGGGTCTAGTTATAAGTTATACCATACTATTAATGCATATTTATACATTAATTTTTAAAAAATTTAAACCCAACATTTGTAGCCTGTCTCCGAAAGAAATTTAAATTGTAGATAAATGTAGGTAAAACCATATAGACCTGGATCCCGCGTACCAAAAAAAAGTTGATTAATAGCAAGCTGAAAATTTGTTAATAGCTTAACGGTGTCTAGTCAGACAAACTTTGATGTATGGGAACACTGGAACAGGGGAAGTTTTAATTGTGGAACAGGTTAAAAATTTGGAACGTCAGACTACGTAAACGTTCCATGTATTTTGTCGGATAGAACTTCCGATTGATTAACATCCAATTGATTTGTTACCCTTTCATTAAACTCTCATGCAAAAATTAGACTGGTGTTTATCACCAACTGGGCATTTTAATGGGTGGAACATGAAGAACATGTCAAATGACAGGAATCATGTTGGTTAGTAATAGCAGTCTGATTTTTGCATGAGAGTTTAATGAAATGGTAACAAATCAATTGAATGTTATGTCCGACAAAATACATGGGACGTTTTCGTAATCTGACGTTCCAAATTATTAAACTGTTCCACAATTAAAACTTCCACCGTTCCAGTGTTCCCGTACATCTAAGTTTGTCCGACTAGGCACAGTTAAGCTATTAACAAATTTTCCGCTTGCTATTAATCAACTTTTTTTGGTACGCAGGATCCAGGTCTAATAACCCAATGGTTATATTTGAATTTTAAAGAAATACCAACAAATATACAGCAATACGTTTGTATTGTATTTTCGAGTGAACTAGCAGATTGGTTACCAGATGTTTTTTCTAACTGGCCCTTACCCTTAAATGCCTTTTTTAATAAAAGAAAGTCATAAAAATTCCAAATCATTTTATTTTGAGCTGTCCATTGAGACACATGTTACTGTGCTTGACTGCTAAATACAAATTTTAAGATTTTTTCACTTGTTTACTATTTTGTCCTATTGTAACATGAGCGGAGGTGAGGGGACAATATAATACAATCTAGGGGTTCTATGTAAAATATAAACGAAAGTTGAAAAGGTGGAAGATTGTGATTCGGTAGTTTTTTTTATTTAAGTTAAAAAAACAATGTTACGTAATAGTGATGTAACGAATATTCGTATTCGTATTCGCATTCGGGAATATCCGCATCTTTTTGCATATTCGCATTCGCGTTCGCATTCGCAAAATTTGTGCGAATGTTTTGCGAATATGAATATCAGAGAAATATAGAGCTTCACGATACGATACAATATCGATACTTTTTAAGTATTGAGTATTGTATTGGTTATGCCAATGAAGTATCGTATCGAGTATCGATATCGGCAATACTGTCTTAAAAAAATATCGTATTGATATTGATTTCGATACGATATCGATACAATACTCGATAAAATATTGACATAAAAAGGATTATACATCTGAGCTGTGTAGGCCCTTTATGCCCACTTTTGTATGCTTGACAAATGAACATTATTCTAAAAATATTACGAATATTGCTTATAACTTATATGTATATTCTTATAAAGATTGAATATGGCTGAATGCTTCTTTGAAAGTCGACAAATACTTATAATTCTGTTTTGTTTAAAAACTACTTTTGAAAATATAGGGAAATCCCCGGAGATTCGGAATAAATCGAATTCAGTATATTTAAAAATTATTTTTGAGCCATCATCACTTACTTCCATAATATTGCCACAAATTCCACATGATATAAACAGTGTAATCATAACAGACATTTACTCACTCTCAAGAATTTCAAGTTCGTGCACTCAAGTGTAAAATATTATAACAGCTGATGCTTGGGTTGCAGATCACTTATACTTTTATGTAATAAATAATTATGATCTAAATACCTATTCCACAAAATATAATCAAACAACTGTGGCGTTTTATTTTCTTTTCTCGATATCGATATTTTCAATATTATCGAGGCAAGCGTATCGACAATACAAGAGTATTGTATTGATTTCAGATAATGAGTATCGTATCGACATTAATATTGCTAAGGTATGTATTGTAACGGTATCGTATTGGTTTTCGATACGATATCAATACAATATCGATATTTTTATCGAATATCGTGAAACTCTAGAGAAATAATAATTTGAAAATAAAGTTAGATTAATAAAATCAAAATCTATTCTCTTTCTCATCTTTTTTATTAAAAAAAGGTAACTTAACCTCGTATAATCAGATTATCAGCCTTCACGTTGTTTTATTATTTGGCATAATGTAATAAAGCTTAAGATTCAGATTGATTTACACTAAATATCAATTAACTTCTCATTACAAATTTAGAAAACATTTCAAAAATAAAAACAAATTAAAAAAAAACTGAGCATTCGCATTCGCATCCGCATTCTCGAATGTCGTTATTAGATATTCGCATTCGCGAATGTTCAAAAAATGACATTCGTTACATCACTATTACGTAATGCGCTGTTCGAACCATCCTACCCCCCCCCCGTGTAACGCGCCGTAACGTTTTATATAACCCCCCCCACAACTTGCGTTACGTAATACTTGAACCTGAACGCTCCCAAAGTAGATTAAATTACACTTTGTATGATAAAAAAACTATCCAACGAATTCTTTGTTTTAATCCAGTAACACTCAGATATAAAAAAGTTATATGGATAAAACGAAACTTGCCAGCAAGCAGTTTAAGCATTCAGGAATCATTTTCAAGAAATTTAAATTTACGACCCTATTTTGATTATAATCGCATCCCGTATTAAGTTACTTTTATGTGGCACTCATTGTATTATTAATTTTCTTATCTTAATTGGCAACTAACATGTCAATCTCGACAAAAAAGTATATCTACTAAATAAATTATTTTTCAAACTCTTTCAAACTAGTTTGACAAACAGTTTGAATTTTCAAACCTGTACGATTGACCAGTTTGACTTGACTTGAAATATTTGTCAGAAGGATTGGCTTGAGTTTGACTTGAAATTAAGTCAAACTCAAGTCAAGTTCAAACATTCAAGTCAAACTTGTGCAACTCTAGCGGATGCTTTAAAATAATTTTAAAGGAACAAACAGTAATTAATGAAAACGTAAAAATGACATTGACAATCATTGGGTTAAGTTATTAATTTCAAACACGCCATGTCTTGTTGCGTGTTTAAGGGTGGCTTCAAAAGAAATATGGATAATGCCGCCTTGATGCTGAGTTCCGTTGGAGAACTTGCATGACCAATGATTGAGAAGTCCTTAGGACTAATAGGGTGGTCAGAATCAGTCATATGTTGGAATACCGCTGAATTTGGAATTGTTCTTGATCGTCTTCCTAAGTGAGGAGTGACACCTAAGTGTTCGCAACATCTGACATTAAAGTGACGCCGAGTCTTCCCGACGTACGTATCTGCACAGCTACTACATTTGAATTGGTATATAATGTTAGATGAGAGATCACTAGGAATCATGCCTTTCACATGGAAACGAGATCCTATTCTTTCCAAAGTCGTGAAAGCCAATCTTAATTCTATAGAGGGAAATGCTTTTTTAATTGTTCTACGGATGTTGTGTCGGATTTGTAAGCTGTGGTAAGTGCAGCTACGTACGTCGGGAAGACTCGACGTCACTTTAATGTCAGATGTTGCGAACACTTAGGTGTCACTCCTCACTTAGGAAGACGATCAAGAACAATTCCAAATTCAGCGGTATTCCAACATATGACTGATTCTGACCACCCTATTAGTCGTAAGGACTTCTCAATCATTGGTCATGCAAGTTCTCCAACGGAACTCAGCATCAAGGCGGCATTATCCATATTTCTTTTGAAGCCACCCTTAAACACGCAACAAGACATGGCGTGTTTGAAATTATTAACTTAACCCAATGATTGTCAATGTCATTTTTACGTTTTCATTAATTATTGTTTGTTCCTTTAAAATTATTTTAAAGCATCCGCTCAAGAAACTTATTATTCTGACGATGATTAAAGTAATAATTGAAACGTCACCATGAATTTTAATTTAGTTATGGGTTTTATCTTTAAGTTTATTACTTTTATCAAGTTTAATGGTGTGTCCTTAAATACAATAAAATAAATTTTTTGTGAAAATTCATACCAGGAAACACTTGCTATTATTGTTTAGTTAGCAAAAATTAGGGAGTCAGAAAAGGGTGGAGTAGGAAGAGCTCCTCCTCGTTTATTGTGGTTGGAAGAGGAAATGCTTTACTTTTTAACTCTACGCCAGGACTATTCGCCATTTTGAAAAGGCTGTGAAACGAATTACGTCAGTGAAAATGTAAATTGCTGACCTTTTCAATCTACACTTTCACTATTTATCTATCATCCGCAGTGTACATCTAAAGTGAATAAGTCTAAATTCGCCTATACTCTTCTTCGCCAGTCATTTATGTTCATCAAGTCTTCCTCATTTAATCCTTTCTGTCTCAAGTCCTTCGTCACGTAGTTCTTTCATCTTCTCTTCGATTTTCTTTTACCTTCCTTCTTCGTCATCATCTAACGCTCTTTCCCTAACCACATCGTTTCCGATGTTGTCCCTTCTATCCTTAACTAACATCAACCGTAATACTTTTATTTAAATTACCTCCAGCTTCACTTTACCACCGTATGACAACGCAGGCCTCATCACACTCTTGTATAATATCTTTCTTTCATCCTTCGATTTTTCGATTACAGAATATCTCGCTCATTAGCTTCCAGTTAAACTAACCAACCTGTATCCTGTGGGCAATTTCTCGATCTATTGTTCCATTTTCCGCTATGTAGGAGCGAATGTATTTAAATTCTCCTACTCATCTTAGTTTTTCTCCAAGCAATCCTATGTCCCCAGCCATTCCTGTTCCTCCCTACTACAGACAACTACTCTGTTTTCGACCTGCTAACCTTAAGTCATGTCTCTTCAATAGCCTTTCTCCAACTCTCAAACTTTTCCAACATTTCTTCATAAAAAAATTTAGTTCTTAATATTGATTAACAGTGATTATTGAGTAAGTAGTATTTCGTTGTAACATTTAATTATTTTTTATTTCAACGAACTTTTAGACATTGATGAATGTATTTGGTTATTGTCCCAATGATTCAATATTAATTGTAAAAATAACAAGAGTACATTTACCAATAACACTCAATTTATTCAGCCAATAAGTTAGTTTCGTATATTTAATAAATAATTGTAAATCTAGCAACGAAATACTTTTTTGAATTCGTAGATGATAATCAATTACCTTGGTTTGTCGTGACAACGTACATATTTCATTAAAACAATGTACAAATGTTGTTAATATAGAGTAATATTTGATTATTCCAGAGATGAAAACTGATTGTTATGACAACGAATGCATTAATAAATCTACAATTGGGTTTAATAACCACAATCAATGCGTTCATGATAACAATAAACGCAGTTGTTGAAACAATAAATGTTTTGGTTGACTATTTGAAATGTAACGGCTTTTCCTTATCGTGACACCCCGAGCTTCTCTGTGTTACCATTGTTTAAAAAATAATTCTTTGTTAAACTATGCTGTTACCACTGCCGAAGTGCCGAATAATTTCAATTCGTTTCCAAGTGCAGTCCGTACTGGAAGGAAGTTTTCGTGTGTATATTATCGTATTCATTTTTTTCGAATCCTTAGAAAACTAATTAGTATTTTTGAAAAATTTAAACGCAGAATAAAATATCACAGTATTATCGACGGTCTGAAGATGTTCCTGAGAACTACTATAATAATTATTTTAATAAGTCACAGGGGTGAAAAATAGAAAATTTAGTATGATTTTTAATTTCAAATATACCATTCAAAAGAAACTTTTTGTTTATTCTAAGGGACTTTCAGCCATCGGTAATAATGTAAGCTTTTCTTCTGCTTTTACAATTTTCAAAAATACTTATTAGTTTTCTCAGGCTTCCAAAAATAATGAATGCGCTTGGAAAGAATTCGATCGAAATTTTGCACCTGCGCTCTCAAAAAGGATTAAAGTGTTATACATTTTTGGAATCATTATTTCAAACGCTTTTAAATGAGCTGTCACTTGATGTACTTTCCGATTTAAAAAAATCAAAGTTGTACCTGTCACCTGAAGAGGGATTGCGTAAAGTTCGAAACATTGATATTTTAATATACTTTGATTATTTTAAAAATCGACCTGTCCAAACGTTTTGCTTATGTGCTAAAAATAAATAAGTTAATAAGGGGGGGGGGTAACACACTGTATAAGTAATGCATTCAGTAATTATTGCTAATGCATTCAGTAATTATATATAAAATACGTTCATAGTAGGAATGAACGAAACTGATTGTAGGAATGAATAGATTTGCTTTGTAAGAATAACCGTATTTATTGTGGGAATGAACGGAATTAATTGTAAGAATAAACGGAAATAATTGTAGAAATAAACGAAATTGATTGAATGCATATAGCAGTATACTTTAGGAGAAATAACACTGTTATTGACACAACGAATAGTCTTCGTCGGTCAATTAACGACGTTATTGTTTCAATGAAGTGTTCGTTGATTCAGTGAACAGTGTTCATATCAATAAATAGATGTTCATACACTCAATAAACGTAATACATTGAGTCAACTAACGAAAATAATGAATTGATGAACATCGCTTTGTTGTTCCAATAAAACCAAGAATTGGACAAATTTGGAGTATTGTTTTTGTTGTCTGAATTAACATTTTTATTAATATTACGTACCTTTTTCGTTGAGTGTTTGCTCTCCTCTACTACCACGATATCATTACTACTGCTATCCTACTTAGCAAAGAGCATTGACGAGTGATCCTCCCTCTTTACCTTCTCTTTCAGTACCTCGATAATAAAAATAAATAGGTAGGGACTTAGTGAACAACCTCGATACAAAGCAACTGTCACTGGAAAACTTTTAGTTAACAAGTCTTCTTCTTCATGTGCCATCTCCTCTAAGAAGGTTGGCAACCATCACGGCAATTCGCACTTTCGATACCGCTGCTCTAAAGAGATCAGCAGAAGTGCAATTAAACCAAGCTCTCAAATTGTTTAACCAGGAGATACGTCTTCTTCCGCGACTCCTTCTACCCTGTATTCCTCCTTGTATTATTAATTGTAACGCTCGCCCCTCATAACATGTCCCAGATATTGCAGTTTTCTGACTTCAATTGTATTTAAAACCTCTTTATAACAAACACATAAAAACAAGTAGGTACAAAGCCATAAAAACGGAGAGAGAAGACGCAGCATCGCAAGATTCTTATTTTTATACCAAGAAAGAGGTTATGGCTTTTGAAGAAGGCCCTTATCCTATTGAAGATGGAGCCCTTATCCTCTTATTTCTTGGTTGTTGGTGCATTCATCATGTTACTTCTTATGTTCACCTAATGCTATCTTTGTCTTGCTAACGATCCTAGTCATAAGTTTTGTCTTCTTTACATTTATATTGAGTCTATATTGTTGACTGTAATAATTTTGTTCATAAGGAATTGTAGATCTTCTAGGTTGTCCGCAAATACTATGGTGTCATCTGCATATCTGATATTGTTTGCCAGTTTAGTGTAATACCTTTTTCAGTTTCGTGGAAAGCTTCAATAAATATTCTTTCAGAGTAGAGATTGAATATTAGAGAGACAAAATCCAGCCTTGCTTCACTTTCACATATGATTTTTACATATTCGATGTGTGCACCTTCAACTCTGCGATTGGCGATCTGATTCCAGTAAAGGTTTTTAATTATTTTCAGATCTTGATTGTTAATTCCTTGTTTTATTATTTTCATCATCTTAAACTGCTGTACTCGATCAAACGCTTTCTCGTAATCAACCAGACATTCGTATACTTCACAATCGACGCCTCTGCATCTGCATCATTATGGTAATTATGTACAGCTGGTTCCTATAAAAACTGATACGACTCTTAGTAAGATTTGATTATTTTGAGCAGTGTATTTGATTGGTCTGACATTATATTATATTTATTATGACAGACTGTCAAAATCAGTTAAAATAAACAAACAACTGATTACATGATTATGTTAATTCATAAATTGTAATAATTAGTCCTGTCGCCAGGGGGGGTACAACGGCCTCCTTAATTCAGATGGACTTACCCAAGTTTTTTTTATATATTTTGACCCGTAGAATACGAATTTTTTGGGTAACAGTTGATCCGGATGTCGATAAGATTGTTATAGACAAAGAACTTGAGGAATTACATAACAGCGATTTCTCGCAAAACAAAACATCTTTTTGTATTTTTTGGGTCATTTTAAGCAAAAAATATTTCTACAAGTTTTTTCGTAGAATGCATAGTTTTCGAGATAACCGCGGTTGAACTTTCAAAAAATCTAAAAATTGCAATTTTTGAACCCGAATAACTTTTGATTAAAAAATAAAGTAGCAATTCTGCTTACCGCAATTGAAAGTTTAAGTCAAATTATATCGGTTTTGATTATTTGCATTGCTAAAAATTAATTTTTTTATTGGTTAACAAAGCTATAAACACATAGTGTTTCCCGTGCCTAATACATGCGTTTTAACGCATGCTACGTAGAAATTGCCTCTCTTGCACTTGTAGCTACTCTACCTACTCGTTCGATTTTAAATGAGAAATCATTGAAAACATCACTCGCGCACTAGGTTTTTACAGCTTTGTTTAACAATAAAATAATAAATTTTTAGCAATGCAAATAATCAATACCGATATAATTTGACCTAAACTTTCAAATGCGGTAAGCAGAATTGCTACTTTATTTTTTAATCAAAAGGTATTCGAGTTCAAAAATTGCACATTTTCGATTTTTTGAAAGTTCAACCGCGGTTATCTCGAAAACTATGCATCCTACGAAAAAACTTGTCAGAACATTTTTTGCCTAGAATGACCCAAAAAATACAAAAAGATGTTTTGTTTTGCAAGAAATCACTGTTATGTAATTCCTCAAGTTCTTTGTCTATAACAATGTTATCGACATCCGGATCAACTGTTACCCAAAAAATTCGTATTCTGCGGGTCAAAATATATAAAAAAAACTTGGGAAAGTCCATCTGAATTAAGGAGGCCGTTGTACCCCCCCTGGCGACAGGACTAAATTATTAAGGTCTAAATTTTTATATTATTTTGAATTTCTACATTTTATAAAGAGTATATAAATGATAGTTTGTACATAAAATAGGGTTGTTATCATTTTTATTATTATTAAGGAATAAAACAAACTACTTAACTCAACAATATGTATATTAAGGAAAGAATTGTAATAAAATTAAAAGATAACTGGGCACTACCAGAGGCAGCAAAACATTTTAACATAAGCAGAACCACAGTTTTTCTATTAATAAAAAAGGAGGGAACAAGAAACTCTCGAAAGAAAGCGAGGGTCTGGAAGACCAAAACTATACTAAATTTAGGTATGTAAAAATAAAATTAATATTTTGTAATATCTTCATCAGCAGTGATAACAGCTTGTAGTCTTCGGTCCATCTGCGTGAAAGGAACTATGAGATTGTCTTCTTCAGATAGCTCTTCCCAAACCTTGCTTTCTTTCGAGAGTTTTCTTGTTCTCTCCATCTTTTATTAATATTAAAAACGGTTGTTCTGCTTACGTTAAAATGGTTCGCTACGGCAGATAGTGACCAACCATCTAATTTCGCTACAATTCTTGATTTTAGTTTTTTGCCAGCAGCATGTAGAGCCATTTTTTGAGGTTCAAAAAAATAAGTTATCTGACAAATTTTAACATCTGGCAGTGACAGTGACAGTAAGTAAATGTTAGGTTTGTTCTAGCATCAGTGTCAAACGGTTTGAAACCATCAGCGAATAGTGGACCAGCGCGAGTAGAGGGGATAGCACTGGTGACTGCATTGTGTTCTCTCACTGACCAACTGTTTGCTGACGGTTTCTGACTAGTTTGACTGTTTGCTAGAACAAACCTAATAAGTATTTATGATTCAAAATACACTGCTCAATTTTCTACAAAATACGCTTTAAGAGTCGTATCAGATTTTTTTTTGGAACCGGCTGTATATAAAAATGACTATTTATTTATTCCTTTTCTATCAGTTTAATTATACATATAACACAGAAGTAACTTTAATCTGTCAATTGATATCGCCCAAAACCCTTTTCCAGCATTGATAGCTTTATCGTGTTTGGCCCAATTTTCCCAACTTTTCCATTAAATCCATACCTTTGTTGAAAAAATTATCTGTGTGTGGGTGTGTGTGTGTGTTCCATATACTTACATTGGGAAATTCAAGGAAAACAAAACACTATCGTAAAGTTGCGAAAGCCGGCGACATTTTTGGCATTTTATTCGGCGGATGGAAATAAGGGGAGCATGTTTTTCGGGTTTTATTCCATACACGAATCGAACGAGTTTAAAAAAAAATAATATGCTGGGGTTGAATACTTCTTTAATACAGATAGTTTATCAAAAAACTATCCATTTAATTCTAATGGTTAGTAGTATTTCATTAAATAATTAATAATCATATATAGGTAAATCTAAATGCTTTTGTTTACGTGATTTTATTCTATAAAAGACACAAATTAATAAAACACAATACCATGATTGTTATCAATGTGATTGTTTGTTGACAACATTAGATTGTTTCATCATATCAATATTGCGTACCTATAACTTTGCCAATACTCATAAAATACTGTTTTTCTGGAGCTATTTCTTGGTGGCATTTTTGTAATTAACTATTTTAAATGGGAAATAAGCCATAATTTAACTAAAAAAAATATTTTCTTAACGTTTCGACGTCGACATCGAACGTCGTTGTCAAAATACAAAATATTAACAAATTAAACAAAAATGTCATTGCTTAGTAAATGCTTAATAAAATTCTTCTAATAATTTAATAAATTAATAGGTAATTAGTCTGCTTGTAGTGATGATTTGCGCTGTTCCGATATGTCAATAATGACAATATCTTCTTCTTTTTCTTGACTGGCTTTACAACTTGGATTGAGTTTTCGTCGCATCCACTATAGCGCTTTTAATTTTCCAATTATTGTACCCCGATCCTAGATAAATCGGCTTCACCATCGAGTTGTGGATGTGGTAAAAAATTTTCAGAATTTCACGTAAATTTTAATATAACAGATCTAAAACAAATTACAATAACTTGAATGTAAGAAGTAAAACTGTTCGTTCATCGAAGCGTTGTTTTTGTGTGTATTCTCGTCGTTATTATGTACTTTTTCGTCACCCAGTAACCATGGCGAATGAACTGAGTCACTTCGTTCGGCAAACTTCGGTAATACGCACTTGTACAATAATTGGCAGAGTCTAATAAATCTCAAAGTCAATGTACTTAACACCATCATCCTACTGATCTTCTACCGTCTAGTCTCAAAAAATACTATCATTAAAACGAGTACCACGCTCTCGGCGAAGTTACTTCGGCAAAGTTGACCGAAGTCCGAAGTACCGTCACTACACACTCGTTATATTGCACGAGGAACACATTCACGCCGGGCGATAAGGACTTCGTTCCTTTGACTTGATCGCAATACCGCTACCGAATGGAAGTAGACCGAGGCGCAGCGAAGTAGCATAAGGTTACTGTCTCGCTTAGTGTGGTGCTCGCTTAACGATGATGGTTGCAGTACCATAATATTATACAGAGTTACCAATTCAGCTATTCGACGCGCGAGATTTCAGTTTCTCCAGGACTTGTGTTATGGAAGAACTTGGACCAATCACGGGTCACAGATTTTCGATTTGACACTTGACAGTTCGATCAACTTTGGAAAATATATCCCTTTACCAAAATAAAAACAAATTTGTTTTTAATACTGTGTGTTTACCTCTTTAATTTTGTTATTTTTATCCATTTCTATTTTGTTCTGTAGTATTCTGTACTTTCATTCATCATTGTAGCCTGTAGGTGAATTGGATTTATACGCTGTGAGCTCGTACGTAGAGGGGATATTTACAAATTCGCGAGTGCCAGTAGTGACAAGTCTGTAAACCTTTACCGGAAATTTGACATAAATGTCAAAGTGATTAATTTAAAATTAAAATTAAAAACATTAATTATAAAAAATATTAGTTGGTCAAAGCTGTGGTTTATATTTTTATCTTAAATATACTCACGTTTTAAATACTGAATTTAAGTTTTTTTAATGTTCCGTAATACGTAATTATAAATTAATCATTAATCTTAGCGCCATCTACACGATAATTGTGAAAGGTATCCGAAGTAAGAAATTCATATTTTATCAATAGAACGTCAAAATGATTAGCAAAATCTTAAAAAAATCGATCACAATTTAATTGCTTTTTTGCGTTGTAAATATTAAGCGATAACAATCAAATAATAAATTTAAAAATTACCGGTGAAAGTTGAATTAGTAGTCCGCTAGAAGCGACACCAGCGAAGCTCAGAGCGTATAGAAGTATAATTGGATTTACATTTATCAAAATGTAGTGAACTGGAAAAATGAATTCAAATTGATTCAAATTCAGAAGATGTAAGTGTAATGATATTATGTAGACATTTAATGATAATAATTTTAATTCTATGAAGATGTAAAATAAATATACCTTAAATATAAATCAAGTGTTTTAATTTATTACCAAAACAAATTTTAAATAGTAATAGTAAATTTAAATAGTACACTTTTGTTAGATCCAAACCCCCAAAAATAGACAAGTTACAATCAAAGAAATAAAATGATTGAGATTTTTTAATTTCCTAATATGTAGGTATGAATTTTACCTTTCAATTTAAGACTTTTTCTATGCTTGGAGTCACACAAAATAATAAGATAAATACTTGTGGATTTTCTATAAAAACAACCAATATCATTTTGTTCTTATGGTATTCCCTGCAGTACATAGTACATCTACTTATACAATACTTTTGCTTACATAAATAAAATATATAAAACTATATGTAACCAAAAGTGCGTTTATACTTTTAAATACATACTTAGGGCCGGTTGTTCGAACGCTAATCAACAATGATTATTATCAAATAATTAATTACTGTCAATGTCAATTGTTAAAACATAATTAATTACAATTCTGAGACTATAATCAATTAATATAACAATAATTATTAACATAATTAATAATAAATCTCATAATTGTAATTAATTATGTTTTCAGCAACCCAAACAAAGTTGACATTGACAGTTTTGGTGACAGTAATTAAATATTTAATAATGATCATTGTTGATTAGCGTTCGAACAACCGGCCCCTATACAATTTCATTTTAAGTATAATCATACACATTACCCATTAAACTGTTAAACCTACACACAGTTAAAAAATGGACAGGAAAAAACCTACAATGAAATAAACACATAAGTAGGTATCATTCTAAAACTGTTTACCCAAATCCAAATTATTTATTAAGCTGGATTTATAGTTTGACGGACTGTAGACATAGACAATAGACACTCTGAAAAAAGATCAACATAGAAGTTTGTGTACTCTTGTTTATAAAGCTTGCCACCTGCCACGCATATATTGCTCACTACAGCGATTCCTAACTAGGAATGAATGGTTACATGCGTGCAGGCTCATTCATTTACTATAGTGAGCGATGTGATATATCGATGGTGCAGAATGGAAACCTTCTATGTCAAAAACCTCAGTTTTTCAGGAGGAAGAAATAAGTCTCTAAAATTCCTGAAAAACTGATGATTTGGACATAGAAGGTTTCCATTTCCATAGAAAATTAATTATAATTATTGTATTAGGAAATCAATTGCCGTGAAAGAATTGGCTCAAAAACTATTTTAGAGAGTTATTTCTTCCTCTTGAAAAACTGAGGCCTTTGGCATAGAAGGTTTCCATTCTGCACCATCGATATGTAGTATAGCTCCAAGTGCGTGACAAGCTGTATAATCAAGAGTACACAGACTTCTATGTTGATTTTTTTCCAGTACGTCTTCCTCTACAATCCTTCAAACTATAAATCCAGCTTAATAAATAATTTGGCTTTCGGTAAAGAATTTAGAATGGTACTAATGTGTTTATTTCATTTTAGGCTTTTTCTGGCTATTTTTTAAATGTGTGTACATTTAATGGGTAATGTCTGTGATTATATATCGTCGCTGATTTGCAAACAGAGGCCAAGTAACATTTTTATATTTTTACTAAGTGGAACTTTAGCTCCCTGTTACACAACCAGTTTAAAACAAAATGTTACTTGGCACCAAAAAATTATGAGACTGTCTCAACAACAATAAGTAATACACTTGGCCCCTTTTTACAGAATAGGCAGAACCTTTGTACCTACTTATACAATACTTTTGCTTATATATGCTTATATAAATAAAATATATAAAACTATAATGTAACCAAAAGTACGTTTATACCTTTAAATACATACCTATACAATTTTACTTTAAGTATATAATCATACACATTACCCATTAAACTGTTGAAATGTGCACACAGTTAAAAAATGGACAGGAAAAAACCTAAAATGAAATAAACACAAAATAAGTATCATTCTAAAATTCTTTACCAAAATCCAAATTATTTATTAAGCTGGATTTATAGTTTGACGAACTGTAGACATAGACACTGAAAAAAGATCAACATATAAGTTTGTGTACTCTTGTTTATAAAGCTTGCCACGCATGGGGAGCTATACTATAATATATTATATTATATCATATCGCTCACTATAACGATTCCTAACTAGAAACTAATGGTCCCATGCGTGCAGATTCACTCATCATTACTATATATAGTATCATATCGCTCACTACAGTGATTCCTAACTAGGCACGGATGGTTACGTGCGTGCAGGCTCACTCATTTACTATAGTGAGCGATATGATATATAGGGTGTAACAAAAATACAGGTCATAAATTAAATCACATATTCTGGGACCAAAAATAGTTCGAATGAACCTAACTTACCTTAGTACAAATATGCACATAAAAAAGTTATAGCCCTTTGAAGTTACAAAATGAAAATCGATTTTTTCGAATATATCGAAAACTATTAGAGATTTTTTATTGAAAATGAGTATGTGGCATTCTTATGGCAGGAGCATCTTAAAGAAAAATTATAGTGAAGTTTGTGCTCCCCATAAAAATTTTATGGGGGTTTTGTTCCCTTAAACCCCCCCAAACTTTTCTGTACGTTCCAATTAAATTATTATTGTGGTACCATTAGTTAAATTCAATATTTTTAAAACTTTTTTGACTCCTAGTATTTTTTCGATAAGGCAGTTTTTATCGAGTTGCGGCTTCTTTTTTAATATGTTTACATAAAAATTTTATGGGGGTTTTGTTCCTTTAAACCCCCCAAATGTTTGTGTACGCTCCAATTAAACTATTACTGCGATACCATTAGTTAAACAAAATGTTTTTAAAACTTTTTTGCCTCTTTGTATTTTTTCGAGAAGGCAAGTTTTATCGAGATATGGCTTCTTTTTTAATACGGTTCAAAATATACCTAAAAATGTAAATCATACATAAATTTTCATATTATTACCAAGTCTTCATAATCGTACTTAACCATATACAAATATGTGGTGGATTTGAAAAATATTCGATAAAAACTAACTTTTAGAAAAAGTACTAAGAGCCAAAAAAGTTTTAAAAACAATGTGTTTAAGTAATGGTACTACAATAATAATTTAATTGGAACGTACACAAAAGTTTGAGAGGGTTTAAAGTAACTAAACCCCCATAAAATTTTTATAGGGTGTCCAAATTTCACTATAATTTTTTTTAAGATGCTACTGTCATAAGAATGCCATATGTCCATTTTCAATAAAAAATATTTAATAGTTTTCGATATATTGGAAAAAATCGATTTGCATTTTGTAACTTCAAAGGGTTGTAACTTTTTTTATATGCACATTTTTACTAAGGTAAGTTAGGTTCAATCAAACTATTTTTGGTCCCAAAATATGTGATTAAATTTATGACCTGTATTTTCGTTACACCCTGTATTATAGTATAGCTCCCCGTGCGTGATAAGCTTTATAATCAAGAGTACACAAACTTCTATGTTGATCTTTTTCCAGTGCATCTTCCTCTACAGTCCGTCAAACTATAAATCCAGCTTAATAATTAATTTGGATTTGGGTAAAGAATTTAGAATGGTACTTATGTGTTTATTTCATTTTAGGCTTTTTC
Source organism: Diabrotica virgifera virgifera (assembly GCF_917563875.1). Lineage (NCBI taxonomy): Eukaryota > Metazoa > Arthropoda > Insecta > Coleoptera > Chrysomelidae > Diabrotica > Diabrotica virgifera. The sequence goes on from NC_065448.1 coordinate 5,697,611, forward strand.
TGGCTATTTTTAAATGTGTGTACATTTAATGGGTAATGTGTGTGATTATATATTATTTAAAATAAAATTGTATATTATGTATTTAAAAGTATCAAGGTACTTTTGATTACGTTATAGTTTTATATATTTTAATTATATAAGCAAAAGTATTGTATAAGTTATAAGTAGATGTACTATGTATTGTAGTGAATACCATAAGAACAAGATGACATTGGTTGTTTTTGTATAAAGAAATTATAGAACATTCAAAAGTATTTACCTCATTATTTTGTGTTACTCCAGCATAGAAAAAGTCTTATAATGAAAGGTAAAATACATATTACCTACTATTTTTTTATAGAAAATTAAAAAATCCCAATAATTTTGTTTCTTTGATTGTAACTTGTCTAATTTTTATGGGTTTGTTTATATTTAAAATTTGTTTTGGCAATAAATTAAAACACTTGTATTTATATTAAAGGTGTATTTTATTTTACATTTTCATCGTATTAAAATTATTATCATTATTTATCTACATACAATTACACTTACATCTTCTAATTTGAATTTATTTTTGGAGTGCACTTTGATAAATAATCCAATTATACTTCTATAATCATCCAATTAACCTACAAAGATCAATAAAAGTACAGAATACTACAGAACAAAATAAAAATGGATAAAAATAACAAAATGAAAGAGGTAAACACACAATCACAAGATTAAAAACAAATTTGTTTTTAGTTTTTTTATTGTGGTAAATAGATCTATTTTCATTTTCGAAAATTGACAATCGCACTGTCAAGTGTCAAAAAATCGAAAATCTGTGACTCGTGATTGGTCCAAATTCTCCCATAACACAAGTCCTGGAGAAACTGAAATCTCGCATTCGACGCCTTCTCCACTCTCCTGTCAATTCAATGCTGATGTGCCAGTACCAATGCAATAATATAATTTCCCGTTTCTGATGATAGTTAGGTACTAAAATTCTAGACATTTTTCTGTAACGGGGTACGCGCAAAATCTTGGTGCAATGCTATTTAAATGCGTTCATTTTTTTTAGAATCCTAAGAAAACTTATAAATATTTTTGAAAAACTTAAACGCAGAATGAAAGATTACATTATTACCAAAGGAAGAAAAAAGAAAAAAATTCAGTGTAACTTTTAATTTCAAATATTTCATTTAAAAGAAATTTTTGTTTATTCTAAGGGACTTTCGGCCCTCGGTAATAATGTATTCTTTCATTCTACGTTTAAATTTATCAAAAATATTTATTAGTTTTCTCAGTATTCGAAAAAAATGACTGCATTTAAATAGCATCGTACCAAGATTTTGCGCCTAATTTTTCTTTAATATTAACCTTTGTTTATATTGTATTTGTTTTGAAGATTTCGTTTCGGGGAGATGCTTAAATTGATGTTATATTATTTCCTTTTATCAATTAAATTTACTGGTTGAATTAAATCATCATTTTCAAGGTACTCAAGCACTGGGTCTCTTGATAACAAATCGGCAATCGCCAATGATTTCGTCAGTTCTAATACCTAATAAGTACCGACCTAATAGCATTAATAGGTACTCTTTTCCATTCTGTAAATCCTTTAATTTATTATTCGTTATCTGAAAAGTACCCACCTATTTAAATTTTCACCCTGAATTACTTCTTGACGTTTTTAACATAATATATTAATATTAATATATTTATAATATCTATTAATACAAATAAAATATTAATATTAATATTATCAAGCCCAATTAATAGATCGTAGGAGAAATTATTATTCTTAACGACATGTACCCTACATAATCGCCTATAAACATATTTTTCTTTCATTTTATCTAGATTAACATTATAAAATATGAAATTGTAAATAAAGTAAAAAACGCGAAAATATTTTCAGATATTTTTAGAAGGCATCCTAGCGCCACCTACACGCTGTACGGGAAAACGAATAAATTTTCTCGACGAGATTTTCTCCAGATTTTCCAGCACGCGCTGCGCTGCCCAATAGTTCCGTATATAGCCAACTAGATGGCAGCACATACTCCTCTAGTCGCCATGTTCTGAAGCTAAAAGTAGGTATATTTTCTCGAAAGAAAATCTGTAGTTTTCGTAATTTTTAAATATTCATACATTTCATAAAAGTAAAACTGGAATAGACTCCTAGGGAAAAATAGTGCATTAGTACATAATAATTGTTATATCAATTTTATTAAATTATTCTAAAAATAACGCGGTTGATAGAGTAATCGAGAGTCCTACCTAGAGGTAGGACTCTCGAAACTATATATCGAAACTAGTACGTTCTTTAAAGGTAAAATATTGCAAAACCTCTAAATTTTAAAGAACCGCTTGGATTCACATGAAATTTGGCATACACATAGCTAACAAGTCAAAGAAAAAAGTGATATTGTGCCCGTGTGTGCTTTTGCCCTAGGGGTGAGTTTCACCCCCTTTTGGGGGTTAAAAATATATGTTCCAAATAAGTCCGGAAATGGATAAAATGACTAATTCTAAGCAACTTTTGCTCTATAAAGTTTTTTCACCAAGTTAATACTTTTCGAGTTATTAGCGAGTGAATATGTTAATTTTTTTACAAAATAACCACGTTTTCAGACGGTTTTTCGCAAATAACTCAAAAAGTAAGTATTTGGTCAAAAAAAAAAATAATAATAAAAAATATAGCACGTAAAAAAGTGAAAAACATGGTGTATATATTAGGTCACTAAGTAGAAGCAGAGTTATAGATAGCTAATGAAGAATAGGTTCATATTCGTCAAATTCCAAATCGAATAATTTAACGTGCCATAACCAAAAAACGAAGCACTTTCTTGGTCAAAACTCATTTTAACTTTTTAAAGTGTTTAAAAAATGCTTATTTTTGTTTTTCAAAAAAATTTTTTAGCATCAAAAGTAAACAAGTTACGCTCAAAATTAAGTTGGTCCCTTTTTTTGGTAATAAATCGGGAAAACCGCCCCCTAATTAGCATTTCAAATGAACTTAATTGTTACCACTTCACAAGGTTTTTACTCGCGTATGTATTGGTCATATGATCTGTAAGTTTCATCGGTTCAAAGTCTTTATTTTTAAAAGAGCTGTAGTTAAAAGGGCTTGAACGAGTCACTTATCACAATTGTATGCAAATTTAGAAACACCGAATCTTAACCAATTTTTGTCTTACAGAAAAACAAAAAATAAAAAATATTCGGAAAAATATTGTTGACTTTTTTATTGTTTAGGATTTTTGGTATCTCTAACAATTTTTAAGTTATTTTAAAAAAAAGCATTTTTTTCAAAATTAAAATTGTTAAAAATTTTATTTTAAAACTAAATTTTTTCAAAAATAAGCACTTTGAATCGATGAAACTTACAGATCATATAAAAACAACTTAAGTAAAGTAACTTGTGAAGCGGTAACGATTAGTTTCATTTAAGTTGCTAATTATGGCTAAAACCTTCCTGATTTATTTTTGCCAAAACAAAAGGGACCAACTTGTTTTGAGCGTAACTTGGTTATATATTTGATGCTAGAAATTTTTTTTATAAAAACAGAAATAAACAGAAATAAACACTTTAAAAAAGTTGTAATGTGTTTTCCCAAGAATGCTTCATTATTTGGATATTTCACATTAAATTATTCTATTTGGAATTTTTCGAATATGAACCTATTTTTCATTAGCTATAACTCTGCTTTTGCTAAGTATAAAGACCTAACATATACAACGTTTTTTCACTTTTTTATAGGCTATAATTTTGGTAAGAATATTTTTTTCGACAAAATGCCTACGTTTTGAGTTATTTGTGAAAAACCGTCTAAAAACGTGGTTATTTTGTTGAAAAATGAACATATTCACTTGCAAATAACTCGAAAAGTATTGATTTGGTTAAAAAACTCTATAGAACAAAAGTTGCTTAAAATCAGTCAGTTTATCCATTTCGGGACTTATTTTGGACATATATTTTTTCACCCCCGAGATGGGGTGAAAGTCACTCCTAGGGCAGAAGCACACATCGGCATCATATCACTTTTTTTCTTTGACATGTTAGCTATGCGTATGCCAAATTTCATGTCAATCCAAGTGGTTCTTTAAAATTTACATCAATAACCATGAAAGAATGTATGTACTAACATGGTGCGAACATCATTGTTATAGGGATGTATTTGATTACAGTTTTAATGGGAAAGAAAAACCAAAAGCGACAACGTTTTATAGTTTTATTCTTAAAAATAGACAATATTTTTTAAATCTTTAACAAAAAGGGTGATTTTCCACTAAGGTCCTGAGCTGTTACAATAGAACAACCCTTTATAACAAGTCCTCTACTCCGTTACGTGAACATTACGTAAAATGTTTACATTTACACATTTTTACGTAAAAAAATTGATCTCTTCTATAAATTGGTTCAGTATATTTTCTACATTACCTAACAATCGATTTAAACTATCATAGGACTAATTAGACAATAAATGTCTAGGACTATGTAACGGACAACCGACCAGGACCTTTGTTAAGAACCACCAATCACAATAATCTCACATGCTATCTACGAAAAAGTCTTTAGACAATTTCTCAGGCCTCACATTTTCCTTCGCTCAAGTCCTTAATCTTTTTAAATAAATATTTATAAAAATATTTGGGTACATCTTTGGCTATAAGGAAGTCAATATGGTTCCATTTCTTATGAGGTATTACATCAAATCCACATCTAACAGAGGGCTGGATTTCTGAATATAATTGATTGGCGTTCTAAAAATAATTTAGAAATTATAACGGACTATATAAATAAATGCTGTTTACTATACTATATAACACTAATATAACATATACTAGTAGTAGTATAACACTTACAATACTATAAACCCCCCAAAACCATGTTTTCAAGGTTTTTAAGTGTTTTTGTGAGTTTTTGGGGGTAAATAATATTTTTTGAAATAGGTATAGCCTTGAATCATTTTTTCCGTCTTTTACGTGTTTTATTTGACTAAAAATAAATTAACTAAAAATAACTTTTATCCCACTACCCACCTAACCCTACCCCAAAAACTTAGTTTTTGCGGTTTTATTTTTTTTGGGTGGAAATCAATCAGTTTAAAAATGTCCAGAAATTTACAGGTATAGTTCAGACTTTTACAAACATGTATATTTTTATAGACCCGTAGGTTTTCCAAAAATGGCATATTACTTTTTAATTTTTTTATTTTTTTGTCTATATAAAAACTATATTTTATAAATGTTATAAAAACTATATTTTTAATTTTTTTTGCGCCACATTCAAAATACGAATAAAACTGACTTTTAGGGGTTTGTAGTGATTTTCTCCATTCCATAGACTTTAGAATAGGTCAAAAATATTTTTTATAGGACATATAAGTTATTTGAAGTAACTGAGTTCTTTAAGACATTCAAAAATTGGGCGAAATACGTTAAAGCTCCCAAAAACCCCCACGTTTTTAAAGAGTTTAAACGTGGTTCTCCTATTTTCTAATGTCCTAAAGGACTCAGTTATTTTAAATTATGTATAACCTGTAAAAATATTGCGTCTGTGGTGGAATTGGAGATCTACAGCACCTCATATTGGAGTGTGGACAGTACAGACAAAATATTAAAATAATGTATGAAGAGCTAGTTGATCTAAATTGAACTTTACCTATTAATTTAAATGAAATTATTTTTTCAAATAATAAGCAGACGTTAAAATGTCTTTACAAATATGTAACGTCCTGTAAATTTAAATTTTAAATAGGCTTGGGTAATAAAAAAATAATTGTAAACATATCACACAAAATTGAAACATGTATCCATGAATATTATAACACACTGTAAATTTAGATTATAAGTAGGCTTAGATGATTAAATTAATTGTTATTGTAATACCATAAAAAACAAATAGTCTGGCTAATTGGCTAAACCAAAGCCATTATAAAATAAAAAAAACCTGTAAAAACACCTTCATTTGATTTAATTTAAAGTCTATAAAATGAAAAAAATTCCCTAAAACTCGTAAAGACCCGTCGAGTTTTTGAAGGTAAAATTAATTTAACTTACTAAAAAATCCGGAAATAATTGAAAATATTGTTTATGTTAAAAAACACAAAATAAAAAATTAGACGGCCTGTAGCCATCTCAAAAAAATTATACGGTTAATAAAATCCATTTTAGGTTATGTACTCTCAACCTATGGGTCTATAAAAAATAGACCTATTTTGTTAAAGTCTCAACTCAAATTTTTAAATTGATTGGATCCCACCCAATAATAATAAAAACGAAAAAGGGGTAGAGGATGTGTGACAGGAGGGAAGTTAAACTTACGCTGAGTCTTATTTTTTATTTACGTGAAAGGTAAAAAAAAATGAAAAAAAAAAAAATGAATTCTAGGAGTGAGAACATTCTTAGAGTGAGGGGCTAACCCTTTTCAATCATATTTACCTCCATTGTTGCCAACCAATCGTTCTCACTAGCAAAAATAGCCATAGGAATTTCTATTTTGGATAAATCGTAAACAGGTGGTGTAGGAGTACCGTATTTTTCCAAATTCTTCTTCTCTCCGTAATCGTACCTTTTAAAATCGCCCGTTTCGTACATTTGCAAATAGTGGCTCCATAACTCCACACACACGCTGTCGAGCATCTGCGTAGCAAACTGTGGATAGTGAAGCTAAAAATATGTAGATGTAGAAAGAGAAGACCAAAAATATTTACCATTTATTATCTAATTAATGATTGTAAAATTGCGTGTGTATACATAATATGCGAAATTATTAAAATAATTTCAGGATTTTGTGGACTGTATTATGATAGGGGTGGTTCAAAGGAATTGAGATAGGTAATTACAGTGGAACCGCGATAAGTCGGCCCCCGATAACCCAGAAGTCCGGCTAACCCGGACCGATTTTTATCAGACAAACATTTCAACAATAAAAATATATGTAATATAATATTTGAGAGATAATGGGTATTTGTGTAATTTAAACTACATATACGATAGTAAAAATGACTCATGGCCCACGACCGACGTTCATTGTCTTGTTATCGGAAACAACAGGCACCTGTAGTATTCTTTATTTATTTCAAACGGTCTTAGCATTGTTTAAAAAAACTAAAAGACTATTAAAAATTCTTTTTTAAACAATGGTTCTTAGTCTTCACTGTTATTAAATAACATAACATCGTTGCGATTGAGACCGTATTGTGTGTAGTACAGTCGTATTGTTCGCTTCCGTTTTGTAATCATTCGTAAATCTATTCAGATTTTGTGTTTGCGTGTTTTTGAAGTTATACTTCTTTACGCGCGATATGAGGGTGAATTTTTATATGTTAAAACCTACGATCCGGGCGCATGCGCATTATAACTTTGTTCTGATTGGATGTTCAAATGACATGTCAAAAATTATCCAATATGGCAGCTGTAGCGCAGCTGTGGTTTGGACGGTTGACGGTTTGGTTATGTATGGTTGTTGCGTTTTAAAATTTGTGGGAAGAGAAACAACAAAGGTTAGTTAATAGTTATACTGCCTTTTTAAATAGTTTTCATATTATATTTTTGAAGTTATACTTCAAAATGTTTTAATTTATGTATGTATCAGTCCAGAAAAGGTGTGGAAAGAATATATTAGTGTTTTTAAATATATTTTTCTAATAACGTGTTAAAAATGCAATTTTTAGGACTCCATAGGAGCGTTAAAAATGCTACTTTAAGGCACTAGTGCTTTAAAATTTTATAAGATACTGCAGTTAAAAGTGAATTGTCAAATTGTGAAACGTCAAAATATTTATATTTCATTTATTAACATTAATATTAATAATACAACTTGCGCAATTTGAAAAAGGTGGTTTAAAAGGTTTTTTATTATAATAATTTTGTGTCTTTGGATTTGTCTTCCTTGGGCGTAAAATAATAAAACATCTATTTTTATATTTCATTTGTCACCGTGATGTATAATTATGTATGTCTGAAAGGTAAGTAGCATGCGGCTTGATGGCCTTGTTGGTAGAGCATTGGACCAGAGATAAAAAAATCGCGAGATTGCGGGTTCAAATCCCGGACGATTCATACTTTTTTCTTTTTTTTAATATTTGGCATTGTTAAGTTTTGGTTAATTTTTGGTAATTATTGTTAATTTTTTGTATTGTAACTGTTAAGTAGGTAATAGATAAGTAGGTAGATAATTTCGTTGAAATTATATTATAATAGAAGTATAACTTCTTACGTGCGTACAAAGTACACACACATTCTTTTTTTTGTCTACGTAATGGCAACAAAACGTAAAAATGTTGTAGTGACAATGGAAAATAAACTAGAAGCATTAGATAGAATTGATAAAGGCGTAATTGATACGTAAGTTAGATGTGTACTGTGCATATATATTTCATGTTATTTCAATTATAACAGAGTTTATCTGTAAGTATACCGTATTTTATTACTTTTTACCATTTTCTCCGGCTAACCCGGATTTTCGATAACCCGGATTGGCCACGGTCCAAATTAATCCGAGTTAACGAGGTTCCACTGTATATCTCATTTTCATCACACTGCAACACAATGAGAATTGAAATAGAAAAAATTTGTGTAATATTACCTCATTATACACTGAATTGACTTTTTAAGTTTCTAAGTATAAAGATTTACGTACTTACAGGATCCATTTGCTCGTAGTCATCACCAAACAGTAAGTTGTTAAACGACTGAATAATATACATGCCCATTGAAAATCGTGTCAGTGGTCTCAAAAATAAAGAATAACCTGGTAAGATTTCTCCATTCCAAAATGTGTAAATAAGCCTCTAAAATAAGCAAACAAAAATCACCAAAATATTAAAACCGTTTTTTTCTCATTTAATGTGTATTTTAAGAAGGTATATTATACTCCTGGCCAAACAAATCGGGACACCATAAAAATGGGTCATTTTTGATATCTCGACTCTCCTAAACCTGTTGTCCTATTTTAGTTATTTTTGTTAATATGCTATAGCTTTATTCTCTAAGAATATGGATGTGGTAATAGTGTTGCTGAATGAGTAAATGTCATTGTATATCGGGTGTAACAATAATACTGTGTTTTTTCCTGAAAGTTCGTAACACCCTGTGGAATATTCTAGCATTTAAAAAATATTAAAATTAAAACTCAATTGTAGCCTTAGCCTTTCTTAACATTCTGCTTTTTGACTCATTCACTTATGATGGATAGTGAAAAAGTTAGGTACTTTGACAACTAGCCATGTTCTTCATCAATACACGGTGTTTCTAAATAAGTGCGACAAACTTTAAGGGGTAATTCTGCATGAAAAAATAATGACCGTTTGATTTATAGACATATGTCTACAAATGCTTCATTTCAGAGATACAGGATGTTGAATTTTTTCTTACCCACTGACGATTTATTTATTCCTCTAAAACCGGTTGAGATATGCAAAATGAAATTTGGTGGGTTTTAAGAGGCAGTTATTGCGCATTTTTTGACATACAATTATTTATTTTATATTCACCATTGGCGTGCATACAGGTCATATTACCTGTATGAGCGCCAATGGTGAATATAAAATTTTTTGTTGTATGTCAAAAAATGTGAAATAACTGCCTCTTAAAACCCACCAAATTTCATTTGGACGGGTTTAGGAGATTCGAGAAATCAACAATGACCCATTTTTAAGGTGTCCCGATTTTTTTGGCCAGGAATGTAGTTTTTGACTTTTTTAATGTCCTTGATTTTAGTTCATAGGTCATATCTGCAACAATAGTGTAGGCATCCAGATATGAAAGTTTAGTAAAAGAGTTTGGGGGCATGTATTAATAGGGCAGTCAATGAGGGTATTTGGCTCCGACTTCCATCCTACTACATCGATTTATTGATATTTTCACAGTAAGTAGGAAATAGCTCAAGAAACAAAGTCTACCCTATGCCGATGTGCGCTTTTATCTTGGGGGTGGTTCTCTCCCCTTCTCGGAAGTAAAAAGTGTTTTGGTTAAATAGCCACGGAAGACGCTAGAGAACCTAATTTTAAGTAAAAACTGTTCTATAATCATTTTTTGAAAACTCAATACTTTTTGAGTTATTCGTGGTTGAAAATTAGCCATTTTCATTGAAAAATGACACCTTTTTGGACGGATTTTTGCGAATACCTTAAAAACTATGCATCTAACAAAAAAACTACAGTCGAACCGCTTATTAGAGTACCGCTTATAGGAATATCCCGGTTTATGAAATAAAAATTCGAGGTCCCGAAACCTCTCCATTTACTCCCTAATAAATTTATCCGTTTATTGGAATATGATTTAGTAAGATCGTACCGGTTTATAGAATATTCTTCATGTGAACGAATAAATTTTTACCTATAATTTCCTCAGAATTTAAATTATGTGTGGTATTATGGATTGCCGACAAAGGCCTCGAAGGCCTATAGTGCTGTTTAATATATTTTTAGGGTTTTTGTCAAGTAATACACTTTATTACTTTTTTACTTTGTTATGAGTACGAATTCAATCTTTCGTCGACACAGGTCATAAAATAGTTTCATTTGTCTGCAAATTTCTTTGCAAATTGCCACCCATTTGCTTGTAATAAAAAATTTTTAGAAACAGCTAATCGGCTATCCTAACCGCTCGTAGGTAAAAAATTTTCTGGAGGGTCAATCCAATGGAATTTTTTAAAATTTTTATAATTTAGTTAGAGCAACAACTGATTAGTAGTTTATGTAACAAAAAAAAACAAGTACAAATTACCTATTATTTTTCAAGACAAAATAATAACTCTTTTATATGTATTTTAATAAGAAAATATTTACACATCTATATATTTTATACATTTCATATTAATTCCTGTACGCATCCACATTATGTACCTAATGCAATTTGGATTTTAATAAATAAGTACCTAATAGTTACAGTACTGTATTATTGACATAAAAATACCTAAAATCATATACATATACATGTTAGCATAATATGTACTATCATTACGTATATTCGGTACATTTATTTCGGCTAGCCACCAACGATCAGTTATTAGAATATCCCGGTTATGAGAATATTTTTGCTTGGCACGAAGACTATTCCAATAAGCGGGTTCGACTGTATATAAAATATTTCTGTAGGTTATAAAAATACAAAGAGATTCGTTCCTTCAAAAATCTTTTAGTTAAAATACAAAGAGGGATATGGTAGGTAAGAAGAGTTTGTTTTTTTTGCTGCATGCTCAAATCGGTGTATTTAACTTGAAATAACAGAGAAACTGTCGATTTTAGGTGTATAATGATACAAATAGCTTTTGTAGTGCTGGAAAAGACCTTTAAAATGAGCAATACTAAATATCGATTACATTCAAACTAAGCGAGATATTCTGCAAAAAATTTATGACTAATATATTTTAAGAAGAAATGAGAAGTATATTTAACCCCTCATCCATCAGAATTTAAATAAATCGTTTTCCTTCTACAATACTTTTTATTATAGTGTTATTTCTGTGTTCAAAAACTTGGACTGGATTAAAATGAATGGTTTTAAAAAAAATAATATCAAATTATAGTGCGCATTTTTAAATTTTCTTAAAAATCTTCTTTTCCTTCATGTAACTCGAAAAAAAATAAGAGGTAAGAAAAAAAGTTACCACACAAAAATGTAGGGCATTTTCAAATAAAAATTTCCTTTTTATTTTTTATTACTGTATCTCTTATCATTTTCAAGATACATGAAGAAAAAGGCAGATTTTTAAGAAAATTTAAAAATGCCCTCTATAATTTGATCTTTTTTCAAAAACCATTCATTTTAAACCCGTCCAACTTTTTGAACATAGAAATAATACTATAATAAAAGGTATTGTGGAAGGAAAACGATGCATTTACATTTTGGTGGATGGGGATTAAAATTACTTCTCATTTTTTCTTAAAATACATTAGTTATCAATTTTGTTTGCAGCATATCTCGCTTAGTTTTAATGAAAGGTACCTGGAAATGGAAATATATATATATGGATATAGCTCATTTTAAAGGTATTTTCAGGTACTACAAAAGGTATTAGTAGCATTATACACCTAAAATCGACCGTTTCTCTGTTATTTTAAGTTGAATACACCAATTTGAGAATGTGCCAAAAAACAAACTATTTTCACCTACCATATCTCTTTTTGTATTATAACTAGAATATTTGTGAAGGCAAGGGTCTCTTTGTTTTTTATAGCCTACAAAAATGTTTAATAGAGTTTTTTTAGTTAGATGCATAGTTTTTAAGGTATTCGCAAAAACCGTTCGAAAAGGTATTATGTTTCAATGAAAATGGCCAATTTTCAACCACGAATATCTCAAAAAGTATTGAGTTTAAAAAAAAAATTATAGAACAGTTTTTGCTTAGAGTTAAGTTCTCTAGCGAATTCCGTCGTAATTTTAACCAAAAAATTTTCCATTCCTAATAAGGGGTGGGAACCATGCCCAAGATAAAAACACACACCGGCATAGGGTAGACTTTGAATTAGGAGATAAGTAGAGGCTAGGCCCAAAATTTCATTAAAATCCATGCAGTAGGATAGAATTCGGAGGTAATATCCTATTCTTGCGTATAAAGAAGAAGCTTTGAGACACTAGAAAAAACTAAAGAAAATAAAAATGAATGTTTTTAAAAGCTAAATTAATACTTTAGTACAGTGTGTAACAGTGTAACAAAAACATGGAAATGGGACAAAATAACCACAAAAAATTAAAATCTTTCATAAACAATCAGGAATATAGGTCTGGATCCCGAGTATGAAAAAAAAGTTGATTAATAGCAAGCTGAAAATTTGTAAATAGCTTGAGGGTCTCTAGTCGGACAAACTTTGACATATGGGAACACTGGAACAGGGTAAGTTTTAATTGTGGAACAGGTTAAAAATTTGGAACGGTCAGACCACCAAAACGCCACATGTATTTTGTCCGAGAGAACTTCCAATTAATTTGTTACCCTTTCATTAAAGTCTCATGCAAAAATCAGGCTGCTATTTATCTCCAAATGGGCATTACAATGAGTGGAATACGTAGAACATGTTAAATGACAGGAATTATGACAGGTGATAAATAGCAGTCTGATTTTTTCATGGGAGTTTAATGAAAGTTTAAATCAATTGGAAATTCTGTCGGACAAAATACATGTGACGTTTTCGTGGTCTGACCGTTCCAAATTTTTAACCTGTTCCACAATTAAAACTTCCCCTATTCCACGGTTCCCATATATCAAAGTTTGTCCGACTAGACACCATTAAGCTAGTAAAAAATTTTCAGCTTGCTAATAATCAAATTTTTGTTTCATACGCGGGATCCAGACCTAATAAGCTTTATCGAAAAATAAAGAAAATGAAGCTGTGAAATAAAACAAAACAGGGAACTATAAAATCTAGAATTAAAAAACAAAACTAGAGAAATGGTCAAACGTTTACGATCAAATTACTATCGCTAGGTTGGCAATCTAATGTCAACCAGAGGAAGAAAAAGAAGGATAAATTAGACAATAAGTGAAAAATAATTACAATCAATATGCACAAAAATAGCACTTTATCATATGGAGTAAAAAATAACAGAAGTAGATGCAGGGAAATAGAACACCTAGTGGAACGCTTAGTGGAACTATGCTGGGACGTCGGCCAGCAGGAAGACTAACGAAGAGGTGAATAAAGGAAGTGGGAACCGATGTTAAAGAGATATTGAGGGTAGACCACAGGAGGAGAGCAGCCAGGGACAGAGATACTTGGAGGTGGATGCTGGAGGAGGACAAGGCCAGAGTTGGGCTGTATCGCCATAGGAGAGAGAAAAAGATACAGGGAAAACCGGAAAAGAGTCATAAAAGCAATTTCACAACAATCAACTGTTGACTAAAAATACTGAAGAGGCCAACACTTAATTATAAACAGTGGCTTTAGACTGAGAATAGTGACCAAATTAAGAGTTTAGCGAGTATAAAAAGAGGTGAAGGCGGCTGATTCAATAAATAGAATTAATTGTCCGTACTTGCCAACAGTGTGAAATAAATCGTACTTCCATATCCCAAAATCACAATAAAAATTACTCACTTTCACCGTTGGCCATACATAACTACTATACAGTGCGATACTTTTCACTCCTTTGAAATTGATGACAGGAGCTATACCTATCATAGCTTTAACATTCTCCTTAGCTTCATCCGGAAACGTCGAAGAATACATATAAAAGCCGGAGGATCCCATGGAGTATCCTAAATAGATAGATTGGCGGTTGGTTTCTTGAGATACAAAGTTAACAACGGCTCTGACATCGTATATTCCTAAGTTATCTATTCTAAAACGAAAAGTGAATAGATAGAGGGTGTTAAAGAAAACAAAATTTTACACATTTTTTACTATTTTGCCGAAACTACTTGCACCATTGTAATAAAATTTGGCGGGTTTTAAGAGGTAGTTATTGTGCATTTTTTGACATACAATTAAGAATTTTATATTCATCATTGGCGCGCATACGGGTAATGGTCTAAATTTTTTAAAGAAAAAAAGATAGTACGCCACTGACATATTTCAAATTAACAATTATTTTTGAATTCCTTGTCCAATTTATGACAAAAAATCGCTCTTCCCTTTTTTCATACAACGCGCCGATTTCATGCAAAAAATAAAATATCTTAACGCTTCCAAAGTATTCGAATTAAGTTTTTATATGGATGTACATATACAGGGTGTAACAAAAATACAGGTCATAAATTAAATCACATATTCTGGGACCAAAAATAGTTCGATTGAACCTAACTTACCTTAGTACAAATGTGTACATAAAAAAAGTTACAGCCCTTTAAAATTACAAAATAATAATCGATTTTTTCCAATATATCAAAAACTATTTGAGGTTTCTTATTGAAAACGGACATGTTGCGTTCTTATGACAGGGTCATCTTAAAAAGAAATTATAGTGTAATTTGTGCACCCCATAAAAATTTTATGAGGGTTTTGTTCCCTTAAACCCCCCAAACTTTTTTGTACGTTCCAATTAAATAATCATTGTGGCACCGTTAGTTAAACACAATGTTTTTAAAACTTTTTTCCTCTTGATACTTTTTCGAAAAGCTAGTTTTATCGAGATATTTTGAATAATTTTCAAATCCACCACATATTTGTATACTGTTACGTACGGTTAAAGAGACCTGGTAATAATATATGAAATTTTTTTATAAATTACAGTTTAAGGTATATTTTGAACCATATTAGAAATAAAGCCACATCTCTATAAAAGGTGCCTTATCGGAAAAATACTAAGAGGCAAAAAAGTTTTAAAAACACTGTGTTTAACTAATGATGCCGCAATAATAGTTGAAGAATTGGAACGTACACAAACATTTGCGGATTTAAAAGCACAAAACCTCCATAAAATTTTTATGTAAACATATTAAAAAAGAAGCTGCATCTCGATTAAAACTGGTTTATCAAAAAAATACTAACAGGCAAAAACGTTTAAAAACATTGTGTTTAACTAATGGTACCACAATAATAATTTAATTGGAACGTGCATACAAGTTTGGGGGGTTGAAGGGAACAAAACCTCCATAAAATTTTTATGGGGTGCACAAATTTTACTCTAATTTCTTTTTAAGATGTTCCTGCCATAATAATACCACATGTCCATTTTCATTAAAAAATCTCTAATATGTTTCGATATATCGGAAAAAACCGATTTTCATTTTGTAACTTCAAAGGGCTGTAACTTTTTTTGTGTGCTTATTTGTACTAAGGTAAGTTAGGTTTAATCGAACTATTTTTGGTCCCCGAATATGTGATTTAATTTATGATCTGTATTTTTGTTACATCCTGTATAATATGTACATATGAGTATAATAATTATTTTAAGATGTACATATTACAGATATTATGTATTGTGTAGAAACATTATATGTACATAGAAGTTTGAATACTTTGTAAGGGTTAAGGTATTTTATTTTTTGCATAAAAATGGCGCGTCGTATGAAAAAATGGAAAGATCGATTTTTTGTTACAAATTGAACGAGGAATTCAAAAATGATTGTTAATTTGAAATATGTCAGTGACGTACTATCTTTTTTCTTTAAAAAGTTCAGACCATTACCCGTATGCGTGCCAATGATGAACATAAAATTCTTGATTGTATGTCAAAAAATGCACAATAACTATCTCTTAAAACTCGTCAAATTTTATTACAATGTTGCCAGTAATTTCGGCAAAATAGTAAAAAATGTGTAAAATTTTGTTTTCTTCAACGCCCTGTATCTTGAAAATGGATGGCATTACAAAATTTTTTTATTAACCAAACTCCAATTATATTTTTAGTTTTTTACCTAACCTAGTGACGGTGTTACCGTTCTTGAAACACCCTGTATAAAATTGTATCGAAAAGAGAAAAAAAGTGAAAAAATTCAGTTTTTTATTTTTAAAAGTACGTTTCACCAATTTTAAAAATCTGAAAAAATTCAGAGTGAAATATTATTCAAAAATATACGTTATATATTTTTTTCGTGAGAACGAATGTCTTAGTTATTTCTTTATACTCAATTCTTCAAATTTTAAAATCGTCCTAAAATTTAAATTTCCCGCCAAAAATAAAAAAAAATCGGACAAAACTTTTTGAAACTTACAACTTTTTTATTTAAAGTTTTTCGCTAGCTCTCGATGCGGCTGAGATAAAAAATAAAAACATAAAAAGCCTAATCAGGCTCTAGGTGGGTCAAGTGACCACCTAGGAAGCTAAAAATTTCAGAAAGTGAGTTTCTCTATATGTGCTAAACGGTGACCTATATGGAATTCGAATCGAATTGGGGCATTTTTCATCATCTTACCCATCCATCCATCCATCCAATGGCACTACAGCCCAAATCGAGCCTTGGCCTCCTTCAATAAGCTTCTCCAATAATTTCGATTTACCGCTGTTCTTCTCCATGAACGCGTTCCCAGGAAGTTCCTGGCATCCTCATCGACTTCGTCTTCCCATCTCTTTTTAGGTCTTCCAACAGGTCTTCTTCCCTGCATTCTTGCATTCAGCAATTTTCTGGGGATTCTATTCTCATGCATGCGGACCACGTGCCCTGCCCACCGTAATCTCTGCAGTTTAGTGTGTTGTGCTAGAGTTGGTTCGCTATATTGCTCGTATATTTCTCTATTATACCTAATTCGCCAGTTGTTATTTTCACTTATTGGGCCCAGTATCCTACGTAATACTTTTCTTTCAAACACATCTAATGCATTGGCAGATTTCTGTGTCACCACCCATGTTTCGCAGCCATAACTTACTATGGGCCTGATTATTGTTTTATATACCCGGAGTTTTGTTTTCCGGTGTACGTCTCGCGATTTGAATATGTCGCCCATCGCGAAATAGGCTTTATTTGCCAGCACAAGCCTTCATCATCTTATCCGGCTAGGTCCTTTGTTCCAAATTTTGGGTTCCTATATTGTCCTCTGTGTGTTGTTCCTTGGTGTCTGTTTCATTTGATGCCATACTGTTTCAATGACATTTAGGTCAGGACTGTTAGAATACCAAAACCGGACGTTTATATTTCCAAACCAGCTTTTTGTGGTTCTAACCATATGACAGGTCACTCCGTGTTGTTGAAAAATAGAATTCTTCCTTGCAGGATGGCTTGTAGGGGAGCATATCTAGATTAATTTCACATAGTGTGTCCGACGTATTATAGCTTTCGAGATTTAATAGTGGTCAGTACCTCTCGTTTTTTTTTCTCATTTTTTGAGGATCTCCTCATTTGTGACTCAGTGGCTCCACGAGATCTTAAGTTTTATCCGAAACAGCCACATTACAAATGCTTTCAATCTTCTGCGCATATCTTCGTTCAAGTTTAAAGATTTAACACAATAAAAAAGAACTGAGAAGACGTGCATCGTATCATTTTACACCAAGAGAGAGGATGTGCCTCTTGAAGAAGGCCCCCATCCGGTTGAAAGTAAATCTCCTGGTTGTTTGCTGAATCTGAAAGCGCCCCAAAAATAAAAACAGAACAAGAGCCCTTTCTTACTCATGGCTATTGTGCGTGGCATCTCCTCCAAATGTTGGTTTCCGCCTATGGGTATGTTAACCACTAGAGTTGACGTGTCCATCAAATAGCTGCTTTCAGAGTAATATCCAGCTTCAAAGGTACCGGAGTTGTCAAAAAGAAAAACGGAAAAACAGTTATCTGACTGTTATTGTTTTTCATCCATTTCATCACAAATTTTCCATCAACTATTATCCAAGTCTTAAGGACACCGGCAGATCTGCTATATGTAAGCTAGCCGCTAACACTACATGGGTCTTTTATTTGATCTAGAAGATCCTGATTATGGTCATTGAGATCT
Source organism: Diabrotica virgifera virgifera (assembly GCF_917563875.1). Taxonomy (NCBI): domain Eukaryota; kingdom Metazoa; phylum Arthropoda; class Insecta; order Coleoptera; family Chrysomelidae; genus Diabrotica; species Diabrotica virgifera. Next base: position 5,715,892 of record NC_065448.1, read on the forward strand.
ATTTGAACCAGAGGCAGGGTCCATGACCATGAGGAGCCGTGTATCCACGGATAAGTAGGGTGCATATGAAATATATCGCCGCTTCGCAAGAACGTAGGCTTAAGTCAAAATTTGACGAAATTGACTTATTAATGCAGATCTACTAAAAATAAAAGTATCTATTGCGTGAATAAAGACCTATGACGTTAATAATAATAGTCGCTAAGAGATGGAACCAGGTGTCTGTACTTATCATTTTCGTATGAATACAGACCCAAATTAGTTACGCCGCAGAATAGCGCAGAATGTGAAGCAATTTGTGTGTTTACTTCTCGTCAAGGACGACCGATCTTATACTTACGATTAGTTTTTGTGAAAATTATCTCTAAAATAAGGACCCTTTTTGCAGTGGCGGCTCGCGACCTCAGTATGCGGGTAGGCTACACATATACTTCGGGTAGGCGACAAAAAATATCCTACAGTTTGTAATACATTTTGAGCCGTCTTGCAATACTAAATGTAATCTATGAGCGCAACAATGTGTAAAAATTGCTTTTGGAGCATCTACTTTAATTTTTGATTGTAATCCGTTTAAAGAGCCAGCCATTACACTTGCACCATCGTAAAATTGAACAATTTATTTATTTTTGTAATCATATGTAGAGCGTCTGCAGATCTATTCTCGCTAACATCAAAAAACCCTAAAAATCTTTTTGTTACCTGACCAACTTTTTTAACAAAACGGATTGTTAAAGTACACTGTGATTTTTCGGTTATATCAGTAGTATCGTCCGCTAGTATAGAAAAAAATTAACTTTCATTAATTTCTGTTAAAATTTCATTTTTTACGTAATCGGCAAGGCAATCTATTAAATCATTTTGTATTGTTTTTGACAAACCCGTGAACACCCCTTCTATTTTGTAACATGATCCTGGATTTCCTGATCGCGTTTAACTACTAAATTAAAAATTTCTTTAAAATTAGTTTGAAGAATTATGGCTCTCATCACGACCGCGAAATGCAGGTTCTTGTTTTACTAACAGAATTGTAACATCAAGTTCTTCAACTTCTTCCATCTTTTTCAACTTCTTCATTATATATCTTATTAGATAGAGTTTGTCCAGCTAAAGCACTGTCAATAGTTTGTTTATTTTTTTCTAACCGTTTTAAACCTAAGCAATTGTTTAAATGTTCTTTCGAAGATTCATGTTTTTTTACACTAGCTGATAAATTTTTCAAATCTGAATATCCCTGACTCACCCAAACATTTTGCTTCAAATTTGAGAGCAACAGACAAGGCCAACAGAAAAGTGAATTTTTAAAATAACTTCCGCTTAGCCATTTATGATTTTCATACCATATTGTTTTAAACGATCTCGAAAATGGTTGATTGTCTTTTGTCTTATCTGTGGATAAAATTGTTAAATTTTGTAAAGGCCGGCCCATTGAAATAATTTCTGACCTTTCTTGATTTTGGCGTCTCGATCAAACTGCATATTACATCGTTTAAAATATTCATATTCGATGACTAAAGTTTTTCCACCAATAAAACTAACACACCTACGTTTCAACAACGTCAAATATTACTTATTTTATTTTTGTATCAAATAATAATTTACTCTTCGAATAAATTGATAAGTTAACAATTAACCTCGCTTTAAATTTTTAATTATCTATAAATTCTAATAACACTTATATCTATATCTATAAAATATAATGGACGACTGACAAATAACTATTCACAGATTTATTTGTCGTTAGTGAATTATTACTAAATTAATATAAAATTAAAATGCCCTTCAATAGACCGATCTCAAATTTACCTGTTTATTATTCAGTTTTCATAAACAAATTTAATTTGTCCTACCTAGTTTTATTCAATACTTAACCTACTAATAACAGCCAAAATCAAAAAATTATTTAAAACAGTTTCACAAGACACAAGAGAAGCAACTGATAAAATTTTGGAGGTCCGGCTATAAGACTCTGTGCCTATGCGCCCTTTCAAAATCGTAGAATACGCGAGACCTGCAGCAGGCCTGCTCGCGTAAACAGAGAGAGATCGCACGTCAATTCGGTATTGGCGTCGTTCTATTTCAGGCTACGTTTTCAAGTGCCTGACCCAGGAAGAATATAGAATCTATATAGAATATCTACAGTCCATCTAATTTACTTACCGTTGCACGTCATTATCTACGTTAGAGATCTAAGTTGACATTGTTGCCCAATTACAAAAAATTCTTGAATTCATTTTAAATCAAATACATCACACAATTTTTGCGGAAGTGGATTATACAGCAAAACAAATTAATATTCAATGTAAATAAATAAAAACTTTAGAAATAGGAAACAAGAATTAAGTTATAAACTTACGTTAAAGTACATAATAAAAACAGTAAATATAATGAAACAAATACTTATAGTAAAGAATATAAACAAATATGAAGTGTCATCACCGCAACTGTCAAATAAATGTTACCAATTTATGCCAAAATATCACCTGCGTTCGATTATAGTTACAGTGTATTCCGAACAAATATGCTTCATAAAAACGCTTTATAATCCATTTATACAAATTAAATGAAACATATTATTGTGTATTTCTTTAAGTTGACATTAATAGAAATCTTTAAATATTATTTCTACGCGTATATAATAGTGGCTGTAATGCCAGTGTACTCGGCAAAGTGATTCTAAAAAAGAACACACCTACCGCCTAAATATTTCGTGTTGGTATCATGTGACGTCACGGGCTATGACGCGGATGACGTGCAACGGTAAGTAAATTAGATGGAGTATACAGTACTACTGATACTACAAGGGCGTACAATAATTATAACTACGGAGAAAATTTTTTGGATATTTTTACAAATAATTTGGATAATTTTTGCTATTTTATTTTAGGTATTGTGTCAAAATTTATAAATTACAATTTTGAAATAAGTAATTTATATTAATAATTTATATTATTGTACTACATTTGAAGAGGGTAGGCGGCGCCTACCTTGCCTACCCCGACGGGCCGCCCCTGCCTTTTTGTAGTTAAGTCAGCGTTTTAACAAAGTTGAAGTAAATGTTTCTGAGGAAAAAAGACTCAAATGTAATAGGGATTAACAAAAACACTATAAATTTATCTAGTTATAACAGTTTGTATTTAGATATATTTCTAAAAAAATTGTATAGGTAATTTCTTTAAAGTAACAACTTATTCGGAGTTATTCTCATATTCATATCCAAAAATTTTTAAAATGCCTCTCCTCTAAAATCGTCTTTTTTGACTTAAGCTTACGTTCTTGCGAAGCGGCGATGTGAGTTTTCAGTGGACGTAAATTGTGCTACCTTCTCCCTTTAACATGCTTAGTTTTCTGTTTAAAACACGATATTTGGTTCAAAGTCTCCCCTAAATATATTTGCTACTAATGAATGAAACCTTAGACCTTAGACCTTAATACCTTAGACAAGCTTTAGCGGTTATTTTGTTTGAGAACATAGCTTTTGAAACCATCTATCATAATAACATTTTTAATAAATAATACTTTTGTATCTTACGTGTACTTCCAGTAGTTTTTGTTACCAGTAGTTAGGTTGACATGACCTTTACTGTACCACGTGCCCCTGTAATTTAACATCCACACGTCATATCCAAGGTCGCCTAATAATCGAGCTAAAATTAATAAACCAATAAAAACAATTGTTAATTTGCTTTTAGAAAATAAATGAAATGTAAAGAAAGCAATGAGATGCACTTTGGATATAAACTTCACATAAACTTTTAATCAATGTGTAATTAACAGCACATGCACGCTTCAAAACTTTATGCAACTTAAAACAATAAAAATATTAATAAACTGAAGATGACATATTCTTGGTTTTTTATGTACAGTCTCTCATAGAGGTTGACGATGTTTCCTGTAAATTTATCTATAACCTGTGTTTTCTTATTAAAAAGAACAACTCACAAGGAAAAAATTCCTCTACTGGCTCTATACCATAAATCACAAAAAATAAAAACCTTATGTTGTCAAAGGTATATTTAAAATCTCTAAAAAGGGCTGTATCACAACAAAACGTTTTCGGAATCAATATTCCATCATCAGTGTTATCACCTAAAATAAGTATAACTCTATAAGTAATACAAACGTGAGGTTAAAATTTGACAAAGGTAAAAAAGTGAATAGATAGTTATACTAAAAGGTTTACATGCTTTAAGCCACCAAAATGTACGGGTAAAAACCCTTAAATTGATATTAAACAGTTGGGGTTACATTATATTATCTGATTTTAGAGGATGTTAAAAATATTTCCAGATTAACCCCTGGCATCACATGACATCAACCATATTGGTTAGGAAATTGTAGGTAGAACCTTACATGGCAGAGTTTAGGTGACAACTGACCGGAATGCCCCTCTGAAGTATGTCAGCACTAGACTGACACCGTACCTTGACAGAATGTAATAATATGTGTAGTTACTTCAGCCAAAAGAATTTAAATTTTATGTTAATATTTAAAATAATAAGAGTAGTGAAAAAATTTTGTTGGGATGAAAATTGTTCAGGGTAGATTATAAACTGTTTTATTTTTAAATGCGTTTCTGGTCTCATTTACTGTACATTTTACTACTGTTTCTAGCCTAGAGTCTTATGTATTCAGCATACTAGATATTTAAACTTTTGGAAAAATATGGTTGGAGTCTCCTTATTTGCGATTGTTATTGTTTTTGTTTTCTGTGCATTAATTTCAAGACCATATTTTTCACCCTCTCTCACCACCTTGTAAATAGAAAATTTTGTAGTTTCATAATTTTTCCGTTGACTTTAATACCTTCGTGTGCCTAGTTTAAAGCTAGTTCAAATAATATCTAATCCGTGTGCATGTTGATTAATAATGGCGAGAGTATACAATCTTGTCTAATTCCTCTTTGGAGTTTTATGGTTGTATTGTTCCCCATCATCCTTCTAATAAATGCATTTTGGTTTCAATAGAGTTCACATATTTTTTTATAATAATTGATATCGATGTTATTTTCTTGTAAACACTCTATCAGTTTTTCGTGATTGACTTTATCAAAGGCCTTTTTATGATCTGTGAAACACAAATATGCACAATTTTGTTGATCGCGACATTGTTGCAGAAGCACAATAAAAATAAACAAAGCCTCTTGAATTCCCAAGCATTCCTGAAGCCAAATTGTTATGAGCCTATACGCTGTGAGCTCGTATGTAGAGGGGATATTTACAAATTCGCGAGCGCCAGTATAGTGGCAAGTCTGTAAACGTTTACCGGAAATTTGACATAAATGTCAAAGTGATTAATTTAAATTTAAAAGTAAAAACATTAATTATAAAAAAATATTAGTTGGTCAAAGCTGTGGTATATATTTTTACCTTAAATATACTTACGTTTTAAATACTGAATTTAAGCTTTTTTAGTGTTTCGTAAAATTTAATTATAAATTAATCTATTAATCGTAGCGCCATCTACACGATAATTGTGAAAGTATCCGGAGTAAGAAATGAATATTTCATTAATAGAACGTTTAAATGATTAGCAAAATCTTAAAAAAATCGATTAAAATTTAATTACTTTTTTGCCTTAAGTGTTAAGCGATAACAATTAAATAATAAATTTAAAAATTACCGGTGAAAGTTGAATTAGTAATACGCTAGAAGCGCCACCAGCGAAGCTCAGACCGTATATCCTCTCCGTACCTTTTTATAAATTCTGTTATAAATAATTATTTTCAGAAATAACTTTAATTTACATATAATAGTCCAGTCTTCAGAGATGAAAATGCTACTGAATCTCAAAAAATCAAACGAAAAAGCTGAATTTTGCTGATAATGTCAATTTTATTCCTTCTTTTCCTTTGGCTTTTACATATGGCTTCTTTTCCTTTGGTCATAATAATTTTTTTTTGTAAAAGCTCATAGTTTTTGAGTTATACGCGAAAAACTGCTTTAAAACATGCATTTTTTTACGAAAAAATAAAATCTTTGAGCTTTAATAACTCAAAAAGTATCGATTTATGTTAATAACTTTATACAACAAATTTTGCTTAGAATTTATCCCTCTATCGAGTTATGGTAGTTATGGTATTATTTTTAATAAAATAATTTTTACCCCCGAAAAGAGGTGGCATCCACTCCCAGGATAAAAGCGCAAGTTAGCATGATGTCACCTTTGTTCCTTGGGGTATCCTCTAACTGCTCACCAATTTTCATGAAAATCGATGGAGATTCAACGAAATCGGAGGTGAAAGCCTTCAGTGACTACACATAATAGGAAAATCTGATGAAAGATATCAAATTTTTACAAGTTGATACAAATTCTGTAAATAATTTATATAGTATTTTGTTTATAGGATTGAGCCACAAATGTTAACATGCCACAAGGAAACGGTTTAGAACTTTACTAAAAAATTAATACATATAATAATTTCAATACAATTTGAATAATTTGTACATACTTTGTTTATTGTTAAAATAATAATTTTGTCATAATTGAGTCATGTTAATTACACATTAAACCTAATTACCCCATTATTATAATTAATTAACTAAATTTTCCAATAAATCTGAATCGCTTTGAACGAATTACTCACCTAATGATACGTTTCCTCTATTAACCCAACCGAAAGCACTCATAGCGATGCCATGTACAATAATGATGGGATTCTTTTGGGTTATTTTTGAGTAGGACCTTTCGACCAGCACCCGGTATCCATCTTCAGTGGTAAGATAATGTTCTTCGGCTGTAAAGCCAGGCCAACTCTGAATTAGCTCGGTCTTTAACAATATTTAATACATTAGAAAATATATTTTTGAAATTTTGATTTATTTGTAAGTATATTTTCCATGGTTAATATCTTCTTTTCCGTAAATAAGATGAAAAATCAGAAAAAAATATCAAGCAGGAGACTTTCAGTGAATATAAAAGTCAGTCTTACAGTTTTAATTAAGGAAGTAGGTCTGCATCCCGCGTATGAAAAAAAAGTTGATTATTAGCAAGCTGAAAATTTGTTAATAGCTTAAGAGTGTCTAGTCGGATAAACTTTGATATATGGGAACACTGGAACAGGGGCAGTTTTAATTGTGGAACTGGTTAAAAATTTGGAACGGCCAGACCACGAAAACGGCACATTTATTTTGTCCGACAGAATAGACTTAAACTCTCCGAACAGATATTAAACTCTCATGCAAAAATCAGACTGCTATTTATCACCTGTCATAATTCCTGTTATTTGACATATTCTACATGTTCCACTCATTAAAACGCCCATTTGGTGATAAATAGCAGTCTGATTTTTGCATGAGAGTTTAATCTCTGTTCGGAGAGTTTAAGTCTGTTCTGTCGGACAAAATAAATGTGCCGTTTTCGTGGTCTGACCGTTCCAAATTTTTAACCTGTTCCACAATTAAAACTGCCCCTGTTCCAGTGTTCCCATATATCAAAGTTTGTCCGACTAGACACCCTTAAGCTATCAACAAATTTTCAGCTTGCTATTAATCAACTTTTTTTTCATACGCCGGATCCAGACTTAAAGGGGGTTAAGTGGCATACTATTTTAAAGAGCATTTAACCCGGCACCTGCGTGGTTTTGAAAGGCGTCAACTGCCACTTGTAAATATTTTCTGTGATCTACTTGTTTATAAACAAAATAATGTGTTGAGTTACATAAGTATATAAAAAAACATGTTTTATTAACTTATTAGCTACTAATATATTATAAAAGTTAAAAAATAAAATTAAAAAGGTGTTATTAGCAAACTAGCAAGTGCCAACACATAATAAATGAAGTGAAGTAAAATATCTAAAAAAAATTAAGATTCATTGAGAATAGAGACTATGTTAATAATTTAAATCAGTTATTACAATAAAAAAATGTAAATCTGACCTGTTAACTAAAAAAATAAAAAAAATTAAAAACTTAAACATAAAATCCTTTATAAAAGGTATATTTGTTAAAAGGTTTTATGTTTTTGTAATGGTATACAGCCAACTACAGGAAATTTTTCTTCGTGGATTTAAAAACTTAAACTGCCAGGACCTCGATTTTTGACCCTTCGCTTCGTTATCGATCATTCGCTATCTGTACATTAAACAGATACGAAGCGAATACCTTCGATAACGAAGCGAAGGATCAAAAATCGAGGTCCAGATGATGACACCCCGATTCGATTTTAGAGCTATATAGTCGAGGAAATGAAGCTGAACAAAATGGCAAAACCTCGCAATTTTTTCGTCCAGCATCGATTTGTACAAAAATTTGAGATTAGGCTCATTTCACCATTTAGTTCATTTTCTATATTGAGCCGTTGTACGCTTTTGGTTTTTTAAGAGTAAAAAATACCCCTAATTGTAAAAAATTGTAAAATAATATTTTAAACTTTAATATTGTCAACATTTGGTTCTTATTAGTTACATAATGATTGGTTTATGCATTAAGATATACTAACATAATATTTCAACCCTTAAAACCACCCTTGTTGGAGCCATATATAAAAAATTTACTTCCTAAAGGAATAAAGAATAATGTCGGCTTACAACGATTTACATAAAAATTTGGATCATCTCACCCTGTACTTTATATTTTATGTCATGCCCAAGGGCGTTGATTATTTTTGGGGTGTAAACTACCCCTTATTATATATAACACAAATACAATACAATAATATGCACAATTACAAAAAAAATAGTTTTTTAGTCATCTTCCAGTATACGAACCGGTTCTGTGGTATTGAAACACGGTATGTGGTACATACATTGAAAACGTTTCATAAGCGGATTATTCGAATTTTTCGAAAAAAAAAAAATCGTTTTATAAACATAACTCCTTAATTTTTGGCGATAAATAGTTTTTTCAAAAACGATTTTGTAGGGTTTTTGATAAGACTGTGTTAATTAAATTCCGTAAGATCCTTTTAGTTTTTAATTGTGGTGGGTTTAAAGGGCTCGAATAAGGGGGTGTAGTTCGTAAATAGAGCAGCTATATCTCGCTAACTGTTCACCGTAATTAAAATCTATGTACAAGATAATTTAAGTTATTAACAAACTATTAATATTAATATATTAACTAACAATTGGTCAAATAGTTTAAAAGTTATTTCATTTGTTTATCCCAAATTCA